>NC_135961.1:26329665-26961665 GCF_053455715.1 Rhinoraja longicauda | reverse complement strand
CCATCAGCTGATGGGACCAGAACAAGCCCTGCCGACAAATGTCAGGAATGATTTGGCAAAGACGTAGATGCAACTTATCTCAGCCAGCTATCAAAAATCAAAATCACTATTAGTCTATGAATGTTCCCAATCAAACTTAAACTTTAAAGTGGTTTTATTTTAAACATTTAAAAAAACAATTAAAGTATTTAACTAATTAACACAATTAAATTACATTTAACTTGACCTTTTCACTTCAATCCCTTCCTGTTTATATAGAAGGTTCAACATTCAGATTCCAAGAATAAGTGCTAGGCTTTGCAGGAACTTAGGAATTGCAAACTTGCAAAAGGAATTGCAGAAACTTAGTTTGCGAACCTACATGGAAATGAGTTAAGATAGATAACATTTTAATATTGGTTAAATAATAAAAGGAATAGCTTCTTAAACTTGTGTTTAAGAATGATTGCTTTTATTTTAAACTGTATGCAACTCAAATCTTTCTTGTGTTTGTTAGGAATATAGTTAGGTGTTATCCATCTTATGGGTGACAACAGAACAAAAACAATTAAACCTGCAAAAAGTAGAAATGGTCTTTGCTTTGGTCCAACTCTCACTTCAGTGGTCAGGGAAGTCATAAAACGAGGAGCATGTGGCTATGGAAAGGATCTTTTGAAAAACCTCTTTCCTTTGACATATCCCATATCGTTAACAAAAATTTTGCTAAAAGCATGGTTACCACGGTAATGTAGGAAGCATGGTAAAGTGACTGTGCACAGTGAATTGTCACAGGGTGATAAGTAATTGGCTGTGGGATAATTAATGGCTGGGACACTTGGAAGAAATCCCTGCTCTTCTTTGAAATTGTTCCATTGGATCTGTTATCCCTAACTGAGGAGGCTGGTTGGGTTTATTTAATATGTTCAAAAACAGCTGCAATTGTACACTATCCGCATGTTATTTGCTGACCCCAATTAACATTAATATTAATAATGAATGCTTAATGTGTTTGCTGAGAGATTTTCAGCCTAGTGCTCTTGATCCTATTGATGCCTGTATTGCATTAATGGACAGGAACATTGTCAAAGTGCTACCTGACAACAGCAGCAGCAATGAAAATCTAATGGGAATCTTGCCAGAATATTAGCAGTGGTGACATTAAATTTAACGTGCAAATTTCTTCGTTGAGGATGTACAATGCAGTCACGTTTTGATTTTGGTACCATATTTCAATTGAGTTTGACTGTAATGTATTAATTGCAGTATTTTGGAATTGTGGAGTTTATAATTAATTTCCTGTTGCTTTTTAATTTGTACTTTTTACAAATAATAATTACATGTAGGTTTTATAACTGGATTTGAGGCATGACATTAGAAAATGCTCCCACTTGCCAAAAGAAAGGACTGGACCTTATAATGCACAGTTAGCCCACATCTATTGACTGTAATGTGTCTTTGTGTTTTATTTTTTCATATAGCTGTATGGTAATTTGTATATCACTGTACCTTAATTGGTACATGTGACAATAAAACACCTTTGAAACCTTTGAAACCTTTGTGATGCCAATTTATTTAAATGCATCCAGCTAGCACAACCTCACTGACAGTTCCTTGAAATAGGTGGGTCCAATATCTTTTCTTGCCAAACCAATGTAATTGAATCGAACCTAGAAAACCTTGCAGGATGACATAATGTAGGAGGATGTGTTGCAATGGAGGCTTGTTATGGAGGAAGTAGATAGTGGAAGTAGCATCCAGTGCATGGAGTATCAGGGCCCCTTCCAGATGCAATCTCAGAAAACCAGACGAAACAGAGAGCTGTGACGTTCAATGTGAAAATCAAACGGGATGCAGCTAAAGTCAGTTCAGTCGCCTTAGACAAATGGTCAAATAAATGTATCATGTAATACCACATTTTGCCTCCAGGAAAAGCGTTAGACATAGCTCCCTTCACCACTTCTTTATCAATCACTTGTCAACAATCTATGAAATGGACAGGAGAAGGGGGTAGCTTGCACCCCAGTGGTTATGAATGGTAGCTTACACCCCAGCGGTATGAGCATTGACTTTTCTAACTTCAAGAAGCCCTTGCTTTCCCTTTCTCTCCATCCCCACCCCTTCCCTGTTCTCCTACCAGTCTTACTGTCTCTGACAACATTTTATCTCTGTACAGCCCACTCCCCCTGACATCAGTTTGAAGAAGGGTCTCTACCCGAAACGTCACCCATTCCTTCTCTCCAGAGATGCTGCCTGTCCCGCGGAGTTACTCCAGCATTTTGTGCCTATTTATGAAATGGACCTTTTACTTCAATCTATTCTGCCACCACCCACCCTCTTGACAGCTTGCCCTGTTTGATAGGCCTGTTGTTTGTTTTCTCCATCATGATGAATGTCGGGCAAAAGTCAACTTTTGTCAGGGAGCAGCTGGTTTCAGTTGAACTGTCCACCATTATAAAGGAACAAATACTTCAGCAGTAGTATGTCACACCCTATGCATTTCTGCAATTTGGAACAACTGTGGAAATTGGCAAAAGCCAAAATCAAACTGGCAGCAATTAACGTGTAACAATTACACTAAATCACAGTCTTTCTGTTGGTGAATCCATGTTCAGCCACATGAAGTTCAGAGAAGACTTTGAACCGAATGGCAGTGCATCTGTTGATGGTATGATCCAACTAGACAACATCCCCTTGTCTATTATTAGCTGCTCTCTTGCAAATATAGTGCCACCTCCCATAACAGGCAGTCAACAGTTACCATTAATGTTACCTCCACAAAATCCTCTAGGTTTGCTTGTAGGGTTCGCATACCATCCTTAGCCAATATCTCCAGACTCGAGATCCATTAGCTCTGATGGGCATTCACCATTATTCACATGCCCAACATGAGACTGAGCTCCCAACACACCAAGAGATTACAAAATGAATAGAGGAAATGCTTCATATGGGGGGGGAGAAAGACTGACCATCCACCTTATCTATGGCCTTCATAGTTTTGTAACCCCTCTGCATCCTTGGCTCTAGGAAAAACAGTGCCAAAGCATCGAGCCTCTCCTTATAATGCAAGCCCACCAGTCCCAGGCTACTCGTAATTTTTTGTTTGCACCCTCTCCAGCTTAACCATTTCCTTCCTATACTATGATGACTAGAATTGCACATAGTATTCCAGGTATGGTGTCACAAAATGTCATGTCCAGCAGCTACACGACATCCTAACTCTTGCACTCCATACCCTGTTCAATAAAGGCAAGCGTACCATGCGTCTTCTTTGAGATCTTGTCTGTCTATGTTGCCTCTTTCAGGGAACTATGTACTTGTATCCTAGGTTTCTCTGTTGAACCAAATTCCCAGTGATTGTCATTTGCTGTGTTCTGGCCTTTTCTTGCCTCCAGTTTATTGTCTCCCCTCCCCCAACCTCTACTTTCAGTCTGCGGAAGGGTTGCAATCCGAAACGTCATCTATTCTTTTTCTCCAGAGATGCTGCTTGACCCGCTGAATTATTCCGGCATTTTGTGTCTATCTTTGGTATAAACCAGCATCTGCAGTTTCTTCCTACACCGTTACTATGTATGCCCTGCTTTCCTTTAACTTCCTAAAATGCATCACTACGCACTTGTCTGAATTAAATTCCAGGTTAGGTTTTATAAGCAATGGCCACTGTATGTATATTTAAAACACACAGAAAATGTCATTCGAGATGCTAAGCTGATAATGTTGTGGTAGCAGTTGCTTTTTATTAAGGCTTAATTTGATTACTGTACATTTCACTACTGGTCTGCCAATTATGGATGGAAAAAACCCACATTATTTAATTTAATGTACCTTTTAGCAGTGACCTGGTAAAAAGCTTGTGCCGAGCTAATGCAAACAAGCACTTTTTTTTCCCTGTGAAGGACAATTAAACTTCATTAGTCACAAGGTAAAGGACTAAATCAGTGGTGCAACTTTTAGCAAAACAAGCATCTCCTTCCTGCCAGCCTTCAGCAGACAACAATTACCTCAGTCCAGATACTGTTTCCAATGGAAAAAATACTTTAATTTTAAATCCCTTGAAGAAAATTGAAACATAAAACTTCAAGGCGAATAATTGCTTTGCAAAGTGGATTATCTTGCTTTTATGACAGAATTATACTTTATACTGGACAAGTGGAATCTGCTGGGAAATATCTATCTATATACTAAAACTCTCATTTGTTTGTTCCTGAACGACAGCCAAAACGTAACAATTTTAGGCCCACCTTGCTCACCGTCGTCCCTTTGGTGCTAATGAAAGAAGTTTCATTGAAATCGGTGTAATATTTTTAAAGTTATTCACATTTTAAAGTTTAAATCTATCTCCTAGGGAGGGACAGGGGAGGGGGGTGGAGGGAGGGGGGTGGGGTGTGGAGGGAGGATAAGGGGGGATGACGGAGTGTGGGGGGGAGGGGGAAGACATGGGGGGGAGAGGAGGGGAGAGGAGAGCGTGCTACCCCAATGCAGGAGAGGTTTGGGCCCAACGGATCAACTTGGTCTAGTAGCCTATTAAAGGTGATCTCAACACCACCTATACTTAAATGCAGGTGAGATCTTCTCGTGTAGGAAGGAACTACAGATGCCAGTTTACGCCAAAGATAGACACAAAATGCTGGAGTAGCTCAGTGGGTCAGGCAGCATCTCTGGAGAAATGGAATAGGTGATGTTTTGGGTCGAGATGGTCTGAAGAAGGGTCTCGACCCGAAGCTTCATCTATTCCTTTTCTCCAGGGATGCTGCCTGACCCCCTGAGTTACTCCAGCGTTTTGCATCTATCTACTGGCCAATGATTATCCCCAACCAATACCATGAAAGCTTATAATCTTGTTTTGTTGCTATTTGTGGGACTCTGCATGCAAATTGTGTTCCATATTTCCTGTATTATTACAATGAATATTATTGAAAAATTTGTAAAGATTTTGAACATGTGCTGGGGCTCTGAAAGACGTGGTTTCATTGGTTTAAGTTGAACTTTTCCTTCCATCTAAGCTAGCAAGACATAGAAACAAGGAACTGCAGATGCTGGCTTATACCAAGGGTGGACACAAAGTGTTGGAGTAACTCAACGGGTCAGGCAGCATTTCTGGAGAAAAGGGGTGGGTGACATTGTGGGTCAGGACCCTTCTTCAGTCTAGGGGTGAAAATGATTCTCCTGCGATCCCTATTAGATTCATTACTGATCATCACATATTAATGGCCAGTGGTTCAGCTTGTTCCTGCAAATGATATCTGTCTATGACTGCACCATCAAACCCAATGGGAATCTTTGTGTCCTTCCGATTATTGCCGTCTTATCGTTCTGGTGTCATTTAAGTGAACTTTCTTTGTAATCCTTCCAAGATTCTCAAAGGGTCGACATTTGGTAAGAAGGTGAGGGAAATGAACACGTTGCTACTCGTATATATTTCTCGCAGTAGGGCACCCAGAAAAGGCCTCTTTATCCAGAGATGGATAAAGGAACGTGTAGATGCTTTCAAGAAGATACTAAATGCACCCAGAAGAGAAAGCAATAGACCGACTAGGCAAATCTGTGCATGTGTTGTAAATACTTTGTAGTTCTATGTTAGATAAAGCAAACATTTTTACAGCAACTGAAATGATGCTCATGTGTGGCATGTAAGAAGTTACAATAGTCACGCTGCACTATCAGCTCAGTAGAATTTGAGGTCAATTACAATAGCTGCAGCAATAATGTTATTCATATCAGTATTATTATCTTTAATAGTTGGTTAATAAAGATTCATAAATACAATGCCCTTTGGAGCTGTATTACAAGTGTTGCTTGTTTACCTATGTATGAATAACATTTAATGTTTATATCAAATGAATCGGTGCAATTTATGTGAGAGTTCACGTAAAGTATTCTCAGTAACAAGGTGGAACTTAGAGACTGGACTTTGCAACCACTAGTGTTTATAATTTGATAATGAAACTAAAGCCAATAAACTGCCAGTAACATATTGAGAGATCTGTTTAATTCTTTACTTTAGAATTGCATGTGCTAGTTGTGCAAATAGATAGACAAAAGCTATTAGCTTTGTCTATTTTCTTTTGTAAAGCATGAAACTGCGCCAAAGACTTCGATACAAAATCCAAAACAGATCCTTGAAGCATTTTGTCATTTTAAAACTGTTAATAAAGATGGATGGCTTTGGAAATGGTTAGAATTTGAAGTGAGCAAAGAACAATTTAAATATTTCATTGATTAATTGGTATGTATATTAATTTGTAAGTTTATGGTAGATTAACAACAAGCTGATTTTGCCAGAGGTCATAGTGGGATAAATCCCTACTCAATATTTGCTTGTGTTTCTTGTAGAAACAGTATATATTGGAAGGGGTAAAAACATTGGGATGCAAAAGTGTAGATATAAAATGTGTAAATTGACAGGATCTATTAAGGATGCTGGAAATCTGCAGCCTATTCTTGTCACTATAATTAAATGGTTGACTAGAAATGTGATTAATTGTGTGCTTCTCAGAAGCTTATGTACACCAGGAATCGTGATAGAGAGTAAGGTGGTGATAGAACAGTTAATTTATCGGGGTTGCAATCTGGAGCCAGAACAAACAACACCAACACCACCCAATTTTAAATACCACTGCAGCCATTGGATTGTAATTCTGACTAATAATCTGGAATTTTAAGGAAAACTCTGAGGTAATGATGACCACCAAATCGCTGGATCACCATCTCGTGTTTGAGGGTCATCTCAAAATAACAAATATATACTTGTTATCAATAAACTTTGATGATACTAAAGTGGATGGCGATCTAGTTTGGAAGCACAATCTACCATTTATGTATACAGAGGAAGGACTTTGGAGAATGTTGAATATGGTACCATGCAGGACATGTTCTAGCCCAAATAGAATCCAGCTGATGGTTACCTAAAAGCTCGTGTAGTATTTCTAGTAACTCTGCACTTGAGAACTGTATTTAAATCTGGAACTTGTGTCTGGGGGGATGACAGAGGTAATAGTTACTTGCCTGAACCGGATAATTGCTACTCAACTACATAGCTATAATTAGATAACAGGTTAAGTAGCATATGAAATCAGGGCTATTATTTAAAATATAGTAGTGGTATTTATAATAAATTATGGGATTAGTTCATGAGATCACATGCACAGATTCTTAATACTTTCTGAAATACAGTTCATTTATTGACAAACTTGATGCAACATGTTGCATAATATGTTATTGGAGTACAAAATGTAAGGTCGAATCAATGATCTTTTGAGGCTGGCTCTCTTTGCAACTAAAAATGCGTGCATGTAAAATATATCATGAGGCATTCATTCTGGTAATGGAGGTTTACAGAGGTCTTGTACAGTGTTGAAGGCATGGTAGTGGAAATGATGCAGCTGAGGCACAGCCAGGGGTTTGAAATGGGGGACGACGACAACATTCTACACAAAGGGTGGTAGGTATATTGAGGCAGGTGCTATCACAATATTTAAGAAACATTTGGACAGGTAGATACAAAATGCTGAAGTAACTCAGCGGGTCAGGCAGCATCTCAGGAGAGAAGGAATAGGTGATGTTTCAGGTCGAGACCCTTCTTCAGACTGATCAGGTCTTTAGACAGGTACATGGATATGATAGGTTTAGAAGGATATGGGCCAAATGCAGGCAAGTGAGACTAGTGCATGTTGGTTGGCTTGGGCTGAAAGGCCTGTTTCCATGCTCCGACTCTATTACCTCATGTAGGATTGAGGATATTGATGAGGGGAAATGTTTGATGGTGAGGGGGAGGGGGCGAGAGTTGAACAAAATCGCAAGGTACACATGACAGACTAAGAGGACCCGAACATGGTTTCATCCTTAAATGAAAGGGTAGGCTATTTTTGGCTTCTCCATTTGAAAATTCATGGCAAATTTTCTAGCCCTCGTCACTGTATCACCTACCAAAGTACCTGGAAAATATAGACGATGATTGATTATTGAGACATGAATAGATATCAATCTCCAATGAAGCTAAAAACTGCAGACGCCGACATAAAAACAGGTACTCAGCAGATTGAACAGCATTAGCTGGAAAGGAACTGAAATAAATTTCATATCATTACCTTTTTAATAGAACTGATGAAAGTGGTAAACTCTGCTTCTCTCTCTCCATAAATTATTATCCTTGACCTCTGACTATTTGTGGCACATTTTTTCCAAGTTAAGAGTTTGATTCTATTCAGCTTAAGGTTTCCTGTGATGGTGAAAATGCAGCGGGATGATTTCCTACGTTGGCTATTTCGAGTGAATCGTGTGTCCTGAGAGATTCCAATTCCACTCGAATAAGAGGAAATCTTCCCGTTCTGTTTACGGTTTTGCTAACGTGTTGTCTCGGCAGGAAGCCTGTCTCAGTGCCGAAGGAAAAGAATGGTGGCTTCCATGCAGGGAAACAACAACAACAAAAAGTCAGAGGGTTTTGGTCGGGACATTCTTTTGCGGCTCAGGGACTTTTCACGGAAGACACTTGCAGAGAATGTAGCAAGGTTCCTGTCACTGCTCACAGCTGGGAGCTGCATACTTGGTATAACAGTTTATGTTAAAGTGGGATAAGCAAATTGAGGAGGCATAAATAGTTTCAAAATGAGTGTGCTGAAAGCAACTTGTTCTTAAAGTACCTGGCTTATGTCGCAGTGTCAATATGATTTTGTGTTATTTTATTGCAACGTCTGGTATACCGACCTTTCAGTTAGATTGTATTAATACAACTAGAGGAACATAGTACAGCACAGAAGCATGCCTTTTGGCCCACGATATTTGAACCGCACGTGATGCCAAATTAAATGAATCCCTTCTGCCTGCAAATGATCCATATCTTTACATCCCCTGCATTTTCACGTACCTATTCAAAAGCTTCTTAAAACTACCATTGCATCGGCTTCCATCACCAGCCCTGGTTGCCTGTTCCAGGCATTCAGCACTCTCCGTTTAAAACAGAACTTGCCCCACACATTTCCTTTAAGTGTTTCTCTACTAGCCTTAAAGATATGTCCTCGAGTTTTGACATTTCCACTGTGATAAAAAGATTGACGGTCTACCATATCTATGCCTCTCATAATTTTTATCAACTTTGATCAGGTCTCCCCTCAGCCTCCAACGCTTCAGAGAAAGCAATCCAAGTTTGTCCACCCTCTTTATAGGCAATGCCCACTAATCACGGCAGCATTCTGGTAAATCTTGCTGCTCCCTCTCCAAAGACTCCACATTCTTCCTGTAAAGGAGCAACTGGAACTGCACACCATACTCCAAATGAGCCTCACCTCAGTTTTATCAAGTTGCAACAAGACTTGTACTCACCGACCTCACGAATGAAGTCAAGTCAAGTCAAGTTTATTTGTCACATACACATATAAGATGTGCAGTGAAATTAAAGGTCACCCACAGTCCAGCAATAGAGCAATAAAAATAAACAATTTCACACGCAATCGCAACCAAAAAAAACCAAAAAAACAAGACTACCTGTGTGCGGTTTTCATTTTGTTCTCCAGCAAATTAAAAAAAAATATGAACCAAGTTAATTGGCTCGAAGCACCTCGCCAAGAATGTGCTCGTGATGAGGCCTTCTGTATGATGATGAAGATCAAGCTTAACCTAATTGTCCAGGCGCTGTTTTTGTGTTTAAAGTTCATTGCATTAACCATTTCAGTACATTTCTGTGGTCACATTGAAATAACATTTTCTGTTTGAGTTACATTTATTGGCTTGTAAAATAATTTAGTGTCAACATCATTTGCATCAACTGGATGTGAATTTAGATCCTATTTGTCTTGGAACCAGAGTAACAAAATGATAATAAAAGTTGCTTAATTTACAAAACATATGCATGTTATTGAATTTATGAACTCGAACAGTATTTGCTGTGATAATTGCAATACGTGCACCAATTTCCTACATATAACATTATTTTAAAATGTAATTGGTTGTCTGGCTTAATAGAATGGAGGCAAACTTCTGAGCTGGAAAGAAAGCGAGGGGTGAGGGTGTCAGTCTTTCTTCAGGATGTGGTAAATTATTTTACTCTGTGCAAAACATTCCAAGAATAAATGCCCAGAACTCTCTCGTTCACATTCTCTCAACTAAATTTTGTTCAATCTTCCTTGAAACTACTGCTGTCTCTTACAGAATTTGGATACTGTGATCATGCATGTATTTTCTTGCTTTGTCTTCTGTAAAGTTCCCTGCATTGTTATGAATGGGAGAGCATTTGCAAGAGTGGAGCTTTGTTGATGAACCCATCATGGGGCCCCTCAGATCTCTCTCTGCCAATCTTGCTCATGATGTACTGATTACTATTGGCACAGCACAGTTATGTACTCCTTTTCAATTATGCTTGGGCAAGTTTTTTTTCTCTTCACTGGAATAGATGGCATGTATTATTGGCACAAAGGGGGGAAATGTCTCTGGGTCACTTCTGAGATTTTCTTAGTCACAAGCTGATGATTGACTCATTTGATGGGAAATTGATGAAACAGATTGTCACCTTCACAGACAGGTTTGTAGACTGTTCTGTATAATCTTGCCAATTGACTTTTATCTAGAAAAGAAAAGAGTAGAATACAGCAGCTGCTGGAAATCTGAAATATAAATAACATGCAGGAATCGTGTCTTAGATGAACTTCTGTCCGGAATGCACATTTGTTTCATGTACTGATGAATCTCTGCTGATGTAGTGAAACTGCAATTGGCTTCAATGCTCTGAATTGGGGTGTCTGTGTGTATGTATATTTACAATGGGCCAAGGTGTCCACTGCCATTTATTCAACAATCCGCATTGAAATTGCCTGGATATCACTCCTGACGGCTATGATACAATTATCAAATCAACCTACATTACTTGATTCCTGGAAAGATATTGACTGCCTCAATAATTTACTGAAATCGGATTAGATTTAGCAGAGGAAAGAAAACAAAAGTAAAATGAAATAAAGTCTCACTTGAAAATACCAGTGAAGGACTCCTAAAACTTGCTGCTGATTGGCACAGTGACGTAGATAGTAGAGCTGGTGCCTCACAGCCCCAGTGACCCTGGTTCAATCCTGATTCTGGGTGCTGTCTTTGTGGCATTTGAATGTTCTCCTTATGACCACATGTGCTTTCCCCCTGATGATCTTGTTTCCTCTCACATCCCAAAGATGTGTGGGCTACTAGATTAGTTGGCCATTTAACTAAATGGTACATTTTTAATGCCTAAATATGTTGAAGGAAAAAAATCAGATTTTTAAGAATCTGTTTGAAGGAATAAAAGCCTCCCTTAGAGGAAACTAATCAGATCACTAGAATTTTTAATCATAAAGATATTATTTATTCTGAAATTAAACAAAAATCCGCTTCTTAAAAGTTGCTGTTTTCTCCACTCAAATTGTCAAGCACGTTCAAAGTTTTTCATTCCAACCACTTCAACCATCTACATCAACTTTCTGACCATTATTGTATGATTCCTTCTGGAAATGTTTGCTTTCTACATCTTATGAATAACTCCCACTATTTCTAGTCATTTTACCTTGATAATTTGTGTAAATATCACTTCACTACAAAAAAACATTTTTCTCTGCTTTATAAATATTAGCTCTCCATTTTCTTTTTGTAAAATATTAGAGATGGAAATTATTCTTTGAATCTCCTCACCAATCGGTTGTAGTCTGCTGAGATGTCAGGTATGAATTGGACTTCATTGTTTCCCTTACTCTGCCTGAACACTGTGCAACATTCAGCAATGTCAACAATGATCATTGCAGGTCTTTTGAGCATACTGCTGGTTAGCTCATTCAGCCACATGAAAGTAAAGAAGCAGGAGCAGTGCTTTATCCAGATAGATCTTGGGTGATGTGGCAAGTGTCTTGGGCAGAGTGCAGTGCCAAGCTTTCACCACAATCCACAGCTTAACTTGGTATTTCCTCTACTAAAATTGAATCACTTGTGGTTAAATGTTTGTGGTTGTCGGTCACTGCAGTTTTATTTAATGTCAAGTATTATCCCATACTTGAATACAGTGTGTGGTGGACAGGCAAGGGGAGGAGCAAATCGAACATGCTGAAGTGGGGATATACTGAAGATGCGGCCGACTGCGAGTGCGGACGGGGCCACCAGACTATGGAACATCTCCTGAGCTGTGACATGCTGCATGGCACACGCACTGTAAAGGATCTTGCAGAGGCCAACGATGTGGCACTAAAACTTGCTCGCCATTGGCAAACAGTTGTATGATGACACGAAATAATAATAATCCCATACTTGTATCAATGATTGTAAACAAATCTAGTCACTTGAACTACTGCGTTATAAATGTAAGCATCAAACCACAATATGTCAACAGATGGTGGGAATTTGTAAAGTAAAAAGCACAAAATTCTGGAAATATTTTGTAGATCAGACAGAAAATAAGTGGGATTCATTCCAAATTCAGATCTAGATATATAGAAGCAGAGCAAAGGGGAGGAGAGGCACAGATATGTACTCACAGTTTGTGGAAAATTGCTCAAAGATAAACAATATCGTTGAGCAACTGCAAAAACAGAAGCTCGCTGAGTGAAACAAAAAGTTATTTTTGTGCACTTTGTTCAGGAAATGTTAATTAACTGGTGCACTGGAGACTACGATTTGGTATTCCCACATGGACAACCTACATTAGTAAATCGAGTTCTTGAGTGGCGATATTCATGTGCTTTACAACCTGGTTGTAAAGTTCATGAACCCTTCGATTAGGAGTTTTACAAACGGACAATTTTAACTGGTCTCTAACTTTACACAAAGATAAGGATGATGATGTTCTCATTATGAGCACCTATGAATCATTTAAGCTTCTGTTAATGACTAGACCACAGGTCTCAGGTCTTTTATGCGAGTCAGTTTGACTTAGTAAAATAATGTAACCTCAACATTATGCCGATGTCAGTGGATGGCATAACAACTACGTTATCAGAAAGAAAATAGACACAAAATGCTGGAGTAACTCAGCGGGCAGGCAGCTTCTCTGGAGACACTGAATAGGTGACCTCCCGACCCGAAATGTCACCTATTCCTTTTCTCCAGAGATGCTGCCTGACCCATTGAGTTACTCTAGCATAAACTCAGTAAAAACCAACATCTCCAGTTCCTTCCTACACATATGTTATGAGACACTTACATTTAAAGTGGATGTGACAATAAGGTGTTGCTTTGTGGTCTGGGGAACCAACCTCTGGCTTGCAGAAACCAAATGTCAGCTCACAAACATGTCCTCATACCTTCCTCAGAATGGGGATGCCACCAACAAACATTGGTCCTCCAGTCACAGACCTCATTTACTTGAGAGATCTTTCTTCCACCATTTTATAGTATCCCAACCCAGCATAGCCCACTTCTATGTCCAGCCCAAGATCATAAGCGGGACTATTTGGCCAGTTTCAACCATCTCTTGCCCGACCAAACTTATTTCTTCCTGCCTTGACTCTTACACCTTTTCTCTGGTTCAGTCCCTTCCCACCAATGTTTGTGATGTCTGATGCTCGCTGTCATTTTGATAAATGGCTATTCTGTAGTCCAAGTCTGTTCATCTTTACATAAATGCACAATTCCTCTACACTCCATCCAGCATCAAGATGGCCTGAGGGCCCTGGCTAAACTCCTCACATTAAACATTTATCTCCACTCACCACCTCTGCATCAAAGGTGTATTTATGAGAATGTGCATGAGCCTGAGCTACATTTGTCTTGTGTGAGATGCATGGAACATCTCGATCAATTGTTTCAGTCCAACTATATCACAAAGTTATAACTCTCTTCTTGGTGCATTAACAATTGTTTTGGTGCTCCTCTATGCATGTACAGAAACTGATATTTTATTGTTATTGCCAGTTTTCCACATGCTGTCACCTTCTGTCAGCAGTTTGACTTGTCCTTTACTGGATTTTACCACCTCTATTTTGAGGAATAGTGGCAAACATCTAATATATAAGTTTCTTGATTATACTTCCACTCTGCCTCCTGCAAGGCCTCCATTCCATTCTGACAATGGTATCAGCTCTGGAGGCGGCACAGTTGTGCAGCGGTAGAGTTGCTGCCTTACAGCGCCAGAGACCTGGTTTTGATCCTGACTATGGGTGCTCTCTATATGGAATTCGTATGTTCTCTCCATGACCGCGTGGGAGTACTCCGGGTGCTCTGGTTTCCCCCCAAATTCCAAAGACGTGCAGGTTTGTAGACCAATTGGCTTCTGTAAATTGTCCCTGGTGTGTGAGATATAACTGGTATATGGCTGATGGCTGGTGGGCTTGGACTTGGTGGACCGAAGTGCTCGGCTCCATGCTGTAACTCTAAACTAAACTAGAGGTGCCACTGAAAAGTTTTTTTTCTTCTTCGTGAAGGGTGGCTTCCTTTCTACCATAATTGACAGGGCCGCATTTCATCCATTTCCCTCATCTCTGCTCTCATGCCCTCTCCTTTTGGACGGCGTTAGAATGCAAAGATTTCCATCGGTTCAATAATTTATAGTAAATTATTAGCAAATTGATGATCAAATCCAATTGCTCTTATGTCGCAGTAACCCTCGGATGCAACCAAAACATTACAATATTAAATAACATTACGAAGGGGGCCAGGAGAAAACATAAAGATTTGGTCGTTGTTTTTGTTCACTTTGCGAAGGCATCACCTTTAATATTCGCCCTTCCAGTTTTTTGCCAGATTCAACAAGATCCCAGATGCGTCGTGCCCTCCTCTGGCCTTTCACCATTTGAAAGGATTGTTCCCTTTACGATCTCTGCTCAGCATTTCCTCCCCTTGCTCACTGCACCTCTTGTACAATCGCAGGAGGCTTAACACCTGTCCTTTCACCTCTTCCCTTCCCACCATCGAAGCCTTCCAGGTGAAGCAGCGCTTTTAGTGTAAAGCTCCAAGGGCTCACAATGTGGTCTGTACGTCAGAGAAACCAGGCCCGGATTGTGGAACACCTGTGTTCGGGGGTGACCCTGTGGTCTGCCACTATATTTCTCTCTTCTGTTCCCGCTCTGACCTAATCCCCTGTGATCTCCTCTGCTGTTATACTGAGGCCCAATGTCAGCACGAGGAACACCATCTCCACTTAGACTGGACATGTTGCAGCCTCCCAGACTCAATATAGATTGTACAATTTCAAGCAACTAATTTTCCCTGTCTGTGTCAGACCTGGCCACTTTGGCTGGAAGCTTCACTTCGGCTGGAAGCTTCACTTTGGCTCAGTTTTCCTCCTCCTCTCTAGCAGAACTACCCGACCAGCTATGCATGTCCCAGAGCCTTGCACTTTACAACTATTTTGACTCTCCTTAGTTTGTAATCTCATTCTCTAACTCCCCCTTCAACTCACTGACTTGAATGACCCTACAATTTATCCCTAGCCCACCCCTATCCTTGCCCCATCACAGATATTCTCCCTGCCTTACACATACTTCCACCACCACCTCCGGAAAAATTCCTAGTTTTCCTAGTTCCGACTAATGCTTTCTGGCCTGAAACATTAACTTGCTGTTAATTGCAATAGCAGTGCAATTTCACATTGCACTGATGCTATCTGACCTGCTGAGTGTTTCCACCATTTTCTGTTTTTATACTAGATTCCAGTACCTACAGTTTTTGATAAACATTTACCTAATTTTGGAACCCCTCTTCAAAGATCTGCTGCCTGGTTCATTTTCCACTCCCCTCGTGCATTAGCGAATTATCTCACCAATGTTCTAAGTTCATAAGTTATAGGAGCAGAAGTAGGCCTTCAACTCATCAAGTCCACTCCACCATTCAATCATGGCTGATCTATCTTTCCCTCTCAACCCCATTCTCCTGCCTTTTCCCCATAACCCCAAACACCGTACTAATCAAGAATCTGTCAATCTCTGCCTTAAAAATATCCATTTACTTGACCTCCAGCCTCCTGTGGCAATGAATTCCACAGATTCACTACCCTAATGTCTACATATATGTGCCTGCATGCACTTAGATGGTTTGAACAGTTCCTCTAATATTCAGTATAAGAAAATAACTGCAGATGCTGGTACAAATCGATTTATTCACAAAATGCTGGAGTAACTCAGTCTGAAGAAGGGTCTCGACCCGAAACGTCACCCATTCCTTCTCTCCCGAGATGCTGCCTGACCTGCTGAGTTACTCCAGCATTTTGTGAATAAATCCTCTAATATTCATCCCCATTCCCTCCGGAGTCACAGTCTCCATTTTTCTATTGTACAACTTTGATTTGTTGTTAGTTGCCGATCCCCTCCAGAATCTGAAACTCCCTCCTTGGTACCGCTGTTGTCAAAGGGGCTTCCACAAAGATCTGTTGGTTTCTGCTGGGAACATTATTGCCTCCCAGTGACCCTGCAGTAACTTGGGTGCAGCTCAGCACAGGGAACCGACTCAGAACTTTGGAGCCATAAAATCTCACGTCGCTGTACATGGGAGAAGGCAGATAGAGATGCACCGATTCTCCACGGAGGGAATTCCCCTGAGAAAATGAGGACCCACTGACTCTCATTCTCATGCCTTCACATTTACCTATATTAAGATTTATTTGCTATAACTCTTTCCAATCGTTTAATCTATGTATTTGTTAGCAAATTTCATACAATCTCATAACAGTTAATAAAGTTAGAGAAGCTATCAAATGATCTTGTACTTTACTCAACGGACTGATCTCATGAGATCAGGTTGTGGGAAAGGAAACAGAGTTAATATTTCATATATGAGATTCTTTAGCAGAACTGGGAAAGACAAGATGTACTATTTTATTCTTGCTATATGAAATCTAATTGAGATCATGGGAAAGAAAATGCTGATTCTTGTTGCTTTAACAAGAATCAGCATTTTCTTTCCCATGATCTCAATTAGATTTCATATAGCAAGAATAAAATTCATCATGAAACCATGCATCATGTTATAAATTATTAAAACAGTATGGCTTTGTAGATATTTAGCTTGCACTGATTCTTAGAGTAAAACATCGCTATTTTTATAACTGTACAGGAATATCTCAAAAACTGTGATACATATTTGCAGGTTCGTAAATACTTGCAGAAATTTAGTGGAACATAAATCAGTTGTGAACTGTGTTGTAGTCATGAGAGGAACTGATGAGACAGGGGCCTGCAATCTGGAAGTAATCTTTTTCAAGTTAAAATTGAACAAGAAAACACGCAGATTTTTTTATCAGCAGCTGACTAGGTTGATTCAAATAACAGTGAATTTCCCAATCTAGAACTCGTGTTCGCGAGCTCTTCCTTGTACGCAATATTTCTCTGTAAATTTGATCAATATACAGTAATGACAATTTCTGTTTACTTTGCCAACAAGTTGTATCTGCAGACCAATAAATATATGGTGATACATTGCACATGAGAAGGCATCATGTATCAACTGTGTTTAAGTTAATGGAAGCCATATTTAAAATTGTCACATAGAACTGAAGGTTCTTGTTTTTTGTTTAAACCTTGACAGAATTGCTCTGTTTGATTAGCTTACAACAACACAGCCTAGATGTTGGACTTCACTCATTTCTGACGTGCAAAATGGATGCTGCAACACCTTTTTTTTTTTTAAACACTGAATTGCGACCTCCTGGAATTGCCAATTTAGATTTCTCCCACTGAAGGAAATGAGTTGATCACTGTGTTCACAGGCACCTGCTGCTGCAACATCAGCCCATGGCCACTGCCCAGTAGGTAGTGGGTCAGTGCATTAAAGTAACAGTACAGCAGCCACACAGCTCATCATAGAGATGAGGGAATATTAAGCTAGTGAAAGTAGACAGAAAATTGAGTCTGAGAGGTGGGGGAGTGGGGTTGGAAAAGGAAGACATTTATTGATTGAGGGAGTGGAATTAGGAAATTGGGTCGAGTGAAAAAGTTATGCCGTGCAGTGTTAGTAATAACTCCAATCATGCCCCATGAACAGTTGGACCATTGGTGTTGCAATTGTGGGACTGCAGAATGAATATCCAGTGCAGGGAATGGTGTGATTTTTGTCAGTACGTGTTCGATAGAAAGGGAGGGGTTTGTAAGTCAACGTGGAGCATTTGTGAAAATGCACCTTGTTTAACTGTGAACGGAAAAATAGTATGTTTGCAGAATCCAATCTTTTGATCCAATTTCTGTTGATCTGCGAGAAATGAACATGTTGGCAATTTGAACCGTGAGATATGATGGGAGAACAACACCTTCATTGGGGTGAATTGCCTTGTCCTATTGCCTATGTCTGGGAAACTCCATGTGATTTTACACCAATACCCCAAATTAATTTGGGTGCCAACAGAGTGAAAATGAATAACGCTTAAACCAAAACAGAATTAATGGAGGCAAAAGTTGTGTACAAAATAGAAAGAAGGCTGGGATAATCCGCCATCTGTTTAAACAGTATTCTAAACTACTGGTTTTAACTTGCTACACTCAGCAAAAACAAAACTGCCATTGAGAACCAAACTGGTTGCCCTATTCCAGTTCTGGTGTAGTCTCTGAAGAGTAAATATCACCCACTTGAATCAGGTGGGGCTGCCATTACTGCATGCAGACCGAATCACTACAGAACAGAAACCTATTTGGCCTAGTCTTGTTTAGAGATTCATCACACACAGTTATAGAGTCATAGATTCATAGAGTGATACAATATGGAAACAGGCCCTTCGGCTCAACGTGCCCACACTGTCCAACAATGTCCCAGCTACACTAGTCCCACTTGCCAGCGCCTGGTCCATATCCCTTCAAACTTGTCCTATTCATGGACCTGTCTAAACGATGGGATGGTCTCAGCCTCAACTACCTCCTCTGGCAGCTTGTTCCATGCACCCACCACCCTTTGTGTGAAAATGTTACCCCTATTAAATCTTTTCCCCTTCACCTTGAATCTATGTCCTCTGGTCCTCAATTCCCATACGCTGGGCAAGAGACACTGTGCATCTACCTGATCTATTCCTCTCATGATTTTGTACTATATGATCACCCATCATCCTGCGCTCCATGGAATAGAGACCCAGCCTACTCAGCCTCTCCCTATAGCTCACACCCTCTAGTCCTGGCAACTTCCTCATAATTGTTTTCTGAACCCTTTCAAGCTTGACAATATCTTTCCTATAACATGGTGCCCAGAACTGAACACTATTCTAAATGCGGTCTCACCAACATCTTATACAACTGCAACTTCTATACTCAATACTCTGACTGATGAAGGCCAAAGTGCCAAAAGCCTTTTTGACCACCTTATCTACCTGCAACTTGACCTTCAAGGAACCATGCCCCTGTACTCCTATGCTCTACAACACTAGCCAGAGGCCTACCGTTTACTGCAACACCTCACATTTCTCTGTACTAAATTCCATCAACCATTCCTCTGCCCACCTGGCCAATCGATCCAGATCCTGCTGCAATCTTTCACAACCATCTTCACTATCTGCAAAGCCACTCACTTTTGTATCATCAGTTCTTTATTTAAGGACGACTCATAAATTTCAAACAGGCTCCCGCAATTTCCTCCCTAGTTTCTCGCAATGTCCTTGGATTTATCTGATCAGGCCCTGGAGATTTGTCTACCTTCATACATGACAGTACTTTCAGTACCTTTTTGACGGTAACACTGACTGCTCTCAAGACACTTCCACTGATTGCCCCGAGCTCCTCTGCCCTACTGTCTTTCTCCTCAGTAAATACAGAGGAGAAATACTCATTGAGGACCTTGCCCATCTCCTGTGGCTCCGCACAGAAGTGACCACATTGATTCCTGAGAGGTCCCACTCTCTCTCTAGTTACCCTTTTCCCCCTTATGTATTTATAAAATCTTTTGGGATTGTCCTTAATGCCACCCACCAGAGCTATCTCCTGGCCCAATTTTGCCCTTTTTCAGTTTACTCCTTAGTTCCTGAAACTCCTCCAGGGATGCACTTGATCCCAGCTGCCTATACCAGTCGCATGCATCCTTGTTTTTGACCAACGCCTCAATTTCCCTCGTCAGCGAAGCTTCCTTATGTTTGCCTGCTTTGCCCTTCACTCTAACGGGGACATACATATCCTGAGCTTTCATCAGCACACTTAAAAATAAAATCCTACTCTGCCGATGTTCCTTTCCCCTCAAATACCCTGAACGAGACCTTCTCTCATACCCACAAAGTTGGCCTTGCCCCAGTTGAGCATTTTAACACGTGAACCCTCTCCGTCCCTATCCATAACTAACTTAAACCTAATCAAACTGTGGTCACTGGTCCCAAAAGGCTCCTCCACAAACACTTCATTGACTTGCCCATCCCAATTTTCCCAATACTAGGTCCAGCATTGCCCTCTCACGTGTGAGGGCCTCTACATACTCTCCTGAACACTTTTGAGGAATTGCACCCCATTTAAGCCCTTCACACCATGTCTATATTGTCTATATAACATTTTGTTTTTAGAAAAAATGTGTTGCACTTCCAACATCACATTGAAATATATCATAAATATTTCAGATAAGCAGTGATGGTCTGCTGGACTGCTTTCTAGCACTGAAGTGTATTAATCTGCCATTCTCTAAGCTTTCTATCAATGACAATTGACTTCTATTCCAATTAATGAATTAGACACTTTTAGTGTTAACCCAGAGTAAAACTTTCATCTTTGTAGCAGCATAATGTCCTGTATAATAGTTATGTAGAGTAATACAGTGTGGAAACAGGCCCATCAGCCCAACTTGCCCACAATGACCAACATGTCCATTCCCCACCAGTCCCACCTGCCTGCATTTGGCCTAGATCCCTCTAAACCATTCCTATCCATTTACCTGTCTAAATGTTTCTTAAACGTTGTGTTAGTACCTGCCTCAACTACTCCCTCCGGCAGTTTGTGCCGTATACCTGCCACCCTTTGTGTAAAGAAAAAGGTTATCCCTCGAGTTCCTATTAAATATTTCCCCCAATTGTAATCATATACATTATTCAATTTTTTTTAAATAGGTAATGTTTACAATTAGTTTCTCCTGCATTCTTAAGATTTTAACTTTTTGGGGATTGGATGAATTTTGGTTCATCAAGATGTCGGCAAACAGTGGCTGTGGCTTATGACTTGGATATCTGGGTCGGAGCCAGTTGCCTATGCTTGAAATGTCGTGGCTTGCAGCAGGTTAGATTTGCCTTGCCACATAATAAACAAGTTCAACCACAAACATGTTCATCAACCATCCTTGCGTTTCCATATAGAAGACTTTATCATGTTTGACTTCCTAGCTCAGAACGTGAATTTACAGTTGACTAGAAAGTAAGATGCATATGTTTTGTTTTCTATTGATGAGTTTTATCCTCAACCTGCCCCCAGCAAATGTGCAAGCCCTAAATAACTATTTTAAAAGCACTTTAAATTTGGCTTCTTACACGTTTCATGGGGAGATGAAATGGCAGGGTATTAATCCGCTGTATCACTCAGTTTCTCTGGGGGTTTTGTAGTGTTTATATTCATCTTAATGTGTGGTTTGTGGTTCGCTTTCAAACGGCAGCATTATTATTGGGTGTGTCTGAAAGCTGTTCCTGCAATGCAAAGATTACCAATTATTTAAGTCGCCGTTTATAGGGCTGTGTCACCTACAAGTTCATTATTGTTGTGACAGTAAAAAATAACATTTCAATGAGTAGCCTTTAGCTTTTGATATTGTACTCAATGTGCAAATAGATTTGAGTCTGATGGAAGCTTATTTTGTGTGTGTATGTGTAAATTGCATTTTATTTTTTGGGCGTGAATATTAATTCCCTAATATCATCAAGTAATTTGTGCAAGAACAATAAAAACATATATATTCTGGGATCTTCCAGATTTCTTCTAATTCAAAGTAAAATGCTGCCTGTTGCTGGAAATTTTAAATTTTTACAATAAGGTGTCAGGCAGGAAAGAGGGAGAAACTGATTAACATTTTGCGTAAAAGGTATATATTAGGAGATGGGTCTTTAACCTGAAATGTTACTGCTACTTTTCTCTCTTACATTTTGTGCCTGGCCTACTGACTTTTGCAGCATTTTCTGTTTTAAATTAAGCAACACCATTAGGTGAATATAAAGTAGCACATTGCCTATTCCTCTGGGAGGAAGTGCAACCCCATAATAGAGGTTGAGCAACACTAACTTTCTTTCATGCGATGTGATTGATTTGAAGCGGTCAGTTTTGGTTTCTAATGTCCCCCTCTGCACATTTAACCCACACCTTCTGGTCTCACCAGGCTTGTGTGGGATATTTTGCCTACCTGGTAGTATCTGTCTTAATGAGCCTAGGGTGAAATGTTACCTTTGCTAAGCTACATATGCATAGTGCATGTGTGAGTCTGTTAATGTCATTGCATCTACTGTCCTTGATGATTCGGTGCTTGGTGTTGTGAAATCAGCTGAGATGTAGCAGGCCATGTATCTGTGATAGGAAGGTGATATTGTAATGTGAAGGGTGGGGGACTTCCCATCGTCAATTACCTCAAGGAAATCCAGATGAAAGTATTCACACAGCAATTAAGACAAGGCTCCACTGCAGCAGCCATCCACTTGGGTCCTACGTGTGGGCGTGCCTTCCGGGCCCGGATTGGCCTCACCAGTCACTTCCGGACCCACAGTCACCAATCCTCCAACTGAAAGTGAAGTCATGGTCATCTTCGAACCCGAAGGACGAACAACAACATGTTCACGATCAAGAGAAATACTCAGTTCTTAACACGGAGAATATCCAGATATCATTGTCTATTGCAGCAGTAACTAATTACGAGGAGGCAAATTTCCAGTTCTCCTTAAGTCATCAGTGATTGAAATCTAGATCTTGTAGACACAAGGATCTGCAGATGCTGATTTACGCAAAACAAAACAGTTCTAGAGTACCTCAGCGGGTCAGGCAGAATCTCTGGAGCCCATGGATAAGTGATGTTTTGGATTTAGATTCTTTTTTGGACTAAAATAGCTCATTCAATTTAACTTTAAGACTAGCTCTTGTCTACTTCTAACTCCTCAGTTATGCATTATTTATACATACATACAGTCAAGCTTTCCCATCACCCATTTCCACCATCTCTCCACGACGATGCTTACTTTCATGAAGTAAATTTGTAACATATTCTTTTATGAGTAACCAATGTGTTTAGACTTTAGAGCTATCGCCTGGAAACAGGCTCTTCAGCCACTGAGTCCGTGCAGACCAGCGATCACCCCATACATTAGCACTATCCTACACACTAGGTATGATTTGCATTCTTACCGAAGCCAATTAACTTATAAACCTGTATGTTTTGGGGATGTGGGAGAAAACCGAAGCTCCCAGTGAGAGGCCAAGTTATTTGGATGATGGAATTGATGACTTTGTGGCCAAATCTGTGGATGAGGGTGGCACGGTAGCGCAGCGGTAGAGTTGCTGCTTTACAGCGAATGCAACGCCGGAGACTCAGGTTCGGTGCTGTACTGTAAGGAGTTTGTACGTTCTCCCCGTGACCTGCGTGGGTTTTCTCCGAGATCTTCGGTTTCCTCCCACACTCCAAAGATGTACAGGTATGTAGGTTAATTGGCTGGGTAAATGTAAAAATTGTCCCTAGTGGGTGTAGGATAGTGTTAATGTACGGGGATCGCTGGGCGGCACGGACTTGGTGGGCCGAAAAGGCCTGTTTCCGGCTGTATATATATGATGATGATGATGATGATGAAACCCCAAGTGGTCATAAGGCAAACATACAACAGCACTCCATAGCCACTCTGGTCCCTGGTGCTGTAAGGCATCAACGCTACTGCTGTACTACTATGCCACCCATTTGTTTCAACGATTCCACCATATATAATATGAAAATAATGACTTCCCTCATAGTAATATAACTTGTATAGATCGTAAATAGTGAGCACAACGTCGACACAGGGAGCTACAGATGCTGGATTACAAAGTGCTGGAGTATCTCAGCAGGTCAGGCAGCAACTCTGGAGAACATTCATCGGTGATATTTCGAGTCGGGACCCTTCTTCAGACTGATTGTATTAGGGGAGAGAAAGCTAGCTGAGAGGTGGGGGGTGGGGGGAGGGTATCAAAGCCTGTCAAGTGCCAATCATAAAAACATCCTCGCCGAAATCCACTTATCACTTGCTAGACTTTGGCCTGCCCCAACTCTCTTCCAGCTTTCTCCCCTCACTGCAATCAGTCTGAAGAAGGGTCCCACCTGAATCATTGCCCATCCATGTTCTCCATAGATATCATATCATATCATATCATATCATATCATATCATATATACACAGCCTGAAACAGGCCTTTTCGGCCCACCAAGTCCGTGCCGCCCAGCGATCCCCATACATTAACACTATCCTACACACACTAGGGACAATTTTTACATTTACCCAGCTAATTAACCTACATACCCATCCGCTGAATTACTCCAGCACTTTGTTCTTTGATAGTGAACAGTTGTCATGGCTTTTGAAATGGCACCAAATGAAGTCATCTACATTCTCAAGATATGTTGCATCTTTTGTCTCACTTTATTTTATTTATTTTTGTGTCCAAATAAACAAAAATAAACTTCTTTAATCTGAAGGAAATGATCCACAATGTTCTGAGTGTTGAAATATGTCCATAGAGCTCATTCGACAGGTTTCTAAAACTCTTGCTGAGATAATCACTGAGATTACACAATCGTATTAATGACAGAAGAGGCTTACAAAGTACTTTTCCTTCTCTACCTAATAAATAAACCCTGATGGGGTTATTTATCCAGTAGCTTATGCTTTTGGGAAGAAAGAGCCATTAAAAAAATAAGACCGCAAGGCTAATCCAACTAATTAGGAAATAAGTTTTCCTAGTTAATTGATATTTTTCAAAAAATAAACTTTCTGTCAGTTTTAATTTGGTACCTTGGCAGTGGTTTTGTTTCCGTTTATCGCTCTTGAAACTAAAGAGAAATCTGCCTTGGGTGAGGCTACTTTCAAAATTGCAAGAATGTAATATTTTGGGGGGTTGGAGGCAAAGAGAGGGTTGAAAATTTGGGTTCATTTGGGCATTTGGAATCAATGAAAGATTTTTGTTTCTGGTGTTCAAGTAACATGTAAACCTTTGGAAGCAAAGCAGGTGACTGGTAATATCAAGAGAAGAGAAGCAAAGCTAGATTTTGTAACCGGGGATCATACTGACTGCTGTCCTTGGAGGAAAAAAACTGCCCAAAAGATTAAGTGCCACTGATTTCCTGTTTCCCAGTACGACTTGCAATCAGTTTCCACATCCACGGATTCAATAGTGCCCAACAACATTTAATACATTTTATTGGAACCACTCATGAAATGTTATTTTAAGTGATAACATCTGAGATACTTTATTAGAACTGGATCTGACGTTGAGAAAGTAATGCAACTAAAATAAAATTTGTTAACTTTCTTGGATGATTTCTTTCTGAAAATTTGAGCAAAATTGTAATTTGCACAACCCTTCATTGTCTGGTTAAATCTTTAGCTGGATAAATTGTTTGTGACATAGTTCCTTTAAATTCTTTGATCCGAATTTAAATATGATTCGGAGCTGTGCAACAATGTTCCTTTTTCTCTGGGCATATTAACAAATAAACATGTTTTGTTAGCTTCAGTCTCCTGATCTCCTGAAGACCCATGGCGTAATGGTTCAGCAGTAATTAGAACCTAATTGACACTCGCTAATCCTTAAGGATGGCAGGTGTGGAGAAGGCTCAATTAAGTGAAATTGTTTTTCGGAAGTTAAAGCATGTTTTTAGGGCAGTGTATACCTGTCCCCTGAGAGTTCTTGAAACTCTTGGAAATAGTAAACCTATAACATTCTCTAGGCATAAGGTTACATGTGATGAGCTTATCATGTAAGGGTGGCGCAGCGGTAGAGTTGCTGCCTTACAGTGCTTTCAGCACCGGAGACGCGGGTTCGATCCTGACGATGGGTGCTCTCTGTTTGAAATTTGTACGT
Source organism: Rhinoraja longicauda (assembly GCF_053455715.1). Taxonomy (NCBI): domain Eukaryota; kingdom Metazoa; phylum Chordata; class Chondrichthyes; order Rajiformes; family Arhynchobatidae; genus Rhinoraja; species Rhinoraja longicauda. The sequence continues at coordinate 26,935,795 of NC_135961.1, read as the reverse complement.
TCTCCCTGTGACTGCGTGGGTTGTCTCTCAGATCTTCGATTTCCTCCCACACTCTAAAGACATACAGGTTTGGAGGTTAATTGGCTTGGCATAATTGTAAATTGTCCCTAGTGTGTGTTGGATAGTGTTAGTGTGCGGGGTTCGTGGTCGGCGTGGATTCGGTGGGCTGAAAGACCTGTTTCCGCGCTATATCTCCAAAACTAAACCACACCTATTATCGGTGGAAACCAAAAGCTGTTGGTTGGAGCTAGAAAAATTGAATACACTAGTGTCAACTATGATTGTGTAAAGGGTTCATCTGTGTGCAAGTTAAGACTAGACTTTAGACATACAGCGTGGAAACAGGCCCTTTGGCAAATCGAGTCCGTGCTGACCAACAATCACCCCATGCACTAGCACTATCCTACACATTGGGAAGCAATTTACAATCATTACCAAAGCCAATTAACCTACAAACCTCGACATCTTTGTAGTGTGGGGGGGAAACTGGAGCACCCGGAGAAAACCCACGCGATGACAGGGAGAATGTACAAACTCCAGACAGACAGCACCCGTAGTCAGGATCGAGCCTGTGTCTCTGGCGCAGTAAAGGTACCATATTGCTGCGCCTACAGGCTGCCTAAGGGCGTAGATTTTTGCCTCCAAAGTGGTAATTGGACGAGACTGATTGCATGTGTTTTGTAGAGCCCATCTGATTCTTTTTTTCTCATTAATATTAGGCAAGGTGTTCAAAAGGTATGCAATCTGCCCAGTAGGGATGCTACCTGGACGGTGGAGATGATAATTGTAATTCTGTACAATGTAATCGATTTTACAACCTTGCCGGAAAATGTCACAAATCTATTTTAATCCAATCATTGAAACATTTGCAGCCTCCCTTTTGAGTTACATGCTTGTCAAGTACAAATTGAACCACATGCTGAAACACGCAAGGAATTTTAACAAGTTTGCTTTGCGCATGGGGAGCTGCGGTGTGTGGTGACAACAATCCCCCTACCAATGACATTCATTTGAGGAGTCCAGGAAGCTCAAGTCTCCGGCTGCCTGAAGATTTGACTTGTGTGGCCATGATGTAGAAATTTCCTGACGGAGGAGATTTGAATTTAAAACGTAACATTTTTCAGTTTCAGAAGTAACTCTGAGAGGAGGAAGGAGAAGTCGAGAGATGCAGCAAGATACAGAAGGAGCAAAGAGACGGAGGTGTTTTATGAACTGGCTCACCATCTGCCGCTGCCCCATAATGTCAGTACACACCTGGACAAAGCTTCCATCATGCGTCTGACTATTAGTTTTCTACGCACTCGCAAGCTTTTGAACTCTGGTAAGCATGACCTATAATAAACGCAACGTATGTCATAAATGTATGCACTCCTCATGCTCAGCTAGTTCTTCACAGTGGAAGTTCCAGTTTAAAGGGAGCTGCTTTTTATTTGCTCCAGTTTACACAGACTTGGTACTGTTGAGGAATTTAAAAAAAAAGGTCATCTGTGTGCAATGGGCCATTTTATGGAACTGTGCTGAGAATCCAGGCCATCACGAGTCACTGAGGATTCCAGTACCGCCCTGCATGAAGATAAACCATTGAAATAAAGTCAGAAGACTGGGAGGATTATCTTGCGATATGCTGTTGGACCTTTGCCAGGGTCTGGGTCCATTTCAGCAGGGCTCAGCAGATCCTTCAGCAGATCATAATAAAGCCCAAATGTGGACGTGCAGATTATTTTTGTGGGGATTAACACACGTGAGCAAAGATGCAGAGGTCAGGGCTCAGGAAATTAATAGAAAGTTGTATGCCTATACTAGTGATTGGTTAAAGTTAGCTCCCTTAAAAATACTATGCCACCTATCCATGTGCATCTGAGATAAAAACGAAATGCTGGAATAACTCAGTGGGTTAGCCAGCATCTCTGGAGAAAAAGGATGGGTGCTGTTTCTTGATGCTGCTTGACCCGCTGAATTACTCCAGCACTTTGTGTTACTGCCTGCAGCACTTTTCTATTCTTTGAGCTCACTGGGCAGAACACATAAGTAATTGTCCTGATTACATGTGGTTGGATTGCAAGATATCTCCTTGCTGCCGCTTATGTTGAAATCTAGTTAAATACTCCCCCCGAAAATAAATTTGCCTTCAACACAAAGTGTGAAATAGGAGTGTGGTTAAAGGTTCCTGCTGGTGTTATTAAACCCCTTTAGCAGCTAGTAGTTTAGCAGCTAGTAGTTGCCTTTACATGTTTTGTTTTTAAATGTTATTGCCATTGATGTGAAGGTTATGCATGCAATCAATGCAATTGGTTTTGGGTTTTTTTCTGCAGAGGGCAGAATTAACAAAGATAATCATACTGAAGCAGGCCACTAGTTACTGTGATCCTGGCCTGCAGGTGACACGTCCTTTTTGCACCTCCCTCCCTATGGGGCTCCACTTTGCACCTGCGGACTATGATGAAGCTACAATCAATAAATTATCGTGTGGAGGATTAGTGCAACACAAAAGGTCCCAGCGTTTCGGTTCAACAGCCAATTTAAACTTTCAATAAAGAAAAATGGTGTAAAGGTCTCATACAATACAATACAATACAATATATCTTTATTGTCATTGTACCCAGGGGTACAACGAGATTGGGAATGCGCCTCCCATACGATGCACTAATTTAGGTAATTTAGACAGCAGCAACCCAACGAAACGAACAGTTGTAACAGTTTTGGACAGGGTAAAGTGCAAGTTGATCTATGCGTTGTGGCCATCCGGCTCAGCAGGACCGGTTCATAGCAGCTATGGCCCTGGGGATGAAGCTGTTCCTGAGTCTGGAGGTGCGGGCATAGAAGGCCTTGAATCGTCTGCCCGATGGAAGGAGTTCGAACAGACTGTTGCAGGGGTGTGAAGAGTCTTTGTGGATGCTGGTGGCTTTTCTGAGGCATCGTGTGTTGTAGATGCCCTCCAAGTCTGGTAGCTGTGTTCCGATGGCCCTCTGAGCTCTATGGACTACCCGCTGTAGAGCTTTCCTTTCTGCCTCCGTGCAGCTGAGGTACCACACAGGGATTCCATGCGTTAGGATGCTCTCTATGGTGCAGCGGTAGAAGGTCTTCAGCAGCTGTTGGGGTAGACCAGACTTTTTCAGTGTTCTTAAGTAGAACAGTCTTTGTTGTGCCTTCTTGACCAGCGCAGCAGTGTTATTGGACCATGTTAGGTCCTCCGAAATGTGAGTGCCCAGAAACTTGAAGCTGGACACTCTCTCCACACTGACCCCATTGATAGAGATCGGGGCATATTCCCCGTTATGTGACCTACGGAAGTTGATGATCAGCTCCTTGGTCTTGGTGGTATTTAGGGACAGGTTGTTATCCGAGCACCAGTCCGCCAGGTTCTGCACCTCCGCTCTATAGTTTGTTTCATCCCCGTTGGTGATCAGCCCGATCACCGTTGTGTCATGGGTCTTTGTCAGTAGGATCAAGAGTTTTTGCTCAGTTGCCTCTTTCTTGTTTCTTTCCTTTGCCCTCCACCAACTGGGCTAAATTTCCTCTAATGATCCACTGGCCTAAATTGGCATTGTCCTTTAGTTTATTTTCAATCTTCTCAGAGATTATGTTGTAAAGGGCAGCATGTAGATGACGTGGGAGGTTGTTGGGAGGATGTATGTGTGTGTCCCTATTTGAGTTTAACTTGCTCATGTGATTGAGCCCAACTATCATAACTCTATCACCTAGAGACACATTGTCCACCCAAGTTCCCTTCCTGCCTTCCCAAGGCATCTCTTTGTCAAACCACAATGGACCAAATGACTTCCTGATGTTATGATTTTTTTCTAAAATTCTATGACAATGACTGAGTGTACCATGCCTACTTATTTGCGTTTGGTTTAGTTTAAAGACACAGCATGGAAATGGGCCCTTCAACCCATTGAGTCCATGTCGACCAGCAATCACCCATACACTGTCCTACACACTAGGGACAATTTACAGAAGCCATTTAACCCACAAACCTGCATGTCTTTGGAATGTGGGAGGAAACTGGAACACCTGGAGGAAACAGGGAAAACGTACAAACTCCACCCATAGTCAGGATTGAATGTAGGTGTCTGGGGCTGTAAGGCAGCAACTCTACCGCTGCGCCACTATGCGTCCATTTGCTCTAAGTAACGTCTTTGATACAGTTGGATGGGCATACATGCACTTCTTAATATTCCCTCACATGACATGTCCTGAGGATCTATCTTCCACATCAACACCACTATCAACCCCACAATCCCCATTAATTTATTTTATGGCAACAAATCATTGGGTAGAAATCATCGTTTTATGTATCATTTTTTTAATAGCTCATTAATAAAAAATTTGATTGGAAAACTCTAAATTCAAGACATCAGTGCATTTATTCATTTTAACATGGTAGAAAATGTTAAATGCATTATTAAAATAAAACAAATGTTCTAGGATTTATGCAGGGACAGTTTTTTGCAAAACATATATTAGTTAATTTAAAGGTAGTGTGGAAATAGGCCCTTCAGCTTGCCTAGTCCACGCATACTAATAATTACCCATGCATTAGTTTAGTTTAGAGATATGGCATGGAAAAAGACCCTTCGGCCCATCGAGTCCGTACCAACCAGTGATCCCCACACACTAAGACTATCCTACACACACTAGGGACAATTTGAAATTTTACCAAGCCAATTTGTCTAGATATCTGTACGTCTTTGGAGTGTGGGAGAAAACCGGGGCACCCAGTTCTGGTTGTGAAGGAAGGAAGAAGGGTCTCGACCCGAAACATCACCCATTCCTTCTATCCAGAGATGCTGTCTGTCCCGCTGAGTTACTCCAGCAATTTGTGTGTACCCAGTGCGAGTTCATAGTTCACCCAAGCATAGTTTTATCCTTCACACTAGCGACAATTTACAGAGGCTAATTAACCTACAAACCTGTATGTCTTTCGAGTGTGGGAGGAAACCAGAGCACCCGGAGTAAACTCGTGTGCTCACAGGAAGAACATGCAAACCCCCGAACAAACAACACCTGTAGTCAGGATTGAACCTAGTTCTCTGGTGCTATAAGGAAGCAACTCTACCCCTGTGCCACTGTGCGGTGCCTCACAGCCTGATTGTGCCTCCTTAAGACAAAATACTGAGGAAGATAGTCAATAACATTATGAAAATTCATTTTCCATACTGAACTTTATAAAGAAATATGCTGCCTTTTTTCATTGCTTTCTTCTGAATGTTGACTTGTGCTGAAGTCCAAATTCTGAACGTTTCAACCAAATAGTCTTTAAACACAAGCATTGCATAATTGTTGGCAAACTCTATCTGGTAGTAGTTGGGGCTTGCCTTGGATCATAGCCAAGTACAATTGTTGCCTCTGGACATTTGATTTTCAGTTTATATCTGGAGACTTTGGGCTGCAGTTGTGCATTACCTGGCTGCTTATTTTCCACTTATGCATTGATAGATTGGGATTATACTGAATGTGAAAAGTGTCAATTTGTGGAAGATGGTACCTTTGGTAAACGTTTGGGAAAACAGAAGATGTTGTTTCAAACTCGTTTATGCCAGTTGGTTTGATCCAAAGTAGAATGTGCGGAGGGAAGAAATTCAATGCAAGGAACTGTGGCTCCTGGATTGGGGGCTAGATTGCAATTAATATCACAGGAAATCAACTGGAACAATGGTTTTATAATGCTTCCATTTCCAAAACAAAAGGTACATGGTGTAACTGGAAAATGAAGAATTGATTTAACATGCCTATGCTATAAAGTTCTTACAAAAAATGTTTGTTACTGTTTTGATTTCCTACGCTCCTAAATGTTATTCATATCCTATTTGGACTAAAAATAGGATTTCCTTTAACTCAGATTAGCTCTTTTTATTTCTTTGATAAGTGATGGTAAAGGGAACAATTAAGGTCAAATATAGTTAGATTAATAACGATCCAAAGGTTAGAAATGTTGATCATGTGAAATCATTTTCTAAAACTTCAAAATATCAACAGCATGAAGTAATTTCTTACATTAATCAAATTCTTAGATGTATAAAACCATCAGCAAAAAGCAGGACATGTTTCTGTTCATCCCAAAGGAAGTAATGTGGTGAAGTTGCAGCTTGTCTAAATTCTATCAATGGCCAATGCAAAGACAAACAGGGCGGCACAATGGTAGAGCTGCTGCCTCACAACACCAGAGACCCAGGTTCGATCCTGCTCTCGGGTGCTGTATGTGCAGAGTTTGCATGTTCTCTCTGTGACTCCATGGGTTTTCTCCAGTTCCCTCCCACATTCCAAAGACATGCAAGTTTGCAGATCACTTAAAGCTAGTGTGAATGAGTGATCAAGGGTCAGAGTGGACTCTGATTGACCTGGAGCCACACTGTATCTCTAAACTACACTAAACTATAACAAGTTAAGTTTATTATCATATGCACAAGTAAGGTGGGGTATATGTACAATCAAAATCTTCCTTGTAGCCATAACATAGGTACATAGATGGACAACACATGAAAGCATAAATTCTGCATAAATTCTGCACAGCAGCAAGAACAAAACTGTACAAAAAGAAAATTGGTCCATGATAGTGCAAAAGGTAGTACATAGTGTTCAGTGCCAAGTTAGGATAGGCTTGTGTAGGTAGGTTAAAAAACCTAATGATTGTGGAAAAGTAGCTGTGCCTGAGTCTGGTGGTGTGGGACTTCAGAGGCATGTGCTCACCTTCTTTATAATTACATCTATATTATTGGGTCCAGGAAAATCATCTGAGATGCTAATGCCCAGGAAATTGAAGTTGCAAACTCTCTCCACCACTGACCTGCCAATGAAAACTGGCACCTGGTCTCACAACTCCCTCTTTTTGAAGTTGATGTTTAGTTCCTTGGTTTTGTTGACTTGAAACAAGAGGTGGTTGTTATAGTATCCCTCAGCCACGTGCTCTAGATCTCTCCCCCCCACCCCCCGTACGCTAACTCACCATCACTCATGATTTGGCCAATTAACAATTTATAAATGGCATTGGACTTGTGCTTAGTCACACAGTCAGTCATAGGTGTAAAGAGAATAGAACAGTGGGCTAAACATGCTTTGTTACAGATGTCAAAGGCCAAATGTACGAACAGCAAAGAAAACAAAAATGAAAAAAAATGTTATATGCTGGTCATTCTATTGTTATTTTGTTATCATGGCAATGTCATCGGCTAGAACAGGTAAAACCAGGTATGACTGCCAAAAGCCAGGCATGTGCTGTGGGTTGAATACGTTGCTGTAATGGAAGGAAATATAACTGTGAGTCTAATCAAATGCATTTAACTCATCAGATTCTTTGGAATTTGAACAAAACAGTTTCGGCACGGTTTGCTCTTCTCTTACCATAAATTAATTTTAGTGTAATAAAAACCTAATCCACTAAATATTTACAGTTTAATTTTGTTTGGGAGATGTGGGTGTCACTGCATATGGTACAGTAATTGGATAATGCCTGGGTTCTTGGGTGAGCAGTCAGAGTACTGGACCATTGATACACAATTGGAATCCTATGGCGATTCAAATTTAAATTCAAGTAAAAATGTTTTTAAACTTTAGAGATACTTTAGAGATACAGCATGGAAACAGACCCTTAGGCCCACTGTGGCTGCACCGTACACTAACACTATTCTACACACTGGCAGCAGTTTACAATTAACCTACATTCTCTTTAAACTAATGTTTAAATGAAAAACTAAGCTCTCAGTACAGGTAACTGAAACTACCAGATTGTTCCATAACTGATTTGAATGAATTGTCTGGCTCTGGCACCAAGCTTCAGGGAAAACTCAAGCTTGGATATTCCTACTTAGAGTCGATGAATTTGTGAACATATCTGATGGAGGTATTTAGAATTAGGAAGGGCATAAACAGAGTGGATAGAGAGAAGTTGTTGCTGGTAGTTCAGTCAAGATCTAAGGAACATTGATAGAAGGAGAATGGCAGTAGAGTCAAAATTAACATAGTCATGCAGCGTGGAAACAGGCCCTTTGGCCCAACCTGCCCATGCCGACCAACATGCCGCATCTAAACTAGTCCCACCTGCCTGCTTTTGACACACATCCCTCTAAACCTGTCCTATCCATGTAGATGTCTAAATGTTTCTTAAACATGATAATCCTTGCCTCAACTATCTCCTCCAGCAGCTTGTTCCATACACCAACAATTCTGTGTAAAAGAAGTTGCCCCTCGGGTTTTTTATTTTTTATTTTTTTTATTTTTGAAAAGCATATGTACAAATAGAAATAAAAAACACATTTGTTACAGAGTTCTTACATAGCTTCAATTTTTAAATTTTTAAAGAGAGAAAGTAAAAATAAAAAAAACTATAAACTATTGGGAAGAGAGAATAAGAGGATTAAAAAAAAAAGATATAACTATAAAAATTAAAGGGAGTAGATCCGGGAGACAATAACCACAGTTGTACATCCAACCCCTAACTCAAGTTTCAACTTTTAATTTAAAATTTTAAAATTTTAGTCCTGTGCCAAACCTCGGGTTTAAGATGAAGGATGTCGACAAAATGGAGAGGGTACAGAGGAGATTTACTAGAATGTTGCCTGGGTTTCAGCACATAGGCTACAGAGAGAGGTTGAACAGGTTGGGTCTTTATTCTTTGGAGCGTAGAAGGTTGAGGGGGGACTTGATAGAGGTTTTTAAAATTATGAGAGGGACGGACAGAGTTGACGTGGGTAGGCTTTTCCCTTTGAGAGTGGGGAAGATTCCAACAAGGGGACATAGCTTCAGAATTGAGGGACAAAGGTTTAGGGGTAACATGAGGGGGAACTTCTTTACTCAGAGGGTTGTGGCTGTATGGAATGGGCTTCCGGTGGAAGTGGTGGAGGCTGGCTCGATTTTATTATTTAAGAGTAAATTGGATAGGTATATGGATAGGAGGGGATTGGAGGGTTATGGTCTGAGTGCAGGTAGATGAGACTAGGTCAGGGAGAATGGTCGGCGTGGACTGGTAGGGCCGGACAGGCCTGTTTCCATGCTGTAGTTGTTATATGTTATATGTTATATAATGGGAACCTATGTCCTCTGGTTCTCGATTTCCCCTAAAATACGCAAAACACTTTGTGCGTTTACCCGATCTAGTTCTCTCATGATTTTGTACACCAAGAAGAAAAGTTTTCTTTGTAGAGCAAATAGTAATGGTCCAGGTATCAGTGAATGTAGATTAAAGTGTAACATTTAAAAAAGAAATGGATAATTATCCAAAAAGGGAGAATTGACTAAATTTTGTGGAGGTGATGAGGAAGTGGGACTAGCTAGATTGGTCTTGCAGAGTGCTAGTCTGGATCAGATGGGTAGAATGCTCTCTTTCCATTAGGAAGTGGGACTAGCGAGATTGGTCTTGCAGAGTGCTAGTATGGATCAGATGGGTAGAATGCCCTCCTTCCATGCTGTAATCAATGTGTAACTGCTTTGATCATTTGTGATCTGAGAACCTTTCAACTTCAATGAGTTTGGAAGATCATAGATCCCATAAAAGGAAGTATTAACAATAAATAATTGTTAAAACAAGATTGTTCCGTGAAGCTTGTCATTTTAAAGGAAACTGGTGGGGGAGGTGAGGAACAGTCATGCAAAAGTGCTTCAAAATCCAAAGTACTGTGCACATCCTGTGCAGACAATTAGTCTGTTTATAGCTCTATTTTTGAAGAAAAGTTATTATTCCAAATGAATGAAAGTTTCAACGTACTTTGAAGTCCTGAATACATTTGCTTCATCCAGCAACCAACCAATAAGTGCTTCAATGGAATTCTACCTCTTTAACTTTGTATGGCTGCTTGAAGTGGTTTAAAAATATTTTTTAAAGTAATACATGGCGGCACAGTGACATAGCGTGGCGTTGCTGCCTTACTGTGCCAGAGACCAACAGTAATACTTCTGGTTTGCTGTGGCTATCTTTTTCAAGTAGGGGTGTATAAAATACGTGTAACAGTTATCCTAAGTAGCAAGTCTGGCATTGTTGACTGAAATAAAGTAAACTTGGGCATAGAAATTACTTTATTGCTTCATTAATTCACTGACATATTCGACTGCACTGGATAAGATAATCTTGTTATGTTGCAACGTCCTCATCGCCACCACCTGTGTAATATTGGATGCCTGGAATGTAGTTGATTAAGGGATAACCTATTTTGGAAGTTTTCCTTTACTTTCCACTCAGAAAGTACCCATGCTCTAAAATAGGTGGCGGAAATGGATGAAAGAATAGAAGAGTGAGAATAGAAGAGTGTTCCCCTTGAATATATATTTATTTTTGGACTGTGCAACTACTCATTAAACTAATAGCATTTAAACAGTTTAATTGTTGAATGTAATGATAAGGTAATTAAATAGTCTCATGAATGAAAAGATCTACAATTTACTCAAAATTCATGTAACGCATTCTTAAATTGTTTTATATGTCCCGGGCATGTCAATGCTCATGCAGTATGCTTATTTGGAAGGGACGGTAAAATATTACCCTTTATAGTGACACCTGGAACCTATGATGGAAATTTTTAAAGGATGAAGGAAAGCCCTTTGTATAAGGCAGGCACTAAAGTCAAATTGATCAGTAGTGGAGAAGAAAATTTAATACAAAAGATAAAACACCAATGCTTGTTTTGTTTGATAGAAATTGTTTGAGTGTACTAAATAATATTTGTGCTTATGCAAGGAGAAATTTTGAGTCATTGAATAAAGGTGACTACTAAAGTAGGATTTTTTCTATTCCCTAAATGAAATTGACAGTAATCTGAACATGAAGGTGGAAATGTAAGGCGTCATTACATAAAACATAATTTCCACAGTTTCACAGAGATGTTATCACAAAATATTTTACTCAAATTAGTTTGAGCTATTCCAAATAGTTGAACAACTTCTTACATCATTTTGTACTGTGATCACAATTTGCACTTTTATTTGCAGGAAGATATATTCTGCATCAATATATTTACAATATCCCTGTGCAAAAGTACCATTGAGTGAGAAAGAACATTCTCTTTAAAAACAATGCATACTTGTAATTTTTCATTCGCATGATGATTCATTCCAACTTTCAAAAGCATTCTTTCAACTGCATTGTGCTGAATCTTTACATCTCACTTTTAGAATTCAAAACAAATACTACTTGTTCACAGTCAAAAGGTCAGAGAGACGTAGACTGCTGAGAAGCAGAATATCTTCAGTTTTTATTGGGAATAAGCCAGCGTCCCATTGATTATCAACTGATTATCTTCCGTCAGTCGCACTGAAGGACGAGATTAAATAATAACATTCTTGTGCTAAATTTCATTTAATTTTTGTAATTGTTTTCACTATTTTCATGAAAGTAGATGAGATATTAAAGATGTAGCTATTTCTCCTGCTCCTGACCCAAAACAACACCTATTGCTTTTTTTTCCAGAGATGCTGCCTGACCCATTGAGTAACTCTGGCATTTTGTGTCTATCTTAGCGATTTCTCCTGATGGTTCACAGGTAGCATTTCGATAATATCCAATTCATGGGAACTGTTGAAATAAAAACTTTATAAGTTCAGATATTAACCTATGACAATTCTGCCTCTCCCCATCGTAATGATAATTTAAGTACATTCAATATTATCACCAGCCACTATACAATTGACTATTTTTGGTGGTGTCCGTCAATATCAAGATTGAGTATCCAAACTGGTAATTCCTGATCTCAGCCAGTATTCGCCAGCAAAAGAGTATGTCAATACCAGTTACATCTTACGGGCTGATGTCACATGAACTTGGAAAATGAGATCAAAAGTCATTGGCAAATCACTTCTCAAAGCATCTTCACTGTTGAGGTAGCACTGAATTGTTTGGTTGTCGAAACTCCTTCATTCAGCGCTTGTCTTCTGTGTTGCCAACTTATTGGGGAACATCTGTTTGGACGTTCTTGAGTTAAGGTGCAATTTGACGATGACAAGGTTAACATGCGCCTCAATTTTTTTTTGTGGCTCTTGGGAATCAATAATATCAGTTAATATTGCATTTGGATAATCTCAGTGGAACCTGCCAAAACAGAAAAAGCAAGTTATCTGAAATTGTTGATTTCAATATTGACTCCCAAAGGCTGCAATATATTGTCCAAAAGGCAGATAACGTTGACTCTCAAGCTTATTGAGGCTCTCATTAGATAATGCAGGAGGCCACAGAGAGATTGGTGTAATCAAACCCTTTTGTTAGATGAAGGTCGATTACAGTCAAGAAAGATATCTGGTGGAACACCAGGAATACTATTAAAAGAGAGCCTGGTGTTTTAATTAAAAGTGACTCTGCTAAAGAAAGCAGTCAGTTTTGAATCTGTAGTGAATCCTTACAATAGTAAATGTGTCGGAAGTAATTGCTTGCAATTGCTGATCAGCATGTCCTGCAAAGTACAAGCATGAATGAAGGATATCCACAGAGAGCAATCTCATGCAGGCCTTATTCTTGTACCAAGGATTTTAGACCACACTGGATAGCAGTGCAGTCTATAGAACACTGGCTTTCCCTATAACTTTCAAAATCAAATGAGGTACGGTCTAACCAATTTGGTGTCAGGCAAAGATAAAGGTTTTCTGTGACTTGCATGGTGGGTGAATATTTAAAAAACAACATGCTAGTTCAAAATCAAGGGGAAATGAGCAGGGCAAGTTTTTTTTTATACAGGGGATGGTGGGTGCCTGGAACAGGCTGCCTGGGATGGTGGTGATGGCAGATACAATAGTGGTGTTTTAGAAACTTTTGGATAGGCACATGGATATGCAGGAAATGGAGGGATATGGATCTTATGTAGGCATATGAGATTAGTGTATTTTGGCATGTTTAGCACAAAAACAGTGGGCTGAATGGCTGTTGCTGTGCTGTACTTGAATAATGTTCTATGAATAATTGGTCCATTCAACATGTTTGTGATTTGATGTCATTTTGTCTTTGGGAGTAATTCCATGTCCCGTTTAGTATAAGATGCAGAAAGGACTGTTCAATATTTCACATACAGACTCGTTTATTACAGGAACACTAGAGAATGATACTGAAACAGTGAAGCAGATGGATTCTTTTTACCTTAAAGCCCTGGAAGGATTTATCATGATGGTCACACAGGATGGAGACATCATTTTCCTGTCAGAAAACATAAGCAAGTACATGGGTTTAACACAGGTGAGTTCAAACATAGTCCAGAATTTTAAAACGCTTGAGTTTTATACATTTTTAATGAATATTTATGTATTATTAAATTAAGTTTGGTGATGTTCAACTATAGTCATAATACTGCACTGTCTACTTAGTCATTGAGCTATGTAGCACATGAACAGGCCTTTTGGCCCAACTTGTTAAACAAATTGCCTGACCGAGCTAATCTCACTTGCCTGTGCCTAACCCATTTCCTTCCAAACCACTTCTATCCATATAACTGTTCATGTGTCTTCTAAATGTCATGATTGTAAATAGTTGATATTGGCACAGATGAGAAACAGAAAGCTGCCGAGCAAAGGTTTGGTTAAAAACAGGAGAAAAAAAAGCTTGTTAAGATCATCTAGCTAATTTAATGTTTTTCTGATTTGAGAGACAAATTTTATTTTAAAAAATCCTCCCCACACCACATAATAAATTAAGCACACATTTTTAGAATGTGGTTTTCAAAATGCAGATTGTATAGATAAAATAGACCTATTATATTTGTTTATGCATGTCTTATAAAATATAGTGTTATAACTGTGGTAACTCTTTGGGGGAATGGAGTGAAGGGGCTAATGAATGTTGTTTGGGAGAAGAATGCGGTAGAAATTGGCAATTTTGGGAAATGTACAAGGGTTATTTTCTTTAACACACCTCACTCTGTTTTTAATAAAGCTGAAATTAACCAAACGTTATACAATAACAACCAATAGTTGTTTTCAAGTACATCTTCCAGATGGATTTCAAGTACATGTCTCGTAATTCTGAACGGATTAAAGAAGGTGCCAGACCATCAGTTGCTGGAAAATCAGTGGTGGACCTGTAGTAACAAAGGGAATGTAAAATCACTGGTACCCTTGCACTAACCAAGCTTTACTTCCTTCTATTGTGCTTTTATATTATACCAATTTCTGGGGGAAGACAGAATCTCCCTGAGCAGTTAGTAAAACATACAGTTAAATATCTACAAAGCTAAGAGTCGCAAACTCATCTCCAGGTGTCTCCAGTACACACTGACATTCTGTCACACACAGGATTCTGACGAATTGAAATATTGTTATTAAAAATTCACCAGCAGGACATTATCCTAGATTGGCCTTGTCACAGACAGTGCCGGTATAGTAGAAAGACCTTTTCTAAGTGGCTTCCCTTGTTGCAGTTATGAATGAGAACGTGATCTGAGCTGATCCAGCTTCATCCCTTTAGCTCTGCTCGAGGTATGGTAGAAAGCATTTCCATGCTGATCTATGAGAGTGGAGCACGTGTGCCTTGAAGTTACTGTGACCATGGGGATGAGGTCAATGTAGAACATGTACCATTGCAAGGATACAAAATGTCCCAAGAGAAGTAGATGTATCGTTTTCAGTTTCCAGTCGAATGCTGGACACAACATAATTGAGCACTCATAGAGCAAATTTTACCCAAAAGTCAGAAAGCCAAATAATGAAGGTGATTATCTACTAGCAAAGTGGATCTACTCAATGAAGTAGATGAGTGCATGGATAATTTGACGCAGCACTGTATGGGCACAACATTTTACAATATAGAAAGAGCACGAATAATTAATTCTTCAATATAAATATACTTCATTTGAGTGAAAGATGTGCTTTGGACGTACAATTTACAAGTTTATTGGTGTCATTTTAAATAAATGTTTGTTTTGCATTACCTATCTTGAATTTTTTTTTGCAATAGGTGGAGTTGACTGGACACAGTATTTTTGATTTCATCCATCCATGTGATCATGAGGAGATAAGAGAAAATCTGGCTGTAAAAAAAGGTAAAATGTTTGTGACATGCTTATTTTTTCCTTAACACATTTGTATTGTGCACTCTGTTTCTTTGTACTTTTTGCACTACCTATTATACGGTTAGATTGGAAACGTATGGATGGTTTATGTGGGCAGCACAAAATAAAGTTTTTGTAAAATCAAGTTTACACTTGACAATATTAAAACCAACGTTATCAATACCAATTCTTCTTTACTGACAATAATTGTATGTTCCTCCCAGCATCTTGGACTTCAGAGTTGAGAGAACGGTCACATCTCATGCTGATAACACTCTTGTAGCTATGCATCTTTAAGAATGGTACAGTAATCCCAAACCCTGATATTGGCCCTTCCCTTTGGGGAAAGCACCATATTTCATCAAATGTCCCAGATGAAAACATAAAGGAATATCTAACGTCCATAATCTTATGGCCATCTAGTATGCACTTAATGATTTGATGTTCTAATTTAATTCTGTTGCACTTAAAAACACATATGTTTTAGTTGCTGTTATACACATTGACACCTTCCGATTGTCAAAACCAAGGGTCTCCTGACAAAGGGTCTCCAAGCCAAAACATTAAATCTGTTCCGTCACCCTGAACCGGCTCCACACAGGGTTCGGCCGGTTCAACGCCAACATGCATTGTTGGGGGTTGCGTCCATCAGCAGCCTGCGTGTGTGGAGCGGACCAGCAAACAGCACAGCACGTCATTTTCGACTGCGCTGTCCTCCGTCCCCCTGGTGGAGGGGTAGACCTCACGGCCCTCGACAACAGCATATTGCACTGGCTACAGCGCCTGGAGGGCATTACATAATTTCTGCTGCCTCAAACGCAAGAAGAAGAAGGTCTGTTCCGTTTTCCACAGATGAAGCCAGATCTGATGACTGTTTTCAGCACTTTATATTTTTCTTTTTTCTCAGTGAATTCCATTCCACTTTGCTCAGACAGAAGAGCGGCCATGAAATGAGAATCCCTTGCTGTAGCGCCTCTGATGAAAAGCAGTATATTTCCTTTTAATGGTGCCAAATGGCCATGTTCTGTGCTGTGATGGTGCAATGATTCTGTGAAACGATGTGGCTCTGATTCTGCAATTTCACTCTAGATTTTGTTTTGAAGTTCCAGCCTCAACCAGCATCATCTTGTGCTGGTGCCCCTGAATCAATTATAAAAATTACTTGCTGACCTCAGCTAAATTTCAGTTGAGTGCAGAAACAATTACAATCTCAAGGGCTGAGGTCTGTTTGTGTTATCTGCTTCCACGTTAGAGAATCACAGCTAAACCGGGCCACTTGACAGGAAACTGTTCAATACCTTCAATCACAGATAAGGTTAAAGTAAGGAAAAGCCACAACCTGTACAATCTAATTTAGCTGGGCTTTTTAAAAAAAAACATGTTTTAAACATTGGATCATTTCTTTTCAACTATTGGGGGCAGAGTATAGTAATAAATGAGAAGAGTTTTGAAGGGAGGTTTGAAAACAATGTTGACAATAAATACATTGATGGCTGTCTATTTTTGTCTTGTTAACTCAGCCCCAGGCTTTGGAAGGAAACACAGAGATATGAACATAGAGCGTGACTTCTTCATGCGAATGAAATGTACAGTGACAAACCGCGGACGAACCGTCAACCTCAAGTCTGCCACCTGGAAGGTGAGAAAACAGAAGTAGAAATGCAGTGAATTTCATTTGGTGATATTCTCACTGTTTTGGAGTCAAAAGTTCATTGCTTGAGAAAGATAATTTTTACAGTCATTAAGGTTTTTAAAAATTGGCGTTTTGTCAAAGTGAAAGTAATGAGGTTAGGATTTGAGTGGAACCGTTGATGAATGAACAGCGCCATTGGAAAGAAGAGGAGACAAGTATTCAAAGCTCAGGAGCCAAAAAAGTGATTGATCCACGCCAAGAACAGATAGACCTGGGATACACCCAACACTGGAATCTCGCAGCTTATTTACAGGAGAGACTCAAAACATGGATATCTGCTGGGGATCTCTGAGGAAGTGGGAGGGTGCTATGAATTTTGGGTCATGACATTACTACTGGTATCTCTTGACTTTTTTTGTTAGAGGATGGATTTTGAGAAAGAATGGGCTGGGAATCAGGGGAACTGAGATGGTGCCTGAGGTGGAGAGTTTTGAGAATTGGTAGTAATTCTACATTCAGTGAACAATTTCTTGCCAACTCAACTAGTTGTTCATGGTCTGCAAGGACAGTTTAATGATCTCTGGAGACTCATTTCTTGAGAGTTTAGACAGGGATTGATGATAATTTCATCCTCTCATGTTACGTACATTTTGATGAGGTTAATCTGGGTCCTGTTAACAGCCTTGGGTGTGGAAGTCGGTCCTTGATGGCGGGGACGGGTAGGTAGTTTGCGAAGTGGTCAACCCTTTTGTTGATGCAGGGCTTCTGCATGCTCCCAGTGAATGTGGGTTGTCATTCCAAATGCTCCTTCTCCATTTTGAGCATGGGCCAGGATCCAGAATCCCTCAAGTCAGTCTGGACTTTTATACATTTTCAAGGCGGTTTGAAGAACTAAACTTGAATCGGTTCCTCTGCCATGCCATGACAAAGCTCGCAAGTGTGTTGGGAATATGAACAACATGATCTGCTCATTGCAGCTAAGGGTGACCTGTGCTGCAGTGTCTGAGATGTTAGGCTGAAGTGAACCCAAGGCTCTGGTGCTGGAAGGCAGCCACTCTACCGTGTCATGCTGCACCAACACAGAAGTCTGCACCAACACGGGGCTTTGAATTTGTTGATCAATTAGTGCACAATTCCATTTGTTAAATTGGAGGAATAAACAACTCTTGAGGTCTGTGTCATCGAATTTCTCGGCTGCTCCAGATGAGTTTCAGGTTTCCTTTGTGAATGCTCTAATAAATGAATGCGTTACTTATAGCAAATCTCTTCTGAGATGGAATTGCACTTCTTGATAACCATTTGCGTAAGAAAATAACTGCAGATGCTGGTACAAATCGGAGGTATTTATTTCACAAAATGCTGGAGTAACCCAGCAGGTCAGGCAGCATCTCAGGAGAGAAGGAATGGGTGACGTTTCGGGTCAAGACCCTTCTTCAGACCATTTGATAACCATTTAATCACTTTTGCTTTGATGCCTTTTCGTTGCATTGTTAATAGGCTTTTCTCTTTTAAAATATTGCTCTAACATCTAAATTAAATATGCCAGAATTCAAAACTGTTGTTGTAAACTTTAATTTAAAACTGTACAGACACTTCACCCAGGCTTGTAAGCTGCCCATTAAGGTAATTGATCTCATTTGGACAAAAGTCAATGTGGCCAAGATTATGTTTGGATTGCTAAATGTGATTTTGTTTTCAAGAGAGAGTTAGATTTAGTTCTTAGGACTAAAAGAATCGAGGGATATGGGGAAAAAAGCAGGAAGGGGGTACTGATTTTAGATGATCAGCCATGGTCATATTGAATGGCAGTGCTGGCTCGAAAAGGGGCAAATGGCCTGGTCCTGCACCTATTTTTTTGCATGTTTCGCTATTTCTAATCAGATTAATGTTTTCTGTTTTGCCTTGTTCCAGGTGATACACTGCACAGGGCACATCAAAATATACAATGCCTGCCAGGCTCGCACGCTGTGTGGGTATAAGGAGCCTCCTCTGAATTGTTTGATCATGATGTGTGAGGTAATTCAACATCCATCCAACATTGAGGTTCCACTGGACTGCAAAACATTCTTGAGTCGCCACAGCATGGACATGAAATTTACCTACTGTGATGAGAGGTACAGTGACATTTTAAATGGCAAAATCATATCTCTAATTGTCCTCAAATTCTTCATATTATTTAATTTTCTTATTCATGCATTCATGGAGAAACACAAATTAATTATTTGAACAAAGAAACGGGAAAATGGAAGCAATGGGATGGTATTTCTTCCTTGCCTCCAGTAGGCGGAACAATGGATCTACTGTCAGTTTCAGGCTAGTGCCCAGATCCTTCACTAATATAGGGTGCACGGCACATCGAACGCTGAACAAAAGCATGGACAATCCATGTTAGAATGAAATCAAGATGGCCACAGGGATAAGCGATAAACACGATTATCTGGTTAATGAGGAAATGAATGGGAGCATTTAAAGAGTAAGAACAGATGACAAAAAATAGATTAAAAAATGTTGGAGTTGTGAAATGCAGAGCAGGAGGACATGCTGGGTAGATCAGACTGAAGAGGTCCTCCACTCCCAATCAAACTGTACAATTATCACAAATACAGAGGAATGACACAAAGTGCTGGAGTAACTCAGTGGGTCAGGCAGCATTCCTGGTGAACATGGACAGGTGATGTTTCGGATTGGGACCCTTATTCAGGAGGAGAACCTCTTCAAACTAGGCATACCTTGAGGAGACTTTGCAGTGCAGCTGTCAAAATGTAGAAACAAGAAACTGCAGATGCTGGGTTATCAAGGAAAGATTTTTTTTTAAAAACACCAATAGATGATTGATATTAGAAATCAAGCTACCCAAAGTTGAGTAATTCAATGTCGAGTCTTGAGGATACTACACACCCAGACGGATGTGTGGTTCTTCAAGATTGTAATGGGCTTCCAATTACTGTGAAAGTACAGGTGGGCACAACCCACTAGGTGAGAGTGAGATGGGGAATTCAGGTGACAGGCAACAGAAAGCTCAGAGTTGTCCCAGCAGATTGGACACTGTGTACTGCAAAAATGTTTAATAACTTGCCACACAAACCCTGAAATGGGTAATTGTAACAAATGGCCAATGCCATCCTGCTGCAAATTATGGTTCAATGTCCCCTTTTTGAAAGAAAATAAACATAATTAGACAAAATTCCTGATCCACGTTAGTGACCCAAATCACATTTAATACATCAGCTTGGAACGAGACTGCTCCCAGTAAGCAGTACACACTTCAAATGTAAGAGAAAATACCCAGTCTGATATTAAACATTCATTGTTTAACTAAGAGGCTTGTGACCCGCATCAAGACATCTTATGATTTTGGATTACACTGTTTCACTGCCAGTATAAATCCAGCATAACATAACAGTTTAATCCAAAGATTTGTGCTGGTAGTGTTTAAGTTATGAGGCTTGGGAAATAAAGCTTCACTGTTTCCAACTTGTAAATCTTTGTACTTGTTTTGATTTTGATGTTTTTTGTTTCGCCCTAAATAGTTTTTTTTTCCCCAAAGAGTCTTTTGAGAATATTGGTTATTACCCTGACTTGCTTAGACCTTTTCCCCTCTTCCAAGAAATGTACTATCACAACTTTGCATTCCTCCTGTCGGGTCAGTGAAATACAAGAGCCCCATTGTGCATGGAAAGCTCCCAAATTAAGTTGTGATTCTGAAAGCATGCAAACAAAAGCTTTTCACTGTGCTTTGGTACATGTGACAATAAACCAATATCAAACTTCTTTGGGGACTTTTCACCTGATGTCTTACTGAAGAGGGGGATATTTATTTTATGATCACTATAACATTGGCTGTTGCTGCCCAGCTATTCTACTGAAACCCTCCTCACTGTCTTTCATTTCCTCCAAGCCTCCACTCTAGGTTATCGGCACTTCCCAAATTGTAGTTCATTCTGCTTGGTTATCTCAAATTTAAGTGTTCTGGATTGGTGACCATGTTATTGACTATAGTAGACACAAAATGCTGGAGGACCTCAGCGTGACAGGCAGCATCTCTGGATAGAAGAAATGGGTGATGTATCGGGGCGAGACCCATTTTCCGTCTGAAGAAAGGTCTTGACGCGAAACATCACCAATTCCTTCTATTCAGAGATGCTGCCTGTCCCGTTGAGTTACTTCAGTATTTTGTATCTATCTTCTGTGTAAACCAGCATCTGTAGTTCCTTCCCACACTAGGGTGGTGGAAATTCCTCCCGATTACTACTTGATATTTAAAAGAACTTCTAAATAACTACTTTTATAGATAACTAAGCTTTTGCTAATTACACCTCCCATCAAATTTTGGCTACTAACTCTCCGGAGAAGCATCAGGGTTTTTAAGTGATGTTACAAGCACTATATATGAATGCTAGTTATGTAAACTTCTATCCTATCTATGGAAACCACCTTGATATCAATGTACTGTTTATTATGCTGCATCTCAAAAGACATTATCAGTCATCAGGAATAGAAGCTAACAATACTTGGTGTTGACTATTGATACACTAGTTTGGCAGTTAAATGGGCAGTCCAATTATTGAATTGAATCCTTACTCAATTAAAATTATTCCTTTAAAGTTGGTTACTGACCAGCAAGAGGGGTAAAAACGGAGGGAAGTGCACCTGGGATGCCAGGTGTCACTGTTGAGCCCATCAACGAAAACACCGAGGAAGGAGGGTACCCATCTGATGACCCCAATTAAGTCTTTACCCCTACCCCCACTCAAGATATTAAGAAGGTGCCAATTATAGTAGGGATTGTAATATCAAGTCCTATAAGGTCAACTAATCACTTACCTTTATAAAGATGCACTCTTAAATTGTTTATTTTAAAAATAAGACTTTACAGGTTAATTATCTGAAGATGCTTGTAACCACAATAAAAAGTCGATTCAAGTCTTTTAAAAATGTTAACATATCTCTACATTAAGATAGTTCAATTAACTGCCAATACTTGCATTTCGCACCATCAAGGGCACTAAGTAAACTTAGTGCCTTGCTTAGTTGACAGCTGCAAAGGCTAATTTTTACCTGTGTCTACAGATAATTTGTTGGATCTACTTCCCATAATCTGCCTTCTGAACACTAAAGTGCTGCTTGTGGCTTTTCAAATTACACAATGTCACAAACATGTTGAGGGCTCTAAATCTGTTTCCATTCTTCACTACTAGTTTTGTTTAGATGGAAGGATAACCAATGTTATTCTGCCCTGTCAATGTTTTAGAAAGTATAAGCAGCAGAAGAGAAGAATTCATTGACTGGATGGCCTCTCCTTCTCTCAAAATCTGGGCCAAACATCACAATGCCTCGTTTTGCAATCACCAAATTGCAACCAGCTTGTGTGTAACATTATTGGCCTGATTTAACACATTAAAACTAAATCATAAGGGAACTGAAAACTGTAAGAACAATAATAAACTTCACCGGCCCTTAGCAACAACTAATTGTGTAACAAAAAGAATACCTAATTTCTGGAAGCATTAATAGAATTGGCTTCCACCTGTTGATCCTTGACTACAATTGTGGGCAGGCTGTAGTTTTCATTAAAAAATTTCAGTGGAAGAATGTGGGACAAAGTTATGTAACACCAAACTGATCTTGGTCAATCACAAGTGGAAGTTTTAAACCACTTTTACCATGATTAAAATGTTATGCACTTTCCCTTGGAACCTTGCAGGGTTTATTCTGTATTATTATTATTATAACCTGGTACAGTGAAAAGTTTTGCTTTGCATGCTTTCCAATCAGATCAGATGATACTATACATAAATGCAATGAAGTCAAACTTGAGTACAATAGGTAGACCAAAAGGGAAGATACCGAGCACAGAATGTAGATCTTAGCATTATAGTGCAACAATTCAATTTCTTGCATAGCGCACAATCGCGAACTATTTTCTAATCCTTTCAAGAACTCTATACAATAACTTTGAATCTTTGGTTCCGTTTTCTTGCCCTCTTTTTTATGTCCTTTAAGATTTTTTTCCAAAAGTTCACATTTTCCTTTGTGTAGGAAGGAACTGCAGATGCTGGTTTACATTGAGGATAGACACAAAATGTTGGAGTTACTCAGCGGGTCAGACAGCATCTCTAGACAAAAGGAATTGGTGACATTTTAGTTCAAAACCTTTCTTCAGACTCCGTCTCAGTCTGAAGAAGGGTTTTGACCCGAAACTTCACCTATTCTTTTTCTCCATTGATGCTGCCTGACCTGCTGAGTTAACCCAGCATTTTGCAACAAACATTTTCCTTTGTCTTGTGCAGTAAATACGAAGCAGATCTTAGATTATTTAAGGATTTTATGTTTTGGGAAATCCAAGAATTTATAATAGTCCACTTTCTACTTAACTAGAGTTGCAGCATTAATGGGATACTGCCCAGAGGAACTGCTTGGACGCTCAGTGTACGAGTTCTACCATGCAATGGATTCAGATCACATGATTAAAAGCCATCAGAACTGTAAGTAACGCATCCAAAAATCTTGCAACTTGAAAACAAGGTTAATCAAGTGATTAGTAACTTTTATTTTTTTACATGCATGCACACGTTCAAATGTTCAAATTGTTGAGTTTGACTAGACTTTTACAAACTATCTCCCCTGGTTTCTTATTGTTTAATTAGAGTGGCATTTATGAAAACCTTGTATTTGCACATGTTGCCTGCAAATGTTTGAATGTTAACACCCATGCAACAGGGGCTTGATATTCTGCAGCAGCAAACCAGAAGAATATCATCTTCAGCGTGAACTTTGCCATCAACATTAGGCTAGTCCAACTTTACTATGATTTTTATTGTCCTTGCAGAAGTAGTGATTGCCTTATTGCCATTAAGGTTCTTTGCTCACCCAAAGGCAGGACCTATACGGTGAGCTGCAGATCAGGCCAAAGACAACTTCGACACTGATTTTGTAAAAACTGTATTCTACTGCCCAGAGTGAGACAAACATCCTCTGGGCAATTTTGACAAGAAAGGGAAAATACTCAACCCTCTAAGGTGATTGGCAAGGCAGGAGTTGGGGCAAGTAACTCCAATAGTATGGCCCTCCAGACAAAATGCTTGGAGCACTTTCTTGCCATAATCCAGAGAAACAAGCAACACACATTGGAAACTATTGGGTTATACCATTGTCTAAACAAGGGAGAGTGCAGCTGAATACCATAACAGGTAATGATGACTACTGAGCTGACGTAGGAGAGAGGGAATGGGCGGAACCATCCCCTCTCTCCTAGAAGCTGCCTGACCTGCTGAGTTACTCCAGCATTTTGTGGACCCATTCACTCTCTCCTAGAAGCTGCCTGACCTGCTGAGTTACTCCAGCATTTTGTGATACCTTTGATTTGTACCAGTATCTGCAGTTATTTTCCTACACTACTGAGCTGACTGGTGCCTAATTGTCCTCATTTACCTTTATCAACGTGGCCTCAAAATATCATTCTCAATGGAAACATTGCAAGAAGAATGAGGTTGAAGCTATCAAGGACTCACAACAATTCCACTTCTCAGTCAAGCTGTTGACTCTCAGTCAGATGGAGGTACAAGATCCACAATGTATGAGCTGCCCTGAAGTCCACCATGAAGGACACCGATGCACCTTAGATCCATCAAGTACCACCAGAACTTACTTGATGAGAATGAGCGGTTGAGGAGCTAATGAACCACCAGCTTAAGGTGCTCCCCAATTGGAAGCCCCACCACTCGGTCCCAAGGAACTGCTGAAGAGATAATAATAAGAATTCATTCACACTACAGGACATGTTCAGCAGGTTGCCACATGACAACAATCGCTTAAAATATAGTTCACTCTGGTTTCCATGGAGATAGGCCACAAAGCTCTTAGGGGATTCATTAATATACATTGATTAATGGAAAATGTGTGAAAAATGCAGTGTAAGTGTAAAATAATGAATCGTTAAGTTTTGACCATCCTGTCCATTAATTATCACTTCATTTGTTGAATCCACATACTAAAATAGAGTTAGCAATGCTCCTATCCCCCTGATGCATCTAAATTTTAGCTATCCTAACAATCTTTTACAGTTTAATAAGATGCTTTACTGGTGGAAAGAAGAAATGACCTGGCCAGACGTCAGGAATGCAACTTCTTTTTTAATGTTATAAGCAAAGGCTGCAGAATAGTAATAAACCTAACTCTTCTGTCTTTTTAGATGTACAATAAGTAATGTTCAGGTTAATTTATTGTCCTGAACCTGGGTGCAATGAAATTCCTTGTTTGCACGAAGCCCACAGAGTAAACAGTGTACGTTAATTAAAGATAAATAAAACCTGTGCAAAAACAGCAACGGTACAAGCTTGTAGCACAAAAGAGTGTTCAAGTACAGTAATGAAACAGCCAAATCAGGCAGAATTAAAAGTACATGGTAACACCTCCAGTCATGGTGTGTGAAAAATGATTGTTTCAGGAGTATGATTACAGTGGTGAAGAAGCTGTTGTTGAGTCTAACCTCCTTGAGCTTTCAAGGTCCTATATCTTCTCCCAGAGTAGAAGAGATGAAAGGGAACGGCCAGGGTGGTAGGTATCCAGACTTCCTGATGCCATGCACCACAAAGATGGACGGAAGTGACAATCCTGTGGTGGACTGGGCTCTGTTCACAACTCTCTTCAGGTTTAAAGCTGAAAGTCAAGAGCTGAACAGCTGCACTACCAGGCTGAAATGCATTCCATCAGGGGGATTATAATTTGGTGTGGGTTTGGGGAGCAATACTAAGGAGCATTAAACCATAAATAAAGAAAGTAAATATAAGAAAACAGCATTATGTCTAATTATTTACAACAGTTTGGAATGATGTTCTATTCCTTAGCGATTAATATAATTCATCTTTTGAAATCTTAATGATGACAACTAATTGAATTAACAATGTATATTATTCAAATGTCTCTTAATGACTATAATCTCAAGGCCTAATGACTATAATCCCAGCATCTGTGGTTCCTTGTTCCCATGACTATATTACCAAACTCGCTTAACTTCATTTTAACATTTTTATGAGCAAAAATAAAATTTGTTGGGAGGCTTTCACTTAAGTTATGATAACAGCAAATTTTTAATGTTTCAATTTAGACCATAATAAAAATTCAATTCCGTTAAGCTAATTAGATTTGTTTGTGCTGCATGCAACCCGAATATTTAATGCATGGTGTCTAGAAGCAGCTATTTTGTAGGTCAGTAGAGGGTGAATATAGTGAGCCGAGTGTAGCTTCATTTCTACATGGCAGTATTTGCGTAATCATTGGTCTATCAGATCGGCAGGTATACCTCTGATGACATTGTGTGCTCTTTGAAACGAGATTACAGCAATAACAAGGCCTTCTGGAAAACAAGTAACTGGAGCAGAGCATTCATTGAGATTTTATTGATTGTGACCAATGCAATTATCCTTTCAAAGCACAAATGATAACTACCAGGCTCGCAACACTAACACTGAATCAAGGTACAGTTTAGTGTACAAGGTTACAGGCTCAAAATACACAAGTACTCTATTGATTTAATTTAAAGGAGTATTTCAGAAAAGAGCATTAAAGATATTGGGTGTAGTTTTCCTCAAGTTTTTCATCTGTTGAATATTGTACAAAATACTGATAAATGAACAAATAATAGTTCTAACAATGAATCAAACATTTTTATTCAAAGCACAAAAAATAGTATACGTTGCCTGTATTGCACAATGATACCTTTTCTACCTAATGTTACATTACCAAAAAAAATGTTCAATATACAGTGAAATAGTTTGTTTAAAAAATACTTATTGATAATCATTGAAATTAAATATCTGAAAGTCTTTCCTTTTTTGTATTTTTATTTTAAAAGTATGCACGAAAGGTCAATCAGTTACTGGCCAGTACCGGATGCTTGCTAAACGAGGTGGATATGTGTGGGTTGAGACCCAAGGGACAGTCATCTACAACAGCCGTAACTCTCAGCCACAGTGCATTGTCTGTATCAACTATGTTTTGAGGTATGTCCACATTATTACACGATTAATTTCAGAGCCAGGAAATTCTAGACAGAAATCCTGTGATGAAATGATCTTATTTTAGTATCTGAGCTTTCTATTGTTCTCTGTACATGGGTGATTTGGTGAAGATTCATCCACTGCTGAGCCTTGGTTTCCTGAGAGGTATTGTAGGGCCTTTTTGCAGTTTTTGTGGTATAAAACATTTTTTTAAATAGCTCCTAGTGGAGGGTGCATATAATTAAAATATTTATCTTCCTTGACCATAAGTTGAATTTAATAATAGCTCGAGTATTAGATAGTACTAGACCAAGTGGACCCGTTGGGCCCAAACCTCTCCTGCATTGGTGCAGCAGCTCTCCTCCCCCTCCCCCCTCCCTCCAGCTCCCCCCCCACCCCCCTCTTATCCTCCCTACCTCCACCCCCCCTTCCTCCCCTCGGAGATAGATTTAAACTTTAAAATGTGGATAACTAAAAATATAACACCGATTTCAATGAAACTTCTTCCATTAGCACCAAAGGGACGACGGTGAATAAGGTGGGCCTAAAATTGTCGTGCTATCGTGTACCGTTTTGGCTGTAGTTCAGGAACAAACAAACAAACAAGAGTTTTAGTATCACATCACATCACATCACAAAGACAGCCTTCTTCCACCTCAAAAACATTGCCCGTCTCCGTCCATCCCTCTCCTCCACAGCTGCAGAAACCCTCATCCACGCCTTCATCACCTCCCGTCTGGACTACTGCAATAGCCTCCTCTATGGCTCACCCTCAAAAATCATCAGTAAACTTCAATACATTCAAAACTCCGCTGCCCGTCTACTCACCCACTCCCCGATCCGTGACCTTATCACCCCCGTCCTTTACAAACTCCACTGGCTCCCCATCCCCCAGAGAATCCAGTACAAAATCCTCCTCATGACCTACAAAGCCCTCCATAACCTGGCCCCATCCTACCTGACTGACCTCCTCCACAGGCACACTCCCACCTGCACCCTCCGCTCTGCTGCTGCCAATCTCCTGTCCCCCCCCATCCGGACCAAACTCAGATCCTGGGGGGACAGGGCTTTCTCCATCGCTGCTCCCACCCTCTGGAACTCACTACCCCAAACCATCAGAGACTCCTCCTCACTCACCACATTCAAAACATCACTGAAGTCTCACCTGTTCAACACTGCCTTCAACCACTGAAGGTCACCTCACCTTCTGTCTCCTTTTTCTGTTCGTTTACTTATTTATCTATTTATTCAATTCTCTATGTTCTAGAAATCCCTGTAAAGCGTCTTTGAGTGTTTGAAAAGCGCTATATAAATGTAATGCATTATTATTATTATTATTATTATTATATAGATGTACATTTAATAGATTTTGAACATAACAGTGATGCTATTATTTGAAAGTGACTCTCTGTACTTTGGTAAAAACTGTTTAAAATTGGTGTGAAGAATACTGGTGAACCAATTTGATTTTGTGTTTAAGTAAAAATGGCATCTGATATACTCAAGCATGTGTTTTAAAGAGGGAGTAGTAAATTTACTCGTACATTTGCGTGTTAAATCAGGGTATTTAATTAAGTCAGGTCGAGTTTATTTCATATGCACAATATGTTGAGGTACAGTACAATGAAAATCCTGCCAAGTTTAAAAATGTTGAGGCCTGGAAAAAATGTTGAGATGATAAATAAGTCTGTTTGGATGTTTTACAATCAACAATCTAACAGTCAGTCCTTTCTAAAACAGAAAGTAAATGACATCAGTTACTCTCACCTCATGGTTCCTTACTTGGATACAAAGTGATCTTACGGACTGGCAACAATACTCAACATTTATAATAGAACTTTAAGAATGGTAAAAAATGGGTTATTAATCAGAAATTAATCGCTGGAACAGAACGAAGGTCAATTCAATGCAATCAAAATGATCAACACCTATTTAATCCAATTTGTACAGGAACCATAGGGATTTGGATCATATTTCAATTACATACATTCTTCCATTACCACCTTAGCCAATATATTGTAACATTTGAATAAACTAAATTTGAAGTGTTTACAATATTCATTTCTCTAAAAATGAAATCACAGAACAGCAGGATACATTGTGAACAAAAGTGGAAATTAAGGTGATCACAAACCTCAAATTACAAGACTGATAATTCATAAATAATTGTATTTGCTTCAAAATACGAAGACCACCAAATGTCATGTTCACCATTAATTGCTGGAACATTTTATAAATAATTGTGTAGAACTAGCTTATTGCAGTGACCGTTCAGCTCATTTGGTAGTGATCTGGCAATTCTGAGTTGAGCACTATGTTGGATAAGTATAGAACTGACTATTGGAAGGATGAAAAGATAAACACAGCTTTCCTTTGTGCCAAGAGAAAATCATAACGATCCCAGAGGGCAACTCAAATCAAAACAAGCAGAACTCATGGAATTAAGATCAACATTTATTTCAGGACCAATCAAACACAGAGCATCTCTGACATCTCCCTCCCGTTTCTGGACCTCACCATCTTCATCACAGGAGACAGACCAGTGACGGACATTTACTACAAGCCCACCGACTCGCACAGCTATCTGGACTACACTTCTTCCCACCCGGTCCCCAGCAAAAAGTCTATCCCCTACTCCCAATTCCTCCGTCTACGCCGCATCTGTGCCTGGGATGAGGTGTTTCAGACTAGGGCTTCCGAGATGTCCTCGTTCTTCAGAAAACGGGGCTTCCCCTCCTACCCAAACCACCCTAACCCCGGGCACTTTCCCTTGCAACCGCACGAGATGCAACACCTGTCCCTTTACCTCCCCCCTCAACTCCATCAAAGGACCCAAACAGTCTTTCCAGGTGAGACAGAGGTTCACCTGCACCTCCTCCAACCTCATCTATTGCATCCGCTGCTCTAGATGTCAACTTATTTATATCGCAGGCTCGGCGATCGCTTCGCTGAACACCTGCGCTCGGTCCGCATTAACGCAACTGATCTCCCGGTGGCCCAGCACTTTAACTACCCCTCCCATTCCCAGTCTGACCTCTCTGTCATGGGCCTTCTCCAGTGCCATAGTGAAGCCCGCCAGAAATTGGAGGAGCAGCACCTCATATTTCGCCTGGGCAGTTTGCAGCCCGGTGGTATGAACGTCGACTTCTCCAACTTCAGATAGCTCCTCTGTCCCTCCCTTCCCCTCCTCCTTCCCAGATCTCCCTCTATCTTCCTGTCTCCACCTATATCCTTCCTTTGTCCCGCCCCCCCGACATCAGTCTGAAGAAGGGTCTCGACCCTAAACGTCACCCATTCCTTCTCTCCCGAGATGCTGCCTGACCTGCTGAGTTACTCCAGCATTTTGTGAATAAACACAGAGCATTATTCTACTAAATAATTTGTGCTAGATTGGTTACAGTGAGTGTGAACACAATATTAGCCACACGTCAAAGTATTGTATTCATGAAAAAAGGGATATTGTCGCGATGTGAGACATTAAATCAAATGTAAGTTGCGTTTCGTTCATTCTGGGGCATAATCAAAATATCTGATATGAAATATTTTGCATTTGCAGTGAAATTGAGGAGAACAATGTGGTATTTTCCATGGACCAGACAGAGTCTCTGTTCAAGCCATGCCAGAGTGTGAGAAATATGAATGGCAGACACATCAATGGCAGTCCAATATCGGATGATGATCAACTGCTGTTCAGTAAACTAAAGGAAGAACCTGAAGAACTCGCACAACTTGCTCCTACACCTGGAGATGCTGTTATTTTACTTGACTTCGGTAACAAAGCAATGACCATTGTAAATTGTTACAATTTAGAACAATTATATTGTGATTTACACCTGGAAAATGTAGTTTGGGGTGATTGAACAGCTATGAAGATAATAAATCAAGATAAGTTGGAATATAATTTTCTCACTGGAGTAATACAATAAGATGTGGCAAATGCACACAGAGAAAGTGACATTTGGGCCCTTGCATTCTTTTTGACAATCAATGGTGAAAGCCTTGAGCACACTTTGGAAATGCTGCACTGACGGAGAAAGAAACAATGTCCAGGATAGAGTATTGAGCAAAAAGCATAATTGAATTGATATTTTCAATATCAATGGGACAGGTGGGACTAGTGTAGCTGGGAAATGTTGGCCGGTGTCGGCGAGTTGGGCCGAATGTCCTGTTTCCACACTGTATCATTCTATGATTCTAAACCAATATCCATATCCTTGTTTGCAATAGAAATAACTTATTTAAACACCAAACTTACAGTGCCCTCCATAATGTTTGGGACAAACACCCATCATTTATTTATTTGTCTCTATACTCCACAATTTGAGATTTGTAATAGAAAAAATCACATGTGGTTAAAGTGCACATTGCCAGATTTTGGTTTCACCATGTAGAAATTACAGCGGTGTTTATACATAGTCCCCCCATTTCAGGGCACCATAATGCTTGGGACACAGCACAGTAACTGAAAGTAGTCATGTTTAGTATTTTGTTGCACATCCTTTGCATGCAATGACTGCTTGAAGTTTGCGATTCATGGGCATCACCATGAATGATGTCTTCTCTGGTGATGCTATGCCAGGCCTTTGCAGCCATCGTCAGCGTATGCTTGTTTTGGGGGCTGGTCCCCTTCAGTTTTCCCTTCAGCATATAATAGGCATGCTCAATTGGTTCAGATCAGGTTATTGATTTGGCCATTCAAGAAATGACCATTTTTTAGCTTTGAAAAACTCCTTTGTTGCTTTAGCAGTATGTTTGGGATCATTATCTTGCTGTGGAATGAACCATCGGCCAATGAGTTTTGAGGCATTTGTTTGAACTTGAGCAGATAGGATGTGTTTATACACTTCAGAATTCATTATGCTACTGCCATCAGCAGTTGTATCATCAATGAAGATAAGTGAGCTAGTACCTTCAGTAGCCATACATGCCCAGGCCATAACACCCCCACCATTGTGCTTGACAGATGAGGTGGTAAGCTTTGGTTCTTGGGCAGTTCCTTCTCTCCTCCATACTTTGCTCTTGCCATCACTCTGATATAAGTTAATCTTCATCTCATCTGTCCACAAGACCTTTTTCCAGAACTGTGGTTGCTCCTTCATGTACTTCTTGGCAAACTGTAACCCGGCCATCCTATTTTTGCGGCTGACCAGTGGTTTGCATCTTGCAGTGTATTTCTGTTCATGAAGTCTTCTGCGGACAGTGGTCATTGACAAATCCACACCTGACTCCTGAAGAATGTTTCTGATCTGTCAGATAGGTGTTTGGGGGGTTTTCTTTATTATAGAGAATTCTTCTGTCATCAGCTGTGGAGGTCTTCCTTGGCCTGCCAGTCCCTTTGCAATTAGTAAGCTCACCAGTGCTCTCTTTCTTCATAATGATGTTCCAAATAGTTGATTTTAGTAAGCCTAAAGTTTGGCTGATATCTCTAACAGTTTTATTCTTGTTTCTCAGTCTCGTAATGGCTTCTTTGACTTTCATTGGCACAACTTTGGTCCTCATGTTGACAAACAGCAATAAAAGTTTCCAAAGGTGATGGAAAGACTAGGTGCTGAGAGCTCTCTTACACCTGCATTATGGAGGCAATTAAACACACCTGAGCAATTACAAACGCCTGTGAAGCCATGTGTTCCAAACATTATGATGCCCTGAAATGGGGGGACTATGTATAAACACTGCTGTAATTTCTACATGGTGAAACCAAAATGTATAAAAATGGCCTTTACTAAAATCTGACAATGTGTAAATTTAAACATGTGATTTTTTTTCTATTACAAATCTCAAATTGTGGAGTGCAGAGGCAAATAAATAAATGATGGGTCTTTGTCCCAAACATTAAGGAGGGCACTGTAGTTGTTGATTTATTCATACCCTTTTAAACTGACGGAATAGTTTACATTTTATGCATAATATTGCATATCTATCAAAATATGGATCAATAATTTCAATACAAATGTCCTTCTTTACTGTCCTCACCAGGAAACCAACAATACGAGGAAGCCCCTCTTTACAATAAAGCTATTATGCCACCAAGCAAGCAGTGGCCTATGGAAGTCACAAAATCAAATATGAAGTGTCCTTCTGAATCAAACAAGCAATCGTCACTGGATCTACATGCCTTCACAATGCCCCAGGTTCCATCCAGCAATTCCACTCCACATACCTGCAGCAGCACCTCATGCTCTTCAGTAAGTAACCAGGCAAAATAACAAACTCTGATTTCTGAACAGCAATTGTAGATTACATTTATAGGAAAACTTATATAAAGCACTTTATTCTCACTTTCCTTTGTGATCAGAGCATCAAGAGCACCACTATAGTAGAATCAAGTAAGATGGCAAGGTTTGATTCTACTTCTACCTGACCTGCATCTCCCAGAGAAGCTTCTCATAGCTCACTAATACGTCCAGATATTGTTTGTATAATACACATTTGATCTCCATCTTCAATAAACTTAAATCATAGAAACATAGAAAATAGGTGCAGGAGGAGGCCATTTGGCCCTTCGAGCCAGCACCGCCATTCATTGTGATCGTAGTTGATCATCCACAATCAGTAACCTGTGCCCAACTTCTCCCCATATCCCTTGATTCCACTAGCTTCCAGAGGTCTATCTATCTCTTAAATTCATCCAGTGATTTGGCCTCCACTGCCCTCTGTGGCAGAGAATTCCACAAATTCACAACTCTCAGGGTGAAAAAGTTCCTTCTCACCTCAGTTTTAAATGGCCTCCCCTTTATTATAAGACTGTGGCCCCTGGTTCTGGACTCCCCCAACAATCGTCCAAAACTCTGTTATTTGCTTATCAACCATCACTGATCTTTTCTGGTTTATGTCCCCAAAGGATTGAACTTATGCCCTAGTCTTCATCTCTAACTACTTTCATCATCTTTCCCCAACTGTTCAGTTCCGAATGCCCTCCACCGTCCCTGTGGCCTACTGCACATCTTCTCTTCCCTCCCAATTTCAACACTTCTCTTAAATATCCTTTCGCACAACGCATCATAATTTCAAACTCTCTTTTAAAGAACATATCTCATAAAATAAATCATCCCATGTGCGTGTTTAATATCCCTCACTTTTCTCTTTGAAATATCATGCTTCTCTAAATTGGAAATATAAACAGTGCATATTGTTGTTTAATATAGTGAAAGTTTCAGGTGAACTTCTCCAGATCTTATGTCAATATTGAAAGAAATGCTTAATCTTTGCAAGTGGTAATGTTAGATGCTGTGTGAAAGAATGCAAATCACAATAATATTGATGCTACCCCCAAAATGACATAAAATATACTTAAAATATCCAGCTTTTGACACTTGACTATGTAGCCAGATAGTCACCTAGAATAACTTTTCTTTCCACTTCCTGTGCTGCCAATGGTATGTTTGCTTGCTTGCCATGATTTATGATTTATGATCCATCTGCTATTGCTTGGGCAAATGTTGAATTAACCACCACTGATATCCTGGTCAGTCATCATTAACTGGAATTGTCATGAAGTGCAATTGCACCAGCAAATCGGAGCATGATAGTACTGCACTGTGTGCCTCCCAATTTCACAAAACCTTTCCATGAAATGCAAATAGTTTACATTCATCATCTAGGTAATTTTATAAGTATGCCTAACTGGTGAAGATTCTAGTCCATCAATAATATTTAAACACCACATTCCTATGATTTTCTGACCATTCATTAAAATACCATTTATCCTTGGGGAAATAATATTCTACTTGTGTTCAAACGATTCATAGAGATTATACAAAATAAAAGAAAGATATATGGCGAGTCCGGAAACTTGTTGGTTGTAGAAGAAGTTTATTGCAGCCGCAATATTCGAATACAGAGTTAAACAACAAGGTAAAGGACAACCATCAAAAACTTACTGTCTTCTTCGAAGACTTCGCCGAACTAACTATTTCGGGCGCCAAACGCGCACATGACATCGCTGGCCAATCAGCGATGTCGCTCCCTGGACCAATCCCCATGGTCGCGTTCACACGTGACCTCGCTGGCCAATCCGAGGGTTCGACGACCTGGACCATTCTCTATGGTCGCTACATGACCCCCCCCCAGAACCCGAGGTGCGGAACCTAGCAGGGAGCCGGATTTCGCGACCATAACGAGTACGGAGAGGGACAGCCTGAACCACAGGAGCCGGGGGTTCCGGACTTGGCGGAACAGCCGGAACGGGAGGTCCTGGAGGAACTACCGGAACGGGGGGTCCTGGAGGAACTGCCGGAACGGGGGGTCCTGGAGGAACTGTCGGAACGGGGGGTCCTGGACTGAGCGGAACTAACGGAGGTCGGCCTCTCCTAGGGGTTTGACCGACCAGGACTGGTTGATCCGGATCCAAATGTGCAGGTTTGAGCCGGGACACCGAGACGAGCTCACTCTTGCCGCACATGTCTAAGGTGAAGGTAGCCGTTCCCTTACGCAAAACCCGGAACGGCCCTTGATAGACCCTCTGCAACGGGGCGCGATGGGAATCTTTTCGCAGAAAAACGAACTCACAGTCCTTCAGGGAAGGCGGTTCATGTACCATGGGACACCCATGACGTGAAGTCGGAACTGGAGCCAGGGAGCCCACCCGTTCCCGGAGAGATGCTAACACTGATGGGACTGTAGGCAGCTGGTCTGAAGGGTCCGGAAACAGATCTCCGGGTACTCGAAGTGTCGAGCCATATACTAGCTCTGCGGACGACGCACCGAGATCTAGCTTAGGAGCAGTCCGGATGCCCAAAAGAACCCAAGGGAGCTGGTCTACCCAGTCCGGGCCTTCAAGCCTTGCACTGAGGGACGCCTTAAGTTGGCGGTGGAACCTTTCTACGAGTCCATTTGCCTGGGGGTGATATGCAGTCGTGGGTTGTAACTTGGACCCGTACAGTTCTGCGTGCGCGGCCCAGAGGGACGAAGTGAATTGTGGGCCTCTGTCAGTGGTAATAACTGCCGGGACCCCGAAACGAGCTACCCAATGAAGGGCCAAAGTCCTAGCACAAGACGCTGACGAAATATCAGACAATGGGAAAGCCTCTGGCCACCGGGTGAACCGATCCACCACCGTGAGGAGGTGGGTGTAGCCCCGGGAGGAAGGCAAAGGACCGACCAAATCCACGTGGATGTGGAAAAAACGAACAGCCGAGACCTCGAAATCCTGTACGGGGGGCTGGACATGGCGCTGGACTTTAGCGGTCTGACAGGGAACGCAGGCACGCGCCCAACCCGCTACCTGTTTCCGTAGGCCATGCCAGACAAACCGAGCTGCTACCAAAGCAGAGGTGGAGCGGATGGACGGGTGCGCCAGCCCATGAATGGCATCGAAAACCCGGCGCTGAAGGGAGGGCGGTACTACCGGCCTGGGACGGGGAAGAGAAACATCGCACCAGACTTTTGTGCCTTCTGACCCACAAGCTACCTGGGCCAACTTCAATCCCGAAGTGGTGGACTGGTATGCCGAAGCGGTATCTGCTAGAAGCTGTGCCTCCGCAAGCTCTTGGGGATCCACTTCGCAGTCCACCGCCGAAATAGGGGGAAAAGCAGGACTAGACAGGGCGTCAGCAACGGCATTAAGCTTACCCGCAACATGACGGACATCGGTGGTGAATTCGGAGATAGCAGTCAGGTGCCGCTGCTGGCGGGCCGACCATGGGTCAGACAATTTGACAAAAGCAAATGTTAATGGTTTATGGTCCGTAAAGGCCACAAATGGGCGGCCCTCAAAGAAGTACCTGAAATGACGAACAGCTAAATAGAGGGCCAAAAGCTCTCGGTCAAATGCGCTATACTTCAGCTCAGCCGAATTTAGTTGCCGGCTGAAAAACGCCAAAGGCTGCCAACGGCCACCGACCTGCTGCTCCAGAACCCCGCCCACCGCCACGTCAGAGGCGTCAACCGTCAGGGCCGTGGGGGCGGAGGGGCTCGGGTGGACCAACATGGTGGCGTCTGCCAAAGCTGCCTTAGCTGCTGTAAAAGCCGACTCTGCGGTCGGGGACCATATCAACTCTACCGGATTCCCTGCAAGGCATTGGAAAAGCGGGCGCATGACTCGCGCAGCTGCCGGGACGAACCTATGGTAGAAATTAACCATCCCTACGAACTCCTGTAGCCCTTTTACTGTGGTGGGCCTAGGAAATGCCCGGATAGCCTCCACCTTTTCGGGCAAAGGGGAGGCGCCGGCAGGGGTAATTCTGTGCCCTAGAAAATCAAGAACAGGAAGGCCGAATTGACATTTGGAGGGTTGGATTATGAGCCCGTGGTCTTGGAGCCGCTGGAAAACGGTCCGCAAGTGGGCCTGGTGTTCCTGTACTGAGGTGCTGGCAACCAGGATGTCGTCTAAATAAATAAACAAAAAGGGTAAATCCCGGCCCACGTGGTCCATCAGTCGTTGGAAAGCCTGTGCCGCGTTCTTTAAACCGAAAGGCATACGCAACCATTCAAACAACCCGAACGGAGTAATCGTTGCAGTTTTCTGTATGTCCTCCGGTCGCACCGGGATCTGGTGGTATCCTCGCACCAAATCGATTTTGGAGAACACCACCGCTCCTTCCAGCCCAGATGAAAAGTCCTGTAGGTGCGGTATGGGGTAGCGATCAGCCGTGGTGACAGCATTGAGACGCCGATAATCGCCACATGGTCTCCACCCCCCAGATGCCTTGGAGGCCATATGTAACGGCGAGGCCCACGGGCTGTCAGACTGACGAACAATTCCCATTTCCTCCATCTTCCTGAACTCTGCCCGTGCCACCACCAGTTTGTCTGGCGGTAGCCTCCTGGCCCGAGCGAAAACAGGAGGGCCTTCGGTGCGGATGTGATGGACCACGCCGTGCTTGGCCGAAGACGTGTCGAAACGTTGAATGAGCAGCTCTGGAAACTCCGCCAGAATCTCAGCATACGAGTCGAAGGCCGCGACGACGGCCTGGACAGTAGGGCTGGGCGAGGAGGCGATTGTCGGAGCGACGTGCTCATCTTCGGCGGAGGGTCGGAGGTCGTTACCGCGGACATCAGGGACCAGTGAAAAAGCCCAGAGAAAATCTGCTCCCAAGATCGCTTGTTT
Source organism: Rhinoraja longicauda (assembly GCF_053455715.1). Lineage (NCBI taxonomy): Eukaryota > Metazoa > Chordata > Chondrichthyes > Rajiformes > Arhynchobatidae > Rhinoraja > Rhinoraja longicauda. The sequence goes on along the minus strand of NC_135961.1, from coordinate 26,898,166 downwards.
GACGTCGGCTATGATCAATGGCCATTCGTACGTGCGGAGGCCTAACACAAGGGACATCTTCCGTATACCGAAAGTGCGAATTGGGCTGCCATTAACCGCGATGAGGGTGGGACCTGTCTTACCCGATCTGGTTTCGAGGTCGGTCGGCGGCACTATACTGACGATGGCTCCCGTGTCCACCAAAAATTCTGTGTCCGTGAATCGATCATGGACATAGAGGCGCCGGTTCTGGCCAATCGTAACTGTCCCTATGTACGATCGGCCGAGGCATTTCCCGCGAAGGTACAAGGTGAGCGGCAGTTGCGGGATTCGCTACCCCATCGTAGGTGATAATAGCACCAGCCGCGCTTGTGCGGATCTTTTTGGCGGGCTTTCGGAGAATTGGCGGGAGACGTGGCGCCATCTTGCCGTCGCTGTGGCGTGGTCACTGATGTCGAGACCTTGTTGATCGAACCGCTTGCCTGGTCCTTTGCCTTGTTTTTAGCCGCTATGAGCGCGTCCGCTTTCGCTGCATATGCTTCGGGGTCCTTAAAAGAACAATCCGTGAGCAGCAGTCGGACATCCTCAGGAAGCTTCTCGCGGAATGCCTGTTCGAACATAGGGCAATCCGTATGCTCACCGGCTAGCATCATCATTTCGGACATGAGGACGGAAGGCAGTCGGTCTCCAAGATCCGGTAGGTGCAGAAGTCTTGCCGCACCACCATGCTTATTAAACCCGAAGATTCGCAGTAATACTTTCTTCAGGGCCTCGTACTTGCTTTCCGCAGGTGGATTAACGATGAACCGCATCACGCGCGTGGTCGTCTCCGATGATAGAGCGCTGACGAGGTAGTAATACCTCGTGGAGTCGTCCGATATCTTCTTTATATGAAATTGAGCTTCGGTGTGTATAAACCAAGATTGCGGTGCGTGCGTCCAAAACCACGGAAGGTGAACGCTTACCGCGCTTGACTCCGGTGTGCCCGGCGCGGCCATCGCCGACGAGGCGTCGGGTCCCTGCATAGTCGGTGATCGTCCAGATCACGTCGGGGTCACCAATATGGCGAGTCCGGAAACTTGTTGGTTGTAGAAGAAGTTTATTGCAGCCGCAATATTCGAATACAGAGTTAAACAACAAGGTAAAGGACAACCATCAAAAACTTACTGTCTTCTTCGAAGACTTCGCCGAACTAACTATTTCGGGCGCCAAACGCGCACATGACATCGCTGGCCAATCAGCGATGTCGCTCCCTGGACCAATCCCCATGGTCGCGTTCACACGTGACCTCGCTGGCCAATCCGAGGGTTCGACGACCTGGACCATTCTCTATGGTCGCTACAGATAGAGCTTTATCTAACAATTGAACACTGCAAAATATTATTAGTTAGTTACACCAGGCAGTACACTTGCAGAGTATTCTTTAATGTCTGTAGCTACACAACTTAAAACCATATATGTAAAAGGTTTTTAAGTTGTACTGTTATTTTCTAGTCTCCCAGACTTTACTGATAATGAGACTAAACTTTGCTGGATTTTTGTAACTAGTTCCACGGCAGTTGGAATTGCAACATTCAACCATTCTTTTTTTGCTTATGTATATATTTCAGCTGTTCAAAAACAAACAATACTTTAATTCACTGCACACAACAAAAGCTTAGAATTAGACTTGGAAGAGCATTGTAAGCAAAGCTTAATACCATTCATTTATGTACTGTAGTAATGGGATGAATCAGATATCCATCAGGATAACATGTTTGACAATGTTTCTTTATTTTGCAATTATAGCCAAGTAGCCCTGGAGAGTACTACAGTTCCCTGGACAATGAACTTAAGATAGAAGTGATTGAGAAGCTTTTTGCTATGGACATTGAAGCAAAAAAGCAATGTAACACTCAGGTCAGTTCATTAAATTAACATGAAATAAACAAGAAAACAATTTGTCTTCAGCCAGTCAGAAGTTACTTGGAGACAAAAGGGTAATATATCTTATTGAAAGACATTAAATACAGTAGATACCAAATTGTTCTCAGACTTCATTGATGATAATGCTCAATTGTACAACAAACAAAGTTAAAGAACTGTAACCACATTCAGCGCTGCATGCAAAATAATGGAAAACATGATATGAATATAGAACACACACACACACATTTTTGTGAAACTCTCGGGTATGAAGGCCAGATTGGAGGAGGCTTGCAGAAGTGAACCTGAGCAATTGGGGAGAAAGCTGAAAAAGAGGTGGGGACGGGACAAAGCCTGGCAAGTGATAAGTGGATGTATCTTTCTCGTTAAGTGATCGGTGGATACAGGTGAGGGGTGGGGGTGATTGGCAATGGGTAGACAAAGACGAGGGATGATGATGAGGTGAGGAATTAAATGTAAAGCCAGAGGGAGGCTTATAGGTGGAAGGGGATGTGGGAAAAAGGGGAAAATGGATAGTGAGATAATGGCATTTTCTCTCCTGCCTTCTCTTCCAAGGATAGGACTGCAGAAGAGAGGATTGTGCCCAGAGATAGAATGAAGGTGGATGGGGAAAATCAGTGTAAGAGGGCATCTTCGGATGGCTTGGCATTGAGCTGATTGGATCAGGGAGTTAATGGCATTAGACGCGAACATGGTAAGGTGGGTGGGAGTGGCATGCACAGGAAGTGTGATGCCTCTTATTCCATACTGGTAGATCACTTACATTTTGTCTCCTACAACTTGTGTCAGAATGGTGTCACTTTGTCAGTTAAAATTTGGTTGGACTGCCTCACTCACACTTTTATTTCCACGCTTTAGTGCCAGAAATGGTCAAACATTGTGGTGTCCCATTATCACAGAAGTTGTTTTCTAATCACTGCACATGATAAATGCGTTAATAGCAATTAATTATTTGGTTATGTCCTCATTTTTGAGGGATATGGATTAAGATAGCGTCTTTAAAATTCTTCAATTTTTTTAAAAAAGGAAACCAGAATGTCAGGCAAACCTTTTTTTGGATCTATTGTCTTTTTGAACTATCTTAATTTTGTCTTATCAGACTATATATCCATTCCATAGATGTTCCATCTACACTGCAGACTTGTATGACTTGGGAAAAGAGCAAAGAACAGTAAAAATTTAGTCGCAGGCCTTCAATAGAAAAACAATACTAAAAGTATTTTTTAAGAACAGTTTGTTGACATTAAACAGTTACATTTTCTGAAAATAATATGGGGATATAACCTGTGTAGCCACCTCTCAAATAGTTATTCAAAAGAGAGGGGAAAAAACCCAAAAGGTGAGCTGCCATAATCACACCACACAGTATTATTTAGAATGTTTTATTTTCAGTTGAGCTCATCCGGCATCGCCGGTAACCTCAACCTTTGGAAATACTGGATAATTTCTTGAAAGGTTCTGAAAGTTCACAACTTGCTCACCTTGCGAGGTTTATGCTTGTGTGGAATGGCATGTGCACAGCAAAATGGGCAAAACTAAGCAGTCAAATATTCCACACTATCCCTTGTGCTTTTCATCATTATATGTGCTTTGTGGTTCCAGGCGGAATTGAGTGATCTGGACCTTGAAACACTGGCTCCGTACATTCCTATGGATGGGGAAGACTTCCAGCTAAGTCCAATATGTTGTGATGAGCAAGCCACACCTGAACACCCATCACGGACTCAAGATTATTCAGTCAATGTGAACGGCCTGCTCCAGTCAATTGCTCCAAATTTTGTGACCTCACAAAGACAGATGCCACTGGACAAGTATTGCCCACAAATGCCATTGGTGAAAAAGAATGGCCCCATCCAAACTTCACCACTGGCTTACAACACCAGAAATGGTATTCTGCCACCTGACCATTCGCCGTTAAGTACGACGTCCTCAATGGGTGGCAAACCAAATATTCAGTGGCCACCAGACCCAGCTTTTGTCTGTCCGGCTAGAAAGTGGAAGTTGATGGATCAGAGGACTGGATTGTTGCCTGGTATCCCACCAGGTATCCCACCTTGCCAGCCAGTGCATGCGTCACTCTATAAAGAAAGGTAAAAAGACAAAATATGAAAACCTATTGCTACAATTTATTTCTAGATTTAAAAAAGTTAAGAGGGGATCTAGCTAGGAGAAAACAGAATCAAAGATTGGCAGGAGAAGCTGCAATGATATAGAGTGATTTCTAAACTTGCTTCAGCTGTGACCCGTCCATTCTCACATTAGAGGAAAGGCAGGAGAATCAAAGCCAAAGTTTCTTGGATGATGAAGGAGGTAGCGAATACAATGAGGCAAAAAAATGCATGGTATGCATGTGTGCTGAATTCTTCAAGTGAGAACTACGCTAAACAGAATATATTGATAGTGAAGGTGAAGAGGAAAAGATTTTCAATAGTTTTAGACTTCCCAACACTGGGAATGTTTTGCAATGTTACCCCTCGGCCTCATTTGAGCCAGGAAAGAAATTAGTTGTAAATAATCCAGTCGCTCCTTACAAGCTCAAGCCCTCCAGTCTAGGCAATACCCTCATGAATCTTTACTGCACTTACTCAAGCTTAATTACATCATTCCTATTGGGAAAGCGACCAGAATGTGCCAGGTGCAGTCTCACTAAAATCTTGTAGATCTATAACAGGATGTCTCAACCCTTGTGCTCAATGTCCCATTTGATGAAGAGAAATTGTGGCAAAGGGAAATTGGAGACACAGAAGAAGGTATGTGCTTAGAAGTGCAGAGCAAGGCTAGAATAATTATAACTATATATATATATCCGTGTTTACTAAGGAAAAGGTGCTGACAAAATGTCAGGAGAAGCCAAGGTGAATAATTGATAATTGGATATACTGGAAGGATGGGCTTTGCTTAGAGTGTATGGGTCACCTGGTCAATGTTGCTTGTTTACCAGGTTGTTAAGGGAGGCTGAGAGTGTAGACAGCAGAAGGTTTGCCATAATCTTAAAACCTTCCTGAGAGGGGAAAGCAACACTGGTTTGGAGGTTAGTAAATGTGACACCCAATTCAAGAGAATGGATGAGGACATTCATGGTTATAAAGGCATAGGACTAGCAGCTCCTACCACTTACTGTCTACTGTTCTACGAGTGGAAAATGTGACCCTTGAACTCCCTTCAAAATCTTTCCTCTCTCACTTTAAGCCAATGCCCTCAAGTTTTAGAATCCCATGTCTTCCATACTTCCAGACTAGCTTACCATGGGACCTTGTTAAAGTCCACATGGACAACACCCACTGCCCTGACCTCCTCGATCCTCTTGGTGATCTCAGAATAGGAGGATGAATGTCCACCTGTTTAAATTCACAGCAAATGTTAGTTTTATTTTTAGATGGTAATAGCCAATAACATTTTGATGTATACCATGGATTTTAGAACGTAGAGTGAGCAAGTTCATGGAAGATGATAGGGTGTTATCTGAGGTTATCCATTTTTCTGCAAAATGCAAATGGTATTTTATAAATAGTGGCAATCTGATTGGGTATCCTTGTAGATGAGTCATGGAAATCGAACATGCAGGCATAAAAAACAATTAGAAAGGTAAATGGTATGTTGGCTTCATTAAGTCAGGAGTAAAGCACTCGCAGTACAATTCTCAAATACAATACAGGCCTTTGATAAACTACCTGGAATAGTGTGTACAGTTTTGGTCTCCTTTCCTTAAACCTTGTAGTTTAAATGCCAGGGTATAACTTGTTGCAGAGAGAGCACAACAAAGATTCACCTGACTGATTCCTGGCTTGATGGGTTTGCAAAGGAGCAGAGTCTAGAACCTGGGGTCACAGTTTTGGAATGAGGGTTGGGTTACTTAGAACTGGGATGAAGAGAATTTCTTATTTGGACATTGATTTAGAAATCTCTATCCTGGAGGCCCTGTCAATTCAGTTGAAAATAAGATTGATGGATTTTGGGATATTAAGGAAATTGGAGTTGAGGTAGAAAATTAGCCATGTTCATTGACAAATAGCAGAATAGGCATTGCCTTCTTCAGCTCCTTAATGTGTTCTTAGGTCATTAGTGATTTCAAAAGGACATTTGATAAGCACTTGAAACCTGCATGGTTACAGGGGTAGAATAAGGGATGGTACTGATTCACCAGTTCTCTGCAGAAAACTAGCATCAACTTAGTGGCTTCTGACTCCTGCCCTTTTTAGGGAGTGGTTCAACAATTCTTTAATGGAGATCATAAAAAAGAAAAAAAAGGAAAGACTTTCATATATATATAATATTTTTCATGAATTCAGCTTGTTTTATAATTATGCTTTGAAAATATATCCAGTGTTAATTTTGCAGTGTAAGAAAACAGGTAGTCTGTTTGTACACAAGCAGAGAATTTAGATCATTTATTGAAATTACTCATTTCCAAAGCTTCTCCTCTGCAAAATCCAAACCCTTTTAAAGATAAGATATTGAAAAAGTAAATGGATATGTTGCTTGATACAAACACAAACCAGCACAATTAAAGAAGTAAATAATGGTTGAGGAAAAGACAAGTGTGCAATTCAAAAGGGACCAATCTGGTCTGTATTAACGTTGTTGTCTATGCTATTGTCAATACTGCCCACTGCTCTCATGTACTCCTGCTTTCTGGATGTAGAGCATCTCTTAGCAGATGCTGTCTCATTGTCCTGCCTCCTCTTAATTGCTTCTGTACTACTTATTTTATTCACTCCAAGTAATAACTGGCCAGGTACAAAAGGCTTTCATAGATTAAATGCCATTGACCAAGACAAAACTATTCAAATAAATATAAATTAATTAAAAATGTATGTTTTTAGGTTATTTTGTTCTTTTTTTCCATGGGGTTGATAAATTTCATTCTAATGGCGAGGCCACTATTCATATTTCATTTGCCCTCCCCATCCTGATAAAGGTGACAATCCAGATGCAGTGCCTACAGACCCCTCCTCAGCACTTTAATGCCCCACCACTGGTTTTATTTGCAAGGCGAGTGGTGATGTGGACTTTTGCACGTTCCACCAGCTGACTCCAGCTTATCTCAGAGTTCCATGTTTGTTTATGCACTTGCAGAAGTCTGAAACATGAGTCGCAAACAACTGATAGCCAGTGGCTTGCTCTGGTATTGGCATTTGTCCATCAGCATGACTCTGCCCATGAACTGAAGTGCATTGTTCTCAACAATTATAAGCTGATATTCATTACATAATTTCAAGGCCAATGTCTGATTAATGCCGCTTTTTGGTATTTTTGTATCGATTCACAAACCATAGACTTTAAAGTTTGGCTTGAATCCCAAAATATAAAATAGTTTTCCACTATCTTCTCCCAGGTTTTATTTATAAATTACTTTTCCACTACTTTCTCAAGTTTTATTTGTGTTTAGCTGTATAAAACTCAATATGTTCCAACTATCAAGACTCCTTTCAGCTGTTTTAACCTGGTGAATGAAAACAATGTATAAAATAACTGTAGAAAAAGGATCTGCAGATGCTGGTTTACGAAAAGAGACAAAATACTGGAGTCACTGAATGAGTGGGGCAGCATCCCTGGAGAACATGAATAGATGATGTTTCGGATCAGGACCCTTTTTTTCATAATTGATTGTGACAATTAAAATAGTATTCTATATTAACCCAATAAAAATTGAAGTTATCTAAAACAATCCCAAATATACAGTTAATACAGTTGTACACTATCAGTGAAGCAAAATGTACAAAACTTAAGTATGAAGGATAAACCTTGCACAGTACGATGCATCCTAGTTTAGCTTTCCTTATGGGATGAAGTCAAATAGTTCCGTAATGGGATGGAGCTAAGACCGGAAGAGGGTTTGTTAGTTATTGATATGTCCAATTCTAGGGAAGTCACCAAAACCACCTTCCCTCCTTTTTCACCCCTTCCTCTCTTCCCCGTGCTTCATTGGACACACACCCATTCAACTCCGCCCCCACTCCCCTTCCACCTCCATTCCTTCCTCTGGCTTAATAACTCTCAACTCCTATCCTTATCTCACGCCTGTTGTCTTTTCATCCCTTGTCCAATCATCAGACTGTCAACCCTCACCTGTACCCTCCTATCACTTGCCAGGTTTTGTCCTGCTCCTCCTCCCCCCCTCCTCCTCCTCCTCCTCCCCCTCCTCCCCCTCCTCCCCCCCTCCCCCACCCCCACCTCCTCCTCCCCCTCCTCCTCCCCCCCTCCTCCTCCCCCCTCCTCCTCCTCCCCCCCTCCCCCTCCTCCTCCTCCCCCCCTCCCCCTCCTCCTCCTCCTCCCCTCCATAGCAAAATTAGTCTGAAGAATCCTGACTCAAAACATCACCCTTTATGTGTTCTCTGGAGATGCTACCTGCCCTGGTGAGTTACTCCAGCACTTTGTATCTTTTTTTTGTAAACCACCATTTGCAGTTCTTTGTTTCTATCAGTTGTTTCTATTAATTAGAGTGCCCCATAAATTAAAATTGCATTGATGGGTTTGTGACCAGATGTGGTGGGGGTTGGGAGAGTGTGATCTGGAAGCTAACTCCTTGGTGAACAATGCAAAGAGAACTTTCAGAGGTACAGAAGTTAGGCCAATAAATAATTGTACTGCACTGCCTGGCAAAGTCAGATGTTGGACATAAAGACGTACAGGTATGTAGGTTAATTGGCTGGGTAAATGTAAAAATTGTCCCTAGTGGGTGTAGGATAGTGTTAATGTACGGGGATCACTGGGCGGCACGGACTTGGAGGGCCGAAAAGGCCTGTTTCCGGCTGTAGATATATGATATGATATGATATTGGTGGTCACTGTGCAAGCGATGGGAATGCGGTAGTGCACAAGTAGTGAAGGAAATCAACCATGATTCTATTTCCAGAAAGCTAGCTAATTCTTCCTGTTGAAAATATACAGAAATTCGGGAAGGCTGAATGTAAACACAGCATGTGTTCAAAGTATTTTCCTTTTCATTTAACCATTGACAAAGTAGAGCATACTGATTAGTGCCTAAAAACTTACAGTCTAAACAGAATCATTGGAAAATGAAATCAGCCGTCACCATTTATCAAGTGAACAGATAACCAGGTGTTAAAAGAGACTACCATTTTGGTGTGAACCGATTTCTTGCAATTTAGGGAGAGTAATTTTGGTCCCCCATGCTAAGTTAAGAGGAAGTGGGTAAAAGTGAATTGTTTCAAACCACACTACTTCTTTTCTCTTAGATCCCAGCACAGCTTTGGACGACATGGGAAAGACACCAACACTGAATTGAATTTCAGAAACATTTTAAAACGGAAACTGCATCTGGATTTTGGAGACCCGATATTCCAACACCCAGCAGTAAGTTTATTTTTAAATAATCAACTATTGGTCTTTCCTAAATTGGTCGAAGATGGGATCAATAAGCAAATGTGTATAACCTACTGGTCTGAAGCTGTGATGAGGCATAATGATATTATTGAATTTGTTCTCCAAGTTCTTAAATGGACACCAGAGTTCTTATTCATTAATGATTGTATCATTAGTCTGTTAATTTAACTTAAAGAATAAGCTTATAAACAAATTGAAAGCTTTATTCCAAAGAAGAAAAGAATACATATTTTGAGAACATAACCTGATTTAGTTCAGCACAAATCCAATAACAATTTCAGCTAAGTTCCAAAAACAATATAAAGTGCCTGAAAGTGAAATATTTGTCTGGTCCTAATTTCTCTGCCTTTTATAATCTACTTTGTAATTGGACTAACCTTCAAATTTCTGGTATTATTTATCTTAAACAGAATAAAATCAGAAAATTGAGGCTTAATTTTTACAACTTGGTGATTTCTCTGGTCATACAGTCAATTTAGTCATCACTTGGTTGGTATGGGCATGTTGGACCAAACGGTCTGTTTCCGTGCTGCACGATTGTGAAAGATTTTAAGAAGTTTAAGTTTAATTTTTAAAATTCACTATTTTTTGTTAAATATGATATTTTCCTTATAAAGCATCAGTCCCCTCTTTAGTTACCAAACATGGAGATATGTTTACATTTATATTTTGTAGGCAGGGCGTATAAAATTTCAGAAGTTATAGTTTGAACCAGCCTGACTAACATGCTGTGGGAGATTCTTGGATACTGAAAATGACTAATTTGGAGTTATCCATCGTCAGGTAGAAAACCTCCTGCAACTTCAGTAGGGGAGGCACAGTGGTGCAGCAGTAGAGTTGCTGCCTTACAGTGCCAAAGACCCAGGTTCCTGACTACAGATGCTGTCTGTATGGAGTTTGCACATTCTCCCTGTGACCGTGTGGGATTTCTCCAGATGCACCAGTTTCCTCCCACACTCCAAAGACATGAGGGTTTGAGGTTAATTGGCCTCTGCAAATTGTAAATTGTCCCTATTGTGTAGGATCGTGCTAGTGTAAGAGTGATCACGGGTCAACGTGGACTTGGTGGGTTGAAAGACCTGTTTCCACGCTGTATCTCTAAAGTCTAGCAAATAAAAGCTGCATTGAATTAAAAGAGGAAAGTAGTGTGGTCTGCCAAAATAGCACTACTTACGGGTATGCTCATTAAATAATGAAACAAACATGCACAACAACTTGAAGGTCACATTTATAGGATGATTTCCAAACTAGAAGTCCTCAATGAGCAACATTATTCAATGTGAGCTGGTTGTGGGAGGTTTGCCTCAGTAGGTGTAACATATTCATTTCTGTCAACTTGAAAGAAAGAACTAGTAATTCTGGTTTAAACTGAAGATAGACATAAAAAGCTGGAGTAACTCAGCGGTCAGACAGGAATAGCATCTCTGGAGAAAAGGAATAGGTGACGTTTCGGGTCGAAACCCTTCATTCTGAAACGTCACCGATTCCTTTCTCCAGAGATACTGTCTGACCTGCTGAGTTACTCCAGCTTTTTGTGTCTATCTTCTGTCAATGTGAGCTTCGCTTTGGGCAATTTAATGCAGTTGGTACACATTTTCAAAAGTGCCCAAAGAGTGCAGGGAAAATGTCACTGCATTTTCCATCCATCTGAAAGAGTTGATTAAACTTCAATTTAACAAATCAACTGAAAGGTAGCACTTCTAGCAGCACAGCATACTCTCAGCAAAATATGCAATGTCAGCCTTGATTTTTGTCCTCCAGTGTCTGAATTGGGACTTATTCTTATTACATTTGAACTCTGAGACTACTGGTGCAACCAATTGTAAAGTTTTTTGTCAATGATTTATGCAACAATATTCTGCTTCAACCTGTGACTCCAACTCTTTGGCAATTGGATCAGGCATTTTCAAAGTCAATGTCATAGTTGATCAAAGATAAGTCCTGCTTCACCTACAACACAAAATACAGAGCCACCTATTAATCTTGACCATAGCTAATGGCAGTAGATTTAGGCCAGCATGTAAAATATCTGTACATTTCACATAGACGTTATATTTTAGCATCTCGTACCAATGCCATGGACTGACATCTTGTCTCCCTTTAAGGAATCTCCATATGAAGATCCATCAAGAAGTAACGCTTCTGCACAAATGTTATGGAAAAGAATGAAATGCATTAAATCTGAGCATGGTCCTCCTTTAATGGAAAAAAAATCTTTGAGTTCAGGTTCGCTTACAGGTAAGAATCTGTATTCGTCACAATCATTTCCTATAAGACATCATAGCAAAATTAGGCCATTTGGCCCATTGAATCTACCCTGACATTGAATCATGGCTGATCTATTTTTCCCTCTCAACCTCATTCTCCTGCCTTCTCCCTGTAACCTTTGACACACTTACTAATCAAGGACCTATCATCGATTAAAAATATCCAATGTCTTGGCTTCCACACCTATGTGTGGCAATGAATTCCACAAATTTACTACCCTTTAGCTAAACATATTCCTCCTCATCTCCATTCTAAAAGTACATCCTTTTATTCTGAGGCTGTTCCTAGACTCTCCCATTACTGGAAACATCCTTTCCAAGTCCACTCTATCTAGAACTTTCATTATCTGGTAAGTTTCAATAAGATCTCCTACTCAGTTTAGTTCCTTGGGTGTTGCCAAGAATATTTTGCTCACCTACTTTTGAGTTTTTGAAATATAGTCAGACAAATCTTCACATTTTTTCCGCAGACCTCATTCGAATTACCTTGGAAGTCCAATATTACAGTTTGTGTTCTGGTGTGCTTTAATTCTACCTGTAGGCTCAGATTTTGGAGTAAAATGACAATCCTCATCTGCGGGAACATTGCTCTCCAAAATCTAGCTGTCTCTATCGCATTGGGCTTCCCTTTATTGACTTCAGTCATTACAGAGTAGTAATTTTCAGGGATGTAAGCAACTGTGATGTCACCAAAATAATAGAGTTTTGGGGCAGTGCAGTTGGGTTGTTGCCTTACAGTGCCAGTGATCTGGGTTCAATCCCGACTACGGGTGCTGTCTGTACGGAGTTTGTACGTTTTCCCTATGATTGCGTGGGTTTTCCCTGGGTGCACCAGTTTCCTCTTTCCAAAGACGTGAAAGTTTGTAGGTTAATTGGCTTCGGTAAATTTGTTAAATTGTCCCTAGTGTGTAGGATAATGTACTGGGTGATCACTGGTCGGTGTGATATCATTGGGCTAAAGGGCCTGTTTCCGCGTTGTATCTCTAAAGTCTAATGTCTTTTGTCTATTACATACTGGGGGGAAAAGTCACAATTTCTAGCATTTACAGATCCATAAGATTCAAACATTTGTATGTAATCATGCAGAAGCTAAAATATCAAGAACAATTAAATACTTAAAACAATTTAAAATTCGTCATCTGAATAATTTAAAAAACGTTATCTATTTAGATTACAAGGCCAGAGGGAAATAAAAGCTGTAGTTCAAATGGTGAACCATTTACAGTCTTACCTAGACCTCAAACAACCAAATGTACAGGTACATGTTCAGATATTTTACATCGGGACTAATTCCTAAATGCCTGAAGTTTTGCACCAGCACTTCTGACATTGTTGATTGTGGAGGTTAGGACTGGAAAATGACATAGCCTGTAAAGGGAAGCTGAATACTGACAACCACTTTGGAATTTCTGGCTGAAATCCAGGCATTTTCATCAACTGAGGTGTTAAAAAAGCAAATCACCATAACTACAACTGCACACCCTTAGCTCTTCTGTCAGCCTGACAAAAAGTTTTCTTGTATGTAACACTCCAACTTGCATTTTCATCGAGTCTGCATGGATCCTGTGGACAGTATTCTGCATAACGAATGTCACACCGACTGTAATGATTGACTAGTTAACGGTTTAAAGTAACATTTTCAGAAATAATAATGCAAATATTTGTCTGTCTTTTTTATTCCTGTCTGCAGGAATGGCTTCCTGCCTTTTGGGTTCCTCGTTTCTGGCTTATTCCTTGCCAGAGTTGACAAGGTATGACTGTGAAGTAAATGCACCTATGATGGGGAGCTCAACACTTTTGCACGGACGTGAATTGCTTAGAGCGCTCGACCAAGTAACTTAAATGGTTATGCCATTATTGTTAGCCTGAATTGTGATAACAGCTTCAGTTTATAAAAGTTATTTTTTTGCAAGTAGTCCATTATTGATATAGTTTTAAAAATCACTCGCTTGTTCAATGTCCACGATTTTATGTAATAAATTTTCTCAGCTTAATATGTACTTTTATTCTTGCCATTACATTATCTTATTTCTTGAACCAACTGTTTCTCCTTTCAGTAAACAGGTCTTTTTGAGAAAAAGGTTCTCATCAATTTTCTGGTAGCATTATGATGATCTTTCCCAATTCTCAACTTATCCTTTCAATTAAAAAGCAGCTATTTTCTTGTGTTGAAAGAATGCACTTAATCTTTTTTTGAAAAAGACAATTAAAATGTTCCACTGTTTTTCCGACAAATGATCAGAAAACTAAAATATACTAACTGCTAAAAAGCTATTTTGGTAGCAGATTTGCTGTATGTGGACATTTTGCCCAGTTGCACACTTTAGCTTCAATAAGCTTTGTTCTTTTTGGTGACTTATTTACTAAATATTAAGCTTATAAAGATTTATAGATCTTTGGTGTTAACCTCGTACTGGTACTTTCAGTAGCAGAAACAGAATGGATTTCTACCTGTATTCACATAACCAATTTTATTTTTTAGTGTTGGTTTTGCATTCAATGGTATTTTGGTCAGTGATATCCTGGGGGTGTCTTGAAAAGAAGGCAGGAAGCCAACAATTTAGTATTAATGTTTATTAAAAATCTGGAATATTTTAGATATATAATGCACAGTAAGAGAATACATCAAAACATACATTGTAAAAGATTTAAAATATATTTAGTTGTATTTTTCTTTGGTCAAATATAACAGTTCTTTTATCCTGCTGAAATGTTGTGAATCTTTATGGGGACCCTACTAAATTAAGGTCAAACCTTTATGCTTTTTAAATGAAGCTGTGGCAAGAAACAAAATATTTTAGAATTAACTGTACTGAAAAGATTTGTAAAAGATTTCCAAAGTAATTCAGAATTGAAAGGAAGACAGGTCAATTTGCACTTTCAAAGTAAAACAAAAGACCCAAAATGTTTCTTGTTTATTCCTTGAGCTCAAGTTTCCCTTTATAAGGACATTCTACAGCAAGTAACATTTTACCCTAACACATCTTTCCGATAGGAAGTGTACCCAGTTAAATATACTGAAGGTTTGACCTCAATGATTAAATTCTTCAAATGATAAAGTTGCTATAACTTTGTTGAAAACCCTTCAAGTGTCACATGTTTTCTTCAATAAGAAATACGTACCAGACTAATTCCTTAAGAATCAAAGGGTGCAATGAGTTTGAAGCAGCAATTTGATATTTTGGCTCAAAATTAGCATGCCAGTGTTTCAGTTCTAATATTAACAGCTATAGATTTTTATTACGTATTTAATATCTGTATGGCTTGCCACTTAATATCTTTTCTGTATGGGAAATTTTAATCTAATGAGGTAATGTATTTTTGACACCAGTACTTTATTAAAGCATAAAACCTTTGATGTCACATATATGTATACATCTTTTCTATTTATTTTGTCGTCTGCTTTGTACACATAGAGGGAAAACTGTAGATCGGAAACAAAAGAATGTTTCATTGGGCCTGTGACCTAAAAGTGCATTGTACCGTAATTTAGGCTGCCAACTTACTGCAAAGATAGCATTACCACTGAGTTTTCATTCTGGCTGGCCAAAGTTGCACTAATAAAAACTATATAGTATAGAACATGCTGCTGGAAGTAGTGGTTGAGGCAGATACGACAGTGGCATTTAAGAGATATTTGGAGAGGCACATGGAAATGCAGGAATGGAGGGATATAGATTATGTGCAGGCAACCACGAGTTAGTTTTGGCATCATATTCGGTACGGGCATTGCGGGTTAAACGGCATTTTCTGGTGCTGTACTATTCTATGCTCTATCTACAGGGCTGATCAAGACTCTCTACCAGAAAGGAACTAGGGCTGGTTATAACAAGCAACTGGGAGTGCCTTGCTTTGGGCTTTCCGTTGACATGCTCACCACATCACACCAAACAGTTTTCACATTGCCAGAAACTCTTTCTTTGGGCTCTCGGTGGATGACACAAACTTTGACTCCCACTGACAATCTAGCTACCTTTTAGATGTCGGATCAAAGAGCAGGCACACAATTATGACAAATGATTCGCTCCCTTTTGCCAGATCTGAAAGTTATTCCTGTCCCAAGTTTAAAAGTAGAATTCAATCAAGGTTCTGGGCAATGCAGAAAATCCATTGCTAATTGTGATAAGAATGCCTCAAGCATGTTGAGAAATTCAATCACACTTTGAGGTTTGCATCTCACAATTGCAGATTTTAGCAGTAGACATGCAACACACTTGACACCTGACTTGTCAAATTGGTTCATATCACAGCGTTGGGCACAAATGGGAAACCAGAGGAGCATCAAGTGGAACCAGAGACAAAACAGGTTGGCCCATGCACGAATGTTATGAATTATGTTTGTTTTGTAGCACAATAATAATATATTTCCCTCTGTGATTATTGCATAACAAGCAACATTAAGATTTCTTTTTGTAGCAATGCCTCCAGCAATCAACCTGCTCGGCAACCTCCGGTTTCACAGCACACTCCCACTAATACGCACAGCAATAACACCTGAAGGAGTGCTTTTTACCTGCAGCAACGGGCTAATCACAAATATTTTTTCCTGCTTAGCTTGACACAGACAGTGGAAAAAGCCAAATTAATCATCAATCAATTAGGAGGATGAGGGGTGATCTTATAGAGGTGTACAAAATCATGAGAGGTATAGATCAGGTAGACACACGGAGTCTATTGCCCAGAGTAGGGGAATTAAAAACCAGAGGACATAGGTTTAAGGTGAGGGTGTATGGAACGAGCTGGGTGGAAGAGATAGTTGAGGCAGGTAGTATCACCACATTTTGATAAACATTTGGACAGGTACATGAAAAGAAAGGTTTAGAGGGATGTGGGCCAAACACAGACAGGGGGGTGTGTAGATGGAACATGTGGGCATGTTGGGCCGGAGCCTGTTTCTACACTGTATCACTCTATGATTATCTGCTTCCCACATCCCAAACACTACAATTTCCTGGTGTTGCTGAGTGATAGGAGAATCTAAAAGGGACCCGATGGGTTGGTGAAAGAATAGATTACAAAGAAATAATAGGACTGATGCAAATGCTCGGTGTGACATTTTAAAGTCGATGGGTCACTCCAAAGACGTACAGGTATGTAGGTTAATTGGCTGGGCAAATGTAAAAATTGTCCCAATAGACAATAGACAATAGGTGCAGGAGTAGGCCATTCTGCCCTGCGAGCCAGCACCGCCATTCAATGCGATCATGGCTGATCACTCTCAATCAGTACCCCATTCCTGCCTTCTCCCCATACCCCCTCACTCCGCTATCCTTAAGAGCTCTATCCAGCTCTCTCTTGAAAGCATCCAACGAACTGGCCTCCACACCTTCACCACTCTCTGACTGAAAAAGTTCTTCCTCATCTCCGTTCTAAATGGCCTACCCCTTATTCTTAAACTGTGACCCCTTGTTCTGGACTCCCCCAACATTGGGAACATGTTTCCTGCCTCTAATGTGTCCAATCCCCTAATTATCTTATATGTTTCAATAAGATCCCCCCTCATCCTTCTAAATTCCAGTGTATACAAGCCTAATTGCTCCAGCCTTTCAACATATGACAGCCCCGCCATTCCGGGAATTAACCTAGTGAACCTACGTTGCACGCCCTCAATAGCAAGAATATCCTTCCTCAAATTTGGAGACCAAAACTGCACACAGTACTCCAGGTGCGGTCTCACCAGGGCCCGGTACAACTGTAGAAGGACCTCTGCTCCTATACTCAACTCCTCTTGTTACGAAGGCCAACATTCCATTGGCTTTCTTCACTGCCTGCTGTACCTGCATGCTTCCTTTCAGTGACTGATGCACTAGGACACCCAGATCTCGTTGAACATCCCCTCTTCCTAACTTGACACCATTCAGATAATAATCTGCCTTTCTATTCTTACTTCCAAAGTGGGTGTAGGATAGTGTTAGTGTGCGGGGATCGCTGGGCGGCGCGGACCCGGTGGACCGAAGGGCCTGTTTCTGCACTCTCTCTAAATCTAAATGACAGCCACCTTTGCACACCAACACCTCTACTTTCTTAGAAGGCTTAGGAAGTTTGGCATGCCCCTAACGACCCAACTAACCTACAGATGAGCCATAGAAAGCATTTTCACAGGGTGTATCTCAGAATGGTTTGGAAACAGTTCCATCCAAGGCCGCAAGAAATTGCAGAGTTGTGGACGTAACCCAGACCTTCATGCAAATGAATCTTCCTCCCTCTATACCACACTGCTTCTGCAAGACCACCAGCATAATCAAGAACCAGCACACTGGCCACTCACTCTTCCATCAGGCAAGAAATGAAGTTTGAAAATGCATACCTCCAGTTTCGGGGACAATTTCTTCCCAGCATATATCAGGTAACTGAACAGTCCTCTCATCAACTAGCCTGTAGCCCTGAACTCCCATCTACCTTATTTGTGACCTTTGAACTATCTTTAATCAGACTTTAGCAGACTTTATCTTGCACTAAATGTTGAACCCTTTGTGCACTGTGGACAGCTTCATTGTAATCATGTATTGTCTTTTCTTTGACAGGATAGGACACAAACAAAAGTTTTTCACTGTACCTCAGTTCACATGACAATAATAAACTAAACTATGTAGTGAGAAATATATTGTATATAAAAATGAGGTAATAGCACCCACCATTTACTATTCCAAATGAAATGGGCAGAATCTCCAATGAAGGACTCTTAGAAAAAATAATGATTTTTATAGTTCTCTGAACTCAACACAGTTAGTTTCTTAAAAATCTGCAAAGCTTCTGGAGAAGCAGGGTAGGAACCCACTAAACAGAGTGGGTAGATACGTGCATACGTTAATAAACAGAGTTGGGTTGGGGATGGAGTGACCAGGCCCTGACACAACTAGCTGCTGTCTCACGTCGCAAGGGTTGCAGATTATTAGCCACGTGAAGTTTGCTGCTCGAATAAAACCATCAGCTTCAATATCTGTCTTATCTTCAAAAGCGAAACCATCTCTGTACACACTTATCTTCTAACGGCATTTTCCAGACAAGCTACATTTCCTCCACGCCTCACATAAACATTCATTAGATGGTGGATAGTGCAAATGAAATAACCTACATACTGTGCTGCACAGTGTGATTTTATAAAGTGTAGAGGTGCATCAATAATCTCAAACAAGTGAATACAAATAGTGTTCAGGTGCAAATGGTACTTTACCCTTAATTTTAGGCTGTACCTACTGGAGATAGAGAAGAAACAAATGCAGATAGAGAGCCACAAAATACTGGAGTTACCCAGTGGGTCAGGCAACATCTCTGGAGAAAAGGAATAGGTGCCATTTTGGGTTGAGACCCTTCTTCACACCCGAAAGGTCCAGAGATGCTGCCTGACCCACTGAGTTATTCCAGCATTTTGTGTCTATCTTCACTGTAAACCAGCATCTGCAGTTCATTCCTACACAAGTAACGAATACTCTTAGCCATGTAAACTGTTGCAGAAAGGATGAAACATGCAAGGTAGACATAGGAATGTGTGCACTCACACCTACACACACACGTATGACATTAAAACTTACATGAACCATTACAGCTGCTTTAGACTATTGAAGAGTACATGATTGATTCAGCATTGAAGCCTATGATAAAAGGGCATTTCCTGTTGCATCAATGTGACATTCTCCAATTAACCACTCCAAGGAATATCAGAATGCCTTTCCTCATGTTACTCTAAAACACAGTGAATTGCAACTAATTCTACATTGGGAACCAGGCCCTTCGGCCCACCAAGTCTGCGCCGACCAGCAATTACCCATACACTAGCACAATCCTACATTCTAGGGACAATTTACTATCTTTTACCAAAGCCAATTAACCTACAATTAACATATGTCTTTGAAGTGTGGGAGGAAACCGGAGCACCCAAGGAAAACCCACGTAATCAAAGGGCGAATATATGAACTCTGTACAGACAGTACCCCTAGTCAAGATCAAACCTGGGTCTCTGGCGCTATGAGGCAGCAACTCTATCACTGTGTTATTATGTCCTGTAAAGCGGCCACCAAACCTGCATCAGGTTTCTCCAATGCTGGGATGACCACATCGTTACTACTAAATGCAATATATTAGACAATAACCGAGTTGAAGTGAATTGCTCCTTTACCTAGAAGGAGTGTTTGTGTCCCTGGATGCTGGGATGGACAAAATAAAAAGGCAAGCATTGTGTCTTCTATGGTTGCAGGGGAATTACGGATACGTTGGATATGTTGAATATTCCTGTGATCCTGCTCTACCCAAGACCACAAGAAACTGTATTCGTCATGGATGCAGCCCAGTCCATCATGTAGTTTCCCCTCATGCGCCGTTAACTTCATCCACATCTCACATATTAGTTGTGTTGGTTGGTTAATTGGCTATTTCAAACAGACCCGAGTGGGATGGTGGTAGGAGACATGGGAGAAATCATCGTGCATGAATGTGGGAATAGGTTACAGGGAAATAAGATGGCTCATGGGATTGATGCGATTGCTCTGAGGGATGTCACTGAATCAGTGAGTTAAAGGTGTTCATCCTGCATTATCAGGAAACATGAGAATATGTAATGCCTTGATCAATAAAATAAATTTTGTACACCATCCATTCTTTGATTTGGGGCTACCTGGAACTGGCACGGGATGTACAAAATATTTTACGTTTTGGAGTAATTTCTCAAGATTGGGCTTGATAGATATGAACTGTCAAAAATACATGGATCAATAACAAGAAAATTTGACAAAGTGATTGCTGCAAACAAAATATTTTGCCTGCACATGTCTTCATTCCAAAGTCCTTCAGCATCTTTTTTAAAAATTGCTCTTTTAAGATGTTTTTCTCCCCATGAATTAATTTGTATTTCTTCATCTAAATTTATTTTATTCTGCTTCCCAACACATTTTTAAAATCATGGAAAGTTCTGGATTTACCCACACTTTTGCTGTCCTATTCATATAGAAATTAGGACATTAGATTATAGTTGTTCACCACATTGGTGAGGCTGCACTTGAAGTACTGTGTTCAATTCTGGTCATCCTGGTATAGGAAAGATGCCATAAATCTGAAAAAGATGAAGAGACGGTTTCCAAGGATGTTGCCAGGACTCTAGGTTCTGAGCTATTGGGAAAGATTGGGCAGGCTAGGACTTTTTTCCTTGGGGCATTGGAGACCTAGGGGTGATCTTATGGAGCTGTATCAATTCATGAGGGGCGTTGATAGGCTGAAGGCACAGTCTTCCCACCCCCTCTCCCAGGATAGGTAATTCAAGATGACAGTAAAAGGTGAGAGGGGAAAGATAGTAACCTAAGGGGCAACATTTTCACAGGGTATATGCAAAGAGCTGCCAGAGGAAGTAGTTCAGGTAGGTAAAATAACAACACTTAAAAAACATTTGCACAGGTACATGGATATGAGAGGTTTCGAACAGTATGGGCCAATCATTGATAAATGGGACCAACGTGGATAGGGAAGTGTGCTATATAATTATGATTGATCTTAACACCTATATAAGTGATTCTACCTCCAATTTATACACATGGGTATTTTAAACTTAATTTTGGGCAGTGGCAGCTGGAGGGAGGGGGCAGTGGCTGGGGCAGTTGTGTTTGATGGACTGGGCTATGTTCACATCTCTGTGCAATTTCCTTTTTAGGCTTGGCCATAATAGTTGCCATAGAAAGCTACAATGTATTCCAATATGATTCTCTCTATGGCGCATCTGTAGAATATGGTACGAGAGTCATTAGAGACATGCCAATTTTGATTTGCCTTCTGAGCAAGTAGAGGCATTGGTGTGCTTTCTTAGCTGTAACATCAACATGGTTGGTCCAGGACAAATTGTTGGCCATATTTACACCTAGAAACTTCAGGCTCTGAACCTTCTCCACTTCAACACCATTGATACAGAGCGTGTTGTCCACCATGCTTTGTGAATTCAATGACCAGCTCCTTCATTTTGCTGACATTGAAGGAAAAGTTGCTCTCCTGACTACTTGGCTCTCTATATGCTTCCTACACACCAGAATCCAAAAGTACCCGAAACAAAGGTTTATGGAGCTGCAACATTTTTATAGTCAAAGCCCCAAATGTTGAGGACAAGCCAATGCTGTGTATCTTATTTACCACTCTATCCACCAGGGAGCTGTAGACCTGCCCTCTGTACACCTCTGCTGCTTAGGATCCTGCCATTTCCTGTAAACTTTCTTCTTGCATTTGACCTCCCAAAATGCATCACCTCACACTTCAACTCCAAGAGCAATGTCTCCACCCAAATTTGCAACTAATTTATATTCTGCTAAATCCTTTCAAAAGTTTACTCACTATGCTAAACACCACTAATATTTCAGTCTGGAGAAGGGTCTCGGCCCGAAACGTCACCCATTCCTTCTCTCCTGAGATGCTGCCTGACCTGCTGAGTTACTCCAGCATTTTGTGAAATAAATACCAATATTTCAATCATCTTTTGAACTTAGTATTTTCCTACCATTTAGAATTTCACCAAAGACATTTATATATATTACAAACAACAGCATTTCCAGTGGCGATACTCACTTTTACAGTACAACTGGTCGAAGTAATTGTGCGGCCTATCCAAGGCAAATGACCATATGCACGTTTTTTTATACCAATGATATTTTATATTTGGTTCATCGCTCTGCTGCAGCTTGGCAAAGCTGAAATATGCTGATGTTGTTATCTTAAAACTGGAACAGTTTTTAAAACTCATTCTTTCCAGCTAATTCCAACAATGCAATTCCTCCCACAGATTTTCAGAACCCCAGCTTAGTGTCATAGAGGGCAAGTCAGTGGATATTTTTAAGGCAGCAATAGATAGATTCTTGATTAGTACAGGTGTCAGAGGTTATGGGGAGTAGGCAGGAGAATGGGGTTAGGAGGGAGAGATAGATCAGACATGATTGAATGCACAGTCTTGATGGGCCGAATGACCTAATTCTACTATTCCATATGACCTTATCTATCCCTGCCTTAAAAATATCCATTGACCTGTCTCCATAGCCTTCTGTGGCAAAGAATTCCACAGATTCACCACCCTTCCTCCTCATCTTCCTAAATGAATGTCCTTTAATTCTGAGGCTATGACTTCTCGTCCTAGACTCTCCCACTAGTGGAAACATCCTCTCCACATCCACTCTATCCAAGCCTTTCACTATTCGATACGTTTCAATGAAGTCTCCCCCTCATCCCTCTAAACCCCAGCGTGTACAAGCCCAATGCCATCAAACGCTCAGCACATGTTAACCCACTCATTCCTGGGTTCATTCTTGTAAACCTCCTCTGGACCCTCTCCAGAGCCAGCACATCCTTCCTCAGACATGGTGCCCAAAATTGCTCACAATACTCCAAATGCCGTCTGACCAGCGCCTTATTGAGCCTCAGCATTACATCCCTGTTTTTGTATACAAGCCCTCTTGAAATAAATGCTTGCATAATGCGAGCATTAAGTTCCTTTTAGATGAAGTTGCCAGAAATTCCAAGATCTTCAATAATTCCGGTAACTTGAAAATATATATATTAGTCCTCTATCTATATTCCAGCTCAACTATTGAGTTATTTTTAATATCATCTATTTCTTCCACAGTCTCTCATGGTCAAATTACTTATTTGAACACTAGTTGTATGGATTCCAAGGTGGTCCATGACACTTGTGTGGCCACAGAATGCATCATAGGTGGAACAACAGGCACCTAACAGGGCACGGGTCTGAAGAAGGGTTCCAATCTGAAGTGTCACCTATTCCTTTTCTCCAGAGATGCTGCCTGACTTGATGAGTTACTCCAGCATTTTATATCTATCTTCGATATAAATTAACATCTGCAGTTCCTTCCTATACTTAATGTGGCAGTCTGGCAGATACAACTGAAGGTGTGTTCCTTTCATTTGGCTTCCACAACAAAGAGAATCAAGGTTCTGAGTGTTTTCCCAGATGATTCTCCTTCATGTTGAGCAGACACAAGCTAGGGATTAGAGGCAAGAGAAATTGCAGATGCTGGAATCTTAAGTAAAATCCAAAGTACTGGAGGAACTTAGCAGCTGCCTGAGCCCCTGTGGAGGGAATGGACGGATAACAGGTTCGGACAATTCTTCAGATTGATAGGAATGCGGGAGATGGGGGGAAAGGCTAGAAAAGAGAGGTGGAGGCGAAACAAAGCCTGGTAGGTGATTGGCAAGAATCACAGAGGGCGAGCAGTGGGATGGTTTCACAGAACTCTGCTCTGAGAGTGGAGAACTTCTTCAAAGTCGGCATACTTTAAGGAGATGTCACAGTGAAGCAATAAAATGCAGTTTGCAAGCAACTGCAAACGGTGGAATCTTCAGCAAAACACAAAGTGCTGGAGGAGCTTGACAGACAAGGCAGCATCTGTGGTGGGAAAGATGAAGGTTTCACGGCCGGGATACTATGTTGGACTGATAGGAGTAGGAGAGGATTTCCCTGTGTTGATGAGGATAATACATTCTTTCCTTTTGATACTTGGAGAACAATCTTTTAAAGTTTTCTCTGGCAGATGGAATGTTTGTCCTGGGAGTCTGTCGGGCATCCAAATGTTATGGCCTATCCATTGGAGCTGATTGGACATGATCAAAGCTTCAAGATTGGCATTGTTAATCTGGAGAGAATGCCGACGATAGATTAACTTTCGAGGATTTTGTGACTACTGCACAGGCAATATCTTCGCAGGGCTCTGGAGTTTCTGCTGTTATAATATTTTCTACGCATTCAGAAACTTTTTTGCCCAGATTGATTTTCACAATTAAAACTAATTCCTAAATACAAACAATTGGCTGTGCTCTCCCAAGCTCACGTTTAATTTTATCTAGATGACCCTTGCCCACATTTATTTTAAGTAAGATTTGCAAGTTATTTTCTCATTTCCCATCTTTCTAAATCATTAACAGTTTTGTTTCCAGTAACTTAGAAGAATGCAACAAAATATACACAGTTAATCAAGTACAGCTGGCTAACAGTTGTCCCTAATCTTTTTCTCATAGTTGTGGAGGATACTGCTCACAAAAGGAAATTGAAAGTATTCTGCCATTTCAGAAAGAGTCTTTAGGGCGGCACAGTGGTGCAGCGGTAGAGTTGCTGCCTTACAGAGCCAGAGACCCAGGTTTGATCCTGACTATGGGTGCTGTCTGTACAGAATTTGTACGTTCTCGCTGTGACTGCGTGGGTTTTATCCGGGTGCTCCGGTTTCCTCTAACACTCCAAAGACATACATTTTGTAGGTTAATTGGCTTTAGTAAAATTGTAAACTGTTCTATAAAGTGTCGGATTTATCTTTGGTCATTGTTACATTATACCAAATTTCACATTAAACAATTAGGCCAATTGTTCTTAAGAGTAAACTACAAACATGCTGGTTAATATGCAAAGTACATTAACCAAGATGATACACAATTTAATTATCATATAACTGAACATTTCACCTATGTTGCAAATGAATAAATACATGTGCAAATTCTCCAAAGACCTTGGTATTTACAAATGCAAGTATGTTAGCTTGAAAACATGTCAAGGTACTGAACTGTGGAAAGCCTGATTTCAATCAGACAGTACCTAGCAAAAGTGGACCCGAAATAGCTACTTGAGCCAATTGGTATTTAAAACAAAATAAAATAGTGATAGTTTAGCCCCAATGTGTGCTCGTAATGCTGAGAGGCAAGGCCAATTAGTCATAGGAATCCTGGATGTCATGGAATATAAGTTGGGATCAATACAAAAGGGGAAAAGGGTTAAATAGAAAAGATCTAAAGGCTGGGTTAAATTTTCAGGGTCACAATTTAAACATTCAGAAGGTCGGAAGGGTCTTGTATGGGACTTGTTAGGGCATTGAAACTGACATGGCACTGCAGGAGTTAAAGGCTTGGAGCAGTGTAATAAAATTAGCCAGAACCAAATAAGGGATTGTAAACAATAAAATGTTCAGGTCCTGGAGTTGTTCTGCACTGATAGTGGATAGTGTTGTCAAAGAAAGCTAAAGTGTGCTTTCTAGAGTGCAGCGTAGGTTCACTAGGTTAATTCACAGAATGGCGGGACTGGCGTATGTTGAAAGACTGGAAGACTGGGCTTGTATGCACTGGAATTTAGAAGGATGATAGGGGATCTTATTGAAACATATAAGATTATTAAGGGATTGGACACACTAGAGGCAGGAAATATGTTCCCAATGTTAGTGGAGTCCAGTACCAGGGGCCACAGTCTAAGAATAAGGGGTCTCTTTCCCACAGAAAAAGGCACGGGGGTGGACCCAGAACTTGTTGAGGTGGGGGCAGAGGGGAACAAAGGTGAGGCCTCTGTTAAGGACAGACCATTCTGCATTGGAAAGGGGGAGGTTGGGGGAATGCTGAAAACATAACAAGGGTGGGGATTGGGATCAGAGGGAGGCAGAGGAATGGATAGAGGTTGAGGCGTCTGACGAAGGGTCTCAACCTGAAAGGTCCCAATTCCTTTCTCCAGAGATGCTGTTAGACCTACTCTTGCAGTCACAGAACTTATGTGGTGGACAGTTGCTGGTAATCTGAAGGATGTTTTCTTATTAATGATTGCCCTGATACCATGAGACTTGTTGCGTTTAGAGTTACAGTTGAGACTCCTGGGGCTCCGTCCTTCCACTTTCCCACCACTGCTGGTAGGATTTAGAGATTTTTTAAAAATAGATTTTACACAGGGATTGTGACTGAGGAGAGCACAATTACTGGGTCAGCTCTTCCAATTTATAAAAGTTTATTATTTTCTCATATCTAAATTGCTGATGCACCATATTATCCAGAAGATGGGAAGTGGAAGCAAACACATGTTGAGAATGCAAGGCCAATGCCTATTGTGGTAATCTGTTACTGACCACAAGAATGTACATCCTTGCAATTTGTAAATAATTCTCAATCAAGTCAACAAATTCTAAATCCTCCACAGGCACACTCCCACCTGCACTCTCTGCTCTGCTGCTGCCAATCTCCTATCCTCCCCCCCCCTCCGGACCAAACTCAGATCCTGGGGGGACAGGGCTTTCTCCATCGCTGCTCCCACCCTATGGAACTCACTACCCCAAACCGTCAGAGACTCCTCCTCACTCACCACATTCAAAACATCACTGAAGTCTCACCTGTTCAGTACTGCCTTCAACCACTGAAGGTCACCTCACCTTCTGTCTCCTTTCTCTGTTCGTTTACTTATTTATCTATTTATTCACTTCCCTATGTTCTTTAAATCCCTGTAAAGCGTCTTTGAGTGTATGAAAAGCGCTATATAAATGTAATGCATTATTATTATTATTATTATTAAAAGTAATGAAACATAATAGAAGTGACTATATTTTTTTAATTGTCTATTAGAAAAATACTATTGCATCATATGTAATTACGCAATGACTTGCGTAAACAATATATAAATGTCTAATCTCTCAGTTTACGTCTTTGATTATCTATTAAGTCCAAGCTAGCTGGATATTTGCTCTGTGCATTGCTGGTCACATAGATAAACTCTAACTCTGGTTGAAATAGGCTTTATCTTTCCTTCAGACCATGGGGTGGATAAAAACAATGAATTAACAAATTCCATTCCAGCTTTGTTTACCTTGTCACTGCCACAAACGCGTTAATTAAAACTGGGGACAAAATTGCATTTGGATCCAATCCTCCAGGTATTTCTATAGAAACAGCATATATAGTACTTTCGACAGTCACAAAAGCATCACAGTCAAATTTAACTTCTCAGTAACATCATAACAAGTATGTTGTTTCCAGAAAATAAATTATGCTCTTTTCTCTAGATCACTAAAATACAGGACTAAATAGGTGGAGGAAGTGGATTTCTGCTGATAATGTTATCTGTTTTCAGCTGACCTATTAAAACAGCTGCTGAGCATTTCAGATATAGAAGCATTATCACCCAACATGACAGTGAAGTAAGAATGCAAAACTCCACTCACGCACAAAGGTAGAAGAAAGTGCATTATACAGTTATCAGTTATCAAAAGCTGTAAAGAACTCTGCAACAAAACCTGCAAATTCCAGAAATATTTGGCAAGCCAAGCCACATTAAGAGTCAAGAGTGTTTAATTGCCAGGTGTGCAAGAATAAACTGCAGATGTTGGTTTAAACCGAAGATAGACACAAAATGCTGGTGTAACTCAGTGGGACAGGCAACAATACTGGATCGATGGAATAGGTGACATTTCGTGTTGAGATCCTTCAGATTGTTTAATTGTCATATGGACTGACAACAGAACAATTAAATGTAAGAAATTAACTGCAAATGCTGGTACAAATTGAAGGTATTTATTCACAAAATGCTGGAGTAACACAGCAGGTCAGGCAGAATCTCAGGAGAGAAGGAATGGGTGACGTTTCGGGTCGAGACCCTTCTTCAGACAATTAAATGTCTACTTGCAGCAGCAGTGCCAGAAACCACAAGCTCAACATGGTTTCTGATACACTGATCAGCCAAAACATTATGACCGCCTGCCGAATATGCTGCTGGTCTTCTGCATGCCACCAAAACAGCGCCGACCTGCCGAGGCACGGACTCTGCAAGATCCCTGAAGGTGTCCTGTGGTATCTGGCACCAAAACATTAGCAGCAGATCCTTCAAGTCCTGTAAGTTGCGAGGTGGAGCCGCCGTGGATCGGACTTGTTGATCCAGCACATCCCACAGATGCTCAATCAGATTGAGATCTGGAGAATTTGGAGGCAAGGGCAACACCGTGAACACTTCATCATGTTCCTCAAACCATTCCCGAACAATGTGTGCAGTGTGGCAGGGCGCATTATCCTGCTGAAAGAGGCCACTGCCATCAGGGAATACCATTGACATGAAGGGGTGTGCCTGGTCTGCAACGATGTTTAGGTAGGTGACACGTGTCAAATTGACGTCCACATGAATGGCCGGACCCAGGGTTTCCCAGCAGAACATTGCCCAGAACTTCATACTCCCTCCACCGGCTTGTCGTCTTCCCACTGTGCATCCTGGTGCCATCACTTCCCCAGGTAAATAGCACACACATACACGGCCATCCACGTGATCTAAAAGAAAACAGGGCTCATCAGATCAGGCGACCATCTTCCACTGCTCCAAGGTCCAGTTCTGACGCTCACGTGCCCAATGTAGACGCTTTTGACGGTGGACAGGGGTCATCATGGGCACTGACCGGTCTGCGGCTAAGCAGCCCCATAAGCAGCAGGGTGTGATGTACTGTGTATTGGGACACATTCCTCCCATGACCACAGTTAAAATTTTCTGTGACTTGTGCCACAGAGGACCTTCTGTCGGTTCGGACCAGACAGGATAGCTTTTGTTGCCCTCGCACATCGATGAGCCTTGGGAGCCCAACACTCTGTCACTGGTTTGTCCCTCCTCGGACCACTGTAGGTAGGTACTCACCACTGCTGACCGGGAGCACCCCACAAGCCTTGCCGTTTCAGAGATGCTCTGACCCAGTCGTCTGGCCATAACAATTTGGCCCTTGTCAAAGTCGCTCAGGTCTTTACTCCTGCCCATATCTCCTGCTTATATCTCCTGCTTCCAACACATCAACTTCAAGAACTGACAGTTCACTTGCTGCCTAATACATCCTACCCCTTGACAGGTGCCATTGAAACAAAATAATTAATGTTATTCACTTCACCTGTCAGTGGTCATAATGTTTTGGCTCATCAGTGTGTATCCTACAGCAGAATATAGATAGGCTAAGTAACAGGGCAAGGACCTGGCAAATGGAATTCCCTGGGAAAAAGTAAGGAATAACATTAAAAAAAATATAGCACATTACATAAATATTGAGAGAATGTAGAGCTCTTGGACACTGAGGGATTTGAAAATCATGTCCTAGTACATGACACATGAGTTGCAAAATCTAATGTGCAGACACAAGAAGTAATTATGAAAACTAGCAATGCCATTGTTTATTGTAAAGGGAATCGAACACAAAAGTGGAGATCTTATATTTTAAAATATTGATGAGACCCCATTTTGAGTCCAGTCGAGAGTTTAGGTCTCCTGCTTTACGGAAAATACACGTGATTTGGAAAAAGTTCAGAGGTTTACTGGACTGATTCATGTAATGAGCAGGTACCCTGATAAGGAAAGGTTGGACAAGTTAGCTTCCATATTCTCCTTTGGGATATATCACTACCTTCATGTTTAGTTGAAAAGAGTGGAAGGTGACTTAATTGAAACATACAAGATCCTGAGAAGTGAATGTGGAGAGGATGTTCCCTCTTGTGGAGAATCTAGAATTAGTATCACTACTTGAAAATAAGGGAGAGCCTATTTACAATAGATGAGGTGTTTTGTTTTGCTCTTTTAAAGGATCATAAAGTTTGTGGAATCTTTCTTCAAAGAGTGATAGAAGCAGAGTCTTTGGATAACAGATTAATGGTAAGCACAGGTGTAAAATGTATGAATAAGGTGTTGGGAATACAAGCAGAACAGATTCACAGGATACACAGAAGACTGCAGATGGTGGAGTCGAGACAAAAAGAATAACTATTGGAAGAACTCAGTGGGTCAAGCAGCATCTGTGGAAGAAAATGAACAGACGATGTTTCTGGTGGGGACCCTTCTTTAGTCTGACCCTCTGAGTTCCTCCAAAAGTTTGTTTTTTGCTCCATATTTATGGAATCTTATTGAGTAGCGGAGCAAGCTCAAGGAGCCAAGGACATAATGCTGCTCCAAAAGCATTTGTCTTGCTCCATCTCACTATCACAAATATACAAAAGAGATGCTGTTTTCTTATCTACACATTATTTCCTAATAAACTTCCTTGATTTAATGTAACCCTAAATATCTATTCACCTAAATGTGTTAACATTCCAAATTAATCTCCATAACTTCTCACATCTCCCAGCCTTGCTTCAGTTCCAACTCTACAACGTCCTCCAGCTCAACATCATTCACTTCCCTTAACCTCATTAAAACAATTATTTTCTGACTGACACATTGATAATGTGGCCTTCATATCCAGACAAATTGGTTTACTTTTAGTTCCCTTAATTTTTCTTCTTCGTTCTTTTCACTAATACAAATTCATTTTAAGTTCCTTGCTCTCATTAGACCCTAGGTTCTCCACAATTTCCATTACAATCTTTGACTTCCCATAATTTCCATTCTAATCTTTGACTCCTGCCATGCTCGCAGATGCAAAATAGTGAGAACGAGTGTACAAATTAGGAATCCAAACCTTTTGTGTCTCATTCTAAGCTCCTCTGCTTCTCCACCTTTCTCTTTAAGACCTCCAACTTTGACCAAGTTTTTTCTCAACAATATGACTACAATACCCTTAACAGATTAAGCCAGCATCAGGCAAGCCTTTTGCCCCGAAGCTAAAATGGTCAAAATGTTACAGAGTTGTGATACCAGGAAACAATGATAAATTGGAGAAACATTAAAAAAAAAGGAAAGAAAATCTAGCTGGATCCTGGATAAAGTGAACCTTTAAAATGTGCAGGTACTGTAGTAAGACAATTTTATGTGCAAACGGGTTGATGCTAAGTTTCTCCTGCAGTTTTATCTTTTAATCATCTCTTCCAAGAACTTGTGATTGCAGCCTGATACTGATTAGTGGGAGATAAGCGCATTTGTTGAAGGCTTGCCCTGTCAGTTTCAATTGTAATTATTTATTGACATTTGTGTGAGAAAGATTATAAACTTGTACAATATGCTAGTTACGCAAGCATGTAGTTCTAATTCTCTGATGGCTGAAATATTAAAGGAATATTTGCATCAGTGCGCACAATAAACGTCAAAGAATTACACAAGAATCAAGGTTCTCATGAGAGCAAGGAACTTAAAGTAAATCAGTATTTGCACAAAGAATATACTGCAGAAATTAAAGGAACTAAAATCAGACCAGATTGTCTCTATCCCAGAGTGCAAAAAGAAGAAGTGATTGCAGAGAAAGTGAAAGCATTGGTGGTGAACGTAAACATCCCATAAATTCACATCTGGGTCCAGTGAATTGCACAGTAGAAATGCCATCCTACTACTCAAAGATGAGAGAAGGAAGAGAATGGCACATTGGTTGACCCAACTGATCATGGCCAATAAAATGAGGAATCCATTGTAAAGCACGGTAACGGCATACTTCAAAAATCTCAGAATAAACATTATTGCACATTTTGAAAGATTTTATTTGTACCATTAAATCACATTTGTGGAGTGTTTTATTTGAATAACTATGTTTTTCAATGTACATCTTTGGAATTGTCAAATGCACTGCATTGCAAGAATGCCTATTCTGTTTGGGTGCACATAACAATGAAACACTCTTGACTTGTATACTACAGTTCATTACTCCAGTGCAGGGATCTGACCATTTTTTTTTGTTGCACATGATCTGTATCAGTGTGGATTCCAGAACAGTTACACAGAAGATCCTGGCAGGAGCAGGTTAGAATTTCAATCATTTTGTGGTAGAGATCTATTAATGTGATATTTTAGAAGTTTCAGTTGCGAAAGATAAGATGGTGTTAGTGTTTAACCAACTCTACATGTTTATCTAAAAAAATGACAAAATGCTGGAGTAAGTCAACTGGTCTGGCAGCATCCTTGGAGGTAATGTTTTGGGTCAAGAACCTTCTTCATACTGATTGTAGAGGGTGGGGGGCAAGGGAAGACATAGGTTGATAGAGGTGAGCAGAGTTTTTTGATAATTGGTTGATAGAGGTACCTATCCGTGTTCTCCAGAGATGCCGCCACCTACCCATGTTCTCGAGAGGTGCTGCCTGATTTGCTGAGTTAATCCAGCACTTTATGTCTTCTTTTATAAACCAACATCTGCAGTTCCATATATCCACATGTTTATCTAAAATGTGGTTCTCATGACTGTACTCGTGATGAACAATGGAGACCCAGGGGGGGGGGGGCCTTGAGGGGAGGGGGGGGAGGGTGAGAATAAAGGGAGACCTGGCGCAGATACTGTGTATACTTTGTAACTTTGTCAGCGCCCTTGTGTGGCAACTATTTGCGTACCGTGGGTATGCAAGCAAAGAATTTCACTGTGACTTGTCATATGTGACAATAAAGTATTCATTCATCCATTCATTCATTCCTCCAGAGATGCTGCCTGACCCACTCAGTTACTCAAGCACTTTGTATACGATGCACTTTTTACTGTGCCACTTCAATGTCCCTGGTGTCTTTCTGCTCCTTTGGTTTTGAGGGGCCCACATCGGTGTCCTCTATTTAATGCTGCCTGAATAGATGGATTAAGGAGGACCTGTTGCCAAATTGTACTACTTACCTGGCACCAGTACCTGGGATAAATAAATTCTAATAACTAGATCGTTATCATAGTTTGTACTGTTAATGCCTGAAGTATAAATAGATTTGAGGAGGGTAGTTTTGTTCCAAGATAAATGTCAGAGAGCTTTGCAGACAGGAAGAGAAGACTTTGCAGCCACTAATTATAAACGTGTCTCAGTCATTCTTCCAAGCTTTGGACATTGTTTGCTGCTGCTGGTGGTGGTTAGACATAACATTGTATTCAAGTGCTATATTGAGGACTCAGTTCAAATCCACACTGTAACATTCTGACATTCTGCAGCTTCTGCTGAACTTTGTTTTTGATTTCCAAATCATGTAGCGTGCTACACCATTTTTCATTCCATTACCTGAAGATTATGAAAACGCCAAGGGAGATGTTTCAATGGAGATGTCTAGAGACAGGTGCAAGGCCTTCTGTTTCACACTGTAGAGTTTGCTGATTCCATGCACTTGCTTAGTTTAGTTTAGTTTATTGTCACGTGTACGGAGGTATAGTGACAAGCTTTTGTTGTGTGCTAACTTATCAGCTGAAAGACTATACATGATTACAATCGAGCCATCCACAATGTATAGATGCAGGATAAAGGGAATAATATTTAGTGCAAGATAAAGTCCAGCAAAATCCGATTACAGATAGTCCAAGGGTCTCCAATGAGGTTGATAGTAGCCCAGGACTGCTCTCTAGTTGGTAGTGGGGTGGTTCAGTTGCTTGATATCCGTTGGGAAGAAACTGTCTCTGAATCTGGAGGTATGCGTTTTTACACTTCTGTACCCGTGACTGTACTCGTGTTGAACAATGCTTGACGTGAGAAGGGAGAAGAGGGAGCGACTCATCCTTGATTATGCTGGTGGCGTTCATGAGGCAAAATGAGGTGTAAATGGAGTCAATGGAACTGAGGTTAGTTTGTGTGTTAGTCTGGGCTGCATCCACAATTCTCTGCAATTTCTTGTGGTTTTGAATGGAGCTGTTACCAAACCATACCGTGATGCATCCCAATAAAATGCTTTCTATAACATATCTGTAGAAGCTGGTGAGAGTTGTTGGGGACATGCCTAAATTCCTAAATCTAAGGAATAGAGGCATTGGTGTGCTTTATTGGCCATTGCTTCGATATGGCTGGTCCAGGACATCCCTAACGGAACTCATCATATCCCACCAATTTCTGCTCAACAACCCCAATTCCCGATCACTCAGCACCTCTCTCCTTCTACTCAGTTAGCTGTCTCCCCTCACCACACTTCACCACCCGCCCCCCGCCCCCCTCTCAGCACATGACCACCAGACCCCAAAATCTCAATTATTCAACTCAGCACACAAAATAGAATCATTGAGTCGCACAGCACAGAAACAAGCCCTTTGGGCCAACTTGTCTATGCTGACCGTGAAGCCCCAACTATACCAGTCCTACCTACCCACATTTGGCCCATAACGCTCTAAACCTTTTCTCTACATTCATTTCACCATCTCTATTCCATCACTCTTCAAAGCCCTCCTGACTCCATTCTCCCATCCATAACTCACATTCACTGTTGCTATGGAGGAATGTAGGAAAATAACTGCAGATGCTGGTACAAATCGAAGGTATCACAAAATGCTGGAGTAACTCAGCGGGTCAGGCAGCATCTCAGGAGAGAAGCAATGTTCTGTATTGTCACTTCACATTAAGATGTTGTTCTTTGGTCCAACCGGTCCAATGATGACCAATGTTTGAAAGCATTTGTAGGATCTGGTATATTTTCATCCTGATAAATGTGCAAAGCCTCGTGGTTACGCTAGCCATCAAGGCCTTCTAAGCTCACTAATATTACAAACATAGATCTGCAACCACGAGTCAAAGAAACATTGCATTATTATGAATACTGTTGTAGTAGTGTTCTCTAACATCTAGACCTATGAAAATAAAGATAAACCATAGTTTGATTTACCAACATTTTAAAAATAGCTCTCTTTATTTGAATATTGATTTCTCTAACTTTAAGTAACCCCTGCATACCCTCTCTCTTCATCCCTCCCCCACCCAAGACACACCAGTGTTCTGTTGTCACCTAGCAAACAGCTAACAATGCCCTGTTTTCTTTATCATTGTTACTTTTTTGCATATCTTTCATTCATTTGTTCTATATCCCTCTACTTCATCGTCTATATCTCTCATTTCCCTTTCCCCTGACTTTCAGTCTGAAGGGTCTCGACCTGAAATATCACCCATTGCTACTCTCCATAGATGGTGCCTGTTCCGCTGAGTTACTCCAGCATTTTATGTCTACCTTTCTTTATTTGATATTCCCAAAATAAATGAAACTAAGCAGCTGTAGCTTTTTTATTACAATAAGAACAAAAGCACTTGATAATTTATCTTCAGTGGCGTTGCATGTAAAGGTGCAGGCGTTTCCATATTGCACTGACAACACCCAATTCTATTCCACCAAATCCTCCTCCATGATCTCTGAATTACCAGACTGCATGATCACATTCAATATGGGTCAAGCTGAAATTTCTTCCAACTACATTTTGGGCAGACCAAAATTATAATCTTCAGTTCTTGCCACAAATTCCATTTCATGAATGCCATCTCCATCCTTGGCGACTTTCTGAAACTGAGCCCAATTGTTTACTAACTTTCTTTCATATTCTTCCCAAAGGTGATGTCTGTGCCACATAACTGTGCCACACTGTGCCATGTCAATAACATCACCCAACTCAAAATTGCCAAACTGTCAGCTGTACCTTTATTTCCTCCAAATTAGACTGTCCTGTTTTATCCATGAATTCTTCACCCCCATCCCCAACCCCGTCATTCCACTCTCCTCAAACATGAGCTTGTCCACAAGTGCTACTATGTTCTAAAGTGCAACAAATTCATAAACCGAATACCTGTCTACTTCTTGAACTATATTAACCAGTGAATGCCTTGATTTTAAAAATCCCATCCTTTCTTTGAAAATCTTCCATACTTCATATAGGATCCTGGCCCTAACCATGCCCTTGAGATGCTGTCTGACCTACTGAGTTACTCCAGCACTTTGATTTTTTTCTGTAAGCCAGCACCTGCGATTCCTTGTGTCTTTATACTTCATCATCTCTGTAATCACATCCAACTCCATGAACCCCTAAGATGGAGAATGGAACATTGCAAGTATAGAAAAGGTTTACAAGGGATAAGGGCCTAATATGGGCAAATGGGACAAGCTTAGATGTGACATCTTGGTTGGCATGGATGGGTTTAGCTAAAGGGCGTGTTTCCATGCTTAATGACTGTGACTATATCTGTGCGTTTCAAATTTTTCCCGTTGATTATTACAAAACTTAAATCATTTCAAATTTCATGACTTAAATTTCTCCCTTTAGCCAAGCTTTTAGTCACCTGCCCCATCATTTCTTTAATGTGGCTCAGCATCAGGCTTTGCTTTGTGAAACAGCTTGGGATGCTTTGCTACTTATAGATATTATTGAAATGGAAATTATTGAAATTTCTCAGCCTGGCGAATTTTAACTCAGACATTCATCATAATGAATAACAAGAGTAAAGAACTCTTCCTTGCCAGACGTATAGCTGCAGACATTGGAGGCGATTACAACTTTAAATCAATACATTACTGCTTCTTTTTGGAAACATTTGGAATGGAACTCATGAAAATGTATATACTATTGCAAAAAAGCTGGTCACAAATAACAAAACTTTAGCTTTCATATATTTTTGGAAACAGTTAATCTTTTTTCTCCTTCCTGTATGGCAACGTAATTTGTTCATTTGAAAAAGTACTTCAGATAACCTGGAAGCCACAACTTCCTCTACTTGGGGTATGAATAGGGAAGCCTAATACTAGAGGACACAAGTTTAAGGTGAGCAGGGAAATATTTATAGGAGCTCTGAGGGGTGAGTTTTTCCACACAGAGTGTGGTGGTATAAGAAATTACTTTCAATCATTCAGGGGGTATGGGGAGAAGGCAGGAATGGGGTACTGATTGTGAATGATCAGCCATGATCACATTGAATGGCGGTGCTGGCTCGAAGGGCCAAATGGCCTACTCCTGCACCTATTGGCTATTGCCTATTCAGTCTTTTACCCAGAGTAGGGGAACCATAGGACATAGGTTTAAGCTGAGAGGGGGCAAGATTTCATAGGAACCTATGAGGCAACCTTTCCACTCAGAGGGTGGTAGGTATATGAAACAAGATGCCAGAGGAAGGAGTTGAGGCAGGTATTATAATAGTAATTAAAGAACACCTCGACAGGTACATGGATAAGGAAAATATGAAGGGATACAGGCAAATGGGACAAGCTTAGATGGGACATCATTTTTGGCATGGACCAAGAGCCTCTTTACAAGCTGTATGACTCGATAACCAGCTCTTAAACTAAACAGTGTAAGCTATGAAGGTAAGGCATAATAAAATGGGAAATTAATGCCAATGCTAAAAGCCTGCCCAAAAGAGCATGCCTAAGGAATGTATAAATTTCAGCATTCAGCAAGGGAGGAAAATATGATAATGGGAAACCGGAATACAATAATAATCTATTTGAAAACCTAACACCAGACTGTTAAAAAGCAGCTATAAAATATAAAAGAAAAAAAAGGAAAAGATTAACAAACATTAACTTAGGTTACATGCAGAGCAAGGGAGCAGAAATTGGGGACAAGAAAATAAAAATTAAACTAATATTTTGTGTCTTCTCAAACAAACAACACCCCTTTCCCTTGCATCGAGACAGATAGACCAAGTCAGATCTAGAGTTAATGAGAAGCTCAAATTCAATCATTTGGACATTGGTATTTGCACTCCAGGTAGAGTACTTCAATAGTCTAAATCAGACAATGATAAAATAGTCGTTCAAATGTTTTACATACAT
Organism: Rhinoraja longicauda; assembly: GCF_053455715.1. Classification (NCBI taxonomy): domain Eukaryota; kingdom Metazoa; phylum Chordata; class Chondrichthyes; order Rajiformes; family Arhynchobatidae; genus Rhinoraja; species Rhinoraja longicauda. The sequence goes on along the minus strand of NC_135961.1, from coordinate 26,860,531 downwards.
ACATACGTTCATATGTTTTACATGCAAATTGGTAACAAATCTAATTGACTAAAAATTTCTCAGAGCACCTTCTCAAGTCAAGTTCATTTGTCACATTCATATACAGGATGTGCAGTGAAATAAAAGTGGCAATGCCACTTTACCACATGCAAATTTATTCTTGCTTTGAACACTGTAAAGATCATGATGTTGCATGGAAAATAAGTTGTAAAACAGAAAACTGAGTGATAACTACAGGAAGAGGACCATATGCTAGACATAGGAATAACTGAGCAGGAAACAAAGGGGATGACTGAATATGAACCAATGTTCACAATTCCTACTTGCCAGCATATTAACCTGAGAACAAAGAATAATTTGCTGGTTTATTTCATACGCAATCCTAAAGAATACAAACTAGAGCCTCAGTGTTAGAAGCCAACTAATACTACACCAAAATTGTACTTTTAAAGTGGAGATTGATAGGTGCTTGATTAGTAAGAGTTACAGGGAGAAGGCAGGAGAATGGGGTTGAGAGGGAAAAATAGTTCAGCCATGATCAAATGGTGGAGCAGACTCGATGGTCCGAATGGCCTAATTCTGCTCCTATATCGTATGTCTCAAGGTAATAGGTATTGATATAAAGAATGCAAGACCATGGCACCACGGAGGTGTGAAGTGGGGCGTCGACAGCGGTGAGGCCTCGGCGGCGGCAAAGCGGTGGCAGCAGTGAAGCCTCGCGACGATGGGGCCTCAGCGGTGGCGATGCCTCGCGGGTCGACCCGCAGTCGACAGTTGATGAGAGCGTGGATGACTGCCGTGAGGGGGAAGGGGAAGAACAATGGAGGACCCGGCGTGGGGGGACCGCCGTGAGGGAGGTGGGGAAGAACAATGAACAATTGGGGAGGGTGGGAGAACAAAGGACAATGGGGACCTGGCATGGGGGAGGGGAGGGGGAGAGAACAAAAAGAGGAGCCTGCATGCTTTGTAACTTTGTTAGCACTGTAGGTGCCTGCTATTTGTATACATTGAGTATGGAAGCAAAGAATTTCACTGTGACAATGAAGTATTCCATTCCAAGACGCAGAGACAATAATGCACGGTGGCACAGCGGTAGAGTTGCTGCCTTACAACGAATGCAGTGCCGGAAACTCAGGTTCGATCCTGACTGCGGGTGCTGTACTGTACGGAGTTTGTACGTTCTCCCCGTGACCTGCGTGGGTTTTCTCCGAGATCTTCGGTTTCCTCCCACACCCCAAAGACGTACAGGTTTGTAGGTTAATTGGCTGGGCAAATGTAAAAATTGTCCCTAGCGGGTGTAGGATGGTGTTAATGTGCGGGGATCGCTGGGCGGTGCGGACCCGGTGGGCCGAAGGGCCTGTTTCTGCGCTGTATCTCTAAATCTAAAAAAAAAAAAAATCTACATCGGTCCTCAAGCCTGATGCACCACTCAACAAGATTATGGGTGAACTCTCACATCTCTTTTCCAGTCCAGTACCAAAATTCTCTAGATCGCAAAAATCTGCCTTGAACACACACAATGTCCAAGCATCTGTAATTTTCTGGAATAAAGAATTGAAAGGATTTGTGGCACAGAATTTAAAACAATCCTTACTGGCTTCATTCTTAAACACTCTACCCCTTATTCAAAGACTGCTTCCCCCTCTTCTCAGGTCAACAGCCAAGAGAAACAACTTCTCAGCATCTGTCCTATTTCAGAATCATGTATGTTTCAGGAGATAATCGTCAAGCCTTCTAATCTTCAGAAAACAAAGGCGTATTCTACTTAATAGTTAATAACAAATGCTTTTCTGACTTTGTTTCATTAAGAGAGAAGGTGGTTTGTTGGGTGGGGAGTGAACAAATACCAGAAAGCAATTTTTCTCCACACTTTAAACAATAAGAACTCTTAAAAGTCAAAGTCACAAGACTCTCTCTTATAAGCCATTATCGAATTTTTGTTGCGAAATGTCAACTGATAATCTCCTTTCAGTGCTGTAATATCAATGGTTCAGTGGTTCACAATGATTTCTTCCGGGTTTGTGAGTTAAGATGTCCCCAAAATCGCACATGGCTTGGGTAGATGCAGAGATGCATCTTTCTGCAGTTCCAGAACCAGGGGTCACAGCCTCAAAATAGGGCGATCAGCCATTTTGGAATCAGAAGGAAAGAAACTTATTTCCTTGGGAGTAATCAGCTGAATTGTCCACTCCGGCACTCAGAAGTGGCCAAATGGCTTACACTGGTTTCTATTTCTCTTGTTCTCTCCGTTAATGAGGAGCTCAATGTCTTCATCTGTATTTTTATTTTGAAAGAAAGATTCACCTCACTGTAGAATTTTATTTTCAACGCTTTGTGGAAAACTGATGTTTATTTGATACGCTGAACAGGACTAAAATTGACAAAATTTAGCAGTTCTTAGATCATGCTGACTAAAAGCACTTAACTGAAAATGTATTTGGAGATATCCAAAGTCTCAGTTGACATCAGAACACCAATAATTTTTCGTAATTGTGTAATATTTGTACAAATAAAACAGACGGAAAAAGAACTGTCTGAGACACTTTTTTATCATTTATAGCAGTGACCCAGCAATGACCTGTTTTCTTTGGTTAACATGCTTCCTGAAACAGTCATATGCATAACCAGAAATTGCACCTGCCAACACATACAAATCCATATTTTGCTTCAGTGGCCTCTCTCTCTGTCTTGTTTACCTCTAGTTCATCATAGACTGCAAACCTCAACTTCCGTGTAAGGCCTCGAATGACTAAAATGGACTGTTTCTCGTGGGAAATCTTGCAATCTTCTCTTTTAAATGCACAGGCTGCATTTCTAGCTATGATTAAGCATCAAGATTTGAGACCACTTAAAGATTTCAAAGTTATGGCAAAAATTTAATTTCAAGTTAAAGACTTTTCTTTGAGTTTCAAATTTTTGTCAAATAAAATAAAAACTTTATGATCATTTAAAATGAGACAGCAGTGCCAAGGAGTGAATGATGCTTTCTTTATACTAATATTATTCTTGACCAGGTATTTTAAAAAGTTAAAGATAACATGAAAATGATTCCACACAAACCCCCAAAAAAGGAATTCAAACTGAAGATCATGAACAACATCTCATACAGTAACTGAACGGGAATTAATTTTCCATTTCCTGCGCAAATCATTAAAAACAGTTTTCTAATTGATGCTGTCCGATTCAGGCAGAGTTGCTCATTATTTCTGCCACACACAAACATAGAAAATAGGTGCAGGAGGCGGTCATTCGGCCAATGAGCCAGCACCGCCATTCATTGTGATTATGGCTGATCATTAACAATCACTAACCTGTGCCTGCTTTCTCCCCATACCCCTTGATTCCGCTAGCCCCCATAGCTCTATCGAACTCTTTTTTAAATTTATCCAGTGAATTGGCCTCCAATGCCTTCTGTGGCAGAGAATTCCACAAATTTACAACTCTCTGGGTGAAAAAGTTTCTTCTCATCTCAGTTTTAAATGGCCTTCTCTTTATTCTTAGACTGTGGACCCTGGTTCAGGATTCCCCCAACATTGGGAACATTTTTCCTGCATCTAGCTTGTCCAGTCCTTTTATAATTTTATATGTTTCTATATGATCCCCTCTCATCCTTCTAAATTCTAGTGAATACAATAGACAATAGGTGCAGGAGGAGGCCATTCGGCCCTTCGAGCCAGCACCGCCATACAATATGATCATGGCTGATCATTCTCAATCAGTACCCCATTCCTGCCTTCTCCCCATACCCCCTGACTCCGCTATCTTTAAGAGCTCTATCTAGCTCTCTCTTGAATGCATTCGGAGAATTGGCCTCCACTGCCTTCTGAGGCAGAGAATTCCACAGATTCACAACTCTCTGACTGAAAAAGTTTTTCCTCATCTCAGTTCTAAATGGCCTACCCCTTATTCTTAAACTGTGGCCCCTTGTTCTGGACTCCCCCAACATTAGGAACATGTTTCCTGCCTCTAACGTGTCCAACCTCTTAATAATCTTATACGTTTCGATAAGATCTCCTCTCATCGTTCTAAATTCCAGTGTATACAAGCCCAGTCTTTCCAATCTTTCCTCATATGACAGTCCCGCCATCACGGGGATTAACCCCATGAACCTATGGTGCACTCCCTCAATAGCAAGATGTTCTTCCTCAAATTAAGAGACCAAAACTGCACACAATACTCCAGATGTGGTCTCACCGGGGCCCTGTACAATTGCAGAAGGACCTCTTTACTTCTATACTCAAATCCTCTCGTTATGAAGGCCAACATGCCATTAACTTTCTTCACTGCTTGCTGAACCTGCATGTTTACTTTCAGTGACTGGTGTACAAGGACACCCATGTCTCGTTGTGGTTCCCTTTTTCCTAATCTGACACCATTGAGATAATAATCTGCCTCCTTGTTCTTGCCACCAAACAACCTCACATTTATCTACATTATACTGCAACTGCCATGCATCCGCCTACTCACTCAACCTGTCCAAGTCACCCTGCAACCTCCTAGCATCCTCTTCACAGTTCACACTGCCACCCAGCTTTGTGTCATCTGCAAATTTGCTACTGTTACTTTTAATTCCATCATCTAAATCATTAATATATATATTGTAAATAGTTGCGGCCCTAGCACCGCATAGCCCTGCGGCACTCCACTCGCCATTGCCTGCCATTCTGACAGGGACCTGTTTATTTCTACACTTTGTTTCCTGTCTGCCAACCAATTCTCTATCCATGTCAATACCTTACCATGTGCTCTAATTTTGCCCACTAATATCCTGTGTGGGACCTTATCAAAGGCTTTCTGAAAATCCAGATACACTACAACCACTTTACTCCTTCATCCATTTTACTTGTCACATTCTAAAAAAATTCCAGAAAATTAGTCAAGCAGGATTTCCCCTTCATAAATCCATGGTGACTTGGACCAATCTTTTTACTGCTATCCAAATGTGCCGTTTTTACTTCTTTAATAATTGACTCCAGCATCTTCCCACCACCAATATCAGGCTAACTGGTCTATAATTTCCCATTTTCTCTCTCGCTCTTTTTTTGAAAAGTGGGATAACATTAGCTCCCCTCCAATCCACAAGACTGAGATTGGCCCAGATTTGTTAGACCCAGCTTTATGTACAATTAATATGACCCAGGTTCGCATTCATGGTGGCAGGGCTATGGTTTGTACCTACATGCTTGGCAGAATTAATTTCAAACATCAGAACATTTATTCGTAGTACTGAAACAGAAGGCAAAAGTTACATTACTTGGGCCTACCCTGCAACATTGCCCTGGAATTTAACCACACATCAAAATTTAACAAGCATTTTTTATCTTCATAGAAAAATATCTCCTAGAAATATGTAGCATATCAGATCGAGAGTAAATGAGTCCTCAAAAATCTGATTATTTGGATATCAATGTAAACAAATGATGCACTTCTTAAATAGCCTACCTTTAATAGTAATATTAAAATAATGGCTCAGATGCCTTGTAACCAAATCCCAAATTTGGGGACAAATTTAATTGACTAAAAATGTATTCCTTCAAGAGCCGTCATTCTCGTGTTCAAAATTATTCTGGCTTTGAACACTTTGCAGTTCTTGATGTTGCACAAAAATAGAACAAAACACAACAATTTTAAAAAGGCTTGTAATGACTTAGTAATAAATAAAAGGCTTGTAATACCTCAGTAATAAATAATAAGGTGTATAATAACAGTAATGCATGGTTTAATAACTCAGTAATTAATGCAGTGCTGTGTTAATGGAGATCACAACTATAATGGAGATTGATAGAAAAATACAGATAATTCTCGTTATAACGGACCATGGGGAGGGGGAGGGGGGGGGGTGGTATCTGTTATTGTCGATTGTCTGCTTTCACTGAGCAAGGGATTCATACCACTGGGTTGTAAGTTGCCCATGCAAAATATGATGTGCTGTTCCTTCAATTTACAAGTGGCCTCACTCTGTCAGTGGAGGAACAGCACCTCATATTTTGCATTAGGAGTTACAACCCAGCAGTATGAATGTTAATTTCTCTAATTTCAAGTAGCCTTTGCATTTCCTCTCCACCCCCCCCCCCCCCCCTTCCCCACCCTAGTTGTCCTACTCGATCCACTGCTCGAATCCTTGTATCTCTTCATTATCACCTCTTCCCCAGCCAACAGTCGGCCATTATGCGCTCCACCATTCTTTGGTCATCTGTTGCTGGCCCTGTCTTGTTCTGGCCTTTTCTTACATCCAGTTCCCTCCCCTCTATTTTCAGTCTGAGGATGGATCCCAAACCAAAACGTCACCCATTTTATTTCTCCAGAGATGCTGCCTAACCCGCTGAGTTACTCCAGCATCGTGTGTCTATCTCCATTTGTTTGTCTCATCCCCACATAACCCAAATCCCTTTAGATTGAAACAAATCTTTGTTTCCAGCCTTAAACACACTTGAATGCCTGAGCATCTGTAACCTTCTGGAACAAAGAATTTATTCCTCCTTCTGGAATAATTCCTCCTGACCTCATTGCTAAACAGCCCACCCCTAATCAAAAAACAACGCCCCAAATCTGAGCTCACTAGCCATCATCCACTGCGATGTCAAGCCATTTCAGAATGGTTTATGTTCTACCTGTCTTCTACTTTTTAGACAACAAAGGGATTTAAAATATAAATGAATGCTTCGCTGACTTTGCCTCATAATGGGAGATGGTAGTTAGGGATGAGGAGAGAAGAAGCAAATATCAGAGAGGCTTTTTCCACAATGCTTTAAGCAATAACTACTGGGCAAGGAGTGACAATGGGCAAGGCATTGTCAATAGACTACTGCTTAAGAGCAATGTCAAACCTCTGCAGCAATGAAAACCCGTCAGCATTGACTGTTCAATGCCACAATGATTTCTTTGGTTTTCCTCAATCAACAATGTGATACCAACCTCAAAGATGCCACAGTAGTTGAGGGTTGCCCCAAACGTAGTTAGCTCCTTAGCACTACCACATGTGCAGTTCCCCATAACAATGCAGCATTTAACCACCATTTCTGATTCAACTTCTCAACTTGGATAGGATGCTATAAAATTTTATCCTTCGCGCTGCTCTTTAAAGTATAAAAACAAAGGGCAAGTTTTAAGTCAGCTCATAACATGGGCTGATGCATTTCATATTCTGCAACGCAAATAAACTAAGCACATGAATTATAATTTGTACATTCTGGCATAAACCAGGCCAGATTAGATTTTTTCAAAATAGCAGCAGAATATAAATGATAACTGGAATTAATACACATAACAAACTAAAGGAAAGTGAGACAGTTCTTCTTCCTACCTCAATCACTGTTTAGTTCAGAGACGGTGTTGCTGTCATCCTGATTTTGGGAATCTCACAGTGAACCTGACAAAAGGGAGACAAAGCAACAGCTCAGAATCTTCTTCGATCAGTGTTAGTCACAGGTGCATAACACTCACTTTTTCATAGACGACCAGGAATTGAATTGAATAAATTTGAAGATGCTGATTCATCAAAAAAGATACAAAATGCTGGAGTAACTCATCGGGTCAGGCCCTTGAGAATATAGAGAATATCTATAGTGAATTCTATATCCCTAGAGAATATAGATATGTGATGTATAGGGTGGGGATCCTTCATCAGACTGTAGAAATGTATTTTGGTTAAAAAGAAAAAATACATAAACAACCATGAAAAGTACCAGAAATTAACTGGGACTGGAAAACCTGGTGACTGAATATACTGTCTCAGTGTACTATTTCTATACACTTGTACTCTAAGATGTGCTTATGTACAGTAATACTTGTACTGAACTGTATGCAACAAAAAAAATTTCACTGTACTTTGGTACATGTGATAATAATGTACCATTGAACCATCGAACCATTGACACGATATGATCAGGTGCTATAAACTGCCACTTTCCTCTTATGAGAATGAAATGCAACTTGTCCTCAAGGCTCCAAGATCCTTTGTCAACTAAGATCCGCACCACCATAATTCTGCACCCAACTGACTCAACAAAACCATACCCTCAATCTGAAGATAGACACAAAAAGCTGGAGTAACTTACTCTTGAGTAGTCTGGAGAAGGGTCTCGACCCGAAACATCACCCATTCCTTCTCTCCAGATATGCTGCTTGTCCCGCTGAGTTACTCCAGCTTTTTGTGTCCATCTTCGGTTTAAACCAGCTTCTGTAGTTCCTTCCTACCCTCAATCTCCCTACTTCCCCAAGTTTGGTAGTAATAGGGAGTCCATTGGGCAATACTCCGAGAGCAAACAAGACTAGCTCAACAAACATGTATCGAAGGACAGCATTTGGGAAGAGAAAAACAAAGTCAAATGTTTCAGATTGATGATCTGAAAAGATTGCTCCATATCTCTCTCCAGAGATAACGCCCGACCTGATGAATATTTCCAGAACTCTTTATATTTAAGTTACAACCAGTCTGAAGCATGCCTTTAAGTCGTGCAACAATTGCATTATTTCACAGACCATTGATAATGATCGCAAAATAGATGCATCCATATTATACATGTGGAATCAACTGGCTGCTTTTCTCAATGCTAAGCTCCTAGCTGGATTAATTGGAAACCTAGACTAACATTTTACTCATGCACTATTTCCAGGCTAGTTACATCAAACAAAAACAAAAAAGATTTGAGTTTCTGAGAATTTTTTAGGCATTGTCAATTGTTTTTGTCATTTTCTGGCTTTTACCATGGGAAGAGCTCAAAACTGCCCAATGCAAAGACCCAAAAAGCATTCCTAAAATTGGCAAACTATCAGCAAGATAAATCTTATTAAATAATAAGATTCTGGAATTATCTGCCTAATCCATTAAGGTTAATTGGTTTAGATTCCTTTTAAGGATTTCTACTAAAAACAACAGTGACCCTTCTTGAAAGCTTACTTAAAATGATGAGTAATTAGCTAGTGATTGCCTGAACTGGCTTTGATTGCCTGCGGTTGCCACCAAAATATTTACGTGTTATTTTTCCAATTGGCCCCGCAGTTCCATTGTTTCTGCTAGGATGAATGAGACAAAGGTTGTGGGAGATGATTGTCCTACCATTTTATGTGACACAGGTTGGATAGATGTTGTAAAGCCCATTAATTTTGTGCCTGTAATCTATACACTCAAATTTTAATAGAGACCCAAAAGACTGCAGATTTAGTTTAGTGTAGTTTAGAAATACAGCACAGAAACAGGCCCTTCAGCTCACCGAGTCCACACCGACCAGCGATCCACATACACTATCACCATCCTGCACACACTAGGGATAATTTAGAAATTTACCAAGTGAATTAGCCTATAAACCTGTACGTCTTGAGAGTGTGGGTGGAAACCGGAGCTCCCAGAGAAAACCCAAACAGGTCACGGGGAGAGCGTACAAACTCTATATAGACAACAGCCAGAGTCAGGATCAAACCGGGGTCTCAGCCGCTGTAAGGCAGCAACTCTACCGCTGCGCCACCGGGCCGCCCCATGCTGCAGATGTTGGAATCAAAGAGCAACAAAATAATTTGCTGGAGGACTGATGAAAGATTTTGACCCGAAATGTCAACAATTCCCTTCGCCCATCAGATGCTGTTCGACTGGCTGAGTTCCTCCAGCAGACTGTTTGTTATGCACAACGTTTAATCTAATCTACCCACTAAAGGATCAAAATTTATATCACGCTTGATTTTTCTCTCCACTAAACCTTTCACTTGCTGAGAAACAGCTGAGACAGGTCTGCATTAAATGTAAAATGTAAGCAAAAGCTGGCCTTTTGTGATTGCTCGTGGGGTAAATTTTACTTCAAAATGCTTTCCTGCATAAACTCAATCGTCTTTTCAATTCCCTTAATCTCTAGAGCTATTAATCCACATTGCATAAATGTAATGGTAGATTCTCTTACAACCCTCTTCAAGCACCCCCAGGTCCTAGATACCACAGTTGGGTGGAAAACCTCTCAGCATTTACCCCATCAAACCCCGCTGAATATTGTATCGATATGTAAAAAGATCAGCTTTGACTCTCCTAAATTGAGGAGTGCATGTCTATTTTTCTCATTCACCAACCACACCATCTCATGAACCTACATTGCACTCCCTCAATTGCAAATATATCCTTGCTTCGGGGAAAGGTATGGAATATGCTGGATGCCATCTCAATCAGGTCCAATATAACCGGACAAATCCATTTGAGATCTTCCAGTCAAATTATCTAACATTTTATTACCTCTTTTTAATTAATTATCAGTGATTTGTGAAAAACAAAACCCATGCCCATCTAAAGGGCAACATTTTTCAATCTCAGGTTTTCTTTAAAAACACTCCATCTTTCTATTTTTTGCTACTGAAGTGGAGCAGTTCACATTATATTCCCTTCAACATGTCCTGGCCCATTAACCTAGATTTTCAGTATCCCACGTGGAGCGTCTCTGTATCCTTATCACAAACCTCACCGCTGTTTCACAAGGTATTAACAGAAAATTTGGATCAATCATGTTTTATCCTATTGACATCGATTGTGAACAGCAGGGTTAAGTTTATTTTTGGTGGCAGAAGTTCATTGCTTGGGAATGATGTTCCTCGTCTGGTTCATCCCTCCAGAAGGTGATGCATCCACTGCCTGGATCTTTAATCGGCTACCCCCTTGTCTGCCATGTCTAACTCAATATGGAGATGCCCAAACTAATGTGCAAATTCCCAAACCATGTTGGTAGAGCAGAATTCTGATGGGGTGGGAGCTGCTTTACATCCTCGTCGTCCACCCTGGGTAGTTCTATGGAACTGGCAAAATTTGCAGCAAAGCGTCAACTACGGTACTCTGAAGCACCAAGTGCCACTTGTGATGGTTGTAGTTGACATACGAAAGAAGCAGCATTCAGATGTGCTGCTCATGGGGATTGTCCCCGATCTCAGCATTTCACGTCCAAAACTTCAGTTTCTGGAGTTGAAGGCAACCATGGGTGATTTATTTTAACATGAGCTGGGTGATGCACACCAACTACCAATATAGGACTTCATAGAAGAATATCTAGATCTGGCAATGATAACCAGGACAAGTGGAAACCGATGCACCCTGGGCATTGCTATTAATGGGCACATGGGGCTACACCTAGGTGCCAGCTAGTATAAATGCACTTGCTCGTAAACCACACAAACTACCTTTGCTTTAATGGTCTCAAGAGCAAGAAAGGTTAGTTTCAGACCAAAATTGCCTCTATATGGATTTTTTCCTTGCGAGTAGACAGTCAGAAGCATTTTTCTTGGGTGGAAATAACCAACACTAGAGGGCATAGCTATAAGGTGAGAGGGGGAAAGTTTAATGGAGATGTGACATGTAATACAGATGGGGCGGGCCTGGAACGCATCGCCAGGGGGTGATAGTGGAGACAGATACGATACGAGAGTGGCATTTAAAAGGCTTTTTGATAGGCACATGGAAGTGCAGGGAATAGAGGGACACAAATCACGTATAGGCAGATGAAATCGGTTTAACTTGGCTTCAGATTCGCACAATTATTGTGGGCCAAAGGCCCATTCCTGTGTTGTACTGTTCTACATTTTACGTTCTAATGCCAATCATCACCTCCCATACAATCTTAAAATACAAAACAATTTCTCTATTTTAATGGATCATCTGCCACCTAGTGGATAAAGGGCAACATTTGAGATTTCCTGACACTCGAAAATTTCCATAAGCCTGTCCCTGTGTATAATTCAACACTCCTATATATTGGCGAGACCAAGTGCAGGTTCAGCGGTCATTTCACTGAACACCTCCACTCAGTCTGCCTAGGCCTACGCGATCTCCTGATTGCTAAACACTTTAACTCTCCCTCCCATTCTGACCTGGGCCTCTTCCACTGTCAGAGTGAGACCCAATGCAAATTGGAAGAACAGCACCTCATATTTCACTTAGGCAGCTTACAACCCAGCAGTATAAATATTGATTTCTCTAACTTCAAATTACCTTTGCTTTCCCTCTCTCTCAAAAATGTTTGGGAGAGGTTGAGCAGGCTGGGACTTTATTCCTTGGGGCATACACGGACGAGGGGTGATCTTATAGAGGTAAACAAAATCATGAGGTAAATGCACAGAGTAGGGGAATCGAGAACCAGAGGACATAGGTTTAAGGTGAGGGGGGGAAAGAATTAATAGGGACCTGAAGCACAATTTTTTTTACAGAGAGTTGTGGGTGTATGGAACAAACTGCTGGAGGAAGTAGATGAGGCAGGTCCTATCAGATCCTGACTACGGGTACTATCTGTACATAGTTTGTACGTTCTCCCCATGACCTGTTGAGGTTTTCTCCGGGAGCTCTGGTTTCCTCCCACACTCCAAAGACGTACAGGTTTGTAGGTTAATTGGCTTGGTATAATTGTAAATTGTCCCTTGTGTGTAGGATATAGTTAGTGTATGTGGATCACTGGTCAGTGTAGACTCGGTGGGTCGAAGGACCTGTTTCTGCACTGTATCTCTAAACTAAACCAAAAAGATATATGGGCCAAATGCAGGTAGATGGGACTAGTGTAGGTGGGGCATGTTGGGCCAAAGGGTCTGATTCCACACTGTATGACTATGTTATGTTACAGTTATACAAGACATTGGTATGACCAAATTTGGAGTACGATCTACAGTTCTGGTTGTCCCGTGAGAAAGATGTAATTAAACTGGAAAGGGTAAAGAAATTCTCAAGCATGTCATTGTGCCTGGAAGGTTGGCGTTATAACAAAAGGCCATGTCTCTTTTCGTTGAGAGCGTAGGCCGAGGGATTGGACTGAAGGGCCTGTACCCAGCCCGTTTAGTTCTATGACTCCATAATATTTGGCTTGATAAATGTGAACACAGCTGAGACCTAGCAGGTCTAAACTAATCCCTCAGAGACAAGATGTTATGTCATGCCACAATGAGAGGTTGGACTGAAAGCATAGATTAGAAATGGCAGATGAAGTTTAATCAAGCAAGTGTGAGGTGCTGCACTTTGGGAAATCAAATGGCCAGACCATTAACAGCATTGATGTACAGAGGGATTGGGGAACCAGGTCCATAGCCCATTGCAAGTGGCAAAGTACGTATATAGAGTGGTAAAGACAGCATATGGTACGCTTGCCTTCATTGGTCAGGGCATTGAGTACGTCTGGAAGTCATGCAGCTTTATAGGACTTTGGTTCATCTGCATTTGGAGCATAGCACATAGTTCTTGTCACTCCATTACAGGAAGGATGTTGGGGCTTTGGAGCGGGTACAGAGAGGTTTACTAGAATGAAGCTTGCATTAGAGGTTATTAGTTATAAGGGGAGGTTGGTTAGACTTAGAACCAAATAGGCAAATCTTGTCAGAAGCGATGTCGACATTTCAACAAGAATCTGGAAGAATGGGGAGAATCTACATTAAGGCCTGATATTGTACTGTCTGGCCTTACCAAGTATTTTCTGTGACATCACAGAATAATGAAGGGCACTATCATAGAAGCAGGCTAGGTTACCCCATTCATAGTATATGGTCAGCAGAAATGTCTGGCCTAAAAAGCACACCTTGCAGAGGTTGTAATGGGGATGGCCTGGTGAAATAGATTGTGTGGCGGAATTTGAGGCTAGATTTAAAACAATGAAAGTGGAAAGAAAGCAGCATGGCTTTGAATTATTGTGCATTATTCATAGTCAAGTCCAAGCTAAGTTTGTAATAAAAAGGAACCGTAGATGCTGGTTTATACCAAAGATAGGCACAAAATGCTGGAGTACCTCAGCAGGTCTGGCAGTATCTCCGGAGAAAATGGATGAGCATTGTTTTGAGTCAGAACCCTCAGACCTTTTTGAGTCCTGACCCTAAACATTCTCTCCAGAGACGCTGCCTGACCTGCTGAGCTACTCTAGCACTTTGTATCTGGCCAAGCCAAGTCTATTGCACTTCTAGGCTCTAGCCACTAGAGTGCCTCACTCATCCATAAATTTCTGCAGTGAACGAATATTGTTCTGCACTTCTGAAACTAAATATTTCAACTACATGTTTCAACAATTGTGTTTTAATTCCCCCCATCGTACAACTTTAGCCACTAAAGGGGGTATTTGTTTTGATTCCTAGTTTTACAAGGGATCCTTGATACCCATTTGCGTCTCATTTTTAGGTTTACCTGATGCAGCTCACTGTATCTTTCATTAAAGGATAAGTTGCCTGGGTTTATAGAAATGCTGAAACAAGGCTTATTCAAGTCAATGCGGTTTTGGAATCAACTGTGCTGCTAATGATGATTATGCACAAAATCACAGCAGTGAGCAGCTGGATTCGTTCTCAAACTGCCCCATTTCGTATGATGGCATCAGCATGCAGCAACATAGAAAAGGATGTCCTTGATGTAAAGATTTTATCTCTACAAGGATTTTGTATGAGCAATGCTGTAAATGACAGGGACAACTACAATAGGGTGTTTGGCATGGAGAAAGTAGAGTTTATTTGCCATGTGGTTTATTCACAACCTTGACCAATCACATCTTTCAGAATATTCAATGATGGCAAAACCACAAAATTCATACATTCTGTACTTATCATACTTTCTTCTAAGCGATGTCCAATGTAGAGGAATGCAGATCCAGAAGGAGAACAGCAAGTAGCGATCAGCATATGTTTGACCTGTAGCTACGCTACTGTCAAAGTGCTGGAAAAACTCAGGTCAGGCAGCATCTCCGGAGAAAAAGGATGGGTAACGTTGAGTCGGAACCCTTTTACAGACTGACCTGCTGAGTTACTCCAGCACTTTGTGTGTATCTTTGGTGTATATACCAGCATCAGCAATTCCTTCCTACACATTTGTCTGCTCCACTGCAAAATCTCCTCATGGTATGCAGTCTGAAGGGCTCCGACATGAAACATCACCCATCTTTTTTCTCCAGAGATGCTTCCTGGCCCGCTGAGTTACTCCAGCATTTTGTGTATCTCCATCCAGTCAAATGTCAACATTGAAGATGCCAAGACCCACCCAACCATAGGCCACCATCTTTGGGATAAACCTCAAGGGGAATGGACCCGGGCATATCCACGTACTGTGATGGAGTTTGGAATCTTTGCATTAAATTATGATCCTGCTGGTATGACTATTTCAGGATGTTGCTGGCAATTCCATTCAACAGCTTTCCAAAACATTTGTGTAGACAATTTAGGAAACGAATATGTACTTTATGTCACTGCAGATTTTAAGACCGCAAGCAAGGATGTAGCAAATTGAACTCGTATTTCTTTGTTTTATCGTTTTCCATTACTAAAAATAGTCTAAAAAGCAGATGAAGATGGGCATGAATTTGAAGAGCATAGATGATTATGTGACAGTTTGCATTGCGAGCTGGTAAATCAAATCAGGAGTTAAGGATTTTTTGTTGTTGTGCACCATCTCCCATATATTCATTTTGAAGAGGTTTTATTTCATTTCAGCAATTCCCACAAAACCTAATTTATGTATTTGCAGGCATATTGTTGACAGTATTTTAATCCACACACTGAGAAAACAAGTCCCTGCTTGAGATATATTTGACTCAGAATATCCAAGACAAACTTAGAGTTATAGGCAGCAGTAAATTAAATATTTCAGGTTGTGCATTTACGAGTGTCACCAAAATCTTGAAGTACCAATTGTTTCGTTCTCTCCAGTTACAGGAAATGCTCTCTTTAGTTTAAAGCATTGTCAAAACAGTTATTTAAATTTATGATGGTACAAATTGACATGTAAAAATTCAAAGCAGCAAGCCCTCAGAACTTATGCCCATGTATTAATTTATAAAATTGATCCTTGCTTGTGGTCTTAAAATTGATCTTTCATTTTACAATCATTAAATGTTTTGTTAACATGAAAAGGAAGGAGAATTATTTTAAATGCGAGACATATCTCCATCATGGTCTGGTTTGGCTCAGCCATCAGCATGACATCCGGAGGCTGCAGCGCATCATTCAATCAGCCGAGAAGGTTGTTGGCTGCAACCTTCCCCCCATCGACGAACTGTACACTGCAAGGGCCGGGATGAGAGCGGGCAAGATCATCTCTGACCCCTCTCACCCTGGCCACAAACTCTTTGAAGCAATTCCCTCTGGAAGGCGACTCCGGACTGTCAAAGCCGCTGCAGCCAGACATAAAAACAACTTTTTTCCCACAAGCAATAGCTCTCCTCAACAGCCAAAAGTCTGTAGCCTCCTTGTGCTCTGGTATTTTATTTATTTCTCCACATGTTTAAATTATGTTTTATTTTTAATTGTCTACTGTATATTGTGTTAGTTACTTGCGAGCAAAGCACCAAGGCAAATTCCTTGTATGTATACATACTTGGCTAATAAAATGTATTCAATTCAATATATTCAATTCAATTATGCATGCATAAGAGCTTTAAGTTGTAACATCTAAAAGACATTTTATTTTCAAACATGGATTGGCATTTTAATTGACAAAGGTGACCATACATACAAACTATGCCTTTTTGTGATGGTACACACTGGAATGCCGTACAGGAAACTCCAAAATAGAAACGGGTAAATTCTAGCTGTGTTATTTTAATAATAGTTTCATTCTAATGTGTTACCTTTATACTATTTAGTTATTAGTTAATTAAATTTAGAAGTTGACTGGTCATAACAAACAGAGGGGTATATTGATAGAACAATATTGTTGATAAATGCAGCTTAAATTGATATGTATACTGGCATCTCTGTCTACAAAAAGAGACCAGAGTACAACAATGTCTTTGTGTCACAATTTTATTATAAATTTCTCTTTTCACAAATTCTGCATGAGCTGCTTAGTGTTTCCACCATTTTCAGATCTTGTTGCCAATTCACAGCATCTGCAGTTTTTTTTAAAGTTATTTTTATTTACAACCGTTTCCTACATTCCAATAACAATTCTTATGGGTTATAGTGTCACTTTTTCACCTCTCAGAAGTAAAAGTTAATGTTCAACTTCAATAAAGTCCAGTTACATTGTGCAAAATGGATAAAGATAGAAATCCTTAGATCATACAACAGTTAAAATGTAAAAACACATCTTGATCAGAGTTATCAGTTCTGTACCTGCCAAGTTTTTCCTCTCCCTTTTCTGCAGACCTGCTACTTTTGTTTCACGCTTCCAGCAGTGGTAATGTATTGGTCTTGGTCTGTTATTGGATGTTGTGATTCTACTTGTCCTGCGACATGCAGCATAAATCCTAATCCCTGGTGCGCCATTATTCAATAGTGGCTGCTGGTTCTCCAGAACTGATCCTTTAGAAAGAGAAGGCAGATGATGGCGTTATAATAAAATGAAGTTCCCAACACATTTAAAAATTGCCATCTACGACAGAATGTTTGTACACATGGTCCCCAAAACATAACTCTTGATTACAGAAGCCCAAATCATTGTCATACAGAATAAATGTGATAGCAATTCCAAATCTATACAGTGTACCAATAAAAACCTAACAAGGGCTTACTTTCACATTTTAATACATAATCACCACAAGTTCAAGTGCACTCAGAAAAAAAATGATCACTTTATATCCTGCAGTGCAATTCTGTGTGGCAATTTTGTTAAACTTGTTTTCTAACCAATCACCAAGGCATCACAAGGCAAAGGAATTAAACACACTGCCTTACAGTTTGCAAGTGACACAATGCTGGGTGAGGCTGTGCTGTGAGGAAGATGTAGCAAGACCCCTGAACGATACAGATAGGTTGAGTGAGTAGGCCAGTGCATGGCAGATGCAGTATGAAGTGGACAAGTAAGAGGTTAACCACTTTGGTGGCTGAAACAGGAAGGCCGATTGCCTCAATGGTGACAGGCTAAGAAAAGGAAGGTACAATGAAAGCAGGTTCCTCGTGTGCACCAGTTGATGAAGGCAGCCATGCAGATGTAGCAGGCAGTTAACCCGGCAAATAGTATGTTGGCCTTCAAGGAATAGGTGACGTTTCGGGTCGAGACACTTCTTCAGACATCTGAATAATTGCAGAGGAAAGGCCGCGTGGGTGCTGGAGGTCGGACCACCAGCTCCACCGAGAACAAAGAGGGATCCGGCCTAGTGGGTGGATGGTAAGGGTACCATGAACAAAAGGGAACCAAATGGAATATTTTGTAACTTTGTCGGCACCCTATGTGGCAACTCTTTGCATACTTGTGTGTGCAAAACAAAGTATCTTACTGTCACATGTCACATGTGATAATAAAATACCATTCATTCATTCGTTTAAAATATGTTTAAACCAAGAGATTGCATACTAGAGAAGCATGATGGGGAAAAGAGGCCAACATAGAGAAGGTAACTTAAAGATCATGTTGAGAGAGGCAATAAAGAGATTTAGGAAGTTGAAGTAAAGATAAAATTAGGAGATTGTAAATCAGACAATTGTAGAGGGCAATAAAACTGATCAGGAAATAGAGGTGACCTTTATTGTAGCCATTTGCAGGACAAATGGGAGAATGATTTTCTAAATAGTAGGAAATAGAAGGTGAAAGATAACCCTGGGTTAAAACAAAGATGAAACACTACAGAGAAACATTGATCGCTGTTGAATTATTCCAAAAATGTAAAATCTGCATAACCAGTGTGTTGAGCGTGTATAAAAGCCTGTAGATGCTGCGAGTGGTTGAAACACTTTGGGTTCTCTCAAAGCGTTTCCCAGTATATACTGTTGCCCTGAAAGAAACTGACTTTGTTTGAGAAGCTCACCACCATTCTGAGAGATTATTCCTGTGTGCTGTCAGGTCAAGCAAACAATTCCCTCCAACGTACAGCTCAAGTATTATGTGAAAATTTGTTCCGTGGAAGGCAATTCTTGCAATGGAGGGAGTTGGTAGCAAGTGCTTCCTGTAAATGGCAACACATGTAGATTGAATGGTAAAGGAAAAGTATGCTTTGCTTGCCTTCATCGACAAGGCATCTGGATGTCATATTGGAGTTTTGTAGGAATTTGGTTAGGTCACATTTGGAAGATAGGGTGCAGTTCTGGTTGCCAAATTACAGGAAGGGTGTGGAGGCTTTGGAGAAGGTGCAGAAGAGGGTTTATCAGAATGCTGCCTGGATTAAAGATTACAAGGCGAGGGCAGACAAATTTGGAGAAACAAGGAAATGGAGATGCTGGTTTATAAAAAAGAAATACCCAGAGTGCTGAAATAACTCAGCAGAGCAGGCAGCATCCCTGAAGAACATGGATAGGTGACACATTGCCTGAGATCCTTCTTCAGACTGATTGTAGGAAGAGGAAGAGAGCTAGAGGAGAGGACAAGACAAAGTGTGGCAAGTAATAGGTGACCACAGGTAGGTGGGGGGGGGGGGGGGGGGGGTGATAGACCTTAATAAGAAATGGCACTCCACATGCCTGGAGGATTTCATGTATAAATATAATTGTAGCCATGCTTGATTATTTTTGAAACAAAAAATGAGACAAAATTATTCTTTAATTAAATAAAAGGTATAAAACTGACATGGCAGACAAGCGGATGGACTTTGTTTGAAAAAACCATGTTGAAAAGACTTCAAGTCTTAACTTGATAATTATTACATTAAAACGAAGCACCCAAATTTCATTGAACACCAAAAGCTTTTCCAATATGATTATCGTTCTGCCATCTTTAAATTATCTGATAGATTTACATCCATGTAAATCGACTACAATTCAAGTTCACTACAATTCAAGTTCACTCCAATTAATAAACTAAAACTCTTCCTTGAAGGCACAAGGCATTGCAGATGGTGGTGTACAAAAAATAAAGTTCTTGAGTAACTCAGCAGGTCAGGCAAGATCTCTAGAGGACATAGGCGAAGTTTCGGGTCCGGACCCTTCTTCAGACTGATCGTGGTTGTGGGGAGAAAGCTGGAAAAGGCGTGGGGCCGGGACAAAGACTAGCAAGTGACAGGTGGGTATGAGGGATAGGGGTTTGATTGGCAGATGGATGGACAAAGGCTAGAGTGGAAGAGGAGACAAAAGAATGTAAGATAATAAGGAGTGAAATGTGAGGCCAAAAATAAGCGATATTTGTGGAAGGGGACATGGGAGAAGGGGAAAGATGAGTGGGAGAGTGGGAAAAATGGATGGGCACCTGGGTGGAGCACAGAGAGGAAGGGGAGACAAAAGGTGGGCAGAGGTGTTACATAAAATTGGAGAATTCAATGTTCATATTGGTGGGTTGAAAGCTACGAGGTGCCGCTCCTCCAGTTTGCATGTGAACTCATTCTGGCAATAGAGGCAGGACAGAAAGTTCAGTATGGGAATGGGGAGGAGAGTCAAAATGGCTAGCAAGCAGATACAGTTGGCCTTGGCAGACTGAGCATGTATGTTCGGCGAAACAGTCCCGAGACTACGCTTGGTGTCACCGATGTAAAGGATGCCACAGCGGAAGCACCAAATGCAGTAGGTAAGGTTAGAGGAGGTGCACTTGATCCTGTCTCACCTGAAAGGGTTGCTGGGGTCCTTGGATGGATAAAACAGAGGTGGTGTTGAGACAGGTATTTCTCCCCTCACTTCTACAAGCCCATAAAAATTATTAATGTTTGAATGCTGAACTCTGCTGAAAAGATTTTTGAAAGATAAATTCAGAAAGTGCTGATTGAAAATTTAGCAGTCTATATAACCCACTCTATTGCCAAAATCAGACGGAAACATGTAGAAACGTGGAACTGCAGATGCTAGTTAATACACAGAAGGACACGTAATGCTGGCATAACTCAGGAGCATCTCTGCAGATCATGGACAGGTGCTGTTTCAGGTCAGGACTGCTCTTCAGACCAATTGTAAGGGGAAGGGAAGAAACAGGGAAGAGGAAGAAGGATGCATGTTAGGGCAGTACATTGAACAGCAAATCACAGGTGCAATGACCAGCAGGGGGAGCTTTCCTTCAAAGAAATTGTCGCATTGTTTATGCTGGCTTCTGTAAATTGTCCCTAGTGGGTGGGATAGAACTAGTGCACGGGTGATCGCTGGTTGGCACAGACTTGGTGGGACAAAGGGCCTCTTTCCACACTGTATATCTAAACTAACCATGTAGTTTAATTTAGGAAAAAAACTGCAGATGCTGGTACAAATCAAAGGTATTTATTCACAAAATGCTGGAGTAACTCAGCAGGTCAGGCAGCATCTCAGGAGAGAAAGAATGGGTGACGTTTCGGGTCGAGACCCTTCTTCAGACTAATGTAGTTTAATTGGCATCTGTAAATTGTCCCTAGAGTGTAGGATAGAACTTGTGTGTACGGGTGATCGCTGGTCGGCACAGACTTGGTGGGCCGAAGGGCCTGATTGCTTGCTGTATCTCCAAATTAAAATGAAACTGGAAAAACTTTGTAATAGTTTGCTATCCAGGTAAAATCATCCGTACACGATTACAATCAAACCAAACAGAGTACAATAGGTAGTGCAAAAGAGAAAGAAAACAGTGCAGAATACAGTAATACAGGATCAGGGAAAGTGCAAGGGCCACAATGAGGTAGATTGTGAAATCAGGAATACATCATTAGCTAAAGTGAGGCCTGTTCAAGAGTCTGATAACAGCAGGGAAGAAGCCGTTCTTAAATCCAGTGGTCATGCTTTCAACAGGGGAAGGAAGATGGAATTACCTTTTATGAGTGGTCCTTTATTGCGTTGGCTGCTCCTGAAGCTCTCAACTATCTCCATTTCAACACCTTTGATACTGATTGTGGTCTATTGGTCAGGAAGTCAAAGATCCAGTTGCAGAGGGGGTACCGATTCCAAGCTCCAAGAATTTGCCCATGAGTTTGGTGGGAATTGTGGAATCAAAGGCAGAGCAGTAATCAAAGAATATGAGTCTGACCCAGGTGTCCTTATTGTCCAGATATTCCAGGGATGTGTGTAGGACCAGGGAGATGGTGTTTGTTGTGGTGGTGGGTGAATTGCAGTGGATCAAAGCTTCTAGAAGGCTGATGTGTGCCATGATCAGTCTCTTGAAGCACTTCCCAATAGTGGACATACTGTAAGAGCTGCCGGATAGTTGACATTAAAGAACACTTCTTTGCTCTCCTTTGGCACTGAAAATAGTGGTCTTCTCACAGCTGGTAGAAACCTCAATAGATATAGGAGAGGTTGCAGATGTCCACTCATACTGATATCAGCTTTTGAGGAATGCTGATCTGATGTTGACCATGTGTACTAGTGAACCCAAGATCATCAGTGCAAGTGACATCATTCCATCGTAAAAGAAGCATAGAATGCATTGAGCTCATTGACGAAGAATACAATGTTGCCAGCAAAACTACCCAACTTCACTTTGTCGGCCGCAATGTCTTGCAAGCCTTGCCAAAAATCGACAAATGTCCCTGTGGTTATTCTGCGACACCAGCTTGGTCCAGAATTTTCCTTTGGCATTCTTGATGGCTTTGCAAAGGTGGTATATCGAATTGTTGTACAGACCAGGATTGCCCGACTTGAATGCCACTGACTTAGCCTTCACCAGGGAGTGGATCTCATGATTCATCCATGGTTTCTGGCTGGGGAACACCCACATCCTTAGCATGCTCCAAGACTCAAATTCTTGACCCCATTCAACTAAATCCTTGGTAATATCAAGGATGGAGTTTACTTCTACAAAGTGTAATGAGTTAAAACCAATTACTTTAACTGTGAAAAGAAGATACATTATGTATCGACAAACCATCCTTTTAGATTAATAATAGGTAGTATATTCCACTAAATGATTAAACTACTCTCCTCTGAACGCAGTTTAAATCCTGCACAGATCGTGAGAAGGATTTTCTTTGAATGCAAGGATCCTATGCAGCCAGAATTGGTAAACTCATCAGTTTGTAATTGGCAGAAGTCCACAATATCTTGGCACAGATAGGCTGATGAGGACAAATGCCAAGCCTCACTCCATAAATACTAAATTTGGTTTAAAAGGGCAATTGAAAAAAAATTAAGCTGCATTCAATAAAATACAATGGATTTCAATTTGTAACACTTAACTATCAGAAATGGATTCCTGGTATTTATACAAGGACAGACTTTGATAGAAATTTAACACTGTTCTAATGGGAGATACAAGAAATTTAAATTAAGCAATAACTTTCAGTTCAAAGTTGTGCACTTTTCTAACTGGTCATTCCTATGGATGTTGATTTTAACTGAAAATCTATAAAAAAGAGAAAATAGTTCAGGAAAGGTGTAAATTGGAGCACAGGATGAAGATTGTAGGTGGCTGATCAATTAGTCAGTAGTGGAGACAAGCATATTACATAGTTGAAAGTAGACATTCTTTAAGATGGATAGGATATTGGGATGGAACCCTAAAACAAAGCCAAAGGATCCCAAGATTGATAATATTTGCCTTTTACAAGAATGATCCCAGGAATGCGTAGGTTAACCTATGATGAGCATTTGTCGGCACTGGGCCTGTAAGCGCTGGAGTTTAGAAGAATGAGGGGGGACCTCAATGAAACATAAAGAATAGTGAAATGCCTGGATAGAGTGGATGTGGGGAGGATGTTTCCACTAGTGGGAGAGTCTAGAACTAGAGATCAGCCTCAGAATTAAAATATGTTGTTTTAGGAGGGAGGTAAGGAGACATTTCTTTAGTCAGAGAGTGGTGAATCTGTGGCATTCTATGCCAGAGAAGGCTGTAGAGGCAGTCAGTGAATATTTTTAAGGCAGAGGTAGATAGATTTTTGATTAGTACAGGTGTCAGAGGTTATGGGGGGGGGAAGGCAGGAGAATGGAGTTAGGAGAGATAGATCAGCCATGATTGAACGGCAGAGTAGACTTGATGGACCAAATGGCCTGGTTCTACTCCTATCACTTATGACCTTATGACAATGTTATCCTCCAACATTGAGAAGGTGAGAGGTTGGAGCAAAAAACAATGAATGTATCCCCACCTGGCATAGACACTTCCAATTGTGATTTTTGCAGGGACACAGATTGGTGCTGATGACCAACCTTCCAGAGGAGGAATGCACATGACGAGAATCAAGTTTTGTTTACCCAGTCTTAGCATTGACTAAGATTGTGGCCGATTGCCTAACTCTTTTCCTTCCCCATATTAATGGCTGCATTTTACCTCCAATGGTTCCGTACAGGGGCCTCCTGGGCCAATTTTCACAAGTAGTTGGCAGACTTGTTGGCCGCAAAGTGCCAAAAACTTCCTGTATTTCCTAGTTTTATCTTTTTCCATTACTAAAAATAAAGTCAAGAAAGCAGATGAAGATGGGCAATTTGAAGAGTATAGAGGATTATGTGACAGTTTGCATAGTGAACTTGTTAACTGTGGATCTTTTGAGAAGGTGTGAAGAGTGGATTAGGGGATGCAATAGTGGTTTTGAAGTGGGGGGTGGGGGGGGGGAGGGGGGCAGTGGAGGGAACAGCATCACAGATGAACTAACCATTTACAGTATCAGCCAGCATGGATATCAGAAGTTGAACTTGGGTGAGCAGGTAATGAGAGAGTATGAGAGAGCAACTGACCTCTGAGAATAGGAGAGGCAATAAGAAAGAAAATGGTCTTAGACAAGAGAGATGGGTTGTTATTGGAGGAAACCTATTTGAAGTCTGACCTATTGATAAAATTGTCAATTATTTAGCATAAACTGCAATTGTAATTACTTGCAGGAATTTTGTACTATTTTAAATTTCAGTGTCACAAGTTAGTTCTTTGGCTCGCAGTTTCAGGGGAAAAAGGAAGATGGATCGGTTAGTTCTGAATACATTTCGGTTTCATATTCAAGTGGCTACGTGACAAGTGGCTACGTGACAAGTGACTATACACTTAACTTTTTGCAATTAAGTGCTTCCTGTCATTTTTTTTAAAAACATGATTTTGAACACTGAGCACCAATGTTACAGTTTTAAACTAATGACCTCTTGCAAGCTTTGTAGGGACACTTAATGGAAAACTGCCAATGCTGTATTGGTAAAGTTTTAGAAACTCACTTTAGCACCTTGTATTGCATGTCTAGTGATGCCTGTTGAAACTGTAAAAGTCTAAGTGAAAAATTAGTACAGTAACTGGATTTGTTTCCAATTAATGATGTTTCTGAGATATTTTCTGTAATAAACCTGGGAACATCCATGTAATCACATTTATGCATGATTCAACATCTTCATAGGAAGACAGAAGAAAGGAACCAATTTGATCTTATTATACACAAACATTTTGCATGCAAGAGCTGTAAATGTTTGAAAGCAATAGTAATTATTAATGAACCTGCATTGTTTGTTACATGCCCATTCACTAACACTCCCCATAGTCCTTTAAATGAGGCCTGTTGAAACTGTAAAGGGCGTGCAGCGTAGGTTCACTAGGTTAATTCCCGGAATGGCGGGACTGTCGTATGTTGAAAGGCTGGAGCAATTAGGCTTGTATACACTGGAATTTAGAAGGATGAGGGGGGATCTTATTGAAACATATAAGATAATTAGGGGATTGGACACATTAGAGGCAGGAAACATGTTCCCAATGTTGGGGGAGTCCAGAACAAGGGGCCACAGTTTAAGAATAAGGGGTAAGCCATTTAGAACAGAGATGAGGAAGAACTTTTTCAGTCAGAGAGTGGTGAAGGTGTGGAATTCTCTGCCTCAGAAGGCAGTGGAGGCCAGTTCGTTGGATGCTTTCAAGAGAGAGCTGGATAGAGCTCTTAAGGATAGCGGAGTGAGGGGGTATGGGGAGAAGGCAGGAATGGGGTACTGATTGAGAGTGATCAGCCATGATCGCATTGAATGGCGGTGCTGGCTCGAAGGGCTGAATGGCCTACTCCTGCACCTATTGTCTATTGTCAAAGTTTATACAGCAGTAATGTCCCAATAACAAATGAACAGAAAGCCTGAAGAAATGTGAACAGTCCACAAGGTTATAATCTGCAAAACTGAAACAAGACAGGGAGCATCTCTGGAGAGAAGGAATGGTGACGTTTCGGGTCAAGACCCTTCTTCAGACTGAATCGGTCTGAAGAAGGATCTCGATCCGAAACGTCACCCATTCATCTCCAGAGATGCTGCCTGTCCCGCTGAGTTACTCCAGCATTTTGTGTCTACCTTTGATTTAAACCAGCATCTGCAGTTCTTTCCTACACAATTAAACAAGACTTGGCAACTGAACCCAATTCTAACAACCGTGTGGATTTTATTTTCAGCTTTATGGTATGTTTCAAATTAACAATGAGCCAGTCATTTCACAATAATCCTGTGGTTTTAAAATGTTTGAAATGCATCTGCTCATTTTCTAACAAGATTTCTGACCAGCCCATCGACAACTTGTCCAATTATTAACAACTGAGTGGTGTATCCTACACCCCTTCATTTTGCCTTCAGTGCTTAGCTTGCACACAAATGCAAGAAAACTTTAATTAATCAACTCCAGACTCCATGAGAAAGGAAGTTATCCAACAACTGAATGCCTTATGGATGCAATTAGCTCCATTCATTTGTGACTTGGCAATCTGCAATTTCTTTCCGTTACCTACTACTTGCCAATGAAAGAAGTGCCTAACTCTCAAGTCTTTGGGACTCAACACGTTATTTCGATATTTTGTTTTATGAAAGGACAGTTGGGTTTGCAGCAGTCTTCTAATCAAATAACCTTGCTTTTCCTCACAGCAAAAATTGAATGAATCAGCCAAGTTCATACTGGGCACTCTCACCAATGATGGAAGCAACCTTCACAGGAAATGAGGAATTAATAACTTCCTGTCTTTTCCCTGAGCTGGAGTGCAGGGAAAAACAACCAAGAGCTGGAAAAGAAGGGGCCCATCAGCAAAAGCTTGCAAAAAGGCAGCTGGCAAATAAATGGCCAGAAAAGTTTAACATGGATGACAATGAGAAACAAAACACAACACCAACATTAGCAAGCCTGACGATTGTTACATAATTTAATTGGTGCCATGTCAACTATTAGTCACTTCAGAGGAAAAGAGTATGGCAGTTATTAAGTTTAATTCCCATAATAAGACTAACGGATGACATGTTTGAGAGATGATTTTCTAATAAATATTCACTGAAAATGTGACAGTTTAGTGCCCCATGTTTAAAGATAATATCCTGGAGATAGAAAGTTATGAACTTTTAAACAGTGATTATGTTCCAGATACACTGGGTGGTGTTTTAAAGCAGGTGTTTAACTACCTATCTGCATGTGCATGTGAATAGGGCTTAGCTCTCATTTTGGGTCTCATTAGAGTCGAGTTTCAGTTTGCACAGGTTGACCATGTATTGATGCAAATGACAACCGACAAATAAGGAAAATCGGGCCCCTTCCATTACCAGAGTGAGGCCTACTTCGGGAACAACACCTGGGGGAAATTCTAGGACCAGAAGTCATAGCCTCAGAACAAAAGGACATACCTTTAGAAAGGAGATGAGCGGGAATTTCTTTAGTCAGAGGGTGGTAAATCTGTGGAATTCATTGCCACAGAAGGCTGTGAAGGTCGTCAATGGATATTTTTAAGGCAGAGAGTGGCAGATTCTTGATTAGTACGGGTGTCAGGGGTTTATGGGAAGAAGGCAGCAGAATGAGGTTGAGAGAGGAACATTGATCAGCCATGTTTGAATGGCAGAGTAGACTTGATGGCCTAATCTGCTCCTATAAATTATGAACTGGGGAACTTATGAGCACCTTGTATTACGATTGGGTAGTTTACAATCCAACAGTGTGAAAATAGAATTCTCCAATTGCAGATAACTACCTAGAACCCCCCTTCCCTCCCATTCTCCCGCCCCCACCCCCCTCTCTTCCCTGTGCCCCACCTGACTGCACACCCTCTTCTTCCTTTCCCCTTCCTCCCATCCACTTCCACATGTGTTCCTTTCTCTGGGTTCCCATTTTACATCTCTTTTATCCTAATCTCCTTTTCTCGCACTTTTGTCTTTTCATCTCCAACTTTTATCTAACCATTTGCCCTCTCACCTGTATCCACCTATCCCTTGCCAAATGTTTTCCCACCCCAACCTCTCTTCCAGCTTCCTCCTTCCCCCACTACAATCAGTCTAAAAAAACATCCCGTCCCAAAACGTCACCTATCCATTTCTCCGGAGATGCTGCCTGACCCACTGAGTTACTCCAGAACTTTGCGCCATTTTTTTGTAAAGCAGCATCTGCAGTTCCTTGTCTTTGACATTTTTAAAGACTTCTTTGAGCCAGGAGGGGGCAAAGATGCAGCTAGCTCTCTCCATTCAGTAGTTCATTAAGCCAGCCAGAGTTTGAAATACACGGACTGATTCATTCATTTTCCAAAGCGAAAGATGCAAGACACAGACAGCTTGCCAAGCTTTAAAAAAAAAATTAAGTTCTCACTCCACAGGTAGTCATTTGTAACTTCTGCAGCATCAATTCTGAGCCAACAAATGGAAACAATTAGGCTGAAAGTGAAATTTCACGATGCTGCGATATGGTTACACTGTTAATACAACACTCAATAAATGCTTCAAATCACGTATCAGTGATTTGGCATTAATCCAGCAATTTTTTCTAAGTAATTTTGTCTCACTTTTGATTGCAATTTGTGTTCAGTGGTACTGAGCAAAGATAATAGAGCAGAGCACGATAGACCACTCGACCCTAAAAAACATAGTATGTCATGGCGCCATCTTAGTAGGCAGAAACATTTAAAAAGAAAAATAACAAAAATCTGTGAATTGACAGATGAGATATATTCTGCATTTTTATGATATCATCACGCATACTGCTCCCCCAAAACACTGATTACACTACGAGAGGCATAGCGAATCGCGGGTTTTACTTACTAAAATGGTGGACATTCCGCTCCATTGCATACTACACTTCAGTATAGGCGATTTCAACGGAGTGGTTCATCTTGCTCCTCTAGTATCTTTGGTACTGAGTGCTTGATCTTCATCAGTCCACTAAAATTAACATTTGCCTGGTTAACAAAGGCTATCACATTTTTCTCAAAATTATGGAAATCTAATGAGGATGACAAAATATTAGCGTATTTTCATTGTAAGTTTTATAATAACACGCGTGTGAAATGCTTTTTCAAAATGGCATCACAAAGAAACTTCAAACTTTTCTCGTTCAGCCAAAGGCCAGGATAGAGTGAATGTGGAGAGGATGGGTCCACTAGTGGGTGAATCTAGGACCAGAAGCAATAGTCTCAGAATAAAAGGACGTACTGTAGCGACCATAGAGAATGGTCTAGGTCGTCGAACCCTCGGATTGGCCAGCGAGGTCACGTGTGAACGCGACCATGGGGATTGGTCCAGGGAGCGACATCGCTGATTGGCCAGCGATGTCATGTGTGCGTTTGGCGCCCGAAATAGTTAGTTCGGCGAAGTCTTCGAAGAAGACAGTAAGTTTTTGATGGTTGTCCTTTACCTTGTTGTTTAACTCTGTATTCGAATATTGCGGCTGCAATAAACTTCTTCTACAACCAACAAGTTTCCGGACTCGCCATATTGGTGACCCCGACGTGATCTGGACGATCACCGACTATGCAGGGACCCGACGCCTCGTCGGTGATGGCCGCGCCGGGCACACCGGAGTCAAGCGCGGTAAGCGTTCACCTTCCGTGGTTTTGGACGCATGCACCGTAATCTTGGTTTATACACACCGAAGCTCAATTTCATATAAAGAAGATATCGGACGACTCCACGAGGTATTACTACCTCGTCAGCGCTCTATCATCGGAGACGACCACGCGCGTGATGCGGTTCATCGTTAATCCACCTGCGGAAAGCAAGTACGAGGCCCTGAAGAAAGTATTACTGCGAATCTTCGGGTTTAATAAGCATGGTGGTGCGGCAAGACTTCTGCACCTACCGGATCTTGGAGACCGACTGCCTTCCGTCCTCGTGTCCGAAATGATGATGCTAGCCTGTGAGCATACGGATTGCCCTATGTTCGAACAGGCATTCCGCGAGAAGCTTCCTGAGGATGTCCGACTGCTGCTCACGGATTGTTCTTTTAAGGACCCCGAAGCATATGCAGCGAAAGTGGACGCGCTCATAGCGGCTAAAAACAAGGCAAAGGACCAGGCAAGCGGTTCGATCAACAAGGTCTCGACATTAGTGACCACGCCACAGCGACGGCAAGATGGCGCCACGTCTCCCGCCAATTCTCCGAAAGCCCGCCAAAAAGATCCGCACAAGCGTGGCTGGTGCCATTATCACCTACGATGGGGTAGCGAATCCCGCAACTGCCGCTCACCTTGTACCTTCGCGGGAAATGCCTCGGCCGATCGTACATAGGGGCAGTTATGATTGGCCAGAACCGGCGCCTCTATGTCCATGATCGATTCACGGACACAGAATTTTTGGTGGACACGGGAGCCATCGTCAGTATAGTGCCGCCGACCGACCTCGAAACCAGATCGGGTAAGACAGGTCCCACCCTCATCGCGGTTAATGGCAGCCCAATTCGCACTTTCGGTATACGGAAGATGTCCCTTGTGTTAGGCCTCCGCACGTACGAATGGCCATTCATCATAGCTGACGTCAAACAAGCGATCTTGGGAGCAGATTTTCTCTGGGCTTTTTCACTGGTCCCTGATGTCCGCGGTAACGAACTCCGACCCTCCGCCGAAGATGAGCACGTCGCTCCGACAATCGCCTCCTCGCCCAGCCCTACTGTCCAGGCCGTCGTCGCGGCCCCCGACTCGTATGCTGAGATTCTGGCGGAGTTTCCAGAGATGCTCATTCAACGTTTCGACATGTCTTCGGCCAAGCACGGCGTGGTCCATCACATCCGCACCGAAGGCCCTCCTGTTTTCGCTCGGGCCAGGAGGCTACCGCCAGACAAACTGGTGGTGGCACGGGCAGAGTTCAGGAAAATGGAGGAAATGGGAATTGTTCGTCAGTCTGACAGCCCGTGGGCCTCGCCGTTACATATGGTCTCCAAGGCATCTGGGGGGTGGAGACCATGTGGCGATTATCGGCGTCTCAATGCTGTCACCACGGCTGATCGCTACCCCATACCGCACCTACAGGACTTTTCATCTGGGCTGGAAGGAGCGGTGGTGTTCTCCAAAATCGATTTGGTGCGAGGATACCACCAGATCCCGGTGCGACCGGAGGACATACAGAAAACTGCAACGATTACTCCGTTCGGGTTGTTTGAATGGTTGCGTATGCCTTTCGGTTTAAAGAACGCGGCACAGGCTTTCCAACGACTGATGGACCGCGTGGGCCGGGATTTACCCTTTTTGTTTATTTATTTAGACGACATCCTGGTTGCCAGCACCTCAGTACAGGAACACCAGGCCCACTTGCGGACCGTTTTCCAGCGGCTCCAAGACCACGGGCTCATAATCCAACCCTCCAAATGTTAATTCGGCCTTCCTGCTCTTGATTTTCTAGGGCACAGAATTACCCCTGCCGGCGCCTCCCCTTTGCCCGAAAAGGTGGAGGCTATCCGGGCATTTCCTAGGCCCACCACAGTAAAAGGGCTACAGGAGTTCGTAGGGATGGTTAATTTCTACCATAGGTTCGTCCCGGCAGCTGCGCGAGTCATGCGCCCGCTTTTCCAATGCCTGGCAGGGAATCCGGTAGAGTTGATATGGTCCCCGACCGCAGAGTCGGCTTTTACAGCAGCTAAGGCAGCTTTGGCAGACGCCACCATGTTGGTCCACCCGAGCCCCTCCGCCCCCACGGCCCTGACGGTTGACGCCTCTGACGTGGCGGTGGGCGGGGTTCTGGAGCAGCAGGTCGGTGGCCGTTGGCAGCCTTTGGCGTTTTTCAGCCGGCAACTATTTCGGCTGAGCTGAAGTATAGCGCATTTGACCGAGAGCTTTTGGCCCTCTATTTAGCTGTTCGTCATTTCAGGTACTTCCTTGAGGGCCGCCCATTTGTGGCCTTTACGGACCATAAACCATTAACATTTGCTTTTGTCAAATTGTCTGACCCATGGTCGGCCCGCCAGCAGCGGCACCTGACTGCTATCTCCGAATTCACCACCGATGTCCGTCATGTCGCGGGTAAGCTTAATGCCGTTGCTGACGCCCTGTCTAGACCTGCTTTTCCCCCTATTTCGGCGGTGGACTGCGAAGTGGATCCCCAAGAGCTTGCGGAGGCACAGCTTCTAGCGGATACCGCTTCGGCATACCAGTCCACCACTTCGGGATTGAAGTTGGCCCAGGTAGCTTGTGGGTCAGAAGGCACAAAAGTCTGGTGCGATGTTTCTCTTCCCCGTCCCAGGCCGGTAGTACCGCCCTCCCTTCAGCGCCGGGTTTTCGATGCCATTCATGGGCTGGCGCACCCGTCCATCCGCTCCACCTCTGCTTTGGTAGCAGCTCGGTTTGTCTGGCATGGCCTACGGAAACAGGTAGCGGGTTGGGCGCGTGCCTGCTTTCCCTGTCAGACCGCTAAAGTCCAGCGCCATGTCCAGCCCCCCGTACAGGATTTCGAGGTCCCGGCTGTTCGTTTTTTCCACATCCACGTGGATTTGGTCGGTCCTTTGCCTTCCTCCCGGGGCTACACCCACCTCCTCACGGTGGTGGATCGGTTCACCCGGTGGCCAGAGGCTTTCCCATTGTCTGATATTTCGTCAGCGTCTTGTGCTAGGACTTTGGCCCTTCATTGGGTAGCTCGTTTCGGGGTCCCGGCAGTTATTACCACTGACAGAGGCCCACAATTCACTTCGTCCCTCTGGGCCGCGCTCGCAGAACTGTACGGGTCCAAGTTGCAACCCACGACTGCATATCACCCCCAGGCAAATGGACTCGTAGAAAGGTTCCACCGCCAACTTAAGGCGTCCCTCAGTGCAAGGCTTGAAGGCCCGGACTGGGTAGACCAGCTCCCTTGGGTTCTTTTGGGCATCCGGACTGCTCCTAAGCTAGATCTCGGTGCGTCGTCCGCAGAGCTAGTATATGGCTCGACACTTCGAGTACCCGGAGATCTGTTTCCGGACCCTTCAGACCAGCTGCCTACAGTCCCATCAGTGTTAGCATCTCTCCGGGAACGGGTGGGCTCCCTGGCTCCAGTTCCGACTTCACGTCATGGGTGTCCCATGGTACATGAACCGCCTTCCCTGAAGGACTGTGAGTTCGTTTTTCTGCGAAAAGATTCCCATCGCGCCCCGTTGCAGAGGGTCTATCAAGGGCCGTTCCGGGTTTTGCGTAAGGGAACGGCTACCTTCACCTTAGACATGTGCGGCAAGAGTGAGCTCGTCTCGGTGTCCCGGCTCAAACCTGCACATTTGGATCCGGATCAACCAGTCCTGGTCGGTCAAACCCCTAGGAGAGGCCGACCTCCGTTAGTTCCGCTCAGTCCAGGACCCCCCGTTCCGACAGTTCCTCCAGGACCCCCCGTTCCGGCAGTTCCTCCAGGACCCCCCGTTCCGGTAGTTCCTCCAGGACCTCCCGTTCCGGCTGTTCCGCCAAGTCCGGAACCCCCGGCTGTTGTGGTTCAGGCTGTCCCTCTCCGTACTCGTTAAGGTCGCGAAATCCGGCTACCTGCTAGGTTCCGCACCTCGGGTTCTGGGGGGGGTCATGTAGCGACCATAGAGAATGGTCTAGGTCGTCGAACCCTCGGATTGGCCAGCGAGGTCACGTGTGAACGCGACCATGGGGATTGGTCCAGGGAGCGACATCGCTGATTGGCCAGCGATGTCATGTGCGCGTTTGGCGCCCGAAATAGTTAGTTCGGCGAAGTCTTCGAAGAAGACAGTAAGTTTTTGATGGTTGTCCTTTACCTTGTTGTTTAACTCTGTATTCGAATATTGCGGCTGCAATAAACTTCTTCTACAACCAACAAGTTTCCGGACTCGCCATAGTACCTTCAGAAAGGAGACGAGGAAGAATATATTTTGTCAGAGGGTGGTGAATCTGTACAATTCATTACCACAGAAGGCTGCGGAGCCCAAGTCAATGGATATTTTTAAGGCAGAGATTGACAGATTCTTGATTAGGAAAAGTGTCAGAGGTTATGGGGCAAAGGCAGGAAAATGCGGTTTAGTGAGAAAGACAGGTCAACCGTGATTGAATTGTGGAGTAGACTTGATGGGCCGAATGGCCTAATTCTGCTCCTCGAACTATGAACTTCACTGAACTCATTTAATGCCGTAGAGATTATAATTATGGAGAGGGTAAGTGCTGTCCAATCTTTGGCAAAGCAACAGGAATCAATTGATACCTTCTTTATTTTAGAGATACCACACGGAAACAGACCCTTTGGCCCTCCGAGTCCATGCTAACCAGCAATCACCCTGCACACTAGCACTATCCTACTAATTTTACGAAGCAAAACTAATTAAACGATGGACAACCTTTTTAAAAAAAAAAATTTCCAGACATAGCCATCACCAGCAAGGTGAGCATTAATTGTCTGTCTTTAAATTAACAGAATGGAGTGTTAAACCATTCAGAGGACACGCAAGAATCAACCACTGGCATATCTGGCATCACACACAGGTCAGACTGAATAATCTTGGCCGATGGCAACCATATTCATAGGGGTAAATGATCGAACAATAAAGCCAGAACTCCCACAAATGACAAAAAGAGACCAAGAATAAAGTTAAATAGAAAATTCAATAGTTGAGATTGACACAGGCAAACTGATCTAATTCATTATTAGAAAATACAGGATGGGAAAACAAAAAATGAATTTATGGGACAAAGACACAGTATTTGAAAGAACTGTGGGCAAAAATAAAAAGGACATCAAACATTTTTACAAGCTAATAAATAGCAAATGGGTAGCAAGAGGCAAGATGGAGTTGATTAGAGACTGAAGAAAAGATTCACTTGTGAAAGCAGAGTAGTTAGTCCGAATCGATGTCATTAACCTAGAATGGATGCAAAGAGGAAAAATAAATCACAAGGACGCAAGGGCATTGAAAATTCACAAGGAGTTTGGCATAACTGGTAGGCTTGGGTAACGAGGAGAGGCTGAATTACCCTGGCAAAGGAGGTGATGGGTAGGTTTAGGTTTAAATAAGTTCCCTGAAATCGCATCACAGGTAGATAGAGTGGTAAAGGCTAATTTTGACACTTTGGTCTTCATTTGTTAGGGAATTAAGTATAGGAGTTAGGACATAATGTCACAGTTGAACAAGCTATTGGTGAGGCTACACTTGGAGTATTGTATTCAATCACCCTGGTATAGGAAAGATGCCATTAAGCTGGAAAGAGTGCAAAGATTCATGAATTTTGCAAGAGTTATAGGGCGAGGTTGGGCAGGCTAGGACTTCATTCCTTGGAGCATAAGGGTGATCTTACAGGGGTGTATAAGCTCATGAGGGGAATAGAAAGGGTGAAATGCACACACAATCTTTTTCCTATTGATGTGGAATATAGAATAAGAGGGTATGGATATAGGACTAAGGTGAGAGGGGCAAGATTTAAAAGGAAGCGAGGAGCAGTTTTTTCCACCCAGCAGGTGGTATGTATATGGAATGAATGCTTGAGGATGTGGTTGGATAACATTTAAAGACATTTAGACAGGTACATGGATAAGAAAGATTCAAACAGATATAGGACAAATGCAGGCAAATGGTACAAGCTCATGAAGGCACCTTGGTCTAATGGACAAGTTCGCTGAACAGCCCATTTCCATGCTGTATAACTCTATGGCTATGACCTTAAATATTCACGGAATGCTGCCTGACCCGATGAGTTGCTCCAGCAATTTGTGTCTACCTTTCACAAGATGTTACAGTCAGTGAAGGAAATTGCATTTAAGATACTGGAGAGCTAAACAATTGTCAAGGCAATTTGCTAGAATAAACCTAGCTGCATTTGAAGTAAATATACCATTTAGGTCCAAGTAGGTCCTAAAGCAGGCTGAAAATTAAAAAAGGGTATTGATCAGCTTTTCATCTGTACACTGTACGTGATAATAATAAATCTAAACAATAACCTTATAGTATATATATATATATATATATATATACACACACACATGCTTTAGAACTGAAAGTAGCAAGTGTTACACTCATGTTGAAAAAAATATAGAGATAAACCCAGTAACTATAGACCAGTCAGCTCATAGGGCATCGAACAGAGTCCAAAAATGTTTGTCATCTGTATTGACAATGGAACAATGAAATTATTACTCACTCCAAATGCAGCCTAACCAAAGTCCTATAAAGCTGCAAATTACTTCCCGACTCATGCACACGATGAACTCTGACCGATAATGCCAAGCATAACATATGCTTTCTTTATCACTCATCTGCTTGTGCTAGTATTGTCAGGGAGTTGCAGACTTGGACCCCATGTTTCCTCAATGCTGTTAAAGGTCTTGTTAAGGGAATGACCAGGGTAAAAATAGACTTTGTTTATATTGGCTGCTTTACTGAGGCTGCATGAAGTGTAGATGGAGCTGATGAAGTGGACAAAGTTGATCCTGGAATGTTGTTAAGAGAACAATTTACAAGCACTATTCTTTGAGGTTACATGGAACTTTACTGGAGTATTGTAGGAAATCAAAGTGAGAGTAGCACATATAATAAGTGTCAGACAAACCAGATCAGTCACAAAAATGAACAGAGGTGAAATGCAATGATTGCTCAATCTGCATTTCATAGAAACATAGAAAATAGGTGCAGGAGGAGGCTATTTGGCCCTTCGAATCAGCACCGCCATTCATTGTGATCATGGCTGATCATCTACAATCAGTAACCTGTGCCTGCCTTCTCCCCATACCCATTGATTCCACTAGCCCCTAGAGCTCTATTTAACTCTCTTTTAAATTCATCCAGTGAATTGGACTCAACTGCCTTCTGTAGCAGAGAATTCCACAAATTTACAACTATCTGGGTGAAAAAGTTTCTTCTCACCTCAGTTTTAAATGGCCTCCCCATTATTCTTAGACTGTGTCCCGTGGTTCTGGACTCCAACGTTGGGAACATTTTTCCTGCATCTAGCTTGTCTAGTCCTTTTATAATTTTATACGTCTCTATAAGATCCCCTCTCATCCTTCTGAACTCCAGTGAATACAAGCCCAGTCTTTCCAATCTTTCCTCATAGGACAGTCCCTCCATCCCAGGGATTAACCTCGTGAACCTATGCTGCATTGCCTCAATAGCAAGGACATCCTTCCTCAAATTAGGAGACCAAAACTACACACAATACTCCAGATGTGGTCTCACCAGGGCTCTATACAACTGCAGAAAGACTTCTCTGCTCCTGTACTCAAATCCTCTCGTTATGAAGGCCAACATGCCATTAGCTTTCTTCACTGCCTGCTGTACCTGCATGCTTTCTGAAAGTCTAGATACACTACATCCACTGGCTCTTCTTCATCCATTTTATTTGTCACATCCTCAAAAAATTCCAGAAGATTAGTTAAGCAATATTTCCCTTTCATAGATCCATGCTGACTTGGACCAATCCTTTTTCCGCTATCCAAATGCACCGTTATAACCTCTTAAATAATTGACTAGCATCTTCCCCACCACCGATGTCAGGCTAACTGGTCTATAATTCCCCGTTTTCTCTCTCGCTCCTTTCTTGAAAAGTGGGATAACATAAGCTACCCTCCAATCCACAGGAACTGATCCTGATTCTATTGAACATTGAAAGATGATCACCAATGCGTCCACGATTTCATGAGCCACCTCCTTGAGTACCCTGGGATGCAGACCATCAGTCCCTGGGGATTTATCAGCTTTCAATCCCATCAGTCTACCCAATACTATTTCTCACCTAATGCAAATTTCTTTCAGTTCCTCTGTCTCTCCCTTGATCCTCTGTCCATTAGTACATCTGGGAGATTGCTTGTGTCTTCCTTAGTGAAGACAGATCCAAAGTACCTGTTCAACTTTTCCCCCATTTCCTTGTTCCCCATAATAATGTCACCTGTTTCTGCCTTTAAAGGACCCACATTTGTATTTACTAATCTTTTTCTCTTAACATACACAAAGCAACTTTTACTGTCCTTCTTTATATTCTTGGCCAGCTTCATTTCGTACCTCATCTTTTCAGCCCATATTGCCCTTTTTGCTATCTTCTGTTGTTCTTTGAAAGTTGCCCAATCCTCTGGCTTCCCGCTACTCTCTGCTATCTTATACATCTTTCCTTTTAGTTTTATTCCATCTCTAACTTCCCTTGTCAGCTACAGTTGCCTCTTACTCCCCTTAGCATCTGTCTTCCTCTTTGGAATGAAATGATCCTGCATCTTCTGGGTTATGCCCAGAAATTCCTGCCATTGCTGTTCCACCATCATTCCTGCTAGGATCCTTTTCCATTTGACCTTGGCCAGCTCCTCTCTCATGCCCTCATAGTTCCCTTTGTTCAACTGCAACACTGACATTCCTGGTTTAACCTTCTCCCTCTCAAATTGCAGACTAAAACTAATCATATTATGGTCACTACCTCCAAGCGATTCCTTTACCTTGAGTTCTCTTATTAAATCTGGTTCATTGGACAACGTTAAATCCAGAATTGCCTTCTCTCTGGTCAGCTCCAGTACAAGCTGCTCTAAGAATCTATCTCGGAGGCACTCTACAAACTCCCTTTCTTGGGGGTCCAGAACCAACCTGATTTTCCCAGTCTACCTGCATATTGAAATCTCCCATAACCACAGTAGCATTACCTTTGCTACAAGACAATGATCACCCCAATGTAAACGAGACTGCATCTTAAGCCACAAATGCAGTATACAACATTGAAAATAGCACTGATACATGTTTAAATCTGAGCAAAGAACAACATACTGAGATTGCACTGTGTGCACAAACTATTTTGATAAATCTGCAATCATCTGGTTTCAATTAGGGGTATAGAAACTGCCCGTTGCAGTCAAATGAGAAACCAAGAGTGATTTACCATTAGTATTGCAAGTAAAAGAAAACTTTACATTGTAAATAATGGAACAAGTCTTGTCTTTTTAAAAAAAATGTAAATCAGAATTGTTACTCTCTAGATTAGCTGGAAGTAGTCCAGAAATCCCCGACATCAATGCCAAATTATCTTATGTCTTCCTAAATTTATGCAAAGAGTTTCCAGTTATATTCTGCAATCTAAGATAATATAAGTTATATTCGCAGGCTTGTATATTTTTTATTGTATAAACTTGGGTAGGAACATTCAGTGGTATAGTACAGATTATTACCATTCAGGGCATGTTAATGCAGTGCACACATGTGCATGGGCCCGGAGGGGAAAGAGCCAAATTATTTTTCTGTGCCCAACCACTAATCCTACACACTCATATTACAAACAAACAAGTCTGAATTTCAAAGAGCAAATTCTGGTTTCAGGTTCAATTCTTGCAGGTTAAATGTGCAGCTGTTCAAAATGAACCATGGTTACCAATTGGTTACGAGGATGTTGCCAGGACTAGGGGGCCTGAACTATTGGGAGAGGTCGTAGGCTGGGACTCTATTCCTTGGAGTGCAGGGGGATGAGGGGGTGATCTTATAGAGGTGGATAAAATCATGAGAGGAATAGATCAGGTAGATGCACAGAGTCTATCCCAATGTTTAAGAAAAAGTTAGAGAAGTTCATGGATAGGACAGGTTTGGAAGGCTATGGACCAAACGCGGGCAGGTACGGCTAGTATAGTTGGCCGGTGTGGGCAAGTTGGGCTGAAGGGCCTGTTTCATGGCTCTGAGTATTATAACTAAAATTTACTAAGCTGGCCTCCCATTTAGCTCATCTTCAATTTTGTATGCACAATAAAAGAGCCTTCCAATTGAAATCATTACTAAATGTCACCTTGCTAGGAGGTCAGTAAATCACTACTTTGGTATACATGGTAATGTGCAACAAGCATCATGTATTTCATTTTTGTTTAACAAAAATATAAAGTTAATAACACCAGAGGCAGCAGCTACTTGTCCCATTAGGAGCTAGCATGCTGCAGAACAATATGTTTAGACCTTGTATTTCTTTGTGGCCCTGGTACATTCTCTTGCATGCCTACCAGCCCCTCCTCACTTCATACTTTTGACACTTCTCTATTCTAGGGGTAGTTTACAGTCTGGATCTGGACTACCTGCACATTTTCGGTCATGGGGGAGACCAGAACACCCATGTGTTCACAAGTAGAACATGCAAACTCTACAATACACACCTGCAATTAGGATCAAACTGAGATCACTGGAACTTCACCTTGATTATTAGTTTTCCAAAAGATCCAATTTGCACTCTGTACAAATGTAGCAAACTGATAATTACAACATAATTTATCTTCAATAGTAAAAATATCTTAAAACAAGGAAAGAATGAAAATTCAGTTCTTTATAACATGCTAAAGTCCCTGTGCATTAAAAAACACTCATCTAACTAAATGTGTCGTTTTTCTTCAATATTGTTCACAACTTTCCATTTCAAAAGAGATTTATGCACAAACCCATTAAGTATACACAAACTCATTGTTTAAAAAAATTACAGGGATTTCTTGAAATTGACATTAGCAGAAAACGATGAAAAACTAAAACTGAGAAACAAAGTCAAAACGTGGTCAAATAGACTGCAATTGTGCAAAACTATAAACTTCATACATGCAATTTAAAATAAATAACTGGCTACCCAATTTAGCAACACCCTATCTTCTTTCAGTCAGCAACAAAATAATGGAAAATGTTATCAAACAGCTATCCTGCGCCACATGCTCAAACATACTGCCCACCAATGCCCATTACAGTGTTCCCTGGAATCACTCGGCTTCATACCACACATCACAGCCTTAATCCAAACACGTACCACAAAGCGAGGACCGTGTGATTGCCTTCGACCTCGGTAGTATTTGGCAAACCCATACCAAAGTAGCTCATGTATCCAGTACAAAGAAGCACAATTGATTGAAATCCCATCCACTCACAACTTCCATTCTATGTCATTTTGTGTCTATCTTCCGTATAAACCAACATCTGCAGTTCCTTCCTACATTATGCTCTCCAGAGAAACTGCCTGACCTGTTGTTACTCCAGCATTTTGTATCGGTCTCCGCTGCAAAGGAACATCTGTAGTTACTTCCTACACATGTTCTCCAGCGACGCTGCCTCCTGACCCGCTGAGTTACTCCAGCACTTTGCTGGATCCTTGTGTGTATCTCTGAAATGTATGAACTTGTCCGAGTCGGGCAACTCTTTACGAGACCAAACTAAGAAATCCAATTCCGGGAATAGCATTTTGAGACGAAAGACGTTTCTCAGGTGTAACCGGTGATGACAATGATTGAACATGCGCCCGGAGTAGACTGCGAGTGGTCTTACCTGTGGGAGGGTCTTCAGAGGCGAGCGGGGCCCCACTCTGTCCCTCCCTCTCGCCACCTGGAGCAGAGGAGATGGTCACCAGCGGCTCCCCCGGTCCGGTCTCCACGCCGAGATGTCGAAGCCGACGCAGCCTTAAATCGCCCCGTGTACGTGCGGTTTCGGAGTCGTGCCTTTTTGGTGGCTTTAATGCAGTGGCGTGTACGTGAGCGACAGCAGCTTCCTCGCCGCACGAACGCCTGAATAATGATCTGCTTTGCATATGCTTGACCGCAGGTCGAAATAGACTTTTTGTTGTTGTTGGGGATGTGTTGGCCTGCGCTTGTCCTGGAGTGTGTTAAAGACAACGTCTTTGTGAGAACAAGTCCTATTTTTAACATGGAAAACAACGATATCGTTTTTTTGTAAGAAGGAACTGCAGATGGGTTTTTTTCAGTCCAGTGTTGCAGTACTAATTTTGTGGCCGCTGTTAAATTCCCCGCTGTTTATTTTGCCTTTTTTTGTTAACAGAGGTGCCAGAGCGGCGCTCCGGTGAGACCCGGCAGCACTGCGCCCCTGTTTAATCTAAGGGAGACACAAAATGCTGGAGTAACTCAGCGGGTCAGGCAGCATCTCTGGAGAGAAGGAATGGGCGAGGTTTCGGGTCGAGACCCTTCTTCAGATTGATGTTAGGGGAGTGGGCGGGATAGAGATAGATTGTTCTTTGCCTCTTTTAGGAGGTTTAACGGTAATACAACTGTGGTTGTCTCAGAAATAAAGTACTCTTATTTGTCTCTGATAAAAGTACAGAATACTGATGTAATTGTTAAGGAATGAATGAAAATTAATCTGTGTAATTGTGGTTACACTGTGTTGTAGGTCAATTAGTTATGGTTAAGAACTGGTACAAATCTCACCTGGTAAGACTTAACTTTTTGCATATCATTGATTCATAGCTACAGGTGTGGCGTCACCTATCGCTGTTTATTCGTGAAATATCAGCCTGTTGTCATAATGC
This sequence comes from Rhinoraja longicauda, assembly GCF_053455715.1. NCBI lineage: Eukaryota > Metazoa > Chordata > Chondrichthyes > Rajiformes > Arhynchobatidae > Rhinoraja > Rhinoraja longicauda. The sequence goes on along the minus strand of NC_135961.1, from coordinate 26,818,496 downwards.
TTGAGTAACTGAAATTTCATCCATGTCATCTAACTGCTGACCAAATAACCATTCTACATTCTCTCACCCCTTTCTCCAGTTAAACGCTGATCAGATAAATTCAAATGAACCATGTCTTAAACTATGAAACAAGGTTGGTGAATGTACTATGTACTCATCCAACCTTATGGTTTTTAAATGAGAGGCGAAGGGGAGTTGCTTTTGTTTTCTTTCACCTAAAATCAAATCAATGAAACTTCAACACAGATTGTTTCTGATTATCCATTGTTATCATCAGTATTATGTCAACAATGAGAATAACTCCTAATTGGCCGTTAATATAACAGACTTCACATCATTCTGACCACCAGGTAAAAGCTACCTGTAACAATATATTCTGCAATCTAAACTTTTAAATAGTAAAATCCTTAATTAACTGTTGTTAACTGATCACTTGATGGAAACCATTGGGTTCAATGCAATTATGCACTTTATTAAAGCCATCTTAATTTCTACTAAATGGAGCACAATTGGCTTCTTATGAGTATTCATAATAATTTATTCCTCATGACTGATGAATATTTTCAGATGCACATCTGTCCATTAAGAGTGTTACATTGGTATTTTCAAAATTCATCCTTTCTGGCAACATTTTTTATTTAATTATTTGGTTGATACCTTTCTATTTCTCAATTTTAATGAGGATTTAATAATACATTAAATGTCCTTTAATAGACCACCGTGCTATTCACCTACTAATTGCTGAAAATCAGAGATTTTTATTTATTTTGCTATTCCTTCCCAATGTCTAAAATTTCCTTGTGTAAAGCAAAGGTTTAAAGAAAAATGCAAAATTAGCATTTTGGGATTAAATATTTCTGTAATTTTAATTGAATTGTATTTGCCTTTATTGAGTGTGAACTTAAAGTTCAATATGTGGGAAAGAAAGATACAGAATAAAACCCAATAAAAACAGATTGCATAACTTCCAGGCAGATGGATTATCAATTTCAGAAGAATAAAGTGTGAGAATAAGATATAATGTTTTGGTAATGTAAGTTCCAAACCTGCTGGCAATAAATGGGAATAACCACACTTCTACTTGCTTTTCATCATTAAGAACAAACTTCTACTGGGGTTTAAAGGCCTATTACAGCTTGCATTTAGGCTGATTAGTTAACAAAATCATTCATAGTTGTGCCTGTGCTCTGCTGTGTGAGCTTATTGTTATCTCAGAGGTCTCTCACCCTCCCCCTCCCCCTCGCTCACCAAAGTGGGACACACTAGATGGAGCCATTTTGTCTTTCCATAGAATGCTCAAAATGTTGCGAAAGTGACTTTCTATTTAATGCAAAATATCTTCAAAGGATGCACTTGCAAAGTCCCTTGACAGAACAAATGTTTGTAAATGTTCCAATACCACTAATCAAGATTTTGCAATTGCCACAATTTGGGCTCTTGCTTACCCTGTATCGGTGACAAGAAATGTTTCAAAACTAGCATCTCTTCTTTATTTCAATATAAGTGGCTAATAAAGGAGCACAGGAAATAGAGGCAGACATTGATCATTTGTTCTCTTGTGCCTGCCCTATCATTCAGTTAGATCATGATGATTCTCCGCTTTTTTTCTGTATTCCCTTCAGTGATCCCCGCATATATTAACACTATCCTACACCCACTAGGGACAATTGTTACATTTAACAAGCCAATTAACCTACATACCTGTACGTCTTTGGAGTGTGGGAGGAAACTGAAAATCTCGGAGAAAACCCATGCAGGTCTTGGGAAGAACGCATAAACTTCGTACAGACAGCGCCCGTCCATCGAACCCAGGTCTCCAGCCCTGCATTCGCTGTAAGGCAGCAACTCTACTGCTGCACCACTGTGCTGCCCTGTATCAACACACTGTAACTGTATTTTATTCAAAGCAATTAAATCGCAAAAGGAAGCAACATTTGTAGTTGTTTGGTATTTTTTTCCAGTGAATGTGATGTTTGGGTTGTTAGAGTTGCTGCCCTACAGCACCAGAGACCTGGGTTTGAGCCTAACTAAGGGTGCTGTCTGTACAAAGTTTGTACATTCCCCCTGTGACCGCTTGGGTTTTCTCCGGGAGCTCCAGTTTGCCCCTGCTCAGCAAAGACGTACAGGTTTGTAGGTTAATTGGCTTCAGTAAAATTGTAAATTGTCCCTTGTGTGTCGGATAGTGCTAGCATACAGGGTGATTGCTGGTCCGCGCTGACTCGGAGGGCCTGTTTCCACACTTTATCTCTCCTCTACATCATTGAAAATGAAAAGAAACAGCAACTGTATATTGATGCTTATTGCTAAAAATACTACAGCTTTAGAACTTTTTTTTCAGTGAAACTAATTGTATGGAGTTTCCTTTTGAACTTTAAGGCAGCTAGAAAATTCACTGGCCTACTTGGATGAGGTGAATGCCAAGTGAAATTTGATGCAGCACTTCATAAATACGCACATTACTAAAAGCTGGCATTGGTTATTGGCACACATTTTACTTGCCTGCCCCTTTTATTTGTTGTGAAATGCCGCACGTGGTATATTTTGTAAGCAAAACCTTGCTGGAAGAACTAAAATAAAAACAGGAAATGCTGAAAATACTGAGCAGGTTTGTCTGTATCCACAGGAGCCATGGTTCTCCTAGAGAGCCAAGAAGTGCTAGAGATTTAATCTGCTGAGTTACCAAGTCTCAAAGGGAAGTCAAGGACAGCATAAAAATAAAAGAGAAGAAGTACAACGTAGCAAAGGAGAGTGGGAAGCCAGAGGATTGGGACTCTTTTAAAGAACAACAGAAGATTACTAAAAAGGCAATATGGGGAGAAAAGATGAAGTACGAGGGTAAGCTAGCCAATAATATAAAGGAGGATAGTAAAAGCTTTTTTAGGTATGTAAAGGGGAAAAAAATAGTCAAGGCAAATGTGAGTCCTTTGAAGACAGAAGCAGGGGAATTTATGATGGGGAACAAGGAATTGGCAGACGAGTTGAACCGGTACTTTGGATCTCTTCACTAAGGAAGATACAAACAATCTCCCAGATGTTCTAGTGGCCAGAGAACCTAGGGTGACGGATGAACTGAAGGAAATCCACATTAGGCAGGAAATGGTGTTGGGTAGACTGATTGGTCTGAAGGCGGATAAATCCCCAGGGCCTGATGGTCTGCATCCCAGGGTACTTAAGGAGGTGGCTCTAGAAATTGTGAACGCATTGGTGATCATTTTCCAATGTTCTATAGATTCAGGATCAGTTCCTGTGGATTGGAGGGTAGCGAATGTTATCCTACTTTTTAAGAAAGGAGGGAGAGAGAAAATGGGAAATTATAGACCAGTTAGTCTGACATCAGTGGTGGGGAAGAGTCAATTATAAAAGACGAAATTGCGGAGCATTTGGATAGCAGTAACAGGATCGTTCCAAGTCAGCATGGATTTACGAAGGGGAAATCATGCTTAACTAATCTTCTGGAATTTTTTGAGGATGTAACTAGGAAAAATGACGGGAGAGCCGGTGGATGTGGTGTACCTCGACTTTCAGAAAGCCTTCGACAAGGTCCCACATAGGAGATTAGTGGGCAAAATTAGAGCACATGGTATTGGAGGTAGGGTACTGACATGGATAGAAAATTGGTTGAAAGACAGAAAGCAAAGAGTGGGGATAAATGGGTCCCTTTCAGAATGGCAGGCAGTGACTAGTGGGGTACCGCAAGGCTCAGTGCTGGGACTGCAGCTATTTACAATATACATTAACGACTTGGATGAAGGGATTAATAGTACCATTAGCAAATTTGCAGATGATACAAAGCTGGGTGGTAGTGTGAACTGTGAGGAAGATACTATGAGGTTGCAGGGTGACTTGGACAGGTTGTGTGAGTGGGCGGATGCATGGCAGATGCAGTTTATGTGGATGTGTGAGGTTATCCACTTTGGTGGTAAGAATAGGAAGGCAGATTATTATCTGAATGCTGTCAAGTTAGGAAAAGGGGACGTACAACGAGATCTGGGTGTCCTAGTGCATCATTCACTGAAAGGAAGCATGCAGGTACAGCAGGCAGTGAAGAATGCCAATGGAATGTTGGCCTTCATAACAAGAGGAGTTGAGTATAGGAGCAAAGAGATCCTTGTGCAGTTGTACAGGGCCCTAGTGAGACCGCACCTGGAGTACTGTGTGCAGTTTTGGTCTCCAGATTTGAGGATGGATATTTTTGCTATTGAGGGTGTGTAGTGTAGGTTTACTAGGTTAATTCCCAGAATGGCGGGACTGTCGTATGTTGAAAGATTGGAGCGACTAGGCTTGTATACACTGGAATTTAGAAGGATGAGAGGGGATCTTATCGAAACATATAAGATTATTAAGGGGTTGGACATGTTAGAGGCAGGAAACATGTTCCCAATGTTGGGGAGTCCAGACCCAGGGGCCTCAGTGTAAGAATAAGGGGTAGGCCATTTAGAACGGAGATGAGGAAAAACATTTTCAGTCAGAGAGTTGTTAATCTGTGGAATTCTCTGCCTCAGAAGGCAGTGGAGGCCAATTCTCTGAATGCATTCAAGAGAGAGCTAGATAGAGCTCTTAAGGATAGCGGAGTCAGGGGGTATGGGGAGAACGCAGGAACGGGGTACTAATTGAGAATGATCAGCCATGATCACATTGAATGGTGGTGCTGGCTCGAAGGGCCGAATGGCCTCCTCCTGCACCTATTGTCTATTGGAAGAGTTCCAAGTATCTTAATTTGGAGTATGATTGGATGCTGCATTTGGTCTTGAGCTATGCAGTACTCATGAGCTATGCTCCACCACGGAGTAACGGTTCGTGATGAAAGAAAGGGAAAGTGTAAACATAGAAAAATGAAAAAACTGCAACATCCCATGGCTGGCACAGTGGAGCAGCTGGTAGAGCTGCTGCCTCACCGCACCAGGTTTGATCCTGACTTCAGTCGCTGCCTGTGTGGAGCTTACACGCTCTCCTTGTGAATGCGTGGGTTTTCTCTGTGTGTTCTGGTTTCCTCCCGCATCCCTAAGACATGCAGATTTGTAGGTTAAATGGCTTCTGTAAATTGCCCCTCGTGTGTTAGGAGTGGATGAGAAAATGAGATAACATAGAACTAGTGGCAACGGATGATCGATGGTCGGCCCGGACTCTGGACTGCAGGGCGTGTTTCCATGCTGTAAACTAAACACACCTTGAGATAAGAGTTTCTTCAATGATACCTGGATCTCCCATCTTAACCAATAGATGACTGGAAATTGACCAGACATTGTATAAATGGCCAGTTACATCTTTTCTATGTTAATTTAATATTTCTGTCCCTGAGGTTGTAGCTGGAATTCAGGAGTCCTGTGCTAAAAATTATTGTTATATTGTATGTTATTGTTGCTGAAAGTGATACGGAGAAGCTTCCTTGGCTTATCTCAGAATAGACAAAGCCAAGCCGACTATGCATTAGTTTACAACATGGTGTTAATCCATCATGGGATTTGTGGTGGTGAAAGTAACAAAAATATCAAATTCCTAATCCAGCCCTTAAACCAACTTTGGATAAGGGCAAAACATAATTGCGTGCTGTCTGTATTTATTATAAGGATTCTTGCTTACCACTGTTTTTGAAGTATGAATTCTCACAAGTTTTATTTTACTATTTTTAGTAATCTGATACTACTTATATTTTAAACATGATATTGCCTTCAGATTTTACTGTAGGTACAGAATGTTATGGCCAGATCTCAACGTGCCATCAATTTATAATGTTTATAAAATATTCAGAAATTTGATCTTGTATTATGTTTGGCAAAGTTTACATGTGCTACTGCAGTTCTACAAGAGAGGAGTATATGGCTGAAAGAACAGTTTGGCATAATAGTCGGTCACAATTGATTCCAAGGTTTTTGATTCCACTACCATATGTGGAAAATTATTGCGCATGTTGGTTGTACTTTTTGGAGACATCCTTCATGCTTTGCTCAATTTATGTGTCACCTGAACCTAAATTAAGTTATTACTGTGTAGGAAAGAACTGCAAATGCTGGTTTACTCCAAAGATAGACACAAAATGCTGGGGAAACTCAGCAGGCCAGGCAGCATCTTTGGAAAGATGGAATGGGTGATGTTTTGGGTTGAGACCCTTCTTCACACTGAGAGTCAGGGGAGAGGGAATCTCAGGGTTTTTTTTCAGTTATTACTGCATTTGAAATGGAAAGTTAAAAGGTGTGTACGGTCTAACTAAGCAGTAGGGAGATATGCACTGATCTACTCTGATCAGATACTACCAGTTAGGTATTAGATTTATGCTGGTAATGTTACATAACCTATGGTAAGGTCAGTAATGCATCAACAGTGTTAAAATGGAATAACTTTCATCATTTAAATCTGTTCCATCTACAAAGATGGAACTTTGCAATAAAATATCAACCATACCTACCTTCCTGGTGTTTCTGCTGCTGCCCTTAAGTGGAATATCTGTGCAACTCCCATATACAAAAATAAACGCTGCAAATGATGGGGAAAAAGAAAAACAGGAAAAGTTATCAATATTCAGCTGGCCAGACAGCATCTATAGAAACACAGGGTGGCTGGTGGAGATGCTGCCACACAGTGACAGAGACCCAGGTTTGATCCAGACCTTGGGTGCTGTCTGTGGAGTTTACACAATCTGCTTGTGACCACATGGGTTCCTCCCACCTCAAAATGGCATACCAGTTTGTAGGTTAATTTGGCTTTGGTAAAAATTGTAAATTGTCCCTTGTATCTAGGATAGTGCTAGTGCACGGGGATCGCGGGTTAGTGTGGATTCGGTGGACTGAAGGGTCTGTTTCCACGCTATATCTCTAAACTATAATCTAAACTTTAGTGCTGCATTCCTGTACAAACCATGTATCCCTTGATTTCTTCAATATCCAAAGATATAGAAAATTGGTTAATATTTCATGCCAATGAGCTTTCATCAGAACCGTCATCTTCTCTGATCTCTGATCCTTGATCTCTGTTTCTCTTCTCACCTTTGATCTGCTATCTACCAACATTTGTTTTCACAGCCATATCTCCTCCTTTTCTATCAAAGTTCATCACTTACGTAGGTACCAGGTTTTTGTCAAAGCTACAGTGGTGGATATGGAGAAACCATGTGGAATCTCAACCTTTAAAATATTTTGGGTGTTATGTTTGTGTATTGTCATCATTGGTTTCCGGTGAACTTAAGTTTTAGTAGTTGTGCATTATGAATCTTTCATACTGACATTCTTACATACTGACCTAACCTCATTACTTTGCAACAATAACTTTACTAATTTATAATATGAATTAAGATGTTTAGATACATTTGTGGTAATTATTTTCTTTTCAGATCTGCGTATATATCAACTTTCATCACCTAAATTCTGTCTAGACAGGAAGCAGTTAACTGGAGTTAGAAGTAAAACCTAACATCTATGACTTGGAAAGTCCCAAGTGAAATATTGCAGACTTTAATGCATTCACTATAACTGTCTTCTGCTTCAACATCTCCAACCATGTGAGGGGGCGAACATGAGGAAAGCTTTGTTTAAAAAACGGATTCATTTGCCAGTGAAGATGGGAAGAGAACTAAATTAAAGTGTCCAATTATCAGTCTGAACAAAGATCCCAACCCAAAACGTCACCTACTCATGATCTCCAGAGATGCTGCCTGACCTGCTGAGTTAGATTTTAGATTTTTTTTTAGATTTAGAGATACAGCGCGGAAACAGGCCCTTTCGGCCCACCAAGTCCGCGCCGCCCAGCGATCCCCGCACATTAACACTATCCTACAGACACTAGGGACAATTTTTACATTTACCCGGTCAATTAACCTACATACCTGTACGTCTTTGGAGTGTGGGAGGAAACCGAAGATCTCGGAGAAAACCCATGCAGGTCACGGGGAGAACGTACAAACTCCATACAGTACAGCACCCGTAGTCAGGATCGAACCTGAGTTACTCCAACATTTTGTGTCCTGAAGTGTTCAAATTATTTGGGCTGGAAATGAAACGAAGAAAAAATCACAATCCGGTAGTAGCTTCTTCACCAATGATGCAGGGACTGTTGAAGCAACGGTCCACCAAAGGGTTTCCTACCAAGAACGGGGATGGAATGGCTCCATTTTTGTTCTCTTAAATGGCAAGGAACAAAGTTGGAATGGAGCATTTCAAAGAACAGACCAAAGAAGTCAGGCAGACCAGAAAACTAAGGAGTGGCAGAATGAATCTTTTCCTGACTGAATTGAGAAAATCAGGGGGCAACTTGTACATTTCTTTCTGGGAACTGCAGAAATGTATAAACTTTTTTTTTTTCTCTAAATATACAACTAAACATATTTGATTCTTTCCTTTCTGACCATTCTGAAATTCATTAAATAACTTGCATGGCAGTTTTATCTCATTCACTTAGATGTGAATTAGATTGCCTTTAACTTTCGGAGCTGCAGTAAAAGAACATTATTTTCAATGTCTTCTGAAATGAATTATCTGTTGGAGATTCCACAGATTGTTACATTTTTAAAAAATAGAAAATTGCTGCAAAAATTCATGTTTTTTTATAGATTTGAGGAAGATGGCATTATCTTCAAGCTATGGATGTGTGGAAAGGTTCAAATATAATTGCCAGACTGTAATGGTAATTAACAATTCCTAAACATAAATCAAGTCTATTTGGAAGTCAAAACAAAATGAAGAAATAGTTTTTTGTTTTTGTTTGGTTGGGGTAAAGAGGTTACTGAGGTTGGTGGGGGTCCAACTGGCAGGTAAATATGTTAAACCACTATTGGAGTAGTTTTTCACACTTCTCAATATACAATGAACACTGTAATATGAACACTGTAGTCTGAAGAAGGGTCTCGACCCGAAACATCACCCATTCCTTCTCTCCCGGGATGCTGCCTGACCTGCTGAGTTACTCCAGCATTTTGTGAATAAATACCTTCGATTTGTACCAGCATCTGCAGTTATTGTCTTATATTGTAATATGACCCTATCTTATGTATCATGTGTAATTGAAGCAATTAGGCTTGAGGTGTTTGCATATTTGCGAACTTCAACGTGTTTTGTTGTTGCTGTTAACTCTGTGCCACAAGGAGGCAGTAGTGTAGCACAGTTTTGCCTGCTAGAAAATAAAACACGATTTGTTCAGTGATAGTGATGATGTACGGCTGACTTAATGGACCATTTTGCCTTGTCAATTTTCTCTTTAGCTCTGCATAATTCTTCTCCATTAAATAATGATGACTGCATGCAGGTCAATTGCTTTTTTATCCTCATCTCAGACCTAAGTTGCCTACCCTTTATTCTGAGTGTATGACCCCTGGTTCTAGACTCTTCAGCAATGAGAAACATCTTCCCTGCATTCATTCAATCAATCAAGCCCTTTAAAATCATTGTAAGTGTCAATGGAGATCTCCTCTCCTGAACTCCAGTGAATGCCAGTAACCAGCCTCGTGAATCTTCACTGCACTAACTCTTGACAAATATGTTCTCTTTTTATATGAGACCAACTGCAGGAGATGCAACACCTGTCCCTTTACCTCCCCCCTCGACTCCATCCAAGGACCCAAACAGTCTTTCCAGGTGAGGCAGAGTTTCACCTGCACCTCCAACCTCGTGCATTGTACCCGCTGTTCCAGATGCAACTTCTCTACATCGGCGAGACCAAGCGCTGAACAGCTCCGCTCAGTCGCCTCAACTAACCTGATCTCCCGGTGGCTCAGCACTTCAACTCCCTCTCCCATTCCCAATCTGATAGTCATAGTGAGGCCCAGCACAAATTGGAAGAACAGCATCTCATATTTCGCTTGGGCCCAGCGGTATGAACATTAACCTCTACCTTCAGATAGTTCCATTGTCCCTCTCTTTCCCCTCCCCTTCCCAGTTCTCCCACTAGTCTTCCTGTCTCCTACTACATCCTATCTTTGTCCCGCCCCTCCCCTGACATCAGTCTGAAGAAGGGTCTCGACCCGAAAAGTTACCCATTCCTTCTCTCCAGAGATGCTGCCTGACCTGCTGAGTTACTCCAGCATTTTGTGTCTACCTTCGATTTAAACCAGCATCTGCAGTTTTCTTTCCTATAAAACTATACACACAATGTCATTTCAACAAGACTGTATTAAACTGCAGCAAGATAACTTTATTCCAGTGTTCAAATCAAATCCTCTTATAAAATTATAAAGGTCAAATGCCTTCCAGATCACTTGTGACATATGCAGGGTCATCCAGATCCTTTTGTACATCAATATTACCCAGCCTCTCTCAATGTAGCAAATGCTCTGCTTTTCTGATCACAGCATCAAAGTGGATGGCTTAATATTTTTTGCACTGTATTACATCTGCCATATTCTAACTCCCTCGCACAGCTTGGCTATATCCCCTCAAAGCCTCTTTGTATCTTCACAATCTCATCTAATTTTGTTTCGTCAGCAAAGTTGGAAATGTGACATTCGGACCTCTCAGACAAATTGTTGATATAGACTGTGAACAGCTGGAGACCAAACATTAATCTTGGTGGTATCCCACTGTTTACATCCTGCCAACATGAGGAAGATCTATGTATTCCAACTCTGCTGTCTGGCTAATAACAAGATCTCAGTCCATATCAGAATAATACCCACAGTTACACTGTTGATCATTGTTTCCCTATTGATCAACCTCCATTGTAGAATCTTATTGAAGACCCTTTGAAAATCCAAATTCAACACTTCCACTTGTTTTCCCTTATCTTTTCTACTTGTTACTTCCTCAAGTAGTTTTGTCAAGTATTTTGTTCCTTGTTGGCACTTGTTCCTTTTCAGATGTTCTGTGACTATATCCTTTATTATTATTGCCAATGTTTTCTGTTATTGACATCACGCTAATACATGAGTAGTTTCCTGTTTTCTTTCTCCTTCCTTTTCTCTTTTATTTCAGTTACCTCAGTTCCAGCAGTTTCTTTCTTTCTCTTCTCTCATCTTTCATCTCCCGATATTTACACCTTCTCCAGATGAATCGGCTGAATTAACAAGCCTTCCCTCTGCCAACACCCACACCATCTATGTTATTCTGTTTCTCTTAGTCACAATCCTGTCACAGACATGCCCTTTACAAGCATTGGAAAGTAAGTACAAAAGTAGGCAATTTGGCCATTAAATCTGCTCTACTAAGCAATATGATCACGGCCTATCATCCATCTTAATACCACCTTCCCACAGGCTGCCCATACTTCTTGTTGTATTTTGTTTCTTGAAACCTATCCATCACCTCAACTATATTCAACTCTTAACAATTGCAAGACATAATCCTCAGTCAAAGATCCTCAGTCAATCTGCTCCCAATGTCTGACATCGCTTTCTGACAATAAGGATTCTTTGGAGATCTCTGGAGAATGGATCACATCTCATACCTTGGAGGCACTTCTTGGCAAAGTTAATGATAAAATTCACCATTCCCATCAATGCACTAGCATACCCTTTGTTCAGTTGGGGGGGAAAGGGATTGCATAAGACTTTTAAAGTGTAGTCACCAGTGATGCAGTGCTAATTGTTTAGGTGCCAGTGCTGTCACTGGTGCCGGAATGGCCTCTGTTAAATTCCCTGCTAATTAAAATTCCCCGTTGTTTATTTAGGCTTTTTTTTTTAACAGAGGGTGCTCTTACGGAAGGGTGCTCTTATGGAAGGGTGCTCTGGCAGCACTGCACCCCTGGTAGTCACTGTTCTAATATAGGGAATGTATCAGGAAACCAAAATGCAGTCAGGTTCCGAATGTAGCGATGAAATAACTGAACAGACATAGGTTCAGGAATGCAGGATAATCACTATATTGGGTGAATATACTTGTTCATCTTAGAATAGGGAAGTGAGATCTTTATTTTCATCAGAAAGGGCCTTGTAAGCTTTGAATTCATGTTGTATGAAATATAGCACTTTTGATAGTGTATCACTTGCTCATTACTGCATTAAGACATCTGACTAGATTATATACTCAAATTTTTATTTCTACTATGAGTTGGGGATGTATTTCCTGAATCAGATGCACCCATTATTGGTTCACTGACATGCCCTTGGCCATCAATGTGCTACAACTGTGATGAAGGTTCTCATGATCAACATGTTACAGCTGAGTGAATTATTTAAAGAAAGCATGGCTTGACCAGACATATCGACCCAAAAGCTCAATGGCTGCTAATTAAACAACATGGTGTTCCTGATCCTTTAAAATATCCCTGCCATCTACACAGCACAAATTAGGAATGTGATGGATTAGGCACCACACAAATAGATAAATGCTGCCAGATCTTCCCTTAAGAAGCTCGACACTGTAACACCATACACGATGAGGCAGGCCAGCCAAACAGTACCGGTGTGTTGAACTCAACATCTTAATCTTGGAGTGTGATGAAGAGTCCTGACCAAATTGTTACCTATCTATTCCCTCCACGGATGCTGCCTGACCCACTGACTTACAGCACTTTGTGTTTTGCTCGACAGCTAAGCATGTCACTATCACCTACAAATAGGACTAGTTTAGGTAGGACTTCTTTGTTGTCATGGATGAGTTGGTCTGAAGGGCCTGTTTCTGTTCCGTATGACTCTGGTACACCTCAATGTGGATATAATTTAGACTATCAAAATGATTCAGTTCTGGCACTTGTCAGGCTTTCTTTGACAGTTCCTTTTCCCTGTGACCTGCACTACCAAAAAGGATATCACTCTATGGGTGAAAAACATCATATTAAATTCCCCTCCACTTCACACAGCATCCTGAAATTGACCAGTATTGTTGCCCTGTTGGGGAGAAATACAATTAGGGCGGAAGGTCAGAAACTGAAAGGCGTGGTGCAACTAAGGGGCGGCACAGTGCTGACGAGGTGGAGCTGCTGCCTTAAAGCGCAAGAGACAAAGGTTCGATCATGACTAGGGGTGCTGCCTGTACGGATTTTGTATGTTTTCCCTGTGACTGCGTGGATTTCCTCCAGGTGCTCCAGTTTCCTCCCACACTCCAAGTTTGTAGGCTAATTGGCTTTGGTAAAATTAAGTTGTCTCAAGTGTGTAGGGACAGTGTACAGGGATTGCTGGTCAGGGTTGACTCGGTGGGCCAAAGGGACTGTGTCTGTGCAGTGTCTCTAAAGTCTGAAGTAAAGTCTAAATTGTAAACAACAGTTCAAATCAATAATGCAATGCTTGGGAACCCCTCCATAAAATGTAAGCAAATATGGAGGTTATTCAAATACCATAGTGTTTCATTGAAACTTTAACAACCTGCTGTATATCCTCAAATTTTCTTCCTGTCGTTATTATGAAGCCACTCTTACCATAAGCTGCACTGAAGAAGAAAAAGCCTAACTTATCTAGAACTGGGAAACTGTAAATGGACAATAAATGTAGTTTTGCTCACATCATTCACGTCCCAGCATCAATTTTTTTTAAAAATCACTACTTTGTCTCTCGTCTATTTCCTTTTATCATCCAGTTTAGTTTCCACTTGTCAGGCATAAACCTGAAGTTTAAAGCTTTCTCTCTTTCTCTGCTTCCTGAGCTATAGAAATTGATTGAACAACACTAAATGACAAGGCTCTGATACGTACTACAGGTTATTAAAGTTTCATTGGAATTATATAATATTTTAACAATGTCTGTAACGATTTGAATTCTATGGATGGTCTTCCAAGCATTGCGTTACTGATTTGAACTGAGTTTTTTGCATCTTTCAATTTCTGATCTTCCTTCCTAACTATAATTCTCCCATTTCTGTTCAACCATTTAGAAAAATAGTGAGAGTCAGTGATAAAAATTGGCAGCAGCCACTGTTCTGAAGACCTCTGCTGATAACTTGCCTGAGTGCATCCCCCAATTCTCTTCAGCAGTTCCTAGAATCTGAAGAAAGATCCTGACCTGAAATGTCATCTGTCCATTTCCCTCCACAGATCTGCCTGATCCGCTAAGTTCCTCCAGCACTTTGTTTTTTGCTTAAGATTCCAGCATCTGCAGTCTCTTGTCTCCCGTAGAGTCTCTATTGTCTGGCAGAGTGCTACAGAGTACACATTCTCAAATGTTTATGATCTCCTGTAGATTGGTTCATTTGGGATATGTGCAAAGTGCCAATAACATAACATAACATAACATAACAACACTTTATTGTCATTCGGCACAACACCGAACGAAATTTCAGCAGTCACAAGACACAGCAAAAAAGAAAAGAACACAGGACACCCGACCCCAACACAAACATCCATCACAGTGACTCCAAACACCCCCTCGCTGTGATGGAGGCAACAAAACTTCCCCTCTCTTCCCCCCGCACCCACGGACAGACAGCTCGACCCCTACCGAGGCAACCGACACACACAGCCCCCACAAGGGGATGGAAGGCCCCGCGGCCGAGCCGCCCCGGGCACCGAAACGTCCCGCGGCCGCACCGGGCGATGTTAAGTCCAGCGGCCGAGCCGCGCCGGGCACTGAAACGTCCCGCGGCCGAGCCGCACCGGGCACTGAAACGTCCCGCGGCCAAGCCGCGCTGGCGATGTTAAGTCCAGCGGCCAAGCCGCGCCGGGCACTGAAACGTCCCGCGGCCGCACCGGGCGATGTTAAGTCCAGCGGCCGAGCCGCACCGGGCACTGAAACGTCCCGCGGCCGAGCCGCGCCGGCGATGTTAAGTCCCGCAGCCGAGCCGCGCCGGGCGATGGAAGGCCCCGCGGGCGAGCTGCGCCCCGGGGAAGAGACCTAATAAAAGAAAGGTTTCCCCCCGCCCCACCCCACCCCCCCACACCCCACACCCCCACCACACATACACAGCCAAAAACAGAAACAAAAACCATCCCAACACCGACACAAACAAAAAAAAGAAAAAAAGACAACAGACTGCCAGAGAGCCGCAGCCGTTAGGCGCAGCCAACTCCTCCCAAATGTGCTGTCATATACCAGATGTGCTGTCATAAAGCAAACTTTAACTGTCAAGATTTGAATCAAGCGAAGGAGGTTGAAAATTACACTTTTCAATAGAGCAGAGCATAATCTTTATTACATTCATTAGAGTTGATTTTCAGGTATTGTGGGTACCTGAACATTATAAACAAGTCAATCAATACAGCAGGCAATCTTCCTGCTGCACTAAGAATCATATTTTTAATCATATGCGCTCTTGCTACAAGACATTCACTACATGAATCTAGCGTAGCAACAGCGCATATGATTAAAAATATGATTCTTCGTGCAGCAGGAAGATTGCCTGTGGTATTGATTGACTTGTTTATAACGATGGAAAAGCAATCAAGAAGTTGTTAGAATGTGGTATTTGCAATGACATGGAGCAATTGAACAAAATAATGGAAACTTCTAGGGGAAGTTATTCAAGTTCTTAACTGAGAGAGAAAAAATAGGATTATGCAGGCAGAATTGGATGAATGTGAATGGAAGTGAATATGAATAAATTGACCAAATAGCCTGGTTCTGAGTCATACATTTGATGAAATTCTATGTATAAACAGAAAATAGGTGCTGGAGGAGGCCATTTGGCCCTTCAAACCATTCATTGTGATCATGGCTGATCATCCACAATCAGTAACCTGTGCCTGCCTTCTCCCCATATCCCTTAATTCCACTAACCCCTAGAGCTCTATCTAACTCTCTTTTAAATTCATCCAGTGAATTGGCCGCCACTGCCTTCTGTGGCAGAGAATTCCACAAATTCACAACTCCCTGGGTGAAAAAGTTTTTCTCACCTCAGTTTTAAATGGCCTCCACTTTATTCTTAGATTGTGGCCCCTGGTTCTGGACTTCCCCAACATTGGGAACATTTTTCCTGCATCTAGCTTGTCCAGTCCTTTCATAATTTGTGTTTTGTGTAAATGGAAGAAAATTGATTTGGTCCTTCAAAAATTAAATAGAAGCGGGTTTTATTTTAGCACACAATTTACACTTACACAATAAAGGCAAATTGTTAATTAGGAATTTCCAGACGATGCTCTTTACGTGAATAATAATCAGCAAATGGACAACTTCATGTGTACTCCTCCAGAAGAAGGAATAATAAAAAGGCATCCTTCAAATATGTGGTTGTTAGTTTATAGCCAAATCTCAAGAGTTTAATAGTTTCCTGATTTATGAAAAAAGTTAGGAGGCCGTGAACAAAAATCAGATAACAGTTCAAACCAGAAGGAATGTATTGGAATAAAAACCAACAAAAAGAAATATAAAAATCTGAATGTGAATTTTGCAGATGAAAGCAAGCATTTATTGTAGAAACAAGGAACTACAAATACTGGTTTATAAAAAAAAACAAAGTGCTGGAATAACTCAGTAGGTCAGGCAGCATCTCAGGAGAACATGGATAGATGACCTTTTGGGTCCAGGCCCTTCTTCAGACTGATAGTGGGGTGTGGGGGGAAGAAAGCTGGAAGAGAGGAGGGGCAGGTAAAAGCCTGGCAGATTAAATGTGGATACAGGTGAGGGGGGCCAGGTGGGAGTATGGTTGATAGGCAGACAAAGGCCAGAGATGAAAAGTCAAAAGGTGTGAGACAAAAGGATTGAAGAGTTGCGAATTGTGAAGCTAGAGGAAGGAATGTAGGTGAAAGGTGCAAGGGAGGTGAGAAATAGGTGCAAGTCCAAGTGGGGTGGGGTGGGATAGGTTGGGGTGGGGTTTGATAGTCAACTAAAATAGAACAATTCATTGTTCATACCATTGTGTTGTAAGCTACCAAAGCGGAATACGACATGCAGTTCCTCCAGTTTGCCTATGGCTTCACTCTGGCAACGGAGGAGGCTCAGGACAAAGGTCCAAATGGGAATGAGAAGGGGAGTTAAAATGGTTTGTGATCGGGAGATCCAGTAGGCCTTGGCACACTGAGTGTAAATGTTCAGTGAAATGTCCGCCGAGTCTATGCTTTGACCTGTCGATGTACAGGAGACCATATCAGGAACACCAGATGCAGTAGATTTAGTTAAATGATATGCACATGAACTTTTGTCTGCTGGGGTCCCTGTATAGATGTGAGGGATGAAACATAAGGACAGGTGTTACACCTCTTGCACTTGTTGGGGAAAGCACCTGGGGAGGGGTGGCTTAGGCGCGAAGGGTACCAATGAGTTGCGGAGGGAAACGATCTCTGCGGAAGGTGGAAAGGCCATTTGGAAAATGTAATTGGTGGTTGGATCACATTGGAGGTGACAGAAATGTTGGAGGATGATGTGTTGGATGCGGAGGCTGGTGGGGTGAAAGGTGAGGATGAGGGGAACTCTATCCTCATTGGGGGAGGGGGAGTGAGAGCAGAACTTCGGGACACAGAGGAGACGCAGGTGAGGGATTCATCTATGACAGTAGAGGGAAACCCACGTTTACATCTCGGATGCCCTAGAAATAGAAATCCTCCTCTCTGGAGCAGATGTAACAGAGATGGAAACATTGAGAGTAGGGGATAGCGTCTCATCATGAGGAGGGTAGGAGGAAGTGTAATCCAGTTAACTGAGGGAGTTAGTAGGTTTGTAGTAGACATCAGTCTGTTCTCTGTGATGGAGACAGAGAGAACAAGAATGAGAGGTGTCAGAGACAACTTTCTCACCTCCCACATCCTTCCTCTAGCTTCACAATTCTCAACTCTTCAGTCCTTTTGGATTTTGCCTGGATAGAGTGAATGTTGAGAGGATGTTTCTACTAGTGAAGGAGTCTAGGACCAAAGGCCATAGCTTCAGAATAAAAGGTCATACCTTTAGAAAAGAGTCGAGGAGGAATTTCATTGTCAGAGATAGGTGAATCTATGGAATTCATTGCCATAGAATGCTGTGGAGGCTGTCAATGGATAATTTTAAGGCGGAGATTGACAGATTCGTGATTAGTAACAGTGTTGGGGTTATGAGGTGAAGCCAGGAGAATGGGGTTGAGAGGGAAACATAGATCAGCCATGGAGTAGATTTGATGGGCCGAATGGCCCAATTCTGGTCCTAGACATGAACATTTGTCCCACACCTTCTGTCTTTTCCATCTCTAGCCTTTGTCCAACCATCTGTCTACCAAAATGCCTCCTCAACTCTATTCACCTATTGCATCCCAAGCTTTGTCCTGCTCCTCCTCTCTTCCAACTTTCTTACCACCCCCCCTCCCACCCCCCTTTAATCTTATGAAAGGTCACACGTAGAAACGCTACCTATCCATGTCCTCCAAAGATTCTGTTGACCAGCTGAGTTACTCCAGCAATTTGTCTTTTTTCTTGCCAGCTTTATTTTTCCCACTTCAAACTGTATCATGATCTTTCTAGCCAAATACATGGGTGGAGCCAGTCTGGTAAGTTTTTGACGACAATCCAGAAGTTTCATCGTTATCATTAATGATATTAATCGATTTTTAGAAATTAATTCCCCTATCACTTGAATTTAAACACTCCAGCTACCAAGGCTGAATTTGAAACCAGGTCTCAGGGTGAAAAGTACACAGCGCCTGAGATTTGCCCAGTTACGACCAGAATGTTTTATTGTAATCATGTCCCGAAATGGAACAATGAAATTCTTACTTGCAGCAGTACAGCACTCCATTGTTCGGGAAAATTGGGAGGGTTGCTTTCAGCTCTTTAGGGCAACAAAGCACGAATAATGTAGGGTTGTCCTGTGAACACAGCCTAAAAAAATGGGTGGTTTTATCCTGTAAAAAAAAAGCTTCTACCTCTGGTGTGGGCGTTACGTTGACACTAAGATGATCATTTAGCATTAGACAATAGATAATGCTATTAATGATATATAATGATATATAGATAACGCCACGGGGAATTATCTGACCAGTGTTTTCTCTCTCTCTCTCTCTCTCTCTCTCTCTCTCTCTCTCTCTCAAAAGCAGAGAGCTCGCAAATTGCATTCTGGCTTTTTTTTTCCCTGAGTCGCTGTGCCTCCGTTTTAAATCTGAGCGCTGCTCTGAATAGATGAGGTCACTTTCTTGTCACATGGCATCTGCAGCAATGATACAATGACTATCCCGATTTGTGCTATGGGAAGCACTCGCCCTCTCCCTCTCACCATTGGGTCGCCGCCGCCTCGTCCGCCTCGGTGGCTGGCCGGAGGAGACGTCAATCCGCTGGCGTCCCAGCCCACCCCTCCTTGCCCAGGCTAAGTTCGGCTGCTTGTCCAATGTCCAGTGTGGGCAGCAGACCGTGGGACAGACAGCAAGAGAGGGCAAACTGCAGAACTGTGGAGTTATAAACGCTGAGGAAGTGTGATTGTGTGAAACTCTTGTTTTAGGACAACTGTGTGCGAGCAGCGGAGATCCTGTGTGTTTCACCGCTTGCCCTCTTGACACATTTGTATCAGACGGATTAAAGGTTGAGGGAAGGGGAAGGGGAAGGGGAAGGGGGAGGGGGGGTCGCTTTCAGTCTTTACGTTTGCTTAAAGAAGAGTTCTTTATTTTTGTTATTCGGTGAATGCAAGTGTTTGAGAAGCGCTGGACGGGTTAAACATGTGGAAAATGGCACCTTTGACATGTCCCGGTGGAAAGATGATTCGGAAGCAATGAGCTGCCATGGCCAATGGAACCGGTCCGAAGAGTATGTTAAAGTGCGTGGTGATCGGTGACGGAGCGGTGGGCAAAACTTGTCTCTTGATGAGCTACGCCAACGACGCTTTTCCAGAGGAATATGTGCCAACTGTGTTCGACCATTATGCGGGTACTCTAATATATTCATACCTACAATTTGTATTTTGTATGTTTTTTTTAAATTCCCCTTTCTCTGTAAACGAATCCCAGCCGTCAAAAGGCTGAACGCGAACTTTTGGGAAAGTTTCGATGAAGTTCCACTGTCTGGTTTGAGTCTCTTTCAACCAGACGTCTGTCTGCCTTTTTGATGCAGGCTCCATCCGCGATTAATTAAAAACATTCGCGACACTTTTCTCCAATGATCGTGTTTCATTGAAATGTACATTCTTTTCCTGTTTGAACAGTTACTGTCACGGTGGGAGGTAAACAGTATCTCCTTGGACTTTATGACACTGCAGGACAGGTAAGATGAACGTTTCACTTTTTTTTTAACCCCACTTTCATTAAGTTTCTATTTTTCTTATTGGATGTATATATTTTAGAGTGAGATAATCTGGAATAACCATCTGACATTTGTTTCATTTTATCTGAGAGGAGATATTTTTTGAAGTTTCATTTCTTTGGGCAAAATTTCTTGGGGAGGTAGTTTATTTAAGTTGTACTCCTGTCAATGATGTATACATTGTAGGGGAAAACGACGGCTAGTTCAAAGCTCTTGGTGTTCCGAGAGCATAATCCTACCCAGCTTCACCAATCTGCGCCAAGGAAGGGACCGGCTGAGAGTTATAAATCGCTGTTGGCCTCTCAAAGCCAGACCTCAGTGACAGCCTCCCCGGGAGTTTCAAGATTTTGCTGGATTTGTGCCATAAATACAAATTAAGTTATTTATGGAGCATTGCGGGTGGTATTTCACAGCGTGAGGACCCTTTACTGAATCCCGGCGAAGTTGAATATGACAATGAAGTATTATTAATGAATGTAGAAGTTCATGTAATGATTTATAATCTTGGAGACCCAGAAAGCAGAACAGTAAAAACTGCAGAGTCAGTAGTGAAGGAACTAAATTGTTCCCAGGGGCCTTTTACAATTTTAAATGCTTCAATATTTTTCTCACTGCTCTTCACTAATCCCGCCTGCTTTTTTTCTTCAATTTATTTCGCGTTTTGTATCAAATTCAGCATTACTTTGTTGCATATCTGTCCCTCCTTTGCTTGATTGTGTCACTATCATTGAATTTCATTGGTTTCAGACTATTTGCAGATATTTTACTGTGTGGGAGCTTGTACCTCCTGCAGTTTATAATACAAAATATCTTTCTGCTAAAAGTAAGGAGGAACATTTGGACCTATAGCCATCAGGCTATTAAACACTGCAACCTCCAAATAAGCTCTGAACTGCATAGACATAGGGGCATTGGTTTTGATCTCTTGAGTTATTTATTATTGGTTGTTTGATTTTATGTGTGTAGAATGTTGTTATTTTTTACAGAATACTGGGATATAATTTACCGATTACATGGATAGGACAGGTTTGGAGGGATATGGACCAAGCGCAGGCAGGTGGGACTAGTGTAGCTGGGACGTGTTAGCTGGTGTGGGCACATTGGGCCGAAGGGCCTGTTTCCACACTGTATCACTCTTGATTCTTCTAAGCAAATAAAACTCATCAGGTATAAGAAATGTTGGCAGGTGAACTTAAAACAATTTTGGTATTGAGGTTATTTTTTCTGATAGAGTGTGTTATGTAGTGGCTTGCTGGTGGTAGGTCACTAAATTTATGCAATGTGATAATGATTGTAGTGGCATGTCATAAACTGTGCTCAGAAGTTATAACTGCAAAATATTCTTTTGTTAGATTTTTTTTACAATAATAATGCTTACAAAGAAATAAACTTTTAATTTCTAATGTTTGAACTAGTCTTTGTGAATGAACATGGATGATATCTGTTCATAGATTAATGTTTTGACATTAAAAGTATAACTTGCACGAAGAAAATTAAATTTGGTATCTGTAGAATTGCACATTTGGATTAAATGCAAAAGCATTTGTGCTGAAAGAAAACTGACAGTATCAATAAATATTCGGCCAAATCATTTGAATACAACTCAGTAATTTTATGTAATCAAGCAATAGGTTTTAATTATGTGGGTATTACCTCATCTGTAGAGCTGGCCGATATGCAAGCTTTGGCTGGCATTTTTATTAAGCATTTCCCAATTTAAAATTATTCACAGAAATAGTGGGATTTTTTTGCAATAAATTTTGAATCAATCTAAAATTGATGGATATAACAGACTTGGAATTTTGCACTTAAAAATACGGTTTTTTTTACAGTTCAATTTAAGTCACTTTGAAATGAGAAACATGGACTGTAGCATTATACCCAGTAACAACCCTGGGTGTGGGCCGGAGGGAGGAGGAGGAGGATGAGCTTGTAATGATGCTGATATCTCGCCATTTGCCAGTCAAATAAGCATGGAATCAAATGTCCCATAGTGACGTTATGCTGATTTTTTTTAAAACAACTCAATAAATCAGCTTTACTTGGATGTTTGCTTAGATATTCTTAATAGAGGACACGTCAGAATTTTTCCGATTGTAACAATGTACTTAGCTGAAAGCAATGCTGTCTATTTCACATCACTGTAAGCACTTCTTGTAATGTTTGAAGTGTTTCCTTGAGTGGCCAAAATTACCTGGTTTTGGTGTTATTTATTAAATTGCTGTAGTGACTAATCTGTGCATGGTCATACTGTATTTATTCTTTGTCATCATTACTAGAGTAAGCCTAGTCAAATGGTAATGCAGTTGATCGGTTTACATTCTGAAGCTTAAACTGTTTTAGGAAGAAGATGTTTAACAAATAATACATTTCAAGAGGCAGAAAAAATCATCAGAACCTGACTATTCAACTTGAATTGTAACTGTCATATCCAAGATAAAATGTGACTGAAAGTTTACTACCAAAATTGAGATTTTAATAATCATGTACAGTCCTTTATCTGTGAGATGGCGAGGTTTAAAATGAATTAATTGACTTTTGAAACTTTGTTACATAATAGTTACAATGGTGTACACTATTTTTTAATCAATATTTTTGCATTAAATTAAAAATGTGTATTATTGAAGGATATTTCCTAACAGCACAATTAGTGAAATCATTCTGTTTTAATCTTATGGTGTGGTCATTTTTTTTCATTTTAGGTAGGGCCTGTTTTGATAAAGCTGAATCCTTAATCAGTATAAGGTTTTGGAAAATGCAACTAGTTTACTGATTAACTCTACTTTAAAATAACAACATGTTTTACATTGATTCATCATATTATTACTGGTTCATGTTGCTTTACTAATGTGAAGAAGCAGAAACTTTTCTTCCCCATTGCCAACTCCCACCGCTCTTTAAAATGGTTCCAGGTTGTAGCAGAGAAAATTGCAAGTATGGCAGCACGTTTGTTTGAAGGGAATGTTTTCTGCCGAAACTAGATTCTGATGCATCAACATCTGCAGAAAGCATGATCTCATTCGGTGTAGGTTTGGTTAATAAAGCTATAGAAGGAAGTCACGGTGCTTAGTTTAATTTTGACGTGATGTTGTCCATATCCTGGAAGTTCAATCCACACATAAAAACAATCCTGGAAACTTTACAAAGAAACTAAATTTAACATCTTACTGAGAGTAGAATATTTTATACATCTGCTGCAGTGAAAAGTTTAGAAATATGTACTACGTTTGGATTTGACTTGATAAGCATCAAACATTTTCTACTTTTTAAACATTGCTTTGCAAGTTATTCTTTCCCTCGCCATCTCTGAATTGACATTTTGATATTTGTACGACACATGCTCTCCATCTATTTTTGTCATGCAGATGGTTTTGATTGACTCTCCCTGCCATCATTAAGATTACGAGCATGAAAGCAACAGATGGTCTATTGCTTTACAATTGGTAACCTAACAATTTTAAGTTTATTTATGTTTTGCTAGGGTTTCTTTTGAAGGTAAAAAGATTACATGAATAATTTCTACATTGAACCATGTACATACATTTAATGTTTATGTATCATGTTTCCGAGCAATCTTATGCCTATTAATATAAGGTTTTATTTTTCACGACTTTCCCATGTTAAGCCTCTGAGAAGGGTTTTAAATATCTGTTTTTGAATGATACAGCATAGGCTTAGCAAGCTTTTAATCTGGAATCTACCATGTAAATTAATTAGATGTATTTTTTTTAAGTTTCACGTTAAACTTTGTAGTAATTCTGATCACTTTAGTTTAGAATGTTTTGAATTATCTGAATCTAAATCATAGACTTAAATATCCTTTTGTACTTTTCAGTTGCAATGACTTTAATCCCTTGTCAAAACTTAGAAAGTTATGCGTTAAGATTCACTTTACTCAGCAGCTTTGTCTGATACCATAGGATGAATAAATCCTTAAGCAACATTTTATTTAGTTTGTATTTACTCTTGGATCTTCTTTCAACACCCCCCCCCCCCCCTCCACCCCCCCACCCCCCCCCCCCCAAGTCTAGTCACAAGGAAAGATTCTAGTCACATTCTTGACTGCCCCTTCAACGTAAATCCTTCCTCGACACAATCCTTTCTGCAGTGCAAATAATTGGTGATTAGCATGGGACATGCCTGATTACTTGTTGTTTTATTTCTGTTGGGTTTGAGTGAAAATTACCATTGTCAAAATTTGAAAATTTTACAAGTGTTGCTGAAATTTTAGGTTAGAATCTGTCCATTTTATCAACATTTCTTTACAAATCATTCACTTGTTCCATATTCACAGCTAAGCAGTTGAAAATCTTTTAAGCTACACTTCTCGGGTATCTTTAAAAAAAACGTGTTTTTTTTATTAGAATTGTTTTGTGCAGCACTTTAAGAACAAATGTTCTTAAAGAGATACTTAAAAGCTGGAAAATAGAAGTACCATGGGCCCTGACACCATGCCTGAATCCATTGGAAAATTAATTGCGTAATGTTTGATCGCTGGCACAGAAGCTATTGGACATGGATCTTAGTGATGGGATTTACTTGGATATGGAAGACTTGGGCGGCATAGTGACACAGCAGTAGAGATGCTGTCTGACAGTGCCATGGCCCAGGTTTGATCCTGACTATGGGTGCTGTTTGTACGGAGTTTGTACGTGCTCCCTGTGACTGCATGGGTTTTCTCTGGATGTCCTCCCATGTTGCAAAGTAGTAGAGTTTTGTAGGTTAATTGGCTTCTGTAAAACCTAATTGTCCCTCGTGTATGGGGGAGAGTGCTAGTGTGTGGGGTAATCATTGGACAGCACAGACTCGGTGGGCCGAAGGGCCTGTTTCCACGCTGTATCTCTAAAGTCTAAAATGGGGTAATTGGGGACATTCAGCATTGCTTTGTCCCCAGCAGGTCACAAACTTAATTTAATAATTTGAGAAGGTGACAGAGGTGATTAATAAGGGTAGGGCAGTGAATATTGTCTACATGTGTTTTTGTAAGGCCTTTGATGATGGACTAATCCTATAGATTAAAATGCATGGGATCTTTGGTAATTTGGTAGTTTGGATTCAGAACTAGTTTATGCATAGAAGATAGGGTAGTGGTGGTAGGGTGTTAATCTGGTGGGAGGTCTGCAACATTGATGTTCTGTTGGGATCTGTGATGGCACCTCCACTGTTTGTGATACATGTAAATGACCTGGATGAGAACGTAGATGGCTTGGGTAGTAAGTTTGCTGACAGCACAAAAATAGTGGAGTTGTAGACAGTGAGGAAGGCTGTTATAGGATACAGTAGGATAGAGATCAGTTACAGATATGGGCGGAGAAATAGCAGATGGAGTTTAATCCAGGCAAGTGTTAGCTGTTGCACTTCGGGAGGTCAAGTGCATTGGGAAAATGCACAGTTAATATCAAGACTTTTAACAGTAGATGGTAAAGGTTGCATATAGTATACTTGCCAACAGACATAGAAGCCCAATTAAACTGATCCATTCTGCCTACACATAATCCATATCCCGCCAATCTTTATATGTTTATGTGCCTATCTTAAAGCTTAAACACCACTATCATATCTGTTTCTACAGGCACCCCTAGCAGCACGTTCCAGGCACCTACTACTATTGTTCTCCCAAAAAAAAACTTGGCCCATACATCTAATTAAAATTTTGCCCTCTCAATTTAAAAGTATGGGCTCTGGTATTTGACATTTCCACCCTGGGGACAAAGGTTCTGATTGTCTACTCTATCTATACCTCTCATGATTTGATAAACATCTTTGAGATTTCTCCTCCATATCTGACGTTCCAGACAAAACAATTCATGTTTGTCCAATCTCACTTTTTCTAGCTAATACCCTCTAATCTAGGCTGTATCCTGCTAAGGTTTCTTCTGCGGGCCAGGCAGCATCTCTGAGGAGAAGGAATGGGTGATGTTTCAGATTGAGACCCTTCTTCAGACGGAGAATGGTTTCGACCCGAAACGTCACTGATTCCTTCTCTACAGAGATGCTGCCTGTCCTGCTGTTACTCGTTTTTTAAGTCAATCTTTGGTTTAAACTAGCATCTGCAGTTCCTTCCTCCACAAGATTCCTTCTGCCCCCGCTCCAAGCCTCCACATCTTCCTTGTAATAGGGCAACCAGAATTGCACACAATACTCCAAATGTGGCTTAGCCAAAGTTTTATAAAATTGCAATATTTACGACTTGTAATCAAATGCTTTAACTGATGAAGGCAAGCATACCACTCTACCTGTGTTGTTATATTTGGGGAGCTATGGTCTTGAACCCCTAAGATCCCTCTGTATAAATATGTTGTTAAGGGGCGTGCCATTCATTGTGTATTTTCCTCTTGCTTTTGACCTTCCAAAGCACGACACCCTTGCCTAGATTAAACTCCATCTGCCATTTCTGAGCCCATATCGGAATTACCGGATTACTGGCACACAATGTCGGCTCTGGGAAATGCCAGAGCCCTGGCTGCCGGTGGCATTTCTACCCGCTGATCAGTCTCAAGTCGGGTATGGAAACTGGTCGGCTGGGCCGGAATTCCAGAGTCTCATCCACAAGGGGCAAATTCGACCCACCGATCAGCTATGGAAGTGCACTCTTGTAATTTTGTGTGGATTAGAGGAGGTGCCAGACCACTAGCTTGGTGGTGGACCTGTACCGTGAAAAAACTTACCAAGGCATATTACTTAAAGCCATTGAGTCATTATTTTTAGTCACTGGGTGCATGATAGCTTGTATCTGAGAATTAGCTTTTTAGATTGTAAATGAAGCTGCCTTCAATAATTTTTACTTTTATTTGTATTTCTATGACACTCGTAGATTTTTATCTCTATCTTTACACTTCACAATAGAAACCTATTCAACATGGAGATACAAATATAATAAATATGGGGTGGTGGTGGAGGCAGATACAGCAGTGGCATTTAAGACACAGGGATATGGATCATGTGCAGGCAGAGGAGATTAATTTGGCCCCATGTATAGAAAGGATGTTGTGGGCCAAAGGGCCGATTCCTGTGTGGTACTGTTCTATGCATGACTCTAACGTTCTTTATTTTCAATAAAAAAATATCTCGCTTTCTTTATTTTAAATAGATTGTTTGTTTAATTTTCATTAAAATAGTTTTCATTTCAAGAGGCTAGCCAGAATTGTGTAGAGAAAGGGTATTGAGTAGTGGTCTAACATGGTAATCTATCTCCTGTGTCAGAGGTGCGGATGGAGATTGTCTTCTATTCCAGTTTTTATTTTGGCCTTCACATAACATTTACAATTACTTTTCTTTCACAGGAAGATTACGACCGTCTGAGACCTCTGTCGTATCCTATGACTGATGTCTTCTTGATCTGCTTTTCGGTTGTGAATCCAGCATCGTTTCAGAATGTAAGGGAAGAGTGGGTCCCCGAACTTAAAGAATATGCACCAAATGTTCCATTCCTGTTAGTTGGAACACAGGTACACCAATTTTGCAGCATGAAATAACTTGCCCTGCATAGATTTATTCAATGTGTCTTCAATTTAAAAGTAGTAAGTAAAAGAAAGCTTTGTTATACATAGGTCAGTAGTTATTTCCTGTCTTAACAAAGTGGACTGTGGGTTCCCTTCCCCTGAGTTTGGCTGTCAGGTCTTGAAATGTCTTTACTTAGCAGCTTTGACCTTCTAACCAGATGGTTTTGGTTTGATGGCTGGGTTGGTTTCATCATTTAGCATGATGAAAAGAATCAGTGTTAGATGTAGCGAACTGACCATTTACCTTTGTGTGTGTTGCCTGAATATATTTTTTTGAGCTGTTGTTTGTCAAGTATGGATCAATGAAACAAATCCACAACAGTGGCAGATCAAATGGATTTGGGGGAAAGAATGGTGGATTGGAAATAGTTTATGCTCAGTTTGCACCTCTACAGAAGTAGTTGTTTAATGCTGAACATCAAATTATAAAATGGAAACTTGGTCATCATACAATTTTTCTGATAGGAAAAAAAAACTGGTGCCAAATAGAGTATCCAAAATACTGTTAATTAATTTTAAATGCTCCACCTTATCTGATTCCTATGATTTAAAGATATAACGCTGGATAATATAGCAAGTCTGCAAATTAATGATGTACAATAAATCTTCAGTGCCATGACCTTGGCAGTGGTTTGGTTTTGCTGGATTTAATTCTCCTGGTTTATGTTCTTTTGGTGACTCAAGCAGATTTCATTTTCGGAGTTAAGATGATTTTTATTAATGGATGGATTAAGGATCAGAGAATGCAAAAAAATTGTAATAAATGACAATATGAGGAAAAACTCTTTTTCTCTCTGAGAAGTTATGATCTTGATCTCACTGGCTGTAAAGATGATGGAAACTGAATCAATCAGGGACTTCAAAAGGCGATTGGATGGGTGTTAAAAAGGGAATAATTTACAGGATAATGAAGAAAGTAGACCGATTGGGACTGATAAGATAGCTCCACAAGAGTTGGCATGACCTTGCTGGGGTGAATGACTTCCTGTGCGTAACAAAATGAGAGAGAAAGCAAGTTCATAACCAAAGTATCTCGACCACTACTTTTCAGCCAGCTATGCGGGTGACAGGAAAAATAAAATAAAATGAAAGATATAAAATATTAAAATATAATTAAGATTAATAAAGATGTATAAAATATAATTATGATTAAGATTAATAAAACATAATAAAGATTAAGATATAAAAGATAATAAAATGAAAGATAAAATAAAATATAAGATAATGAGAGGATTAGAATAGGGTAGTCTCTTGCCAGAGTAGTTGAATTGAGGATCCAAGTGAGGACAGACATAGATTTAAGGTGAAGGGGAAAAGATTTAATAAGAATTTGAGGGGTAACTTTTTAACACAAAGGGTGGTGGATGTAAGAACAGGCTGCCAGAGGAGGTAGTTGAGGCTGGGACAATCCCAAAGTTTAAGAAGAAACTGTTAGACAGGTACATGGCTAGGACAGGTTTGGAGGGATATGGACCAAATGCTGGCAGGTGGGACTAGTGTAGCCGGGACATGTTGCCTGGTCTGGGCAAGTTGGTCAGAAGGACCTGTTTCCTCGCTGTATCGCTCTATGACTATGAAAGGATGTCTTGAACTTTTGGGATAATGACAGTTTAATATGGAAATGTTCCAAGTCTATTAGAACAAAACTACATTTTATTAGTAGGTTATGGGGAGGAGAATGTGTTAAGGAGGGAGAGATAGATCAGCCATGATTGAATGGCAAAGTATACTTGATGGGCTGAATGGCCTGATTCTGCTCCTATCATTTATGACCTTACATGGCAAGATGTGCAATATAGTATACATCAATGCGTTACTAATACCCTATCAGTCCACTGTTTTATTAATGTTGAATTTGAGCTGCTCTGAATTAATGATTTTATATTTACGTGTTTCATTAGATATTACAACATTATAGAGCAGACATTCTAAAAGTTAGAAGGCAGATAGTTTTGTTGCCTAATGCCTGTAAAACTTGTTTTGTTATGGTAGTGGAGGTTGTGGGTATGGATGTTGCTGTTGAAGCAGCCTAGGCAAATAACAGCAGTGCAATTTATAGAAACATGCACGCCACCAATATTTTTTCTTCTGTCACCCTTAGTTCCAGAGCATTTCTGAATTATCCATTTTGCTGAACCAACGGAGGTCATGGCCTCCGAGATGGTACCAGAACTGTCCACCTAGGCTGCAAAGGAACGGAGATAGTGGCCTACAAAGCCGGCTGCAGAAATCGGCTATGGGAATAGGCTTCGGCTGGGCCGGAGTTCCAGAGCCCCAGCCGCAGGGGTCAACTTCCGACCAGCCACCACACCCGCTCCAAATTTTCGGGGGGACTTCCGAGGGGGGGGGTTGGGGAGAAGCTTCAAGTGCGTTTTTCTAATATTGTCCAGATTAAAGGAGGTGCCTGACTATTCGTTGCAGAAAATCAGTGGTGGACCTGTAATAGGAACTGCAGCCACATTATGCAATGATGGATGGTACATAAACAAATGGTGCTTTGTTTTGCATGGAGCTCAGCTTGTATGATGGTGGAGCTGAACTTTTCCAGGCACGTGGCGTTTTCTGTCACACTCCTGATTTGCTTTGTACATGGTGGAAAGGCTTTTTTTGGGAGTCAGAAGACAAATCACTAGCTGATGTGTACCCAGTTCTTGTGGCTGCAGTATTTAAGTGGCAGGTCCAGTTGAATTTCTGGTCAATAACATTTTGAAGGTGGTTGATGCAGGACCTGGTGATGGTAATCCCATTAGGTGTCATGGTGATTAGATTCTGTTAGAGATGTTCATTGTATGGCAATTTAGTGATTTGAATCTTACTTGCCACTATGCTGCCTGTAGTGGATTATACTATTTGTTGAGAAGTGGTGAATGGGATTGAAAACTCTGCCATCATTCGTCAACATTCCTATTCCTAACCTTGTGATGAAAGAAAAGTCAATGATGATGCAGCTGAAGATATTTGAGCCCAAGACACCATTCTGAAGAATCCCTGCAGTGATCTCCAGGGAATGGTATTGTGGAGAGATTGAGAGTTGGGGATAGTGTCCTTGCAGGAGACAAGGTGGGAGGAAGTGTAGTCCAGATAACTGTCGGTCGATAGGCTGTCCCCTGTGATGGAGACGGAAAGATCAAGAAAAGGGCGAGGGAGGAGAGCAGAAAGAGGACTAATGGTTTCTCTAATACTCAAATAGTGTAGGATTTGAAAGAGCATTGCTTCAGTATTGAATTTATTTCCAAAGACGTGTAGATTAATTGGCTGTTGGAAATTATCCTTAGTGATTAGGATAGAACGAGTGTACGGGTGATCACTAGTTGGCGTAGACTCGGTGGGCTGAAAGGCCATTTTCCACGCTGTATCTCTAAACTAAATATGGTTGGTGTATCAGAGCTTGTGAGATGGTTTAATTGTGGCCAGCAGTTACCCATGAAGCAGTGACGGTATTTTCATGCACTGTATTTCGAAGGAATACATTTTAAATTATTAATAACAACATTTTGAACATTGTAAAGTAAAATTGAAATTAAAAATTGAAGTGGCTCGTGGTGACTATTCTAGTCTCTTGCTTGCTGTTTTGTGTGGCATTGGCAGTGGGCAGAGAGAACTAAAAAGTGACTAAGGAGTGAGCTGTTATGAAAATTTTAAAGCTGGCGATTTTGGATTTGCATCTTCAAGTATTTACATGCAGCAAGATTTACTCTGGTATTCAAGCTCTTGATTTATCTTTTTAAAAGACCAACATAAAATTCATGATTCTCATTGCTTGCTCCACCTGCATGCTGACTTCCATGACTTGTACACAAAGATATTTGTGTTCCCTTTGCCATCCCAGTCTATCAGCCTGCTTTTCTTTTTGTACACCTAAAGTAGATAAGCTGGCATGTTCCTCCTCTATGTCCCATCGGCCATGTTCTCACCCTTGACGTTAGCTTGTCCCGTATCTCTTTGAAGCCCTTTATACCCTCTTCCCAACTGACAGAGCCACCTAGTTTTTTTAAATCATTCTCAGTGAAAATTAATTCTGGGTTGCATGTCGATAATTACATTATCGTAATTTTATTGAAAGGAATGCATTCATTCATCATCGGCAAAGCAACATTTATTGAGTTTAAGAAACATTAAGAATTACATCGATAGGACAGGTTTGGAGGGATATGGGCCAAATGCAGGCAGGTGGGAAGAGTGTAGATAGGACAAGTTGGCTGGCGTGGGCAAGTTTGGCTGAAGGGCCTGTTTCCACGCTGTTAGACTCCATGATTCTATTGCTTATGCCTGACGTTGGTTATGGTGGTGTAAACCGCTGCAACACTTGCCAGCACTCTGAAGCAAGAATATACTAATTGTGTTGGCAAAGAGTTTCAGAATTTTGAGTCGCTGACAATGGGGAACAAGGATGTAAAGTAAGAGTTACAGTAAAAAAAAAAAAAATGAGAAAGGAAGCTATCAGTGATGTCAATACCAACTCGAATTTGAATAGCATCTTTAACATAGTTAAATGTCCCAGGGCAATTTTTTGCAGAAATTGGCATCAGGTATAGTTAACTAAAAGGTGCATTTAATCAAAAGGTCCTTTAATTTAAAGGTACATTTATTTGAAAGGAACATTTTAAGAAAGATTTAAAAGAATGTATAGAAAATCTTTACAACACAGGGCAAATGCCTGCAAATGGGGAGGCCATTTAAAACTGTGAGAAAAAACTTTTTCACCCAGAGAGTTGTGAATTTGTGGAATTCTCTGCCACAGAGGGCAGTGGAAACCAAATCACTGGATGGATTTAAGAGAGAGTTAGATAGAGCTCTAGGGGCTAGTGGAATCAAGGAATATGGGGAGAAGGCAGGCACGGGTTATTGATTGGGGACAATCAGCCATGATCACAATGAATGGCGGTGCTGGCTCGAAGGGCCGAATAGCCTCCTCCTGCACCTATTTTCTATGTTTCTAAATGGGACCAGCAGGGATAGACATCATGGTCGGTATGGATGAGTTGGGCTAAAGGTCCTGTTTCCTCGCTGTATGTCTCCAAGGATGTCCGAGAAGTAATAATTGGTGAGCGCAAACCTCAGAACTCAGGAATTCTATGAACTGAGCTTTGTTTAAATAAAAAGGAGAATACATAAAAGGTCAAAATGTGGGAGAGTGAACTTACAGAGAATGTAAATTGGGAGGCCAGCCAGGAGAGGACTATAATAGTTGGCGGTAAAGGTAACAAAAAGGTTGTTGAAGATGTTACAACAGAGGTGCTGAGGCAAAGTTAAGAAAGTGCAAATGTTTGGTCTTGGTGAGAATATGGGGATGGAGGCCATGTTGAAGGATGCATTTGGGATTCCATCATGGAGCTATTATATAATTAAATAAATATTCAATGATTATTAAGAGAGAATGAGAGTGTTGAGGGAGAAGTTGTTTTTGTCTGGTTTCACTTGGTTTATTGCCACGTGTACAGTGAAAAGCTTTTGTTGCGTGCTAACCAGCCAGCGGAAAGACAATACATGATTACAATCGAGCCATTCGCAGTGTACAGATATATGATAAGGGAATAAGTCTATGTGGACTTTCAAAAGGCTTTCAACAAAATGTTACCATCAACCCTTATAGGTTGGCACCCAGCTTAATGTTGCTCTGTCAGAGGTACATCTTTTAAAACTTTCAAATTAAATCCCATCTAATTTCTTGGTAGGATAGGAAGAGCAAGGGCACTCTCCACACTGTACATGCACAATATTATTCTTTCATTGGCATCATGGAAGTAGTTTGACTGGTTATCGTCACATCGGCTCTTTACAAGAGGTTTTCTCTGCACCGATTGACTGCTGTGTATCCAGTGGTAAATGCACTGTCGGGATATCCAGAGGCCATGGAAGGCTTTAATAGGCGTCCTGTGTTTGAGTCTCTAGAGTCCAGTCATCTTGAATAGACAAAACCTTTTCCCTGTCATAACCTTTTGGCAGCTGCTGTTCACAAACAATCCACGTTAGGAGAAATTTGTGCATCAGCAATTTCCACCATTCACTTTAGTAGAAGTAAGTTTTCCTTGATCCCAAGGGATCTCCCAAGTAGAAATATTCTTACGATTTTATGCCTGGTGGTGATCTAACTAATTTGCTGCTCTTGGGAAATGTTGGCTTTTGGAGATATCGATGTAGTCCTGATAGTTGCTTCAATTTATCATGTAGCCCAGTAAATGGTGGATGGATTGTAATATGACAAGCAGCTTTGCCCCAAATATATAGAACTTTTTGAATATTTGTTGCAAGTGGCTGTTGTCGAGGAAAATGATAAATACTTTACGCTCTTGTGTTTTTTTAAATAGTGCACATGCTTTGGGGGAATATGGAAGTCAACCCTGAGCCATAAAATGCCCATCTTCTGAGATGATCTTATAGCTTTGCTACTTACGGCACTGTTCTACACAAGCCTCTGGGCAATGGTGAAAGTGGGAGACTCGATGAGGATAATGTTGTGTTGAGATGGGTCGGCGGCTGAAGACGAATATTGCCTGACACTTGTTCTAATGTAGACGCAAAATGCTGGTGTAACTCAGCGGGACAAACCGCATCTCTGGATAGAAGGAATGGGTGGCATTTTTTCAGACTGACCCGAAACGTCACCCATTCCTTTTAACCAGAGATGCTGCCTGTCCTGCTGAGTTACTCCAGCATTTTGTGTCTATCTTTGGTTTACACCAGCTTCTGCAGTTCCTTCCTAAACTTGTGCTAATGTTATCAATTATCAGCCTAAATTAAGAAACTTGAAGTCTTGCTTACATATGCATAGATTCAAATGGCTTCAATATCTAAGAAAATAGAAAATCTGAGGGGGTTTTCAAATAGTCCATGAATTCTTTGGAAAGGAAAGCATTGAGGTGTGAAAAATGGATACCTCACTTTAAAGTTGGCACAAAAAGGTCTAATTTCTGGGTAGGTAGATGCGAAGGCTTAAAATAGTTACAATTCATTCACGAGTGGAAGATGGGCAATATCTATCATGTCATAAGTGATAGGTGCAGAATTATGCCATTTGGCCCATCAAGTCTACTCCGCCATTCAATCATGGCTAATCTATCTCTTCTAACCCCATTCTACTGCCTTCTATCCCCTAATCCCTGACACCCGTTCTAATCAAGAATCTATCTGTCTCTGCCTAAAAAATATCCATTGACCTGACCTCCACAGCCTTCTGTGGCAAAGAATTCCACAAATTCACCGCCACCTGACTAAAGAAATTGTTCCTCATCTCGTTCCTAAAAGAACTTCCTTTAATTCTGAGGCTATGACCTCTAGTCCTTGACTCTCCCACTGGTGGAAATATCCTCTACATATCCACTCCATCCAGGCCTTTCAATATTCGATATGTTTCAATGAGGTCCTCCCTCATTCTTCTAAACTCCAGCGAGTACAGGCCCAGTGCTGTCAAATGCTCATCATATGTTATCTATCTTGAAGATCCTTGTAGAAGTTGGTATCACAAAAAGCTGTTACTCAGAGGGTCAGGCAGCATCTCGGGAGAGAAGGAATGGGTGTTTTGACGTTTCGGATCGAGACCCTTCTGCAGACATAGAAGTTGGGCTGCTTTGACCGGGTTAGCTGATAGATCATCTTATGCACAGATTGTGCACCAAAAAAAGGGCTGTGTGTTTTTAAAATGCTGCTTTGATATCAATCCAGCGGGAGCAATATTGTTCCATGGTACTCCTGAAGGCAATAGTTTCCTTCAACTCCAACATCCCTTCTGTCTGAAAGTCGTGGGACAATTTCATTGTGTTGTGAGGGAGGAGGAAGTGGGTCCACCATTTATCTTCATATAGGTAAGAAAATAATTTGAACTGCAACCTGTTCCAGCAGCTCATCCAAATAACTTAAATGAATCCAGAGTCCAATTTCTGGATGGCCCTACACTTTCTGTGTGGGATGGGCTGCAGCCTGTTTCAGACCCAAAAGGACCCCAGGAAGTATTTGCACCCTGTTTTGCATTTGGTTTCTGATTTGATTATTTTTGCATTCAGTAAGAGCAAACTGAAAGGGTATGTAAATACCCGTTCCTATATTTGCCATTAGGAGAATGCAAATAGCATTCTGAAAAGGTGTTTTGTTTGTGAGTTGGTCTGATGTTATAAAGGATCATTTAGGATCCTTTAAATCATGAAAATACGTTTCGCATTGCCCCCACCGATGGAACAAATCGTCTGTTGTGATGTAAATAGAATAGGAGTTAGTTTATACATGCAGAACACAGTGGCACAGCTAGTAGAACTGCAGCTTTGAGCGGCCTGATATCCAGGTTCACTGCTGATCTTGGGTGCTATGTGGAGTTTGCATATTCTCACTGTGGCTGTGTGATTTCCCTACACATTCCACAGGTAGGTTAATTGGCTGCTGTAGATTATCCATTGTGTGTAGGTGAAGGGTGGAGTGGGGGTGGGGGGGGGGGGGGGAGGTTGGGGTTAAAGAGAATGTGGGGAGAAAAGATGGGTTGAATGTTGAATTAATGTAAAATGTGTGGTTGATGGTCAAGACAGACTCAATGGGCAGAAGGTCCTATTTCAGTGCTGTGTATCTCTCTGACTGTAGCTGAGCACTGTTTATTTTAGTAGATCTCAAATTAGAGAAGAGGTCATAGAATTGAAATATAATCTTTGCTAAGCTTTCAAACGACAGAGTTGAAGTTATTTATTTGCTTACAGTAATTCCAACTGCAATATTTTTTCAAAGTTTCTGTTTATGTTTGCTCTTCTACCCTGATTAGGGGTGGGGAAAAAAAGTTTTATTGTGTACTTGCTTGCAGTTCCCCAACTGAAATTAGATGACTAACAGTTTGCTAGTATTTGCAGGGATGTAAGGAGCTTTGTGTTGTATCAGGTTCCCAGGATACCAGATTTAGTCACAAGTTTACAGACGCGTGATTATTTATCATGGTGAGAATTTTGTTTTCAGTTCTAAGTAGTGAAAGTGTGAAATGTTTCAATCAAAATATTGTCTCTAATTTGCAGAAATCGAAAGTATAAACATTAACACATTAGCAGATCAAGACATCTGGGAGTTTTATTAACAAGTTGTTTTTTTTTGTGGCAAGTCCTGTGTGAAATTGCAAATGATAATTAAAAATCCTGTTACAAATGATGAAAAGGCCCATGGTCAGGAGAATGGGCGGGCAGAGTGGCAGTCCCAATATCTTTGTGTTGTCCCGCTTCATAATTCCATGCATGCAGCTCATTTGCTCTTTGCTTTAGGAATTAGGTAAAATTCTTGTTTTACCACAGAATCGCAGATTAAATTCAGATGAGACGTAGAGGTTGGTAGTATTTGCATTCTGATTAAAGTACTCGTATAAGCAAAAAAATAATATTAAATGCAACCTCGTGCCCATATTTTTAGCTTTCACAAAGCAACTTGCCTTACCATAAACCTTTTAGTTCATGTAAACTTTATTGCATATTAAAATAACAATTTCTAAATTGAAGAAAATTGCTAAATTGGGGAAGAGTTGATGTAAAGAAAAGTACATAAATTAATTGACAAACTTCTTAAAGTATATATTTGATATTTAAACTAATTTGAAGTACAGTTCTTTGAAAACTGTTGCCTAGACCATTTCAATCCCTGTTTTAAAAAAAAAGTTAACTACTTTAAACATCTTAGCTTCAGTCAGAGATTTTGACCCAGGGACATTTGACAATGCATTTTGGTTGTACACACTCAGGAATCCATACTTCAAACAGTGTTCAGCCTAATGAGCGGCCAATCATAAATTGACACAAAAGGCTTCTTGTTTAATCTATCCAAATAATTTTGAGATGTACTTTATGGGCAAAATAATATTCAACTCAAAAGGGCTTATTTGAGGCAAAGAAGGTGGTAAATTCAGTTGGAGGCTAATGCTCCACATTTATTTCTAAACTACTCATTTTTGAGTGGTTTTCTTTTCTATTTTGTTTGGTTTAGATTCCAGCATGTGTATTTTTTCCACTTGAGTGATTTGTAATGTTCTGTTTTAAAGGCAATAAAACACTTCACCTCTCCAGACCCATGCTTCATTGATATTTCCCGGAAGCCACATCAACTCTAAAACATCGGTGTTTAAAAAATCTGAACAGTGAACTTGCAATTTTTTTTCATTGTCAATGTTATTTTTAATATGTAGTAATGTTTACATGAACTAAAAGGTAAATGTTAAGGCAACTCTCTTTGTGAAAACTAAAACGTGGGCATTAGCTTGCATTCAATATTATTCTCTTACATATATGAATACTTTAATCAGAATGTAAATACCACCAACTTTGACATCTTATCTGTGAATTTAACCTGTAAAAAATGGGAGGACCTCATTGGAGACCTTTGGACAATCTTTAATTGGACTGTACTGGATTTTTATCTTGCGCTAAATGTTATTTCCTTTATCATGTATCTGTAGTTGGCTTAATTGTAATCATGTACAGTCTTTCCGCTGACTGGACAGCATGCAACCTCAGTACAGTAAACTAAACTATAACCAGATGATATGATAGAACATGGTGACATGATAGAAATTGTGGTGCAATGTCTTTAATCATGGTTGGGAAAAATGTGTTCAATCTAAATCACGCACGAATAAAAGTGTCCATTGAATATTACAAAATTTCGATCACCAATTGTGACATGTCCATGAGCACATCAACAGCTTTCTGCTGTCAGTATTCAATTTTAAAACACATTTGAGTCCTGGTTTTAGTGACTCATATTAGTTACATGCTTCATACAGCACAGATTAACAAGCAGGTCAAGCTATTCTCATTTTGACTCACTGACCATCACCTCGAAAACACCACTGAGAAGTTAATGTTTACCCTATGTTACTTTTGGGTAATAGTGCATTATCTATTTTCACCTTTTTGCATGTTTCTTTCCAAAAGAATAGGAATACTGCATTTTTGTTAAATGACTATTGCATAATGACCATTAACTTATTGCCTAATATTTTTCTGCAAGTCATGAATGTATCAGTTTTCTACGTGTGGCCATTTGGTACCATGTGTCTGTTCACATTTGTTCAGAGGACACCCATCTAAAACTACAGAAAAAGAAACTGCTTCATAAATGCCTGCCTTTCATCAGATACCGGACTAAAATTTGAATTTGATATTCTGGTAACTGCTCATGTGTCAAGTTTCCAAAAGACTTATTCCAACAAAAAAAATCAAGTTTAAAAACCAAATTATGTTGCTCTGGAGTGCATCGTCATTGTGCCCAGTAGCTCTAACACTAACCAGCATGAGGTGCTTTGAAAGATTGGTTTCATTTGTGCCATTCTTGTAGACCAATCTTTCCCACTTGCAATTTGTGTTCAGGAAATGCAAGTCTACAAGTGATGCCATCTCTCTTGTGCTCCATTCACATCAGAATTACCTTGACAATAAGAACATCCATGTCAGTATGCTATTCATGGACAGCAACTCAATCTGCACCACCAAAATACCAAATAAATTCATCCCTAATCCTCTGACCCTTTTCTTTGGAGCTGCCATTTGCAAGTGGTTTTCTTGATGGACAGACCTCTGTGGTTAGGATCAGTCATGTTTCCTCTACTCTGACCCTCAACACTGGTACACCTCGGGGTAGTGTGCTCAGTCCCTTTCTCTGTTCCCTGTACATCCATGACTACGTGGTTAAGTACAATGCCAACTCAGTCTTTAAGATCACTGATGTTATATTAGATTTAGGTGTGGAAACAGGATCCTTGGCCCACCAAGTCCACAGCAACCATTAATCACCCATACACTGGTTCTACGTTGTCCCACTTTTGCACCCTACACACTAGTGGCAATTTACAGAAACCAATTAACCTACAAACCTTCACGTCTTTGGGATGTGGGAGGAAACTGGAACACCTGAAGCAAGCCTATGCTGTCCCAGGGAGAACATCCCAAATCCCTACAGATAGCACCCATAATCGGAATTGAACCCGTGTCTCTGGCGCTGTGTGAAAGCAACTCCACTCTTGCAATGCTGCTGGCCAAATTTACAATACTGAGACAATGTACTAGAAAAAGATCGAGAACCTAGTCATGGCGTGAGGACAGCAACCTTGCCCTTAACATCAACAAGACAAAAACATTGGTTGTGAAATAAGGAAACGGGGAGGTGAACACAACCCTATTCTCATCAGCGGTGAAGATGGTCAACAGTATCCAGGCATCCATATCATTAGCAAACTAACCCAGTCCTTTCACACTCATCATATTTCTCATGCATCTGAGAAAATTCAGAATATCCACAAGGATTCTCTGAAACCTCTATAGATGCACTATAAAGAGTATCTTGACAGGATTCATTTCAGCCTGCTATGGCAACTGCTCTGCTTTTGCCTGTCTGAACCTAGAGTAAATAAAACACAAAGTGCTGGAGTAACTAAACAGGTCAGGCAGCATCCCTGGAAAACATGGATAGGTGATGTCACTTATCCATGTTCTCTAGAGGTGCTACCTGACCCACTGAGTTACTCCAGCTTCTTATGCCTTTTACTCTGTAGGATCAGGCAGAGACTGATCAGTCTGAAGAAGGGTCCTGACCCAAAACGACACTTATCCATGTTCTCCAGAGATGCTGATTGGCTTGTTGAGTTGCTTTAGCACTTTGTCTTTTTTTGTAAACTAGCATTTGCAGTTCCTTTCAGCCGCACTGAACCTGCAGAGCGGCGAACAGAGCCCAGTGCATCTCGGGCTTATCATTTCCTTCCATCTCGGGCTTATAATTTCCTTCCATCCAGTTCATCTCGGTGCATTGCATCAGGAAAACTGGAAATATTGTCAAGGATGCCTGCCTTTTTGACCATTCCCCTTTCTCTCATCTTCTGGGAGAAGATGAACATCCAGCCTTAAGAACAGCTTCTTCCCCACTGCTATGAGTCTCCTGAACCAATCGGCTCTTTCTTACCCCATCCCCAGAGACGCTGCATTAAACACTCTTACTTCTAACTTATTTGATTATTCCATTATTGTACTTTAATGTTCTTTTGCACTGCAATATTGCACATTCTGCTGTTCTGCATTTGTATTTATTATTGTAATTATCACTTCTGAATGTTTACTGTTTATTCTGAGCTTCATGTGAACAAGGAATTTCATTGCACCCTAGAGTATATGACAATAAACTAATTTCTAAAATGTGTGATAAACTTCTAATTATCTTTATTCAAAGATCTATCCGACTGAATAAATGATTCATATTTTCAGGCTTCATATAGAACACTTAAATTGATTATATTGTGAACACATTTGTAATCATCTTCAAAATGACAAGAACTATGTTTTTTGAATGATCTGTATTTTTAATTAATCTAATACTGTGTTGGAAAGCTATCCACGTATTCCAATCTTTAGAAGAAATACCAAGCAGATTATTTTCCAATATGTCATGAATTTTTGATCTTGGCATGTTACTCTCCAGATGACTAGACAGTGGTCAATAATTTTCCTTTGCTTAAAAGGGAAGTGGTGATAATTCAATAAATTATAGGCTGGTAGGTAGGGAAGCTATTGAAGAGGATTCTTCAGGATAGGATTTACTCGCATTTGGGAGAATGGCATAATTATGGACAGGCAGCATCGCTTTGTCTACAGCAGATCCTGATTTACTAATTGAATTTTTTTGAGGAGTTGATAATGATGACCGAGGATAGGGCAATGGATGTTGTTTGTGGATTTTAGTAAGCTACTAGACCAAGTGGACTCGTTGTGCCCAAACCTGTCCTGCATTGGTGCAGCACCCTCTCCTCCCCCACTCCCCTCCCTTCCCCCCTTATCCTCCTCCCCCCCCTAGGAGATAGATTTCTTTAAAATGTGAATAACTTAAAAAATATAACACCCATTTCAATGAAACTTCTATTAGCACCAAAGGGACGACGGTGGGTAAGGTGGACCTAAAATTGTCGTGCTATCGTGTACTGGTTTGGCTGTAGTTCAGGAACAAACACATGAGAGTTCTAGTATATAGATTTGATAAAATCCCTGAGGATATTTTGAGATACATAGGATCCACGCTGACATTGTAGTTTGGATTCTGAACTGGCGTACGCGTTGAACAGAGAGGGTGGGGGAGTATCATCCTGGCATTAGGTCTGTAACCAATGGTGTTCTGTAGGGATCTGTACTGGGACCTCTATGTTTGTGATTATGTAAATGACTTTAACTTAGTTATAGATTATTTGGTTAGCAAGTTTGCACAACAAGACACAAATACTAATGGAGTTAGACAGTGAGGAAGTCTGTCAAAGAATAAAGACAGTGGTACATTGCACCAAACTCTACTTAAGGGGAATTTCAGAATATCATTGCTCAACACAAACTGAGTTTCATATCTTGCAAATTCACATTTTGCATGGGCTGTTTTTCAGATTGACCTTCGTGATGACCCAAGAACTTTGACGAGACTAAATACCTTGAAGGAAAAGCCTGTGACAACAGAACAAGGGGAAAAGTTGGCAAAAGGGGTACAGTGTTTCAATTAGTAATTGATATTTCTGCATTAAAGTATATCACTTTCTCAGTTTTGAAAGATTCAGCCTTTAAAGGTCTATTTTTCCTTTATGTAGAGGCATTTTACTTTTCTCTGTATCGGATGAGTTTTTACTATAATGGTTTCACCACCGTTACAAAAAGAAAAACCTAATATTTTCTAATGTTCCATTTTCATCACAAACACTCTATGGTTAAAAAGCCAGACTACCTGCTACAGTCCACAGATTGCTACTGTCTGGTTCACTCTTAATGTCAATGGGGAATGGTGTTGTAGTGAGAGCATACCTCATTACTCAGTTGATCATACTCCAGCATTAATCTAATACTGGTAAATTGATACATACATGCAAGCTAGTTAATTAGAACAATGGTCAGCCAGGGTTCGTGCATGAGTAACTAAAGCAGGAAGCTGAATATTAGATACAAAAGCACAAATTCTAGGAATATTCACATTCAGCCCTACAGCGATGTAAGAGTCATCTATAATTTTAATCCTCATTTTATCCTTGTTTGACCAAAAATCTTTTTATTTGCAATGGGAACATCTCTCCCCCACCTCCCCCCCAAAAACCTACATATTGCCTAGATTAAGTTTCCCTTCCTTGCAATTTGGTACTTGCACAGTATTTGAAAGGAGTGGAATAAAACCCTCTTTGGTTTTTGGCCATGGCTGATATAATTCAAAGTGAGAACAGGATAGTTTACATAGCCTGAGGGACTGTTACAAAAGCACCCATCTGGAACAGGCTTGCACGATAGCTGCTGGTTTAAGGACGGTGGTATTCCACTATTTGCTGTGCACGATCTGTCCAAACTTTATATCCAGAAAATAGACACATGTAAAGTAAGAGAAATTAGTGGCTTTAGTTAAATATTGTGATATTTTTTACTTTTTAAGTGGATTAAAAACTAAAGGTCCAAACTTTGTGCTTGAAGTTTGGAATAAAAACAGAAAAAGCCGCATGGTTTGAAATGTTTATTTTTCTGTCAATGAAAAATTGATTTTTGTATTCTGAACAATTTTTCTGCAACTGCAATACTTTTACAAAATGTAATACAATTCCTTTTTTTCCTGACAGATTGGAGCATATTGCTATGTGGAGTGTTCAGCATTGACACAGAAAGGACTGAAGACTGTTTTTGATGAAGCCATAATAGCTATTCTAACTCCAAAGAAAAATGTTTTGAAAAAAAGACTTGGATCAAGATGTATAAACTGCTGTATGATCACATGAGGATACAGAAAAGGATGATCCAGTCCACTGTGAAGAACCCTCCAACTATTAAATAAGTGCTTGTATTACATATGTGTGCATTGCGGCTAAAGAAGAAAGTAATTTAGATTTATCATCAAACTGCACAAGTTTTGTACTGTCCGGAGAGGGAAAAAGAACAGCAAATTAATATCATATGGAGGAATTTATTTCCCTGGAAGGTACAATGTTAAGATTCTCAGGGGTCATTTCACTTGCAAAAGTTACAATTTTTAATTCCCCTTGAAATCGGGAAGCAAATCATCCGAGGATTTCCACAAAAAATCTATTGTCTTGGAACACACGCGTTCAAGTAAACATTTAACTCTGCAAACATAACCTTGGAAGGATGACAAATGCCCACATATGCAGTACAAAATGGAGCTAGTCTAACCAAATATATTACAGCATTTTCAGCAACTTGAAATCATCTGCATTTGTATGTGAGGTGCTTCCTGTTCCAGTATATCCACAAAGGCGCGATGACAAGACTGACAGTGAATCCAAGTGTTGCTCCAAGTGTACAGGAAATTGGCCACACCTGTGAAAAGTAACAAATACATAATGTTGGGGTTGCACATGAGGAAACTCTTAAGCACACTTTTTTTGGCCTAACCTGGCTCTAATTAAAGTGCAAAATTAAATAGTTTTTTTTTTTAGAACAGTCAGATTTGTTCCATATTGTTGCACTCATGAGCAAACAAAGATTTAAATGACTTTTGTAGGTTTATTTTCATCACTGCAGCCACTTATTCATGCACAGAAATTTTCTTAAAGACCACAATTTTTTTTGTTGTAGATTTTGCCTACTACATGTTATTTAAAAAATGTTAAACACTAACTTATGCCATGCCTGTATTAATCAAGATCCTTCTTGAT
Source organism: Rhinoraja longicauda (assembly GCF_053455715.1). Classification (NCBI taxonomy): domain Eukaryota; kingdom Metazoa; phylum Chordata; class Chondrichthyes; order Rajiformes; family Arhynchobatidae; genus Rhinoraja; species Rhinoraja longicauda. The sequence continues at coordinate 26,774,405 of NC_135961.1, read as the reverse complement.
TTTCAAAGATATCGGGTCGATCCTCTTGGTACAGAACGTGAAACACAATTCTCAAGAGTTAAGCTACAGCTGAAGTTTGACCCCCCTCTTCCCACTCCCTATCCTTTAAATGTAAATAAGCTAGATGCTGAGGAATCAACTTTGTAATGTTGTTTGATACGAAAATAAATTTTATTATCTCAATCTATAGCGGGATACATTCATTTACGATGAAGTCAGAAAATGTATTCATTCATGCCCATGATAGGACACTTGAAGGTAACTTGTTAAAATTGTCAGAAAAGGATTATAAAAACATTAACATGTGGAGTAAAACTACTGTCAAAAACATGAGCAAGCCAAAGCCTAGTGTTCCCAATCTTTCTCGTTCTCCTGAGATTTTAAACAAAGCACAGAAGACGTGTTTTATTTCAGTTTCATGCAGGTATATATTTTTCCTGATTGATTTTACCAAATTGCTGCAAATCAGTTTTAGCCCTTTTTCAAAAAAGTTGGGATAAGGAATTTCAATACTTCAGTGCACACAATGAAATATAATTAGTACAAGCCCTGCACAGGAAATAAGGCTGCTCCCCATGTTAATCCAGATGCACAAGGGAAAGTCAAATGTATTAAAGTAATTTAAAACAAAACCTAATGCATTTTAAAATGGATTTGGAATAAAGGCAATGTGTTAAGTTCGAAAAATGAAGCTTTGCAGCTCAAAGGATTTCAATTAACTTTCATGGTGGAGTAAAAAGTTCCACAAATATTCACAGGACTACATTAAGCATTTAGTTCAGAACATAATTTGAAGTACTCTTTGATGCAGATCAAAACCAGGCATCCAGTTTCACAGACCCTCTCTCACTTCACCAGAACAAGCATCTAATGACTGTGATTCAATTTCAGGTCTGCTTCATTTGCCTTTAAATTATTCTACAAGTGTTTTCTTTCAATTTTTTTAAAAAGCACATACTCTCAATATCCTTGCATTTATAAAACGTGACTCTTGAATGATTAGTTCAGATTTGGCTATTCTCATTCATCTCCAGTACCTTGATTGAAGGGTATATGAATCAGTCAGATCTTGGCAGTGTAGAGGCTTTGAGGCCATTTGGGTGTTTTTTTTGGAGTATTTAAACTGGAAAATTATTTCATAAAGGTTTGTTCTTTTGAAATAGTCATCAGTTTTTGAGAAATGGCAGGATAGCGGAAGATAAGTGCTGAATATTGTAAAGTCAGTTGTAAATTAGAGGCAGATAACATGTTCCCAATGTTGGGGGAGTCCAGAACAAGGGGCCACAGTTTGAGAATAAGGGGTAGGCCATTTAGAATGGAGATGAGGAAGAACTTTTTCAGTCAGAGGGTGGTGAAGGTGTGGAATTCTCTGCCTCAGAAGGCAGTGGAGGCCAGTTCGTTGGATGCTTTCAAGAGAGAGCTGGATAGAGCTCTTAAGGATAGCGGAGTGAGGGGGTATGGGGAGAAGGCAGGAACGGGGTACTGATTGATAGTGATCAGCCATGATCGCATTGAATGGCGGTGCTGGCTCGAAGGGCTGAATGGCCTACTCCTGCACCTATTGTCTATTGTCTAAATGCATTCTTGCAAAACAAGGAGATGAACATGGAATTGAGTTTGCAATAAGATCAACCAATGTCTTATAGAATCATAGCAAGCTCAATTGGTACAAGGTCAATCAATTTTAATTCATAAGAAGTTCAAGAAATTGAAAAATCCTACCGATTTATCTAATGGAATTTGTATAAAGCTACATGTATCCAACTGTTCCAAAAATATTAAGGATTATTTTTTTAAATTTCATTTTTTGCAACCACTTTCGGAAAACCCCCCCAAAATATGCCCTCATGACTCAAGAGAACACAACAGAAATATTATTTATCCCACAGGAATATATGCTATGCCTGAACTGTGGATTTGTGTGGCTTTTGGCAAAGAGAAAAAAAAATTGGACTCAATTTTACTTCTCAACTGACTTTAATTATTCTCAGTTTAGGTCTGGAGTGAAAAGGAAGGAAGCCATACTTTTACTTTGAAACACCTTTAAATGTATAAATAAGATAACCCAGGGCACTTTGCAGAGCTACTTTTAGAATAGAAATTGAAACACAAAACTGAAATTGAGCTATATATATATATATAAAGGGGAAACTAGAGGAAATGAAGAAAAAAAAGCTTGGTCAGAGGTATGTATTAAGATTGTGCCACAAAGGAAAGAGAAGTGGAGAGGTTTTGTTGGGGAATTGCAGAGTTAAGAAAGGACATTGGCAATTGAAGTTACAGCCACTAACGGTAAAGTGATTACATCTGGGAATACTCAAGAAGTTGATGGAAAACATTTTTTTCCAGAAGGTAACAGAACTAGTAGACTATGGAGACCAAAAACCATCTTACAAAATGCAGGCCAGAAAGTCAATTAAATAAATCCTGCAGGACCCAATTTCATATGAAAAGCTACAATATTCAATTTGACTGGGGTCAACAGCTCACTTAATGTGCTCAATAAAAATTCAATCTGCTTGTGCCTACTTAAGAATCTTCAGCCCAATTCCTGATCTGAAAATTCATCTAATTAAAAAATATACAATATCCATCTATTGAGGCATCAACTTTTTTGATTTTCTACATGGGTAGGATGTCGCAGGGAGGGAGCAAGAGTGGCCAGTGAGGAAGAAAACAAAACACAAAAGCAGTTAAATTGTTTATTTTTTGTAAACATACTAGCTTTGTATATTGCCCATCTATTCCGAGTTATTATGTTTCAAAAACCGGTGGTGTTGCTAAAGGTGAGGAGTCTTTGATTACAGAACACAATATTGATCAACTGGTACAATGGATGGAGCAATGGCAGATGAGTTTAACCCCCATAATGTGTGAGATGATGCCTTTTGGGAGGACTACTAAGAGTGGGGCATGCACCATGGTGTGCTTGTACATCAGTCACTGAAAGTAAGCATGCACATACACCAGGCAGTGAAGAAAGCTAATGGCATGTTGGCCTTCATTGCGAGAGGATTTGAGTTTAGTGAGACTGCACCTGAAGTATTGTGTGCAATTTTAGTCTCCTAATTTGAGGAAGGACATTATTGCTATTGAGAGAGTGCAGCGTAGGTTCACCAGGTTAATTCCCGGGATGGCGGGACTGACACATGACGAAAGAATGGGTCGGATGGGCTTGTATTCACTGAAATTTAGGAGGATGAGAGGGAATCTTATAGAAACATATAAAATTCTTAAAGGATTGGACAGGCTAGATGCTGGGGGAGTCCAGAACCAGGGGTCACAGTTTAAGAATAAGGGGTAGGCCATTGAGGACTGAGATGAGGAAAACCCTTTTCACCCAGAGAGTTGTGAATCTGTGGAATTCTCTGCCACAAAAGGCAGTGGAGGCCAATTCACTGGATGTTTTCAAGAGAGAGTTAGATTTAGCTCTTAGGACTCAAGGAATAAAAGGATTTGGAGAAAAAGCAGGAACAGAGTACTGATTTTAGATGATCAGCCAAGATCATATTGAATGGCAGTGCTGGCTCGAAGGGCCGAATGGCCTACTGCACCTATTTTTCTATGTTTCTATGAATAGTAGGACCCTAGCGAGTACTGAGAAACAGAGGACATTGATGTATGCCTATTGGTCCCTAAAGTTGGCAGCGAAGCTGAGGTCATGAAGAAGGCATAAGCTCTGCTGAACTTTATTACCAGAAGTCGTGGTGTAGCTTTGTACAAGTTTAGTTAGCCCACAACCAGAGGATTAGAAGGACGCAGGTAGACTGCGGACTGTGGAGAGGAGACTTACCAGGATGTTGCCTAGGATGGAATGTTTCAGTTACGAGGAGAGACTGGATAAGCTCGGTTTGTTTTCCTTACAGCAAAGGAGGAAAAGGGCAGACCCGATAGAGGAATACAAAATTATGAGGAGCATAGATAAAGTGGATAGCGAGAATGCTTCTCCAAAATGGAGGCATCCAAATCCAGACAGCATGGGTTTAAGGCGAGGAGTAAGAGGTTCAATGGGGAATAGGAGTAAAAATATTTTCACCCAAAGTGTAGTTGCTATCCAGAATGCACTATTTGAGGTGGTGAAGGTAGGTATTAACATAACATTTTAAAAGGTATCTGGCCAAGCACTTGAATTATGATGGAATAAAAAGCCACAAACAAAAGGCTGGCAAATAGCATTAGTGTTGATGGGTACTTGATTGTTGCCGTCGATATGATGAGCCGAAGAGCTTGTCTCTGCCGAATGAGTAGGTATAATGCTTACATCCACATTATTCATCAATAATTGTATAGACCTGGGTAATACTCTATAATACATTATCTAAGCTTTTCTATACTGAAAAATAAGGTAATCTACATACAATTTTGAAGTCCTAAAAAAGTTGTTGTATTATCAAAATATTTTTTGTTAATCCACCCTTTGGCATTGGATAAAAGAATGAAATAAGGCCTTCAAGAAAAATGTAAAGAGAAAAACATGTTGCCCAAAATACTTGAGATTTACCATATAGAGGATCTGTGCATCACAATGTGTAAAAGAACCCACTTATACTTGTCGGATTCTCTTTATTAGGGGCGCATGGGGACGAGCAAATTTTGTTTAGTTGTTTCTTAGGAATATGTGGAACACATTTATATCGTGACCTTTGATTCGAATCAGTTACATACGAGTGTGTGCCCATATACACGCTTGTACATTGTCCTAATTGTAGATCCATTGATTAAATCTCAGATTTCTGAACATGGTTATGAAACAATACAAAATAATACTATACACAAGAAAACATTTATTCATCCACAATAAAAGTACAAGCTGCTAGAATGTACCATTTTTTTTTTTAAAGCAAGTTTCAAAAAAAGTTTATGTGTGAAGAATTAACATTGAGTTCAATTATACGATATGGAGAAGTGTGAAAAATGTTATCTAAGTGGGTTAAACAGATACTAATGTCGAGATAAAATAAGCACCAATTTCATTCCAGCACAACTGTGCAAGTTAAAGCTATGCTTTACTGCAGAGGATTCAACTTAATTGGCCAACTCTATATATTTATAATCTAAGGCTATGGTTTGTCACTTAACCCCTACCACTCATGTTCACTTGAATGTTAGGTGTTATCACTTTGATCAAATTCAAGTTTATCATATCATATCATATCATATATATACAGCCGGAAACAGGCCTTTTCGGCCCTCCAAGTCCGTGCCGCCCAGCGATCCCCGTACATTAACACTATCCTATACCCACTAGGGACAATTTTTACATTTACCCAGCCAATTAACCTACATACCTGTACGTCTTTGGAGTGTGGGAGGAAACCGAAGATCTCGGAGAAAACCCACGCAGGTCACGGGGAGAACGTACAAACTCCTTACAGTGCAGCACCCGTAGTCAGGATCGAACCTGAGTCTCCGGCGCTGCATTCGCTGTAAAGCAGCAACTCTACCGCTGCGCTACCGTGCCGCCCCTATTAGATATTTGTTGAATAAATTGAATGGTAGACCAGATCAGACTGCCACATGGGCATGGCCCTTATCTGCTCCTTTCTTGCAAGAACAATATTAGATGAAAATGTCATGCTGGAATTACAACCAAACCAAAGCACAACCCAGTCATATGATAGGAAGTTTATTACTTTTATATAAAAAAGGTAATGCTTACAAATGATCTTCGTCTATTGATAAAATTCAATCTAATGCATTTTTAATGTAAAATAAGTTGATATAAGCAAAGATGGACATAAAATACTGGAGTGATGTTTCAGATTGGGACCTTTAAGCAGCCTGTGAACAGTAGTTTTGATACTGATCAGCTTGAAGAAGTTTTCGCTGATGTCCAGTAACTCATGGGTTATTTTACGGTTATTTTAGAAAATTTGCTACCACAAAGATGGATACAGCTCACTTCCTCTTTGGTGTCATGTGCATATTTAAGCAATTTTAAAACTAGAACTGGTCAGCTTTAAACTTCCTGCTTCATTAGTGGCTTTCAGTCCCAGATGTCAAACTTCTGCATTGCATAATACTTTGAAAAGGCAAATCAAGGAGTGAATTATAATTTAGCATTTTTCTTTATATTCCCTGCATGGACTCTCCCCACCATTCTCACATGAAGCTAATACACCTCTACGTTTTAAAGCACATCTGCCACCCGACGCAGTTTCTGACAGATACACAACTTTCCTCGATAAACCAAGTGCCGATACTGAACCTTGGAATTCATTCTCGTATTAAATAACTTCTCCATTAACTCAACTCACTTCCTTTAATTACATGTGTAAGCTGTAGGTTCCTGCAAGAAACCTAGCTATGCTTGCCAATGAACAATACGATATGGAAACAAGCCCTTTGACCCAAATTGTCCACGCCAACCAAACCAAGGTCCCATTTGCTTGCACCTGGCCCATATCCCTCCAAACCTTTTCTATCCACACACCGTGAAAGCTCATTCTGTGTACAGGTCCACCATCGATTTTCTGGAAACTGGTGGTCCCACCTCTCCTATGATCTGGACAAAAATCCCCCCTCCCCCATCCCGGATGACCCCCCGAAAATGTGAGGCCAATCTCGATCTCATTGGGACTTCCACGCCAGCCGGCGGGTCGAATTTGACGCTCTGGAACTCCAGGCCGGCTAGAGCTGGCAGATCTGCTCCCATGGCCGACTTTGAAGGCCGGTGGCTTGGCCCCTTAAGGCCATGATCTCCATTGGTCTGGTAAAACGGATAATCCAGAAAGGTTTTGGAAGCAAGGGTGCTGGAAAAAGTGTGAAAACATTGCATCTCAGGTCCCTTTTAAATCTTTCCCCTCTAACCTTAAACCTATGCCCTCCAGTTTAGACCCCACGACACTGGAAATAAGACAGTGGCTCTCCACCATATAAACCTCAATAAGATCATCCCTCAGCCTCCTATGCTCCAGGGAAAAAAGTCCAAGCCAATTCAGTCTCTTCTTACTACCCAACCCCTCCAGATCCAGTTGATACCAGTTCTCTAGCAGGACAGCAAGGATTGTATAACATACTCCAAACGTGGCCTTATCAAACAACGCCTTGTAAACTGTAACACGATGTCCCAACTCTTGTACTTAATATCCTGACTGATCCAATCTCTCCAAATAAATAAAGCCCTCCATTCTCAGCAACATCCTGGTCAATCTTTTCTGCACTCTTTCTAATGTCACCACATCCTTCCTGCAGTGTGGAGACTAGAACTACACACTGCACTCCAGGTGCAGCCTGACCAATGTTTCATTGGCTGCGACGTGATGTCCCAACCTTTATACTCAAAAGACCAGGCCTTCAAAGGCAAGCATGTCAAATGTTGTCTTTGCTATCCTGTCCATTTGTCTTGCCATGAACTTGCATCACAAGGTCCCTCTGAATATCAATACTCTTGAAGTCCCTGCCATTTACTCTGTATGTCCTGTTAACATTTATCAATATCTAAAAATCTAGGATCTGTCTTCAATAAATTCATCCACTGAGCCAAGTTTCTTGTGCAGAGATTTCATAAGATTCACTACTCTAGAAATGAAAATTCTCGTCACTGATACTCTGATTTCAGATTGAACTCAATCTTCATATTCTTATATCCCCATCTACCCTTACACACAGACTAGTCGTCATTCACCTTTTTCCTATCCATTTTGTCCTCTCTCTAAAATTTTCTAAATTTGAGGCAGGTTCACAGAGATACAAGAAATAACAGTACAAGACCATTTGGAATATGCTGCTGCTCAATCATTCAACAAGATCAAATCAGATCCATTACCGAACAATCAATAATGCCATATCCCTCAATCCCCCGAATCAAAGCAACAGAATTAAAGTTACAAAGAGATGGCTTAAGCTGGGTTTGTTTCTATAGGGAACGCAGGAGACTGGGCAGAGATTTAATTGAGCTGTTTAAAATTGTGAGAAGCTTAAGTGAGATAATAGTAAGCATTCATTTCCCTGCAGAGAGGACAGTAAATAGATGGCATAGATTTAACTTAAATGGTAAGATTTGGGAGGATTTGTAAAACAAAATCACACTGAATAGGGGTCTGGAATTCACTGGTGAAGATTGAAACACTCATCACTTTTGTAAAAGGTATTTGGAGGAGCATTTAAAGAACCATTACCCATAGGGCCATACAACCAAGTGGGATTGCATTAAAATCAGTTTCTGACCAGCATTGGCACAATGGCTTCAATATATTGTAAACTAATGCAGATCAGTGTCAAAAATTATCATAGACACAAAAAGCTGGAGTAACACAGCGGTTTCAGGCAGCATCTCTGGGGAGAAGGAATGGGTGACGTTTCAGGTCGAGACCCTTGGTCAGTCTGCTTAAGAAATTTCAAGGCTGTAGGAAGGAACTGCAGATGCTGGTTATACCGACTGCCAGTCGGAAGAAGTGTGCCGACCCGTAATGTCGCCAATTCCTTTTACTTCAGAGATACTGCCTGACCCACTGAGTTACTCCAGCATTTTGCGTCTATCGTTAAGAAATTTCACGGCTTTGATGAAAATTTCACGACCAAAAAAGGTCAAAGAAGGCAAAATGCTGAGTGGAGCAGCAGTTGAATGAGAGTGTAACCTGTGTAATATTTTTGTTCTGTGTGGGGAGCTACTAGATTGTAATCACTCTCCTGAGATGGAGAACCCAACCAAACTTGGACGTCACTGATATATGCCTGTGTAGCCAGTGTGGACGGGATTGTGTTTCTTTCCTTTGGTGGAGTTTCTGCTCAGTGGGAGGGGAAGGTTACATTTGGACTCCCACTTGCATTTCATGAAACCCGATCAGCAGCAGAGAGGTGAATGCAAGTGCATGCAAGTGCTATTTGCTTACAAAACCACTTTTGCTTCAAATGAGCTGCAGGTTGAAAACCTTGCCTGCTCTTTTCCACAAATCCAAACTGTGAGGGGCCATTTGTTTAATTATTTCTCACTGACTTGCTGGAAACTGGTCAAATTCCCTGCATGTATTAACATGCTTTCTGGCTGGAGGCATCACGAGAGTACTTTTTACCAATTCAGTAAATAGTGCCACATAATTTAAAACTATTCAACACATCTGCTTCCAAATCCGTTTGCTTACTGACCATATTTGTTCTTACATTTGCCTTTACTGATGTTGTTTCATTTACAAGGTTTTAGTAGAGTCAGGAGATTCCATCACTGAACCTCTAACCCGGGATCCTTGTTATTGTGTATGCTTGGTCTTTAAAGACTGAAGAAGGGTTCCAACCTGAAACGTCGCCTATTCCTTTTCTCCAGAGACGCTGCCTGACCCGCTGGGTTACTCCAGTATTTTGTGTGTATGTTCGGTATAAACCAGCATCTGCAGTTCCTTCTACACACGTACTTGTTAAAGACGGGATCAGACTCAGCTGCAATGGACAAAACCAAGTAGCCTTTTTTGCCACCATGAGATAACTGAGTTAGGCACCAGATGGCTACCAGTATTTGTGTACCTAACACTAATCATTGTCACCAGATAGGTATAAAAATGGAAACAAGATTGCAAAGCAGTGAGAGATGAATTTTGAGAGGCAAATCACCATAATGGATTAGTTGCAAAAAGAGCAAATTTTTGCATCATTAAGTTTTAGTGCCAATTTGTTGGCCAAACCATTGTATTTTAAAGAAAGCAAATGCACAACATCTTAACATTTAATACACACTGCTAAGGAGAAATGCTAGAGTATAATAACTCCAATTTTGGTGAACTTGTCCAACCAAGGTGTTGAACAGATACACCACATTAAAAACCAGCCAATGGTCATCTTGGGCGATTAATTTCTGCCACTGGTCATTAATAGAATAATTACCATCAAGTCTTAGCCATCAAAACTGACCAGAAACTCACGGGACCATTCATATCAATGCTGTGACTGCACAAGCAGGTCACAAGTTGGACAGTGTCTCACTTAGTTTGGCAGAAGGTAATATATAGGTGAAGAAATCAGACATGAGAGAAGGGTCAGGAGTATAGTGGAGTGATACAATAAGCGCATGGGATCTGAATTCATGTGTGAAGATGACGTTACACTGGAAAGCAATTGTGTAAACATATGATTAACGAGCAAAGCACCAAGGCAAATTCTTTGTATGTCTACATACTTGACGAATAAAATGTATTCAATTCAATTAGTTAATATATCAGAATAATTTTCAGTCATTGAGCGATAAAGCATAGGAACAGGCCCTTCAGCCATCAATGGCTACGTTAAAAATGATGTCAAATTAAACTAATCCCTTCTGCCTACATATGAATCACATGTCTCCATTCACAGTATATCCATGTGCCTGTCTAAAAGCCTCTTGTACACCACTATCATATGTTTACACCACCACGCTGGTACCTACCACCGGGCAAAAAACTTGCCATGGACATCTCCTTTCAGTATCCCTCCCCCATCTTAAAGCTGTGGCCTGCATTTGACATTTCCACTGGAGAAAAAGGACCTGACCCAATACACTATCTCATATTTTTATAAAGTCTGTGCTGACATTTAAGCACCCAGTTTTACACTAATTCCATCCTGACCCTTTTATTCTCTTACATTCTATCATTGATCTACATATGTGGGGCAATGTTCTGTGAGTGCAGCACGGTGGCGCAGCAGTAAAGTTGCTGCCTTAAGGCGCTTATAGCGCCAGAGACCCACGTTCGATCCCGACCACGGGTGCTTTCTGAACGGAATTTGTACGTTCTCCCCGTGCCCGCGTGGGTTTTCTCCGAGATCTTCGGTTTCCTCCCACACTCCAAAGACATATAAATGCAAAATTGTCTCCAGTGTGTGTTAATGTGCGTGGATCGCTGGTCCCTGTGGTCTTGGTGGGCCGAAGGGCCTGTTTCCGCGCTGTATCTTTAAACTAAACTAATACAGTAAGTAGAGCGCCTGGATGAAATCCATGTGGTCACATTGAGATCATGCAACTCCACACAGATATCATCGGTGAAGAGGATTGATCCCAAGTGGCTTGTGCTGTGAGGCAACATCTCCATGAGCTGCGCCACCCGTGCTTTCCATTTGCATTCATCTTTATTGCACAACAGCACTGTCGGAATACCCTAATTAAATGGTTGCAGCACGCAGAGAGATTGCCTCATTCACACTGTATAAACAATAAAGGCATAAAACCATCTAAAAAGCACATCTGAATTTGTCTATTTCCTGTGAAATATAATTTGGAAAATATCTGACGAATTAAACTTTCACTGATTTTTTTGCTCATGACCAGCTACACAACAGTTAACACATGCAGCTTGTCATGTGTCACCATTAAATGAAAAGGAAGTCTAAATGGAAATCACCTCTGGATCCAATGAAATGAAATAAAATGCTAATAGAACTTTTATGAAGTGGAAATAATCTCTCTCGTTCAGAAATGTCATTGCATTTCTCATTCAACATTTATATTAAGCATATTCTTTGCGCCCAATGTAGACAGCAATTAATGACCGTCTGAATTTAATTTAGTTTAGATATACAGTGTGGAAACAAACCCTGAGGCCCACTGAGTATGCACCGACCAGTGACCACCCCATGCACTAGCACTATCTACACACTAGGGACAATTTACAAGTTACAGAAGCCAATTAACCTACAGGCCTTTATGTCTTTGGAGTATGGGAGGAAACCTGGAGAAACCGGAAGAAAACCCAGCGGTCACAGGGTAAACATACAAAATCCGTACAGACAGCATCCATAGTCATGGTCGAACCCAGGTCTCTGGCGCTGTAAGGCAGCAACTCTACCACTGCACCATTGTGCCGCCCTTAAACAATTTTTTTTGGTAAAGAATAAACTGCCAGAGGAACTCAGCGGGTCAAGTAATATTTGTGGTGCATAAGGAAATCTCGATGTTTTGGGTTGAGAGGCAGCAGCAGGACTGAGAGGGCAAAGACAACCAGTGTAAAGAGAGATGGAAAGGCACAAGAATGGTCAGAAGGAGCTAGGTGGACCAAGGATGGTGTGAATGGATGACTCAGTTGATGTCAGGTGGGGAAAAGGGAGGGCTAGAGTTAGGAGAGAGGCAGGTGGGTAATAGATGGAAACAGACAAATAAATAGGAACGGACTAATGGCACTGGCTGGGGAGAGGGAAAAGTGAAAGTGGAGATAGCTATTGTGGTGGGTGATGAGTGGCAAACAGATTCCTACCAGTGGTGGAATCTGATAAGTAAGGACTTTAATAATGAGAACCATTGAAGAAAGGCGAAGGGCAGATGGAACCAACGTGGGAAAGAGGGTCCAGTGAGTGAAATGCTTGGGTAGTAGGGGGATAGAACCAGGTGGGGGGTGAAAATGGGATATGGGATGGGTGGGAGGTGTATGACAAAAATGGAAAGGCCAGAGATGGAAAGACACTAGAGACCAGAATGTGAAAGATAGGGATCTAGATGCCCTTGTATGTGAAACACATGTCATATCATATCATATATATACAGCCGGAAACAGGCCTTTTCGGCCCTCCAAGTCCGTGCCGCCCAGCGATCCCCGTACATTAACCCTATCCTACACCCACTAGGGACAATTTTTACATTTACCCAGCCAATTAACCTACATACCTGTACGTCTTTGGAGTGTGGGAGGAAACCGAAGATCTCGGAGAAAACCCACGCAGGTCACGGGGAGAACGTACAAACTCCTTACAGTGCAGTACCCGTAGTCAGGATCGAACCTGAGTCTCCGGTGCTGCATTCGCTGTAAAGCAGCAACTCTACCGCTGCGCCACCGTGCGCAAGTGGCAGCAATTAATTAGGACGGGAAAAGAAATGTTGGAATTTAGAAAAATAAAAGATGAGCTCATAGAACTGAACATTGAAACCATCAGAAGGGTTAGGTAGCATATTCGGAGAACACAGATCAGCGATGTTTTGGGTCAGGACCCTTCTTCAGACTGGTAGGGGTAGGGGGAGGGAGAAACGAAGAAAGCTGGAAAAGAGGAAGGGTAGGACAAAGATAGACACAAAATGCTGGAGTAGCTCAGCGGGTCAGGCAGCATCTCTGGAGAGGAGGAATGGGTGACGTTTCAGGTCGAGACCCTTCTTCAGACTGATGTCAGGGGAGTGGATGGGACAGAGATAGAATGTAGTCGGAGACAGTAGGACTGGTGGGAGAACTGGGAAGGGGAGGGGATGGAAGGAAAGCAAAGGCTATTTGAAGTTAGACAAAGCCTGGCACGCAAGAGACCCTTCTTCAGACCCGACCGTCACCCATTCCTTCTCTCTAGAGATGCTGCCTGTCTGGGCATTTTGTATCTACCTCAAGCAGTAGGTGGTAACAGGTGAGGAGGGGGTGATTGACAGATGGTTGCACAAAGACCAGAAATGAAAAGACAGAAGGAATGATACAAAAGAGAGTTGTGAAACTTGAGGAAAGAATGTAGGTGGAAGGGGAGGGAAGGAAATAATTAGGTACGAGTCCAGGTAGGGGGTACAGGGGAGAGGAGGAAGAAAAAGGAAGGATGGGGGTGGAAGGGTGAGGTATGGGGATTGGTTTCGTTTTGAGATGCAACATGGAAACAGGCTCTTTGGCCCACAGTTCGCATCGACCACTGATCGCTGTGCACTAGCACTATCCTACACACGAGACAATTTATCAAAGCCAATTAACCTACAAACCTGTACTTCTTTGGAATGTGGGAGGAAACCAGAGCAACCAGAGAATACCCAAGCATTTCAGGGAGAGAACGTACAAATTCCACAAGACAGTACCCATAGTCAGGTTCAAACCCGGGTCGCTGGAGCTGTAAGGTAGCAACTCTACTGCTGCGCAACCGTGCCGCCTTTAGGTAGTTAATTAACTAAAATTGGAGAATTCAATGTTCATACTAGAAACATAGAAAATAGGTGCAGGTGTAGGCCATTCGGCCCTTTGAGCCTGCACCGCCATTCAATATGATCATGGCTGATCATCCAACTCAGTATCCCATACCTGCCTTCTCTCCATACCCCCTGATCCCTTTAGCCACAATGGCCACATCTAACTCCCTCGTAAATATAGCCAATGAACTCGCCTCAACTACCTTCTGTGGCAGAGAATTCCACAGATTCATCACTCTGTGTGAAAAAAAAGTTCTCATCTCGGTCCTAAAAGACTTCCCCCTTATCCTTAAACTGTGACCCCTTGTTCTGGACTTCCCCAACATCGGGAACAATCTTCCTGCATCTAGCCTGTCCAACCCCTTAAGAATTTTGTAAGTTTCTATAAGATCCCCCCTCAATCTTCTAAATTCCAGCGAGTACAAGCTGAGTCTATCCAGTCTTTCTTCATATGAAAGTCCTGCCATCCCAGGAATCAATCTGGTGAACCTTCTCTGTACTCCCTCTATGGCAAGAATGTCTTTCCACAGATTAGGAGACCAAAACTGTACGCAATACTCCAGGTGTGGTCTCACCAATGCCCTGTACTGTTGGGTTGTAAACTACCCAGGTAGAATACAAGGTGCTGTTCCTCCAGTTTGAATGTGGCCTCGCTCTGGCAATGGATGCGGCTCAGGACAGAATAGTCAGTATGGAAATACAAAGAGAAGTTAAATAGTTAACAGCTGGCCTTGGTGAACCTAATACTTGGAGTATTAAGTACTTACAGGAGAAACAAGCTGGAGGCAAACCTCTCTGGTGGTTGTATTTGCCTCTTTATTCACACGTTGCTTTGCTCTTCACATGAACACCACTGGGATCAGGAATTCACCAGGTGCATTCCTGGAAGAACGCTACATTCTTGACAGGAACCAGGTATCAGATAAGGTACTACATCTCAAGTGAATCCACGGCCAGTATTTAAAATGCAGATTGTCTTGCCTGATGTCTTCTATAACATTAATCAAAACCAATAGGATAGGTAATCAGATTATTTATCTCAACGCTGTTTATGGTACCTCACATTGTGATAACTCTGTTGCATTGTTCCCCGCATTCAGGCAGCAGCCTTGCTTTAAAAGAAGTTCATTAACTAAGCTTCCTGGAGCATTCCGAGGTTATGAAAGACCCCATATCAATCTACGTTTGTTCATTTGGCCAGTCCACGGTGGGTTGGCCTTGGGCTAAACAGGAAATGTTACCCAGAAAAAGTGTCTGGAGTGAACATTTACTTTCATTATAAAGAAATTCCAAAATATGTTGGGGAACACCCAATGAGGGAATCAGAAAGGTGTGTAATTTAAGAACATTGGGAAAGGGACAATGGGAAAAACAAATGAAATGTGAAAAGAAGAATATATATAATTCAAACATGGGTCACTTAAAGGAAACGTCTCCTTAAAGGAGTCAGCGCCAACTTCTTTGATACCGCTGGGGTTTAGGCTACCCAAGCAAGGTATGGGATGCTGTTCCTCCGATTTGTGCTGAGCCTCACTCTGACAGTGGAGGAGGCCCAGGACAGAAAGGTCAGATTAGGAATGGGAGGGGGAGTTGAGGTGCTGAGCAACCGGGAGATCATGTTGACCCACTCCCCTGACATCAGTCGGAAGATGGGTCTCGACCCGATTCCTTCTCCAGAGATGCTGCCTGTTCCGCTGAGTTACTCCAGCATTTTGTGTCTTCAATTTAAATCAGCATCTGCGGTTCTTTCCTTTACATATTTGAATATGGAGAACAATGTCAGAGACAGCAGAGCAGTGTTACAAGTTTAAAACAAAGCACAAGTCTCTGGAGTCCTCATTTTCCAAAGGAAACCTGGCCAGGAATTCTCATTTGTGAAGAATTCCATGTTGGCCGATCTGGTTTGGGAGCTTAGTCAAGTTATTTTAAATTATTGGGATGGATATGCCAAAGGTATCTAATCACGAAGCACAATTACACAAATTTTAACCAAATTCCTGCTTGCTAATTTTTGAAAGTGATGAATGAGCTCACTGGAAGAATTTACTTTCATGCTGACCTGTGGCCAATGTTTCAATTTCACAACTTCTCCTCCAACAAAGTGTCAGATTAACGATGGAACAGATCTCTTCATGGAGCCAGTGTCACCCTTGTGACACATGGCACCTCTCCAAGTTTACTACTGTGACCCATGTTAATTCATAAACTAACAACATCTAAGAATGATAGACATAAAATGCTGGAGTAACTCAGTGGGTCAGGCAGCATCTCTGGAGAGAAGGAACAGGTGACGTTTTGGGTTGAGACCCTTCTTCAGACTCTCTAAGATATCTAAGAAAATCTAAGGTATTTATTCACAAAATGCTGGAGTAACTCAGCAGGTCAGGCAGCATCTCAGGAGAGAAGGAATGGGTGACGTTTCGGGTTGAGACCCTTCTTCAGACCATCAGTCTGAAGAAGGCTATCGACCCGAAACGTCACCCATTCCTTCTCTCCTGAGATGCTGCCTGACCCACTGAGTTACTCCAACATTTTGTGAATAAATACCTTAGATTTGTACCAGCATCTGCAGTTATTTTCTTACACTAAGAAAATCTAAGAATGCCTATACCTATGGGAGAAAGGAAAAGCGTCCCATTAGATTGGGTGCAGAGTCCATTGCATTCAAAAATGTTCAGATGTTGATGTAAAAATTCTATATCTTTGTAAAGGCCAATAAGTAAAAAATACTTGTTGGATCCAAGGATATTGTTTGGCTGTGGTCTAACAATAGATCTGAAAGAAAAGAATCACTGGCCACTACTACTACAAATTCATAAAAGGAAAATATATCAGACACTAGAAATATGAAATAAAACAATTAAAACAAAAATGGAAATACTCAATAGGTTAGCCAGCATTTATAGAGAAAACAGAATAAACTTTTCAATCTGATGACTTTTCACCAGCTCCCTCTCAATCACCCAAATAAACCAATTGAGAAAATGAATACAAAATTGAAAATAACCATCTTTGTCAGTGATATTGTGAAATGTTTATTTACTCTCAGTCATCTAGGCTGAACAGGCCACATTGCTCAGATGCCCAACAGCAGTCTCCCAAATCACAAGCTCTGTCATAGAAGGAGATTACCAGCAAAACAGAAAAATATTCAAGGATGCGCTCAATGCTTTCTTCGTCACTGACTCCCGAGAACCTCCGGTACATGTCATAAGTTCATACGTTATATGAGAATGGGCCATTTGACCCATTGGATCGACTCTGCCATTCAATCATGGCTGATATATCTTCCGCTCTCCTGCCCATTCATCAACCCCATCTCCTGCCTTCTCAACTCAAAGTGGAGAAGGAGCAATAAGAATAGCACTGAAAACTTGGAGGGCATTCAACAGGAGCAGAGAGAAGCCCTAATTGACAGAAGCAGCTCACCATCTCACGTGACCCACCCATCCACCTATTCCATCAGCTGCCACCTGGGCCCTCAGCTCAAGCAGCATAACCGACACCATCTTCAAATATTTTACTAACGTCACATATGCAATCCATAAAATAGTAAAGAAATAAATATTACAAATGTGGATGAAATACATTCAAGTTATGAAACAGTTAACAAGATTAATAGTGAAACTTGATGATTCCATAGAATTCGTCAAGTTGGGAGATCTGAATTTGCAAACCCATAAATTAAAGAGCCAGACAGCTTAACAGTTTACTCTTAGTTCAGTGCAAATTATCCATGCATTAAAAACATTCAAACATTCATCAGTCTTGTAGATAAATACATGTAATTTGAAATATAATTCTCCAAGGATACTTACACCACAATGCGATACTTATGCTCTAAGCATCTGGGGTTTTAACAAATTGCGTGCTAATTGATCCCGTCACCTATTTCAGAAATTAAAGCATGCCTTCTTTCACTGGCTATTTATTTTTCTACTTGAGACGCAAGAGCTCGTCAAATTTAGTTTATTTTCAAACAATCTTGTTCTCTTTCCCTTAGTGCATGCAGCTGCAGCAATGAGAAACCTCGGATTTTTCATTGAACACCATATTTTTTACGATGAACCATTACATACCTGCCAAGGCCTGTCCCAGTCCAGTGGAATAGGAAACGCTCCAAGCCAAGCCCCAAACAAAGTGGAAATTGTGGTGATCTGAAGACTGGTATCCCAAATAGACAAGGCTCTGCGGGAGAAAAAGGAGATATTATTCACAAGCTCATTCCTAATGTAGTGAACCTGAAGGCTAGGCTATAAGGTGGTGAAGTTAAATATGCAAACAAACGTGGATACTGTTTGGAAGAAGTGGAAAAATGTAAAAGGGGGCAGAGGATAGACATGGAAGAATATTAGACATAAGGAACTGCAGATGCTGATTAATACACAAAAGGACAAAGTATTGGAGTAACTCAGCAGGTCAGGCAGCATCTTTGAAAAACATGGGAAGGTGATGTTTTGGGTCGAGACTCTTGTTCAGACTTTTTCTCTAAACTTCAATTAACATAGGTTGATGTCGCTCCACCTATCTTTATACATCAACATGATCATGCCAAGAATCAACCTCGGAAACCCCTCTGCATTGCCTCCAGTGTAAGTAGAGGCACTACCTTCAATCTGGAAACCAGAACGGGATTCCAGGTGCTATCTCAGACACGGCTAAAAAATAGCATCAAAGGCCTCATACTTGAATACTGCATGCATCTTACAATAAAGGCCAGCATTCCATTGGCATGCCTATCTGCAAGCAGATTCTGTGTTTTATGCACAAGGTCCCTGAGATGCTTTTGCACTGCGCCATTTTCCAGTCTCATTCTATTTAAATAATGATTTACTTTTTCATTCTTTCTTCCAAAGTGAACAATCCCATAACTTCTCACATCGTACTCCATTTGCTAACTTTTTGCCCCCAAACTTACACTTACAAACAGTCTGAAGAAGGGTCTCGACCCGAAACGTCACCCATTCCCTCTCTCCTAGATGCTGTCGTATGTTGAAAGGCTGGAGCAATTAGGCTTGTATACACTGGAATTTAGAAGGATGAGGGGGGATCTTATTGAAACATATAAGATAATTAGGGGATTGGACACATTAGAGGCAGGAAACATGTTCCCAATGTTGGGGGAGTCCAGAACAAGGGGCCACAGTTTAAGAATAAGGGGTAGGCCATTTAGAACGGAGATGAGGAAGAACTTTTTCAGTCAGAGGGTGGTGAAGGTGTGGAATTCTCTGCCTCAGAAGGCAGTGGAGGCCAGTTCGTTGGATGCTTTCAAGAGAGAGCTGGATAGAGCTCTTAAGGATAGCGGAGTGAGGGGGTATGGGGAGAAGGCAGGAACGGGGTACTGATTGAGAGTGATCAGCCATGATCGCATTGAATGGCGGTGCTGGCTCGAAGGGCTGAATGGCCTACTCCTGCACCTATTGTCTATTGACCTGCTGTGTTACTCCAGCATTTTGTGATACTTACAATTTCAAGGTCCAGGTCAGGGTTACGCGGTCAGGGTTACGCGGTCAGGGTCACGCGGTCAGGGTCACGCGGTCAGGGTCACGCGGTCAGGGTCACGCGGTCAGGGTCTCGCGGTCACGGTCTCCAGGTCACGGTCTCCAGGTCACGGTCTCCAGGTCACGGTCTCAAGGTCACGGTCTCAAGGTCACGGTCTCAAGGTCACGGTCTCAAGGTCACGGTCTCAAGGTCACGGTCTCAAGGTCACGGTCTCAAGGTCACGGTCTCAAGGTCACGGTCTCAAGGTCACGGTCTCAAGGTCACGGTCTCAAGGTCACGGTCTCAAGGTCACGGTCTCAAGGTCAAGGTCTCAAGGTCAAGGTTTCACGGTCAGTTTATTGTCACATGTACTAATTAAAGTACAGTGAAATTCAAATTTGTTCCATTTGCTAACTTTTTGCCCTCTAACTTACAATTAAAATTTGCTAACCCACCTGTTTTGCCTGCAACCTCCCTTGTTGGGCATCAGGTCAGCACTTGGAACATTCTCTCACCACCATCCAAATACTCAATGGCCACTTCAGTTATGTGGTTAATGGTGATCAAGGCAGAAACCTTACTACATGTACAGTACCCTCCATAATGTTTGGGACACAGACCCATCATTTATTGATTTGCCTCTGTACTCCACAATTTGAGATTTGTAAAAGAAAAAAAAAACCTCACATGTGGTTAAAGTGCACATTGTCAGATTTTATTAAAGGGTATTTTTATACATTTTGGTTTCACCATGTAGAAATTATAGTTGTGTTTATACATAGTCCCCCCATTTCAGGGCACCATAATGTTTGGGACACATGGCTTCACAGGTGTTTGTAATTGTTCAGGTGTGTTTAATTGCCTCCTTAATGCAGGTATAAGAGAGCTCTCAGCACCTAGTCTTTCCTCCAGTCTTTCCATCACCTTTGGAAACTTTTATTGCTGTTTATCAACCTTGAGGACCAAAGTTGTGCCAATGAAAGTCAAAGAAGCCATAATGAGACTGAGAAACAAGAATAAACTGTTAGAGGCATCAGCCAAACCTTAGGCTTACCAAAATCAACTGTTTGGAACATCATTAAGAAGAAAGAGAGCATTGGTGAGCTTACTAATTGTAAAGGGACTGGCAGGCCAAGGAAGACCTTCACAGCTGACGACAGAAGAGTTCTCTCTATAATAAAGAAAAACCGCCAAACACCTGTCCGACAGAACAGAAACACTCTTCAGGAGTCAGGTGTGGATTTGTCAATGACCACTGTCTGCAGAAGACTTCACAAACAGAAATACAGAGGCTACACTGCAAGATGCAAACTACTGGTTAGCCACAAAAATAGGATGGCCGGGTTACAGTTTGCCAAGAACTACTTAAAAGAGCAACCACAGTTCTGGAAAAAGGTTTTGTGGACAGATGAGATGAAGATTAACATATCAGAGTGATGGCCAGAGCAAAGTATGAAGGAGGGAAAGAACTGTCCAAGATCCAAAGCTTACCACCTCATCTGTGAAACACAGTGGTGGGGGTGTTATGGCCTGGGCATGTAAGGCTGCTGAAAGTACTGGTTAAACTATCTTCATTGATGATACAACAGCTGATGGTAGTAACATAATTAATTCTGAAGTGTATCAACACATCCTATCTGCTCAAGTTCAAATAAATGCCTCGAAACCCATTGTTCATTCTACAGCAAGACAATGATCCCAAACATACTGCTCAAGCAACAAAGGAGTTTTTCAAAGCTAAAAAATGGTCAATTCTTGAGCGGGCAAGTCAATCACCCGATCTGAACCCAATTGGGCATGCCTTTCATATGCTGAAGAGAAAACCGAGGGGGACTAGCCTCCAAAACAGGCATAGGCTAAAGATGGCTGCAATACAGGCCTGGCAGAGCATCACCAGAGAAGACACCCAGCAACTAGTGATGTCCATGAATCGCAGACTTCAAACAGTAGTTGCATGCAAAGGATATGCAACAAAATGCTAAATCAGACGACTTTCATTTACATGACATTGCTGTGTCCCAAACATTATGGTGCCCTGAAATGGGGGGACTGTGTATAAACACGGTTGTAATTTCTACATGGCGAAACCAAAATGTATAAATATAGCCTTTATTAAAATGTGACAATGTGCACTTTAACCACTTGCGATATTTTCTATTACAAATCTCAAATTGTGGAGGCAAATAAATAAATGCTGGGGCTTTGTCCCAAGCATTATGGAGGGCATTGTAAAATATACCTGGAGTAGCATCTGACATGCTGACCCCGAGGATACTGGCCAAGCTCTGGAAAGCCAGATCAACCGATTCTCTCTCTCTCACACCCCTTCCCTCTCCTAGCAAAGACACGATGGACCAAATAACCTCTCCTGCATCCATAAAAGTCTGACAAAAACCTTTCCACAATTTGAAGGTAAATATTGGTAGATTTTATTTCAGCAGCAGAATTACCGATTAGTTCATGGCTAAATATGCAGAGACTCTTAATTAATTTTGTTCTCATTTGACATCTTATATTACATTAACCAATGCATAAAGAGTCGGTCAAATCAGACAGCATCTTAATCTTGTGTTTAAAATTCTTTATGATATCATCAGTCAACAGATTCTGTGATTGCCTGACCTTTACTACAATGTTATATACAATCTGTCAAAAAGCAACATTTTAAAATTAAGAATGTTTGACAGGGTGTTCAATATTATGTCAAATCAATCTTGCTTACTGTGGAGGTACGTGACAATGATACAGTATCCTGCTGGTTATGTTACTTGACTAGAGCCCAGAGACCTGGACTATTGATTCAGAAGCACAGGCTCCAATCCCACCAGCAGCTGGAAAATGAATTAAAAAATCTTGCAGACTGGCCTTCATGTGATCCCAAGCCACCAACTAACTGCATCGAATCAGTCTAACAGCACAGGACCCTTTACTTTGATCATCATGGCTGTTGTGACCATTATGTGCTAATATGCCTTGACAATTCAAGTGCTCATCAATTGCTTTTTAAGTGTGTTGAATACCTGCCTCTATCATCTTCTCATGGAGAGCATTCTCAACTGCAACCACCTTCTGGGTGAAAGAAATCTTCACAATATCCACTCAAAACCTTATGCTTCTGAACTTATAGCTATGCTCCCTGGTTTTGGACACCTCAACCATGCAGAAAGGTTTCTACTATCTATCTCATAATTTTGTACATATTCTCAGGATTGCCCCTTCCGCCCACCCAGTCTATCGAGTCTCTCCTTATTCCGTCTCAGGCAACATTTGGGTGGCGTCCCTCTCTACTCTCAATACAATACAATACAATATATCTTTATTGTCATTGTACAGGGGTACAATGAGATTGTGAATGCGCCTCCCAAACAATGCAATAAATTAATTAGCTAGTCAGTATTAATTTAAACAACCCAATGAAACAAATTATAACAGTTTTAAAACCGAATAAAGTGCAAGTAGATCAGTGCCGGTTCACTGTGCGATCTGTGCTGGTTCACTCTCTTCAGTGCAATTACATCCTTTCTTTGGAGACAAGATACCACAAATGCTAGAATCTCAAGAAAATACAAACTGCTGGACAAAATCATCAAATTGAGCAGCACCTGTGCAGGCAGAGGTAGTTTCAGGTTGAGGCTCTGCATCAGAACTCTCTGTAGTGCAGTTACTAGAACTACACACACATTCACACACATCAGCCAGATGTTGCCTAACCAATGTTATATAAAGTTGTACCAAGATCTCCTTGCAGTTATATTCTATGCTCCATCCAATGAAGGGAAGAAGCTGTACATCTTCACCTCCCAATGACCACTTACACCACTGTTATTCTACCTTCTCTCCTCTCCTGTTGGTCAGACGACACAAAACACGCTCCACCATATTCAAGAACAGCTTTTCCATTGTTGTCATCTCCTGAATGGACCTCTCGCATGCTAAAGATTAATTCCCAATCTACCTTGTTGATTGATGCCTTGCATTATTAATCTGCACTTTCTCCAACACTATATTCTGCATTCTAATTCATTTTCATACTTGCACTACCTCGATATACTTGTGTACAGTATGACTAGCCTTTATAGCTTGCAAAGCTTTCACTGTATCTCGGTACAGGCGACAATAATAAACCGATATATATCAACAATATATATAATTTTTACTAAGGCCAATTAACCTAGAAACCTGCACGTCTTTGGAAAGTGGGATTAAACCGGAGCAACCCCATGTGGTCACAAGGAGAATGTGCAAACTCCTTGCAGACAGCACCCATGGTGAGGTTTGAACCAGGGTCTCCAGTGCTGCAAGGCAACAACTGTACCGCTGAGCTACTGTGAATTATCAACAAGAATACACCAACAATTTCAAAATATTCACCTCGGTCAGCTTTCCATTAAACATCCAGAAAATTTAAAAACCTAATCCACATCTAATCATTATCTCAATTTCTTTCCCACAGTTTTAAATACAAGCTCTAGTCAAGCTTCTCAAATGATAGGTTTTCATTGAAAGTTTTAAAAATCAACTGAATAACTTGAGAAAGAGAAATGGGGAGAAAATTGGCAATGGAACCTCCTTCCAATAATTTATCGTTAAATAATTCCACAAATTCACGAGTTTATAGGATAAATAGGTCGTTCGGCCCATCGAGTCTACTCCGCCATTCAATCATGGCTGATCTCTGCCTCCTAATCCCATTTTCCTGCCTTCTACCCATAACCCTTGACACCCATTCTAATCAAGAATTTGTCTATCTCTGCCTTAAGAAATATCCACTGACTTGGCCTCCACAGCCCTCTGTGGCAATGAGTTCTACAGATGAACTACCATCTGACTAAAGGAGTTCCTCCTCTCCTTGTTAAAAGAGCACTCTTTAATTCTGAGGCTATGACCTCTGGTCCTAGACTCTTCCACCAGTGGAAACATCCTTTCCACGTCCAATCTATCTATGCCTTTCATTATTCCGTAGGTTTCAATGAGGTCCTCCCTCAACCTTCTAAACTCCAGTGAGTAGAGGCCCAGTGCTATCAAACGCTCATCATGTGCTAACCCACTCATTCCTGGAATCATTCTTGTAAATCTCCTCTGGACCCTCTCCAGAGCCAGCACATCCTTCCTCAGATATGGGGCCCAAAATTGCTCACAGTACTCCAAATGTGGCCTGACCAGCGCCTTATAGAACCTCAGCATTACATCTCTGTTTTTGTATTCCAGTCCTCTTGATATAAATGCGAGTATTGAATTTGCCTTCTTTACTACCGATTCGACTTGCCAAATTAACTTTTTGGGAGTCCTGCACCAATAGTCCCAAGTCCTTTTGTACCTCTGATTTCTGGATTCTCTCTCCATTTAGAAAGTAATTTGCGCCTTTCTTCTTATTACCAAAATGCATGACTCCGTACTTTGCTATACTATCCCAAGGTTACAGCATAATACTATCGATAGCCTTTACATTCCTGGACTAGACAGGTATAAAGAAAACCAGACATAAATGACGAGAATTCATGAGACCAGATTCCAGCGCTTTTAAAATTCTCTGCATTTTCTCATGATCTAAATCATTCAAAATTATTTGGATGCTCATCTTTCTATTTTTAGTCTTATTAAATTGAAGTGTGGAAACATTATTTCATGCTCTCTTTCCAACAATGCACCCAAATTTCCTATCCCATCGTCTCATTAACAAAAATAAATTTCTTCTTACAATATTACCATATAAAAATACTCACCTTTAATTTAGTGAAAGCCATAAACCTAGCATCTTGGTAAACTTCAAGAAAGATCAGCACTAACAAGTCCACACAGAGCTATTGCCGCTCCCCTCTCCTGACAACCCGTGAAGGTGTGATGATGAAAACTTCATACTGATGTCCAAAGCACTTGAGCCAACTTCATTTCATCACATCACTCACTTAAATTTATATTTTAAATGCAACTAGGTGGTACAATTCATGTCTACCAAAGACATATTTTGTTAACAAGGAATAATGAAGCCCCCCCCCCCCACATCCTCTACCCTGCCCATCCGAAACCCACCCATCACACCACATCCCTCCGCCACTCCCACCCCATTCAACCTCATTCCACCCCTCCTTCTCACCCCCTACCCCTCCCATCCCCTCCATCCAACTCCTCCCAGCCACCCTCTCCCAACTCAACCTCCTGCCCCCTCCCCTCCAGTCCCCTCCACACCACTCCCACCTCCCCCCTCCTGCCCCCTCTCACTCCTCCCCCCACTCCACTCACTCCCTCCTCACATCCTCGGCCACCCAAATTCCCCCACCCCTTCCCCTCCCCCACCTTGGCTCTGCTAGTTGCTGCTAGTCAGTCAGGAAGTGGTGCGGCTCTCTCGCTGTTCATGTGCATGCCATTATTAACAATGAGCAGCTGTCCTGCAGTGAGAATGGGGCAGCTCAATTGCTCATCTTGGCTCTACTCCCAAGTAAAGCTTCAGTTACTTGGGACTAATAGACTGCTCTTGCCTTGAGCAAAGGAAGCAAGAAGGAAAAATCTGGGATGAAGGATCGCACATGCAGTGAAAATTCCAGCTTCTTTTATACTCCAGCCAAGTACTTTGTTTGCTTTGTAGATTGTAAAACGCAAAGAAAGTTTTAACTCGCTTGATTTTGTGTAGGCAATTTTTCAACAAAAACAGTTATAACTATAAAAAAAAGCGCAAAAGGGCAGGTTTTAAAAATCAGAATATGGCAGACTATTCCCAACAGATGGTGTTCAGACACTCCAGACAAAAGTTTCCATTGCTGAGCCCCTCTCAAATCACTTTCATTGAGCCCATTAGTTAGCCAATAAAACATCACGTACGCAGTGTAATTATGAAGGAGAAAGTATTTGTCTCAATCGAGCATTAGCAATTTTTAAAAGCCAAAAATTAATTGAATATACTTTTTCAGACTGTAGGCAGCAAAGTGAGCACAGTAGCTTAATGGTTACATTACTGTACCAACAGCCAGACACCAGAATAGTTGATACAGAGACACAAGGTCAGATCGGGGGCAGCACAGTGGTGCGGCAGGTAAAGTTGCTGCCTTACAGCACCAGAGACCCTGGTTCAATCCTGATTGCAGATGCTGGCTGAAGGGAGATCACACGTTTTCCCGGTGACTGCGTGGGTTTCCCAGTTGTGCCCCAGTTCCCTCCCGCACTCCAAATCACTCAGGTTTGTGGATTAATTAGCTTTGGTACAATTGTAAATGGTCCCGAGCGTGTAGAATAGTGTTAGTGTACGGGTGCGACTGCTTGTTGGCGTGGACTCGGGAGGCCGAAGGGGCAGTTTCCGCGCAGTATCGCTAAAGTCAAAAGAAAAGTCTAAACCCATTGTGCAGGCTGAGGATTTTAGTTTCAAGTAATTAAATTAATCTGGACCTCTTAATTAAAAAGCTCAATAATAATAACCATGAAGGAAATCTGCCATTCATATCTGGTCTGACTGATAAGCATGTCGAGACCTACCAATGCTGTTGATCCTCAAAGATTCTCCATTCAGGGATAATAAGAGATGGATAACAAATTGTGGCATTGCCAGCTATGTCCTCATCCAGTGAATGAATAAAAAATAAAAGCAAAGAATTTAAAAACAATGTTTATGCTGTGGTCATTTCTGTGTGCAATTTATGCTGTACAAGTCCACAGAAAGAACATATTTTATATCCCTGTGGGCTATACACCCCCTAGTGGCCAAGTTACTGGGAATAAAATCACAAAACAGCCCATTGAGCACAGCGAGACAGTCCTCAGGCAGTGTTGATAAAATGATTCAAAGGGAAAACTAAACCACAACCTTGGATAGTAAAAGCGATTTTTTTTAATTTCTATATATTCACTCCAAACTCTCTCAAATTTTCTCCCATCACTATGCTCAGTTGCCTCACAAACCTGCTGAAATTATTTGTTCAAATGACTCACTGGATAGCCACAAGGATAAAGGATCTCCTGTGGCATTCTGTGCTGCACCTTGGTGGGACCAGTCTGTCGCTGAAGGTGCTCCTTAGGTTGACCAGTGTGTCACGGAGGGGATGAGATGTATTGTCCAAGATGCTTCGCACTTTGAGGAGCATCCTCCTTTCCGAGGAAGGTTTAGAGGAATATGGGCCAAATGCAGGCAAATGGGACCAGCTTAGATGGGCATCTTATTCAGCACAGCTGAAAGGTCCATTTCCGTGCTTACATAAAAAACATTAAAATAATTTAAAATGTGTTGGAGGATTAATAGAATAACAGCTGATGGTCTAGAAAATCTGCTCGTCCAATATTCAATTCCAGACTAACTGTAAATTACTGTAATTTAATTTCCTCACATATGCAACCTGCAATCACATCAGTTATTTTGTGCAATAACTTGTCCAAAGCCCATAAATGTTCCACAATTTCAAAACCAAATGAAATTCCTAATTCGTGTTTCAGCCTTGGTTTCTTCACCATCACACCTTAAGTGTAACTTTATTTAAATCACGGTGACAATCAAACCGATGCTTACGAGAGTTTTTCAAAGCTCCATCTTATCTACTTATTTTGATGACTGGATCCCACCAAAACATTGAAGCATTAATGCCAATGCCAAGATGAGTCCACTTCAAAATCAAAAATGGTCAAAACAATTGTTTGAAATGTATGTGTGCGCATATGGAATTGTGCCCAGACACGAGTTCCCAATAGGGCTGTAATCAGTTCTCAAAGGAACCTCAATCAGTTCAGCAGAGCTTAATTCAGTGTGGTGCCTTTCCTGCACAGCCATCTGAGGATACTCCTACCTTTGTAGCTGCAGCACAAATTGCGACTCACATTGGAGGATTGAGGGCCAACAAGAGAAAGGGAGAGGAAAAGAACACTCAGATTCACGGATTGCTGGAAGGTGGGAAGATTGGTGGAGGGAGGTCGGGAAACTCATCAGAACCACTATTAGGGGAGCATAAAAAAAGTGCTGAAGCTTGGAATATGAAACAAAAGCAGATAACACTGGAGATGCATCAGCAGCATTTATGGCGAGAGAGAAAGGAAAAGCTGGAAGTTGCAGAGATAGAAAACAAAGGAAATGCCTGCATTAGGGTGAGGAGTAAGGTTATCTAAATTGACACGATTATTTTTGGTGCCTTCTAGTTAATCATTGACATGGAAGTGCTTGTGAATAGTCATAAATGAATGAAAGCAGATATGGGGGGAGGTGAAGGTAGAATAACTGGCTGCAACTTCAGAGTGCAGAACATCACAGTTGGTGAAAATGTGAAATGAAAGAAAAGGATAGGAAAAAAAACCCAGCAGCTCAGTTGCAACTGTGCAGAGAGAAAGAAATTGAGATAATATTTCATATGGAGGGGAGGGCCTTGCGTCAGAATTGGCCAGTTGCGACAGAACAGGGAAGAATGGTCATTTGAAGCTGCTGTACATTCAGTCTAGAGAGCTGTAACATATCTAAACAGAAAATTAGGTATGGTTCCTCAAGATTATGTTGGACTGTGTTGGAATGGTGCAAGAGACTACAGACAGGAGGATAGTGTGGGAGTCGAATGGAAAAATAAAACCACTAGCAATTAGAAACTCAATCACACTTAGGGGACCGCGGGGGTGTTGTGCAAGGCAATAATACAATCTGCTTTTGATTTATCCAATGCACCAGAGATCACATCCTAAGCCCAACATGCAATACATTGTGTGGCTGACCTGCAAGTGAATTGATGCGTATTAAATTAGAAGAGCCTGGTGGTTTGTGGCCTGAGTTATTTCCTCCCGGGCCATGATTTACCATTTCAAGAATGTCATAAGTAATTTCACGATTTTGCAAGACACATCAAGGCAAGATATGCACCTCTGAGACACTTATCCAGTTACATGCATCTGCATACATGCACAAATACCAAGACTATCTACATCCCTTCCCTCTTTCAACACTCCATCACCAAATTTCAATCCCCTCTACCTCCCATCGAAGCCAAGCATCCAAAGGTAGGATAATGAAACGGTCACTCAACATTATTAATCTTTTTAATTTATCCTAAACTGCAAGAATTTGTGTGAAGGGCACTTCTATGGGACAAAGGCCCTTGTGAGTTCAGTACCTATCCAGGCTTGAGAAGAGCATCCTCTTCCTCAAAGACAGAGTTGTTATATATATATATATATCTATCCCACTAAACAAGCAGAGGTGACACAAAACCTGTCACGAGCATCAAAATCTGTGTTGCAAATTCCTATACCAGTTTGCTGATGACACTGTGGTGATGGACCTGATATCCGATAACGATGAGAAGGCCTACCGGGAGGAGGTGGCTGATCTGGCACTCTGGTGTCAGGACAACTACCTCCTCTTGAATGTCACAAAAACTAAGGAGCTGATTGTAGACTTTAGAAGGGCTCAACATCCGAGGACGTACACGCCACTGGAGTTAAATGGAATTACTGTGGATAGAGTGAGCAGCTTTAAATACCTGGGTGTCCACATCACAGAGGATCTGACATGGACAACACACATTGCCGTACTGGTGAGTAAGGCAAGACAGCGCCTTTACCACCTCAGACAGTTGAGGAAATTTAGAGTCTCTCTGAGGATCCTTCAGTGCTTCTACTCTGGGGCTGTAGAAAGCATCTTGTCCGGGAACATCACAATCTGGTTTGGGAACAGCTCTGCCCAGGACAGGAAGGCTCTGCGGAGAGTAGTGCATTCGGCTGAACGCACTATGGCAACTACACTCGCCCCCCTGCAGGACCTATACATCAGGAGGTGCAGATCCAGAGCCAGCAACATTATGGGGGACCCCTACCACCCCAGCAACGGACTGTTCCAGCTGCTACGGTCAGGCAAACGCCTCCGCTGTCACGCTGTGAAAACAGAGAGGATGAGACGGAGTTTCTTCCCACAGGCCATCAGGACTGTTAATTTACCGTATTAATTTATTTTTTGTGTTAATTTTTTTTTCTGTTTTGCACAATCTGCAGGCGTTGCCACTTTCATTTCACTGCACATCTTGTATATATGTATGTGGCAAATAAACTTGACTTGATTCTGAAGAAGGGTCTCGACCCGAAAGGTCACCTATTTATTTTCTCCCAAGATGCTGTCTGACCCGCTGAGTTACGCCAGCTTTTTGTGCCTATCTTTGCCATACAGATTTTGTTTAGTTTAGAAACAGCGCAGAAACAGGCCCTTTGACGCACTGAGTGCCAGCTGGCCAGCTATCCCCGCACACTAACACTATCCTACTACGAGGGACATTTACAATATAACCAAAGCCTACAAACCTGTACTTCTTTGGAGTGTGGGAGGAAACCGGAACACCCGGAGAATACCCATGCAGGTCACGGGGAGAACGTACAAACTCCATACAGACAGAACTGTAGTCAGGATTGAACTCGGGTCTCCGGCACTGCAAGACAGCAACTCTACCGCTGCGCAACCGTGCCGCCCTAAACAGTGACACTCTAGACTGAACAGCTTCAGATGACCACCTTGTAAAGGTGTATAACACGACCGCTCTATAAATTCACCTTTTGGCCTATATGTGGTGTAGGAGCCATTTACGCTCAATTTAGTTACTGTCATTGTATTATGGCTATGTTTAATATTTCTAGTTTCTATCTTTTTTGCATGCTTGTGGATGTGATTTGATACGTAATGGGGAGTGTCTACATGGGAGGAGGCTAGCGTAGCCACAGATTGTGGGTCAGTTTAGTCTTGGAGGATGGAGAGAATAGAGTTTTTTACCACGCTCGCGCCAGCCACACTCACAAGGACCACACGGTAAAGACTACACAATTTTTACTGTATTGTTTGAAGAAGAAACAGTTGACAAGACCGAAAAGTTATGAATTACTCTTTTGATTTGTGCTACTTTAATAAAGACCAATTAATCAAGAAACAGCGTTTGGAAGATTCGTTTTTGTTATCTCAGAGTGCGGTGTGTGCGTAAGCTATACCTCCATTCCATCCCCGAGCAGTAATGGCTATCGAAGTTGGACTTTGAGACGGTATAGAAACTGCCATTACATGTGGTAAATGTTTAGTAATTCATTGTTTCCCAAAATTTCAGTGCCCAACCAAGTTGACCGTACTGTTATTCAGAAAGAGGGGATTCTGTAAAGAGCATATTACCGAAATGAATCAAATGCTTTACGTTTATGAATTAATTACTAAACACATCTTTAAAAGTAAAACCCGAGTCCTTACTTCTTTGTGAATTCCAAAAGACAATTGTTTCTGAAACTGGACGTTCCAGTTTCAGAAGAGCTTCAAATACAAATTGCTTGATAACCAACATTAGTTGTGAATCTGACACTGGAAATATGTTAGACTGGTACCATGCATATCGACTGGAGGTGTCCCAAGTTCATGAATCATACGAGCAAAATTAGGCCATTCGGCCAATCTAGTCTACCCTGCCATTCAATCACGGCGATCTACATTTCCCTCTCAATGCCATTCTTCTGCCTTCTCACCATAACATTTAATACTAATCAAGAACCTGTCAATTTCCACTTTAAAAATACCCAAAGATTTGACCTATTTTCCAAAGGTACATCCTTTTATTCTGAAGCTGTGCATTCTGGTCATCGAGTCTTTCAGATGGAAACATTCCCTTCAGCCCAAATGCCCACACGGGCCATCAAGTTCTATCTACATTAGTCCCATCTGCCTGCATTTGGCCCATATCCCTCTAAACCTGTCTGATCGATGTAACAGTCTAAATGTTTTGTAAACGTTCCAATAGTCCCTGCCTCAACTACCTCCTCCGGCAGTTTGTTCCATATACCTACCACACTTTGCGTGCAAAAGTTACCCCTCAGGTTCCAATTAAATCTTTTCCCCCTCACCTTAAACCTATGTTCTCTGGTTCTCGAGGCCCCTACTCTGGGCAAGAGACTTTGTGCATCTACCTGATCTAACCCTCTCATGATTTTGTCCACTTCTGTAAAATCACTCCACATCCTCCTGCGCTCCAAGGAATATTCCTAGCCTGTTCAACCTCTCCCTATAACTGAGGCCCTCGAGTCCTGGCAACATTCCATAAATCTTTTCTGCACCCTTTACAGCTTGCCAACATCATTCCTATAACATGGTGCCCAAAAATGAAAACAAACTAATTGCAGCCTCACCAACGTCTTATACAACAGCAACATGACCTCCCAACTGCTATACTCAAGTGCTCTGACTGATGAAAACCACCCCATCTCCCTGAGCTATCACTTTCAACAAACCATGTACCTATACTCCTAGATTCCTCTGCTCGACAACACTCCCCAGAGCAAGCTCTACCATTCACCATGTAGGTTCTGCCCATGCTATTGGTCCCAAAATGCAACACCTCACATTTCTCTATTAAATTCCATTTATCATTTCTCGGCCCACCTACTCAACCGATCACGATCCTGCTGCAATCTTTAACAACCATCTTCACAATCTACAACACCACCTACTTTTGTGTTATCTGCAAACTTGCTAACCATGGCAAGTACGCTCTCAACCAAATCATTGATATAGATGACAAACAGCAATGGACCCAGGACCAGACCCTGACACACACCACTAGTCACAGGACTCCAGTCTGAAAAGCAACCTTCCACCATCACCCTCCGATTCCTTCCATGAAGCCAATTTCTCCTTGAATCCCATAGGATCTAAGCTTCCAGAGCAGCCTACATGTGGAACCTTGTCAAATGCCATACTAAAATCCATGTATACAACGTCTACAGCACTGCCTTCGTCTACCTTTTTGGTCACATCCTCAAAAAACTCAGATTCATGAGACACATCCTCCACACAGAGGTACAAAATCATGTTGACTACCCCTAATCTGCCCTTGTCCATCTAAGCCCAGGTATATCCTATCCCTCAGAATAATCTCTCGTAACTCCGACCACAGATGTTAAGCTTACTGGCCTGTAGTTCCCAGCCTTTTTCCTGCAGCCCTTCTTGAACAGAGGCACGACACTCCCCTCCCTCCAGTTTTCAGGTACTTCGCCTGTATTAAACGACGATTCAAATCTCTGCAAGGGCCCCTGCAATTTCCTCTCTAGGTTCCCACAGTGTCCTTGGATATATCTGATCAGGCCCAGGAGATTTGTCTATCTTCGTACATGTCAGGATATTCAGCACATCTCCGACCATTAAACTGACTGCTCGTAACACACTTTCAGTGACTACCTCAAGATCCCCCAGTCTTTCTCCACAGTAAAAACAGAGGAGATATACTTGTTGAGGACCTTGCCCATCTCCTGTGGCTCGACACAGAGGTGATCACTTTGATTCCTAGACTCTCCCACGGTTGGAAACATCCTTTCCACATCCAGGCCTTTTACTATTTGATAAATTTCAATGAGGTCCTCCTCGTCCTTCTAAACTCCAGCAAGTCGAGGCACAGACTTGTCAAGCACTCAACATACATTAACCTAGTCATCCCCAGGATCATTCTTGTAAACTTCCTCTGAACCTTCTCCAACACCAGCACATCCGTCCCTATGGGGCCCAAAACTACTCACAATACCCCAAATGCAGTCTGACCAGTATCTTAGAAAGCCTCAGCATTACATCCCCGTTTTTATTTTCATATCCCGGTTTTATTTTCTGACTAATTTTCTGACCGTGCAGAAATGATTGCAAGCCCAGTTACTTGGATTACATTACCTATTGAAAAATAGTGCTATCTAATTTCTCTGAACATATCAATAAAATTTAGATCAGCCAAGTGAGATGTACTACATTTCTGTACTTTTCAATACTGGATTTATTCTTAATTCTTTCCAGACCTATAACATCTAAAAATAATCTCATTCTATCTCATTAACTGCTGCATGTTAATGTTACTGAAGCCCTCTTTTATGTTATTACTGTGTCTATTGTTAGAAGGAGACACATCCAGACATATAAAGTGAAGAGGAGTCTGGATGGAGCAGATAGTGGGAGGTAGTTCTCTTTGTTGCAGGTCTTCCACAGCTTTAAGGGCAAATGAATGGAGAATGAAATGGATAAAAATGTTTACATAGCATGTGGATGGAATATGGACTTGCAGATATGGTGGAGGCAGGTCCCATTGTGTAAAATGCATTAAAATGCAGCAAATAAAATTTTGCATGCATATGGAGAAAAGACCATTTGGAGAAGAAAATTGCTTTGGCAGAGCACCACTGTGAACATTATGTGTAGTCTGAAGAAGGGTCTCGACCTGAAACGTCACCCATTCCTTCTCTCCTGAGATGCTGCCTGACCTGCTGAGTTACTCCAGCATTTTGTGAATAAATACAGTGAACATTATGGTCTGAATGACCTCATTCCCCAATTCGTTGAGTGTACATAGATCTGTGTTATGGAAACTAGTTTGATTATTCAGATAGACACAAAGTGCTGGAGTAAATCAGCGGGTCAGGCAGCATCCCTGCAGAAAAAGGATGGGTGACATTTCGGGTTGGGACCCTTCTTCAGACTGAAAGAGGGGAGGGAACTGGAGGTTAGAAATGATTATTCAGATTATTGGTGAAACAGTGCCTGTGGAATGTAAAATAATCACACCGGCCACGATGAAAGCTAATCAATTCTACACACTTTGTTGCTTACCCGTTTTTACTGAAGACACGTATCCACACCTGCACATTGGGTCCCCGCACACATAGGCATCGGAATGTTGTGAAGGTAGACAATAGAACAGCAAATAGAAAGGTCTCCTTGAAGGATCTGTAAAATGCAAAATTTTGCAATGACAACACTAGTTTATGTTTGGTGACTTCATAAGATCATAAGTGAAAGGAGCAGAATTAGGTCATTCAGCTCACCGTCTACGCCATTCAATCATGGTTGATCTGTCTCTCCCTCCTAATTCTCCCTCCCTCCCCCCATTCTCCTGCCTTCTCCCCACCTCTGACACCTGTACTAATCAAGAATCTATCTATTTCTGCCTTAAAAATATCCATTGACTTGGCCTCCACAGCCTTCTGTGGCAAAGAATTCCACAGATGCACCACCCTCTGACTAAAGAAATTCCTCCTCATCTCCTTCCTAAAAGAACATCCTTTAATTCTGAGGCTATGACTTCCGGTGCTTGACTCTCCCACTAGTGGAAACATCCTCTCCACATCCACTCTATCCAAGCCTTTCACTATTCTGTACGTTTCAATGAGGTCCCCCCTCTTTCTTCTAAACTCTCGCGAGTACAGGCCCCGTGCACTTCATGTGTTTATCAACCTATTTCTTATTACTCCCAAGCCAGAGCTCCTGAACTGCAGAATCTCCCACGCCATGCCCTGAACTGCAGAATCAGCCAAGGAAGAGGGGCTGGAGAGCCAGGGTCCTGGACAGGCTGAGGCTGCGAGCTCACCGACCCCCACTCCCTAGCTTACTGCTGGCCAACGTACAGTCCCTGGACAAACTGAGGGAATTGAGGGCTCGGGTCTCCTTCTAGCAAGACACCAGGGAAATAAACATCATCTGCCTCACAGAAACCTGGTTGTCGGCATGGGTCCCGGATCAAACCGGGTTCTCCTTACATCGAGTGGACAGGGGGAGGGGACTTTCGGGGAAGAACGGGGCGGAGGAGTGTGTTTATTTGTGAACATCTTATGGGTGCAATCAAAGAAACATCCAGACTCTGAAAACCTTCTGCTCCCCCAATCTGGAATACGTCACACTGCTTTGCCGGCCTTTCTGGTTATTCCGGGGGGTTTACAGCCGTTATTGCCATGGCTGTTTATATTCTCCCACCCCCCCGGGCGAACACAGAGCAGGCACAGCGGGAACTGTACAAGGCCATCAGCACGCAGGAAACCACACACCCGGACGCTGCCTTCATCACCGCGGGGGACTTCAACAGCGCCAACCTGAGAGAAGTCCTCCCAAAACTCCACCAACACTGCCTCCTGCCCCACGCGCAGAGACCGCATACTGGATCACTGCTACACCACCTTCCGCCATGGCTACAAGGCCGCCTCCCGCCCACCACTGGGCAAATCAGACCCCTCCTCCACCTGCTCCTTTCCGCCTATAGGCGGAGGCTCAAACGGGAAGCCCCCACCTCTAGGTCAGTTCAAAGCTGGACAGACCAAGCAGACTTCACACTTCAGGACTGTTTAGATCAGGTGGACTGGGAGATTTTCCAGGCAGCTTCGAACGGTAACATCGACGAGTACACAGACACAGTCACCGGGTTCATCCGGAAATGCGTGGAGGACGTTGTTCCGACCAAATGGGTCCGGATGTTTCCAAACCGGAAGCCCTGGATTGGCGGTGATGTCCGCGCAGCTCTACAGGCTCAGACCGCAGCATTCAACTCAGGCTCCGCGGAGGACTACAAAAGGACCCGGTACGATCTGAGGAGCCCAATTAGAAGGGCCAAAAGATACTCCAGCGAGAGGGTAGAAGCCAACCTCACCTCTAGCAACCCAAGGCACCTCTGGCAGGGTCTTTGGACCAGAACAGATTACAAAGACCCCCCCACACCACAGCTTTCCTCCCAGACAAGCTAAACCACTTCTACGCTCGGTTTGAGAGGAACCACCCCGACCCCACACCGCTGAGGACCACATCCCGACCATCACAGAGGACAACGTGCGCCGGTCACTCGAGTCAACCCACGCGTCCTGAAGGCATGTGCAAGTCAGCTAGCGGGGGGTGTTCACTGACATTTTTAACCTCTCCCTTTTCCCAAGATCCGTCCCTACCTGTCTGAAAACCTCCAACGTCATCCCCATACCCAAGCACAACAAACTCACCACCCTCAACAACTGGCGACCCATAGCATTGGCATCCATCATCAGTAAATGCTTTGAGAGCTAATCAAGGACATAATCTGCTCTTCACCACCCAACAACCTGGACCCCTGCCAATTTGCCAACAGATCAACAGACAACGCCATCGCCCACACCCTTCGCACTGCCCTCACCCACCTGGACAAGAGGGACACGGTTGTTAGGATGCTGTTCATACACTACAGTT
Organism: Rhinoraja longicauda; assembly: GCF_053455715.1. Lineage (NCBI taxonomy): Eukaryota > Metazoa > Chordata > Chondrichthyes > Rajiformes > Arhynchobatidae > Rhinoraja > Rhinoraja longicauda. The sequence goes on along the minus strand of NC_135961.1, from coordinate 26,737,185 downwards.
CAGCATACAACAAAATTGTGCCCTCGAAGCACGTCGGCAAGCTTCTGGATCTGGGGCTGGACCCAGGCCTGTGCACCTGGATCCTGGATTTCCTGAAGGGCCGACCCCAGGTTGTGAGGATCGGAGACCACACCTCCACAGCCCTCATACCCTTGACATCGGCACACCTCAGGGGTGTGTCCTCAGCCCCCTCCTTTATCCCTGTACTGTGGGGACCCATGTCTGTGTAGCCCGACATGACAACAACACCATCGTCAAGTTCACGGATGACACTAGTCGTGGATCTGATCACCAACGGGGACGAGTCGGCCTACAGAAAGAGGGTAGTAGCCCTGACACAGTGGTTCCAGGTCAACAACCTCTCTCTCAACGTCGACAAGACCTCGACAAGGAGGTGATCATCTACAGGAAGGGGGGGGGGGGGGGCACAAGACCAAGGCGGTGATCGTCTACACACCCCCCCCCCCCCCCCCAATCAACATCAACAGTGTTGCGGTGGACAGCTTCAAGTTCCTCAGTGTCCACATCACAGAGGACCTGACCTCGACCACCCACATTTCCACCATCACAAAAAAGGTGTAACAGAGCCTCTTCAACCTCAGGCGACTGAAGAAATTTGGCCAGAACCCCCAGGTCCTCAGGGATTTCTACAGAGGCACGGTGGTGAGCATCCTGACAGGCTGTATCTCCACCTGGCTCGGCAGCTGCACCAGCCTCACCCAAAGGGCCTTGCAGAGAGTGGTGCGGATGGCCCAGCACATTTCTGGGTGCGAGCTGCCCTCCCTCCGGGATAACTACTCCAGGCGGTGCGTTGGAAAAGCCCTGAGGATCATCAAAGACCTCAGCCACCTGGACCACGGTCTATTCTGCCAGCTGCCCTCAGACCAAAGAGTGAGAACTGTTGGAACAATTATAGTTAATAAGGCATTTGGGATCATGGGCTCCTTTATAGAATACGTGAGCGAGCGAGTTTAGTTGAATCTTTCAAAAACACTGGCAAGGCTTGTTCACCATACTCTTGAAAATATGTTAAAATCACAGAGACGGCACAGAAAAGAATGACCTGTATAGCTCCATTCTTTATATCAGATTGGAAAGGTTGGATTGGTTCTCTTCGGAGCAATTTAGTTTGAGAGATTTAATAAATGGTGCACAAGATTATGATGTGTCTAGTCAAGGTAAATGGAGAGGTCATGCTTCCCATTAACATTGTACTCAGTTAAAGTGAAAGGCAAAGGATATGATATGAAGAAATTTATTTCAAGAATAGTGAAAAACTAGAACTCACTGCCTGCAAGCATAGTTGGATTGGAGCCAGAGCTTTTTAAAGAAAACTAGATTTTAAAAAAAACTGTACAGGGTGGAGAGTAAAGAGCAAGAGAATGGAATTGAATGGATTAATCTAAAGGAACTGGCATGGGTATGGTGGGCTGAATGGCTTTGAGAATCAATGCTATTAGCTGATATAGTTAATTAGAAATATTGATATTTTGTTGTAGATGGTTTCTTTTGTTGTTGTCTTAGCTAATATAAAATGAATGCTTATTTTAAATAGAAAGCAATAAGATGGATGTTTGTGGCAGAAATGTTATCATTGGGAATGGAATGTGTTTGTCCCTCTAGGAGTGATAGGGAGTAGACAGAGGCGTATAGGGGTTCTTTGTTCCAGTGCCATAGTGAGGCCCGCCGGAAATTGGAGGAGCAGCACCTCATATTTCGCCTGGGCAGTTTGCGGCCCGGTGGTATGAACGTCGACTTCTCCAACTTCAGATAGCTCCTCTGTCCCTCCCTTCCCCTCCTCCTTCCCAGATCTCCCTCTATCTTCCTGTCTCCACCTATATCCTTCCTTTGTCCCACCCCCGACATCAGTCTGAAGAAGGGTCTCGACCCGAAACGTCACCCATTCCTTCTCTCCCGAGATGCTGCCTGACCTGCTGAGTTACTCCAGCATTTTGTGAATAAATCGCTTTGTTCTTAGATTACTCCCTTGTTTGATAGTGTTAGCTTGTGAATTAAAACAGTTAGAGCAAGGTCGTGCAGCTGCGAGATTGCTCGTATATAGTAGATTAAAAGTTTCTTTCTCAATAACTCCGTATATGGGTGCGTGTGAAAGTAGGAAAAGTTTCGAATCCACTCTAGGTGAATTGATGTGTTTCCCCGAAAGCATGTGACCTATATTAATGGTTTGGTTTCTGGGCATGTGACCTGTATTAATGATTTAGTTTTCTCTGTAACCATGGGAATTGTATTAGAATTGTAATTGGTCATTGATTTCTTTTCTGTCACACCCCTTTTTCCTTTCTGTATAAAAAGTAAACAATCGTGGAAAAGTTGTTCTTCCCCTCTCCTGAGTTGAGATCTTTTCATACACTAGTATTGTGACTGGAGATCCTCACGAGAAGAACCCCACTGTGGAATAAATCTGATCTGCTCATCCAGTAATTCGTGTGATTATTCAGACTGAAGGTAAAGAACTTGATTTATCAGCTTCGTTCTCTGCAGTGAATCTAAGAGACCAGAAATATAGAGGACTCGACAAAGCAATTTATTTCCACCATAAAAGAATGGCCATGTTTGATTTGCCTTTGTATTGGTCTTGTTCACTTGCATTGCTATTGTTAATGACATTGATTGAGAATATCTTCAAGAAACTTAGGCACCTATTATACTTGCTAATATTTAGGAAGAGTTCTTTCAGCAAAGAATATGAAAATAAAGAATATACCAATGAAGAATCAACGCAACATAAACCAAGTTCTTTCCCCCTACATTAATACCCCCTGACTTGCTAGGTATATCCAGCATCCTATTTTATTTCAGATTTCCAGCAACTGCAACACTTTGGGTCAAATCCCAGCATTTCCCCTGTTCCTGTACCTTCAATAACTTTTTTTCTCACGACTTTTGCAGACAGACGAGCTATAATTTACCTTTCGCCACTGCTACTTCCACCCTTTGTTCTGTACACCCCTTCCCCACAATGTAAAACTTTTCCTAGTTCTGACGAGGACATCCACCCAAAATGTAAACTGGGTTTTTTTTCTCCACACTTGTTGCCTGCATTTTGTATCTTTATTTTATACCATCTGTCTGAAATTGGGGGTCCTCCATAGGTTTCCTTATTTACTACATGGAGCCTTCATAGATTTCCTTACACCATTCAAAACAAATGGAGATCAAACGCGTCCACATATTTTTCTTCGAGTTGCAAGTGCTTTTGCAGCATACAAGTCATAAAAATCTACTTACACTAATAGTGGTGCTCCATATAATACAATAATCCCGTGAAACATCAAACAGGAAGACAAGAATAACAAGCAGGACTTCATGGTCTTTGAGAGCTGGCAAAAAAAAGGGAGAACATTAAATATTTAAAACAAAATTCGCCGTTTTCAAATGTGCGATTCGTCTATGACAGACAACCTTACCTTGCGACTGAAAGAATAATTTTTGCTCGGTGTAGTGTTCGTTTCCAGGAGTGAATGCACAAGGATGCTAACACCCGCCACGGTAGCAGAGCAAATGCACAACCACAGCAGGTGAGACCCAATGATAGAAAAGTCGTCCAGAAACAAGGAAGGTGCAAAAGTGGCAAAGAGGACCGAGAGGATGAGAATTGTGTGCGCGGAGAACATGCCTCTTAACTCAACGTCCTTCATCTTGCCGGTTACACGAGATCGTCGGGGCGGTTAAAAATTAGACCAACGGTCAATGCAGGGAGAAAAAGAGCTTGGATTAGTCCACACGGATTATTTTTTCCTGCTCGACAGTGCAAAGCAACCTCCCAATTGACGCCATCATGCATCCAACAAGCTGCCCGGCCACTGCGGAAACGCCCGCCTCCCGCCTCTCATTGGCTACCTCAACTGGCAACAACGGATGACTGACATTGGATACATTGGGAGTGTAAGAAAATAACTGCAGATGCTGGTACAAATCGAAGGTATTTATTCACAAAATGCTGGAGTAACTCAGCAGGGTCTCGACCCATTCCTTCTCTCCTGAGATCAGCATTTTGTGAATAAATAAATTGGATACATTGGAAGGTCACTGTTGCAGCACCGCTCTCCGCAGGCGAGGTGCGGTTGGGGGCATTTCATCAGTAAGTGTATCAGTCATAGGAGCAGAATTGGGCCATTCGGCCCATCGAGTCTACTCCAGCACTCAGTCATGCTTGATCTATCTTCCCCACACGTTCGCCTCCCTTCTCCCCTAACCCTTGACACCCTTACTAATCAATAATCTGTCAATCTCTGCCTTAAAAATACCCAATGACTTGGTTGAAGATAGACACAGCCGTCTGTGGCAACAAATTCCACAGATTCACCACCCTTGGACTAGAGATATTCGTCTTCATCTCAAGAGTTAAGAGTGTTTTATTGTCATATGACCCCAAAACAGAACAATGAAATTGTAACTTGCAGCAGCAAAACAGAATATGTAAACATAGTAATCTGTAAACAGTATAAATGAACAAAAAGAGGTTCAGGATATATATACTGAACAAAAAAAATGGATATGTGACCCTCCAGACCCAAAGCATCACTTATCCATGTTCTCTAGAGATGCTGCCTGACCCGCTGGGTCACTCCAGCATGTTCTGTCCATCTTTGATATAAACCAGCATCTGCATTTATTATTTGTTCCAAGAATGTTGCCTGGCCTTACGGGGCTGCGCACTAGGACCCAGCGGCCCACCCCGGTGCGTTCAGCCAATGAGGAGGCTGCATCGCGCGGGGCGGAAGTGCATCTGGTCTATTGCCGGAAGTGAATGAGCGAGTGAGCGGAGACGGAGAGGATGGTGTGCGAGAAATGTGAGTCCGCGGCCCCCGGGCCCCGCCCCCCCCCCCCCCGCGCCCCGCCCCCCCCCCCCCCGCGCCCCGCCCCCCCCCCCCCCGCGCCCCTCACCCGGGCCCCGCGAGAGGAGATCAGACCCTCCAGACCCGCCCCCCCCGCGCCCCGCGAGAGGAGATGAGACCCTCCAGACCCGCCCCCCCCCACCTCGGGCCCCGCCCGCACCCCGCGAGAGGAGATGAGACCCTCCAGACCCGCCCCCCCTCCCACCACGGGCCCCGCCCACCCCCCGCGAGAGGTGATGAGACCCTCCAGACCCGCCCCCCCCCCGGGCACCTCACCCCGGTCCCGCCTCCCCCAGGGCCCCTCCTCCCCGGGCCCCGCGACCCCTCCTGGCCCCGCTCCCCGCGAGAGGAGATGAGACACCCCGCCCCGCCCCGGGGTCCGGTCACCGGGAGACGAGACTGGCCCGGCCCGGGGTCCAGTAGCCGAAGCCCAAGATTGGGGGCTGGGGTTCGGTCCAGCCCGGTCCGATTATCTTGTCGAAACATACAAGATCATTAAGGGGTTGGACACGTTCGAGGCAGGAAACATGTTCCCAATGTTGGGGGAGTCCAGAACAAGGGGCCACAGTTTAAGAATAAGGGGTTGGCCATTTAGAACGGAGATGAGAAAAAACTTTTTCACTCAGAGAGTTGTGAATCTGTGGAATTCTCTGCCTCAGAGGGCAGTGGAGGCCAATTCTCTGAATACATTCAAGAGAGCTAGATAGAGCTCTTAAGGATAGTGGAGTCAGGGGGTATGGGGAGAAGGCAGGAACGGGGTACTGATTGAGAATGATCAGCCATGATCACATTGAATGGCGGTGCTGGCTCGAAGGGCCGAATGGCCTCCTCCTGCACCTATTGGCCCAGTGACGTGTCCGCTTACCGAGGGTCGGGGCCCGGAGACCGAAGCCCGGGCCTCCCACCCAGCCTGTTCCCCCCCTCACCCCCCCCCCCCCCCCCCCCGGGGGCGGAGGGAGTTGCGGTGGTTGAAACCCTTCGAAAGGGTGCGGGGAGCACTCCCCCCATCCCTGGAGCCAGGGCGTCTCGGTCCCCTCCACTCCCCTGGGGCCGGGGCGTCTCAGTCCCCTCCACTCCCCTGGGGCCGGGGCGTCTCAGTCCCCTCCACTCCCCTGGGGCCGGGGCGTCTCAGTCCACTCCCCTGGGGCCGGGGCGTCTCAGTCCCCTCCACCCCCCAGGGCTGGGGGTCCTCTGCCTCGTCAAACTACAGCTGATCTGAAATTAAAACTGAACAAGAAATGCTGACAAAGGCACAAAGTGCTGGAGTAGCTCAGCGGGTCAGGCGGCATCTCTGGTGAACACGGATATGCGATGTTTAGGGTAGGGACTCTTCAGACTGAGTAGTTAGCACATCTTCCCCAGCCAACTAAGGGCCATTATAAGCTCCACCCTTCCTGAGGTCATCTGTTACTGGCCCTGATTTGGTTTGGCCTTTTCTCGCCTCCAGTTCCACCCCACCTCCAAATTTTTCAGTTTGAAGAATGGTTCCAACCAGAAATGTCACCTATTCCCTTTCTCCAGAGGTGCTGCCTGACCCGCTGAGTTACTCCAGCTTTGTTGTGACCATCTTTGGTGTAAACCTAGAAGGATTCAAGGATGCGAACAGTGGAACTGGTAAGATGACTCGGGGAGAGGGGGGAGAATCCTGGAATTACTTGAGATTTGAGGAATCAACGTTCATACTGCTCGGTTATAAGCTGCCCAACTGACAGGTGGATACAGGTGAGGGGGGGGGGGTGATTGGAAGATGGATGAACAAAAATGAGATGATAAAGGAGAGAAAAGGGTGTCAGATGAGGAGTGAAATGTGAAGCTGGAGGGCGGTTATGGATGAAAAAGGTGGAAGGAACAGGATAATGGGTGTGTACTGGGTGTAGGGGCACAGGAAAGAGGGGGGGGGGGGGGGAGGAGCCGTTACTTACAATTTGAGGATTCAATGTTCATACTGTTGTGTTGAAAACTCCCCAAGTGGAATATGAGTATTGTTCCTCCAGTTTGCACATGGCCTACTTTAATGCAAAGGGCAATTAAAATGGTTAGCATCTGGGAGATCTAGAATGGCATGATGAACCTTGCTCTCTTTATCTGACACCTTTTTGTCTCTAGCCTTTGTGTTTTATGCATTAGCAGTTCCTTTTGTCTCTGTGGAAAAGAAACAGTGTTAACATTTCAGGTCAAAGACCCCTCATCACCTCTTGGGAAGATAGAAAGCAAATTAGTTTTAAAAGTACTGGAGTAACTCAGCGGGCCAGACAGCATGCCTCTCTGGAGAACATGGATAGGTGACATTTCAAGTCAAGACCCTTCTTCAGATTGATATTGGGAGGGGGGGGTTAGTTTTAAGGTGTGGTGGGGATGGGGCAGGGATGGATAGAACAGAGGAAATATCTCTGATTGGGTGAGACCAAGGTTGCCACTGTGATTTTGATGTTTACTAGATCTGTGGAGAGTTTTTTTCAGAGGAAACTTGACGGGCATTTCCAGCATTCTGCTTTTAGTTATAGGTTTTAACAGTAGCTCTGACCTTATTTCATTGCTTTAATGGCTCCCTTAATATTTTTCTCCAACATCCTCATTAAGCTATTAATCAGATAATTCTATAAGCAAATATGATGCCTTCTACCCTCCTCAGAAAACTCAATCCTAACTTATTAATACTTCCCAAAATTGCTTCACCTTCAGCCACTGATTTCTCATGGATCATTGTTTTCTTTTTAAGCACACAAGAGCTTGTATTTTGTTTAAAAAAAATCCATTCTGGAGACAGAACGTGTCTTCCAACATCAGAAACAAGTTGTCATTTAATTCTGCTTTATTGATGATTTTATTTGTTTCTGTATTTCTATCCTTTTAGGTGAAATAAAGTTGGGAAGGGTTATTACTCCAGACACCTGGAAAGATGGATCAAGGAACACAATGGGTATAAAATTCATTTACTGCATGGCTCCATGTGGAATTTAAATGCTTGTGCTACTCTACTGGCTTTTTAATCAAAGCTGTAATTTTATTTATTCAGAAAGTGGTGGCCGTAAGATCAATGAAAACAAAGCTTTGACGTCTAAAAAGGCAAGGTTAGTATAAAGCAATCTTTTCAAAGATAAATGTGTCTTTCAATGTTGAAGATGCATGTTGTGAGGCAAATGAAAATTCCAATTTACTTAAACTTTATTTAAGCTTTAAGCAACTCATTTCCGTAATACATATCTTCAAAGCGTCTGGAAATTATCGCTGATTCCGCAGGCTTCGCCCGCCCGAGAATCCCGCACATGCGCACACTTCATTCTCCCCTCCTAATTATAAGTTGAGACGGTCAGGGGGTTTAGTATGTCTTGATGACCGTCGCAGCACTGGAGCATCAGGAGATAATGGTGTTTCAATAGCTGGTGGTACATATATTGCTTGGTCATCAACTTCACTCATATTGTTATTTACATTTTCAATTTTAGAATTACTTATAGAAGTTTTCATAGGGGATGATGGGAGTGTTGAAGGAAGTTCTCGATTAATATTATCAAGGAGTGATGGAGCTGATGGAGAAGATGGACATGGTGCAAGGTCACGAAGTGAGACGGTTGACTGACGCCCAACCTGATACTTGATAGTTGCAGAAGGGTTGCCATCAGACAGTTCAACTTCATCAACAAAGGGCTCATTCTTATTTGATCGGACATATCGACGAAGCAACACAGGCCCAGGGCTAGTCAACCATGATGGCAGAGAAGTACCACTAGAAGAACGCCGTTTGAAGTTAAAGAACAGCTCATGTGGAGTAGTATTGGTAGCAGTTGACAGTAGAGATCTGATGGAGTGTAATGCATCTGGTAGAACACATTCCCACTGCCGATCTGGTATGTCATTTGACTTTAAAGCCAGTTTCACTGCTTTCCAAATGATTCCGTTATACCTCTCAACCTGACCATTTCCAATAGGATGATATGGTGTTGTTTTACTTGTTGCAATTCCTCTATTAGAAAGGTAGTCCTTTAAATCTTTTGACATGAATGAGGTGCCCCTATCAGAATGTATGTAACTTGGAAATCCACAGAATGAAAACAGTTGATCTAAACATTTGATAACCGTAGTAGCTGACATATTTGGACAAGGAAAGGCAAATGGAAACCTCGAATATTCATCAACTATGGTAAGTATATAAACATTTTGAGAGATGGTAAAGGCCCTTTGAAGTCAATACTCAAACGTTCCATAGGTTGAGTAGCTTTGATCAATCTTCCTTCAGGATGGAAAAATTCAGTTTTTGGTTTTAATTCAGCACAGATTCTACATGAAGCACACGTCATCTTCACATCTTCTGTAGAGAAAGGCAAGTTTTTGGAATGAACATAGTGTAACATACGAGTGACTCCAGGATGACACAGCCCATTGTGAAGATCAGTGAGTGCAGAAGAATGAACAGAGGCACAAAATGCTCGAGTTAATGCATCCGGAGCAACATTATCCTTACCAGGGCGGTACTCAATTGAATAACTATATGCAGATAATTCAATCCTCCATTCATGAATTTTACTGTTTTTAATCTTCGTTCGCTTCCGATTATCTAGCATAAAAGCTACTGAACGCTGATCTGTTATCAAAGTGAAGTGCTGGCGAGCAAGGAAATGACTCCATTTTCTCACTGCTTCAATAATTGCTGTAGCTTCCTTTTCGACGGGTGGGTAATGCAATTCACTACCTTGGAGAGTACGAGACATGAAAGCCACTGGTCGTCCTCCTTGATTTAATGTTGTTGATACTGCTAAATCAGAGGCATCACGTTCAACAACAAAGGGGAGATCCTCATCGATGACGTGTAATGTCGCAGATTCTAATTGTTTCTTTAAAGAAGTAAAGGCACCAATTGCTGTAGAGTCAAGGGGGAAAGATTTTGCTCTAATCAAAGGTTGAATTTTGTCAGAGAAATTTGGTATCCATTTAGCATAATATGCAAACATGCCAAGAACCCTTTGTAGAGAGTTTAATGTAGCTGGAACAGGTATCTCTTGGAGTGGGCGGAGTCTTTCTGGATCAGGCTTGATCATATCATTTCCAACCCAATAACCAAGAATATCAATTGATGACACTGATATTATTGACTTAGCCTCATTTAATGTTAGATTTTTAGAATGTACAACTTCTAAAAACCGTTGTACATTTTTGTCATGTTCAGCTTGGTCTTTTCCTGCAATAGTTATATTATCAAGATAAGGGAAAGTATCTTTAAGGTTTTCCTGTTCAACAAGTTTGTCCATCTCTCTCTGAAAAACTGCCACACCATTAGTTACACCAAAAGGAACTCTGCAGTAGTGGTATAATTTTCCATTTGCTTCAAACGCGGTGTATTTCTTTTCTGATTCTTTCAAAGGAATTTGGTAGTAAGCACTTTTTAGGTCAAAAGTAGAGAATACCTTATACTTAGCTAATGTATTGATAATATCTTCTATACGAGGTAATGGATATGCATCAAGCTCCGTGAACTGGTTTATAGTTTGAGAGTAATCAATGCAGAGTCTCTTTCTATGTCTCTCCAAGGGGTCCTTAACCACGACAACTTGTGCCCTCCAAGGGGAAGAGCTGGGCTCTATAATACCTTCTCGTAAAAGATTAGTTACTTCTGTGCTGATAAAGTTTTTGTCATCCTTACTAAAATGTCTTGATTTTGTAGCAATTGGCTTGCATTAGAGGATAAATGAGTGAATAATGAAGGACATTCAACAGATGCAGCAGAAAAAAACACAATACTGGTGGCTTTGACAATACAAGATCAGGCATTGTTCCTTCATACATTATTTGAAGTGATCTGTGCTGTTTCTGAAAATCCTGACCTAGAATTACATCGCTACACAAATTTTCCATAATACCAAGTCATACAGATTTATAACTAGTTTTGTTCAGAATAAAGTCTACAATACAAGATCCAATAATTTGAGCATTGAGAGATGTCAGAGCCATCGAGATTTCTCTATTTGAAGGAATTATAGTTAGATTTAGTCGAGACACAACTTGTTCACTTATAAAACGTTCTGAACTGCCAGAATCAAGTAGTACATTAAGTGTATGGCCATTGATGGATACTGTTGTAGCTGCGTGAGACAAGCTCTGAGGAAATGCAGCTGTAATTGCACATAGAGAAGGCATATACATGGCAGCAGTCACACTTTTAGTAGTTGCTTTGGACTTGCATAATCTAGAATAATGTCCCTTCTTGCCACAACTATTACAAGTTGTCTCTCGAGCAGGACATATCTCTCTATTATGAATATTACCCCCGCAAAAGTAACACTTCCTTTTTGGATAAGTATATGCTGCAGCAAGGGCACATTTATCAGTAGAAATTGTTTCAGCTTGCTCCTTGTTAGTACTTGGGTGAGATTCTTTTGTAGTAGTTGCAGCAGAATACACATTAGATGAGCCATTAGCATCTGAATTTCTGGTCTGAAGAAGGGTCTCGACCCGAAACGTCACCCATTCCTTCTCTCCCGAGATGCTGCCTGACCTGCTGAGTTACTCCAGCATTTAGTGAATAAATCGATTTGTACCAGCATCTGCAGTTATTTTCTTATACTAATGAGTAAGCTTGGTTGTAAACTGACTGTAAATCCAAGGTTTTGTTTTCTAATAGTCTGTCGTATTAAAGGTGATGCCAAACCATTGATAAACAAGTCTCGAATAAGTTCCTGTCAATATTGATCAGCTGTAACTGCTTTGAAGGCACAGTCTTTACTAAGTCTTTGAAGTTCTTGTAAAAACTCATCAAGTGACTCACCAGGTTTTTGTTTACGAGTAGCAAGGAGGTGTTGAGCAAATATTACATTGGGTGTCTTAACGAAGAGTCTGCTTAGTACATCAATAGCAGAATCATAAGTTGTACATTCCTCTATGTAATCATATACATCATAAAAGGCAGAGCTTATTAATGTCCTGAATTTGTCTGGTGCATTGTCACCACACTCATCAAAGAAGTTATTTAGTGTACGAAGCCAGTGCTTCCATTCCTTTGCTGCAGTAGGTGAGTTGGGATCCAGATCCAAGCGTTGTGGTTTCAATAGTTTCTCCATCTCGACGTCATACTGCTTAACTTCTGAGATTCAGTTGCTTAAATTGTTGTGAGGCAAATGAAAATTCCAATTTACTTAAACTTTATTTAAGCTTTAAGCAACTCATTTCCGTAATACATATCTTCAAAGCGTCTGGAAATTATCGCTGATTCCGCAGGCCTCGCCCGCCCGAGAGTCCCGCACATGCGCACACTTCAATGCATATTGTTTTTTGTACGTATTAATAAAGGTTAAGCACTCCCTTTGTGGTCCTAGGTGGGCAGTGTTTGTTTCAAACTTCTCCCATTTAGATAGTTATACATCCAATCTTGGAGTATTGATGGCTGTTTTACAGTGGGAACTTAGAGTAAACATTGGGAATGAGAAGCCTGCCAGAATTATGGAATTCCAGCAATTTTCTATCTGATCATTTGATTGCACTTAATCGATGACCCTGGAATAACATTTAAATGAAATCTTTTGACTTGCATTATTTGTACAATGGGTTTATTGTTGTTTGTGTAAACTAATTATTTGAAAAATGTATTTATTCTATGTTATAATCACTGAAGAGAATCTCTGGAATATTGCTGAAAATAATTTTGAAAATCAACACTGGATAGAAATGTGTTTTTATGTAGCTTTTTGACATAGCAGTGAATAATTCAGGCTACTAAAGCAACAGTTATGAAAAATTCACATTCACAAATTTGAATTCATTTTTGTGAATATATTCTTTAATGTTTTGCATTGTACAACAATGTCTTTGCCGCGTACCCTCCCCCCCCAAAAGAATTGTGCGTTACCATTGCGATAATTCGTGCCACTAATTCCATCTTAGACATCATTCATAGCAAAGTTTTCCACTATATGTGACAATAATGAGCTAATGTCAATACGAGTCACAAAGCCGGATTTTGCAATGTTGAATCATGTTTAATTCCTAGCTAAATTACCGGAACCATATCCTGTTTATCACAGATATTAAACTAAACTATTGCCTACATGTATATCTGCTATGTCACGATAATTGCATTTCTCATAAACCTTGTGTGGTAGAAAATGGTGTCAAAAAAGGACAATCATGACAAAGGGGGAAAGTGTTTGGTGTATGGCATTTCAGACACTTAGCAATAATTCCCCCCTTCCCCTCCCCCCCAACTACTCAGGATTTTCAAAAATAAAAGTCCTTTCAATAGCAATATGTTTTTTTGTCACTGCAAGTGAAAGGTTTGTGTCTAATGATGTTTGCTGCAGGTCGATTACACTAAATCCAAGATAGAGCTTTTTTTGTTCTGCAGGTTGGGTTCCAGGGTAATTTTTAAGTGAATCCCTAGTTCCCCTTTGAATTGCATTTATAACCAATTTGGCCCCCCTAATGCAAATAGTGTTCCCTAATTCATCAGTCATATTATATCCAATTCGTATTATAGAAACGTGCAGTCTAACAAAACTACCCATACCTTTTTGTTATCCATCTACTGTTCAAGTCATTCACAAATCCCATGTATCATTGTGATCTTGCAACTTTGTAATTGTAAATGCAGAACTCCCCATTAATGCCAGTGATCTCTTGGATGTACTGATCTGTGAACATGTTTCTGTGTCTCTATCTTAAGACTCTTAAGGCCAGAGTTCAGCAAGCTCAGAGATCTCAAATTGCTACAATTCATCTAGTTATGTACAATGAGACGGTATGATGCCACAAAGAGATTTTAAAAGAAGAATGAGATATTTTAAATGGAGTTGTTCTCCAGCTAGGACCTATTACAGATCAACAATGGGGTGAATTTGAGTTTGTACTGGGATCTCAGAAAAACTGCTACTTGATTTGCTGGTCCTGTATTTCTCAACTTGACATTTCTATATCCATTTTTTCCTTTAGTAAAGTTCTCTGAAGGAAACAAAATAATAAATTTGCTTTCGTAAAATAAAACAAGAGCACAATTAATATTTCGGGCCTGGACTCTGAATGTCCCGTTCAGTCTTTCCCCTTCCACAGATGCTACCTGAGATTCTGTTTTTCATTTCCAGTTTTCTTTCTTGTGCTGTTGAATTTACCTGTGTTTTTTTCATGCACAATATTACCTCATTTCATACAGTTTATTTAATTTTGAATTGTTATGCTCCCTTGGTTTAACTTTTTTTAAACTTGCTTAACCTTTTCCCAAACTTGTTTTATTCAAGTGCAGTTTTAAGTTTTAAGGACAATCTTACGTTTGATCGCCTTCCCAGTTGCCAAGATCAGCCCTTTATCCCTGCTAGTCTTGCCCTTTAAATGAATATAGCTTCTGTGCTATGAAGTACCTTTTGGAACGTTTTTGACCATCTTTCATTCATTCCACTTCTCTCTCTCACTCCAGCTTCTTCAGCTCCTTGGTAATCTTAGAATCTTTTAAAGGATTTAAAGTTTTGTTGCCAGAAGTTGTTGAATTTAAAAATATATAATTCCCTTTTCTTTAGGTTTGATCCATATGGAAAGAGCAAATTTTCAGTCTGCCGTATCTGTAAAAGTGCAGTTCATCAGGCTGGTTCTAATTATTGTCAAGGCTGTGCATACAAAAAAGGTATGGGTTGGTTGTCTTGATTTATTTTATTATTTTGAGCTACCTATATGTTCGTTTGCAGGGATATTCAAATTTAAACTTTATTCATCAAGTATAAGATCTTGCTGAAAACAACAGTGCTCTCAGTTGAGCTGAAAATGATATTTACACTAATTTTAGAAAACATATTGTAAAATTATATTTTACTTGTTTTTAGATGCAATTCATTCTGCTGTTTACATGTAAAATATTTCTCACTTTCTGTAATGCTTTCCAGCTCATTCATTTTTGTTCATAACTAAAGGTTAACATAAGCTACATGTTATATAATTTAAACCAATCAGTTTAAATTGATCCCTGTAACTGCTGCATTAAGATCAACGCTACAAAATAATGTTTGGTCAATACTTTGGAGGAATAATTAGTACAGTTTTCTATTTCCAGCGGAAAATCAAAATTTCTGAATGCTAAACTGCCTATTATACTTAAATGTTTATGCCATTTTCTGTTCTTCTTTCACCTTTGTATCATTTGCAATATTTTTGTATTTTTGATCAAATTTACTATCTAGGTCAACAGAAATACCAAATGATTAATTTTTTTAATTTTTCTCTTGTTCCAGGTATCTGTGCAATGTGTGGTAAAAAAATCTTGGATACCAAGAACTACAAGCAAACATCTGTATAACTGAAGTATAAACTATGCTCAGGAGTTCTGGATATAATTGAATTATTTGAACAATGTGCTCTAGCAACATGAACAACTAATGCTCTTGTACCTGAAAGATAAAATATATGTATATTTCGAGAGCAGAAAAAGAAAAGCAAACAACGTCAGATCTAAATGCATATTAGCATCTATTGCATAGTTGCATATTAGCATCTATTAGTGGATGCATTTTAAATGCAAAATATACCTTGAATTGTCATGGCTTTTGACTTGACTGTGGTATTGGCAGTGTCCAAGTGAAATGGAGACATGATTACCTGAGCTGTATGTTGAAGTATATAATTCTTGATGGCTTATGTCCACCTTCCATTTCCTGCAAGCTCTAAATGGGTGTTCCTGTGGCAGTCAACAGTCTTAAATTAGAAGTGCTGCAGAAAGTGAAGTTTTGTTTTAGTGAAGTCACAGGTGATGGAACTTGCTTTTGTGTAAAACTAGCTTTACAGAAACATTGGCTATTTTGTGAAATAAAACTGTTGGTGGTTTCTTTTTTGGCTTTGCTCCCTTCTAGTTTGGGAAATGAGAATATTTATCAAGAGTTCTGTAATTTGAACTTTTCATTACTGAGGCTAATTTGTTGAGTTACAGAATTCCTAAATAATTTTGTGAAGTTTAATTTTTTCTCAATGGTATGTAACAAACTCTTGATTATTCATTTTGAGAAATAATAAAGTCACTTTTGGATCCCGACTCCTATGTATTCATGTTCTCTGGCATGTTAATACTATCCTTAATACTGATTGTCTTCAGTGCACAAATTGTTAAGCCCACCTGAAGCTCCTTCATAGCCATGAAAGAATATTTTGCTCATTTCAGTCCAACTCCTATCTTCTCAAAACTGCAGACAAGAGGGTTGCCACTGTACTCTAGTGCACTAGCCTCTTCTTAGATAATTTCAAGAAAGCGTGCTAGTTCATTCTTTTCCCCTTTTATATATTGCTACAGAATACCCTTTTAATACTCCTCTTAGTAGGAGCACCAAACTCATTCATTCTTTTGGGCACCAAGAGCCATCTATTTTGTCGAAAATATTGGCCAAGATTACCACAAGATGGCAGTCTATTCATTATAATGGTAACTTTAACAGCATCTTTTCTATGTAGACACAAAAAGCTGGAGTAACTCAGCGGGACAGGCATCATCTGTGGAGAGAAGGAATGGGTCGAGACTTCTTCAGACCCGAAACGTCACCCATTCCTACTCTCCCGAGGTGCGGCCTGTCCCACTGTTACTCCAGCTTTTGTGTCTATCTTTGGTTTCAACCAGCATCTGCAGTTCCTTCTCACACGTCTTTTCTATGTAATTCATCTTCACAAATATTTGTAACTTAGCGTGTCAGGTAGCATCTCTGGAGGTGGATAAAACCTGACAGGCAAGTAGGGTTGCTAACTGTCCCGTATTCGCCCGGACATCCCGTATATTGGGCTAAATTGGTTTGTCCCATACGGGACCGCCCTTGTCCTGTATTTGACTGCTACTACACTGTAATCACCAGAGGGCACGCTTACAGGCAGATCCTAGATCTGATACAACTGCATGCGTGTTGCATGTGCTGTTGGTGCCATGCACGAGTGATTCACCTGTCATCCGATCACAGGCCCCCTTATGCGTATCAGCTGTACGCTATATTTTGCCAATTCCGGCCAAAACAAAAAGTTTCAGTAACATCTGGTGTTCACGTTTAGCATATGCAAATATGGATAAACCTGCAAAAAAGAACACTGCAGCTATACCAAGCAATGGGAAGCAAAAGAGTTGTGGGTTAAGCCCGTCAGCGGTGACTCGACAAAGGCCTTCTGTACTTTATGCTGTCGGGAATTCTGCAAAGGATTTGGGTTTTGAATAAAATAACAGTAAATTAATGACAGGTACTGGAATCTTGAAAAAGTCAATGCTGGAGTTATTCAGTAGGTCAGGCAGCATCTGTGAAGGGCATGGATAGGTGGGTCAGGATTCTTCTTCAGTCTGATTGTAGTAGGAATGTGAAAGATGTGGGTGTGGTATAAGGCCTGGCAAGTGAAAGGTGGATACAGGTGAGGGGCAGATGGGTGGAATAAGTGACCAAAGCTTGAGATGAAAAGGAGACAAAAAGGTGTCAGATAAGGAGAGAAGAGGAGTGCAATGAAAAGCACTTTTTTAAAAAATCAAAAATATTTTTTCAAATGTTAAAATATTATATACAATACAATAAAACCAAAACAGAACCCACCACCAGAATACTATACAAACAAATATACCAATTGAAACCAGGGCGGCAGGGTGGCGCAGCGGTAGAGTTGCTGCCTTACAGCGAATGCAGCGCTGGAGACTCAGGTTCGATCCTGACTACGGGCGCCGTCTGTACGGAGTTTGTACGTTCTCCCCGTGACCTGCGTGGGTTTTCTCCGAGATCTTCGGTTTCCTCCCACACTCCAAAGACGTACAGGTTTGTAGGTTAATTGACTGGGTAAATGTAAAAATTGTCCCTAGTGTGTGTAGGATAGTGTTAATGTGCGGGGATCGCTGGGCGGCGCGGACCCGGTGGGCCGAAGGGCCTGTTTCCGCGCTGTATCTCTAAATCTAAATCTAAAAAAATTATATTACAATCCCCATCCAGGATACATTCAATCCCCCGCGGCGCCCAGCGGTCCTGAAAATCCTCCAGGGTGCCCGTGGACAGCGCGTAGTCCCTCTCCAACACCACCCGGGCGCGGATGTAACTCCGGAAAAGGGGAATGTAAAGCACATGGGAGGAATATGGGTGAAAGAATGGAGGAAAGATGGAAGAAGTGGGTGTGCACTGGGATGAGGGGGCATAGGAAAGTGTGAAAGGGGAAAGGATGGGGTGATATTTAAATTTGGAGAATTCAATGTAGGGGTGTAAGCCACCCAAGCAGAATATGAGGTGCTGTTCCTCCAGTTTGCATGCGGCCTCACATTGGCAATGGAGGAGGCCCAGAACAGAGAGGTCAGTACAGGAATGGGAAGAGGAGTTGAAATGATCAGCAACCAGGCGAAACAATTGCCTGGTTTATGATTGGTATCGCTGATGTAAATAAAGGAGGCCATATCGGGAGCACCATTTGCCAAGAACGAGGTTGGAAATGGTGCATGTAAATCTGTTTACACGCATTGCACTGCTGAGATGGAGCTGCATACTGTATCTCCTTTAAATCAAACAATTATTAAGGAGAATTAGGCAATGCGCGTAACTGTTTTGATAGTAGTCAAAATTGTCAAAGAACATCTGTAATTTGAAAATAACTGAAAATATCGAATGTTGAAATGATCATCTTTGGGTTATTTTTGGTTGAGAAATAGGTTTTTTTCTCTTGGGTGGAAACTGTTTTTATCTTGTGCTTTCAATAAAAGCAGTGATTTAATTTGAGATTAGTTAGGTCTGGCTAAGGCTTCCCATGAACTCTGCAGGCAGCTTATTTAATATATTAACAAAGAAAAATCTGCCACTGATGCATCAAATTCCTAGAAATAGCATTCATAATATGCTCTGATAAATTTAAAAAAACAAATCTGATGATCTGTTACCAGATTTCCCATATCTGCAGGTTTCTGCGCTGTTTTATTAAAGTCCTGCATGATAGGCATTGTTTAAAAGATGGCAACAAATAATATACAGAATCAAAATACATTGGATACAGGAAATCTGATATAAAAAAGAAAATAGTGGTACTACTCAGGCAAGTCAGGCAGTATCCTTGGAGAGAAACAAAATTATTGCTTCAGATCGATGTACAGGCGTAAGAAGAGGAAGGAGATTCTGCAGCGTGAGTATAGAGAACTAGGTAGGAGGCTGAAAAGCAGGACTTCTAGGGTGGTTATCTCTGGGTTGCTTCCAGTGCCTCGTGCTAGTGAGGGTAGGAACAGGAAGAAAGAGGAGCTGAATGTGGCTGAGGAGGGTGCAGGGAGCTGGGATTTAGATTTCTAGACCACTGGGATCTCTTCTGGGGCAGTGGTGACCTGTACAAAAGGGACAGGTTGCACCTTAATTGGAGGGGGACCGACATTCTGGCAGGCAGGTTTGCTCATGCTATGTGGGTGGGTTTAAACTAAACAGTGAGGTGGGTACAACAACGTGGAAGCGTATGCGTGCAGTTAACGGGAGTGTAGGAAAGGTCAAGTTTAAACTAACGGCAGGGGGATGGGAACCAAAGCAAGGTGACAGAAGGCAAAAAAAGGAGGACAGAAGCTAAAGGAAGAAGGGAGAAAAGAAAAATAAACCTGAAAGCTTTGTGCCTTAATGCAAGGAGCATTCGTAATGAGGTGGATGAATTGAATGCACAGTTTATAGTTAAGGGATGTGATATCGTTGGAATTACGGAGACATGGCTCCAGAGTGACACATGCGATGGGAGCGAAACGTGCAGGGGTATTCAATATTCAGGAAGGATAGACAGAAAGGAAGAGGAGGTGGGGTGGCATTGCTGGTTAAATAGGAGATTAATGCAATAGTAAGGAGAGACATTAGCTTGGATGCTGTAGTATCAGTATGGGTAGAACTGCAAAATAGCCAAGGGCAGAAAACCACCAAACAGCAGTAGGGAGGTTGGGGACAGCATCAAGCAGGAAATCAGGGATTTGTGTAGCAAAGGTACAGCAGTTATCATGGGTGACTTTAATCTACATGTAGATTGGGTCAACCAAATTGGTAACAGTGATGAGGAGGAGGATTTCCTGGAATGTATACGGGATGGTTTTTTAAGCCAAAATGTAGAGGACGGACTAGAGGGCAGGCCATCCTAGACTGGGTGCTGTGTAATGAGGAAGGATTAGTTAGCGATCTTTTTGTGCAAAGTCCCTTGGGCAACAGTGACTATAATATGGTGGAATTCTGCATTAGGATGAAGAGTGACACGGTTAATTCAGAGACAAGGGTCCTGAACTTAAAGAAAGGAGAATTTGAAGGAATGAGATGGGAATAGGCTAAGATAGGCTGGCAAATTATACTTAAAGGGTTGATGGTGGAGATGCAATGCCAAAGATTTAAAGATCGCATGGATGAACTCCAAAAATTGTTCATTCCTGTCTGGCAAAAAATAAATAAAACAGGGAAAGCGGCTCAAACGTGGCTAACGAGGGAAATCAAGGATAGTGTTAAATCCAAGGAAGAGACATATAAATTGGCCAGAGGAAGCAGCAAACCAGAGGACTGGGAGAAATTCAGTCTGAGGTAGACTTGGAGGAGTACACATCCACTGTGCTCTCCTCTCATCAACTGCTGTGTGGAGAATGTCACAGTGGACAAGGAAACAAAGATGTACCCAAACTGGAAACCATGGATGAACAAGGAGGTACAGAATCTGTTGAGGCCATGCAACAATGCCTTTAAATCTAGTGACACTTCAGCATATAGTGTTGCCAGGTCAAACCTGAACAAAGGTATAAAAAGGGCCAAAGACACCCACAGGCAACGGGTGGAAGACCACATCAATACCATGGACACCAGAAGCATGTGGCAGGGTGTCAGGGACATCACTGGTTACAAGAGCAGCCCTGCCTGCCCCCACAGTGATGCCTCACTAACCAACGAGCTTAACACCTTCTTTGCCCGCTTCGAAACTGGCAACACCACCATGAGTGGAAGAACCCCAGCCAAGGCGGAGGGGCATGTCTTAACATTGAGCACACAGGATGTACAACGCGCTCTGCGAAGGGTCAACCCACGCAAGGCTGCAGGCCCGGATGGAGTTCAAGGATGGGTACTTAGGGACTGTGCTGAACAGTTGGCTGAGGTATTCACCGTGATCTTTAACCTGTCGTTATCTCTGGCTACGGTCCCCAAGTGCCTGAAGTCGGCTACCATAGTGCTGGTGCCGAAAAAAACAAAAATCACCAACCTGAACGACTACCGTCCGGTTGCTCTAACTCCTATAATCATGAAGTGCTTTGAAAGGCTGGTCCTCTCACACATCAAATCCAGCATCCCTGCCTCACTGGACGCATCAATTTGCATACAGGGCAAACAGATCCACAGAGGATGCCATCTCTCTGGCTCTTCACACTGTCCTGACTTACCTGGAGAGACAGGGCACGTACACGAGGATGCTATTCATTGACTATAGTTCTGCCTTCAACACAGTCATCCCCACCTCCCCAACTCCCCACCAAGCTCATCATCAAACTCCACCAGCTGGGCCTCAGCTCGTCGTTATGCGACTGGATCCTGGACTTCTTGATGGAGCGACCGCAGGCAGTGAGAATGGGCCCGCACCTGTTCTCCACTATCACCCTGAGTATCGGCACACCACAGGGCTGTGTTCTGAGCCCCATGCTCTACTCCCTATTCACACACGACTGTGTTCCTGCATTCGACACCAACACCATTGTCAAGTTTGCAGACGACACAACGGTGATTGGGCTGATCACCAACGGTGATGAAACAAACTATAGAGCGGAGGTGCAGAAACTGGTGGACTGGTGCTCTGATAACAACCTGTCCCTAAACACCTCCAAGACCAAGGAGCTGATCATCAACTTCCGTAGATCACACAACAGGGAATACACTCTGATCTTTATCAATGGGGACAGTGTGGAGAGAGTGTCCAGCTTCAAGTTTCTGGGCACTCACATTTCGGAGGATCTCACATGGTCCACTAACACCCACCGCTGCACTGGTCAAGAAGGCGCAGCAACGACTGTTCTACCTGAGCACACTGATAAAGACTGGTCTACCCCAACAGCTGCTGACGACCTTCTACCGCTGCACCATAGAGAGCATCCTAACACATGGCATCCCTGTGTGGTATCTCAGCTGCACGGATAAGGGAGAGCAAGTGGATGTGGTGTATCTGGACTTCCAAAAAGCCTTTGACAAGGTCCCACACTAGAGTTTCGTGTGCAAAATTAAAGCACATGTTATTGGGGGTAGGATATTGACATGGATAGAGAACTGGTTGGCAGACAGGTAACAAATTGTAGGAATTACCAGGTCCTTTTCAGAATGGCAGGCAGCGACTAGTGGGGTGCCGCAAGGCTCGGTGCTGGGACCCCAGTCATTTACAATATATATTAACGATTTAGACGAGGGAATTAAATGTAACATCTCCAAGTTTGCGGATGACACAAAGCTGAGTGGCAGTGTGAGCCGTGAGGACGATGCTATGAGGCTGCAGGGTGAGTTGGATAGGTTGGGTGAGTGGGCGGATGCATGGCAGATGCAGTATATTGTGGATAAATGTGAAGTTATCCAATTCGGTGGCAAGTACAGGAAGGCAGATTATTATCTGAACAGTATCAGATTAGGAAAAGGGAAGGTGCAACGAGACCTGGGTGTGCTTGTACATCAGTCACTGAAAGTAAGCATGCAGGTACAGCAGGCAGTGAAGAAAGCTAATGGCATGTTGGCCTTCATTGCAAGAGGATTTGAGTTTAGGAGCAAGGAGGTCCTACTGTAGTTGTACAGGGCCCTAGTGAGACCAGACCTGGAGTATTGTGTGCAATTTTGGTCCTCTAATTTGAGGAAGGACATTATTGCTATTGAGGGAGTGCAGCGCAGGTTCACTGGATTAATTCCCGGGATGGCGGGACTGACATATGATGAAAGAATGGGTCGACTGGGCTTGTATTCACTGGAATTTAGAAGGATGAGAGGAGACCTTATAGAAACATATACATGTTTTAAAGGATTGGACAGGCTAGATGCAGGAAAAATGTTCCCAATGTTGGGGGAGTCCAGAACCAGGGGTCACAGTTTAAGAATATGGGATAGGCTATTTGGGGCTGAGATGAGGAAAGATCTTTTTCACCCAGAGAGTTGTGAATCTGTGGAATTCTCTGCCACAGAGGCACTGGATGTTTTCAAGAGAGATTTCGCTCTTGGGGCTATAGGAATCAAGGGATATGGGGAAAAAGCAGGAACAGGGTACTGATTTTAGATGATCAGCAGTAATCATATTGAATGGCGGTGCTGGCTCGAACGGCCGAATGGCCTACTCCTGCACCCATTTTTCTATGTTTCTCTTTCTAATGACATGTGTTCAGGATTATAATATACAGAATATTGCAAATATTAACCACTGCATGAAAAGGGTTTCTTCCACAATTAGTTAATAGTTGTTAGTGCCAATGCATTATCTTATCTAATTATACTAGGCCAATTTTTTTCTCTTTGTTTGCACTTGCATAATTTAAATAATTGCTTACAGCATCATCCTGCACAGAAAATAGAACTGTACAGCAGAGGAACATGTTCAATGGACCAACATGTCTGTGCCAAACATGGTCAATTTAACTCAACACATTTGCCTCCATTCCTTCCCTGTCCATATGTCTATAAAAATTGCATCTTAAATATTGCTATCACATTTGCTTCTATCGTCTCGGGCAGCAGAGCAGCACAGTGCCGTAGAGTTGATGGTAGAGCGGCAGAGTTGCTGCCTTACAGCGCCAGAGACTCAGGTTCGATCCTGACTGGGTGCAGTCTGTACCCCTGTGATCGCGTGGGTTTTCTCCAGGCGCTCCACATTCCTCTCACACTCAAAAGAGTACAGATTTGTAGGTTAATTGGCATTGGTAAATATTGTAAATTGTCCCTAGTATGTAGGTTAGAGCCAACGTACAGACTGGTTGCTGGTTGGCTGAAGGGCCTGTTCCATGCTGTATCTCTAAAGTCTTCCCTGGCAGTGCATTCCAGCCACCTACCGCTATGTAAAAGAAATGCTGCACGTATCTCCTGTAAACTTTCTCCCTCTTACCTTAAACCTATGCTCTCTAGTATTTGAGATTTTCATCCCAGAAAAAAGACTGAACATCTATCTATGCCTTTCATGATCTTAAACTTTCATCAGATGATCCAGAGAAAACAATCCTGTTTTGTCAAACATCTTCTTATGGCTAATATACAACTAGGCTATATCCTGATGAACCTACTTTGTAGCCTCTTCAAGAGGTGCACATCCTTCCTATAGTGTGATGACCAGAACTGCACACAGTACTCAAACGTTTTACACTGGTGTACCAAGACTTCCCAACTTTTATATTCAATGCCCCGCCCGATTAAGGCAAGCATTATGTCTAGATTCCTTACCACCCAATCCACGTGTTGCTACTTTCAGGGAAAAATGGACTTGCTATGGGCAAGTTCCTTTTCTACATCAATGCTTCTGAAGGTTCTAATATTTACTGTATACTTTCCTCTTCTATTCAATCTCCCAAAATGCGTAAGGTCATAGACTCATGCATCACTTAAACAGTCCCCTCAGCCCAACCTGCCTATGCCGACCACAACGTTCCAACTGTGCTAGTCCAACTTCCCTCTAAACCTTTCCTATCCATGTACCTGTTCAAATGTCTTTTAAATGTTGTTATAGTACTTTCCTCAGCTACCTCCTGGGGCTCCTCTTCCATATACCCACGCCCTCTGTGTGACTTATCTATATTAAATTGGAAAGTTTCCTTGCTGAAACTTTACCAATGCAAAGTCTTTATTTTGTACATCGCCCACTTCCTCTGGCTACATTCATTAATCCCCTCCTTTGTCCTTGAATGAACATAACCTTTCCTACCCTCTTGCTCCTTCTACGCCCGCGCCTCCAGACTAAGGAACAGCTTTATCCCTAGAGCAATAGCTGCTCTGAATCGGTCCTGCTGAGAGCACGCCATGATCTGTCTCTGCCCCCAGGGTCATCTGGCACAACTGACCCCTGCATGAACCTTTTTTTGCACTTTACCTTGTTCCCCCTTTTTTTCCTCCCCCCCCCTTGTTGTTTTCATTTTTGCCGTGATTTATTTATATATTTGATTTGATAGCATCGATATGGAAGCGACATTCACAAATCCCGTTGTACTTGTACAATGACACTAAAGGATATTGTATTGTATCCTTATATTTTCATATAAAATGCCCTGGGATTCTCCTTAGTCCTATTTACCAAGGACATCTCACGGTACCTTTCAGCCCAACTAATTCTCTTAAGTTCTTTCCTGTTTCCCCTATGGTTCCTCAATTCTAGAGACTATAATATTGTTGTCGAAGCTTTGGTCTTGGTTACGGTCACAACAATGTAAAAACTATACTCTCTGGCATTGGAATATGAACATCGAATATATTTGAAATAAATATCTCTTCTCATTTTTACATGGAATTGCCTATTTAGTCAGTATTAATTTAGGAAAAGAATTTGATAAATGATCTCATGGTACAATCTTACAATTCGATCCATTATAAAATGTAAAACTATCCGAGTTGTTTTGACCTAAAAGAAGAATATTATCCTAATTTTATTAATCATGAAAAGAATCATTTTATTAATAGATACATAGATTTTGGTATATTTTTAATAATTCACAAGAACGCTAACATTGGTACAAACTAGCAATAAGCAAATTAAAATATTTCTACATTATTTTTTCATATATATAAACCGATCCCCATCAACAATTTTTCCATATTGCACAAATTATAAAGGCACAATGTATTTCCACAGGTATATAGTGATTAATTTTTTTAAATTCTAAAGCCTTTTAATTTAATGGTGACAAGGCTACAAAATCAATTTTAGTACTACAACACATCCTGAAAAGTGTAATGATATATCTGCAGTAGAAATACAGAACATTTAGTTGATAGAGGCTGACAGAACATTAAAATGTTTGTTTAATTTCTGTAGTTCATTTTACATAATGCGATGAAAACTCATTAAGGCCACATAGTACGTCATTTTGGAAAATGACCTAGGTTTCAAAGCACCAGTTTAGCATTATCCTTTAAATATATTTTATTTTTATATCTGGTGTCTTGGCTTACTGGTAATACTCTCATTTCTGAATAAGAAGGTTAAGGGTTCAGGCTTTATTCCCACACGTATGCAAGGTAAATGTTTATATTTGTTATCTTTTGGGTAGCTCACAAATGTATGCAAAAGAATCCTGGACACAAGGAAAGCAGAGCATTTCCCCCTATTACCCCAGCCCTCTCCCACAAACAATATCTAACAGATTACCTGATCATTTATCACTTTGCTGTGTACAAATTGACAGCTACATTACAACAGTGACCGCATTTCAAAGGAACTTTATGGATTGAAAAGTGCTTTAGGACATCCGTTAAGTAATGCTGTCCAAATGCAAATTCTTTCTCTTTACAGATACGTAACAATAGATTTATGGTCTCAGCATTTGTTATATTAACCACAGAGGTTCAATTTACTTAGTTGATAAAGTGCCATGTTCTCCTAAAAAGTTATACAGAGAATTTTAAATATGTACTGTTAACATAAGTCTTCATACAATTGGAGAAACTAAGCAGTATATTTTTGATCCAATTTATGGTGATGTAATGTACAGCATTAAGACCAGTGAGAGAAATGATTACCTAGATTTACTTTTATCATATATTTATATTCCCCCATTATTATAAATGTAATTTTTGTTGGAGTCATCAATTTATTTTTAATGTAAGCACTTTTAATATCTCCATTAAAGTATTCAGACAAGGGAGTGTTAATGAGAGCACATTGAGATTGGGATTTATTTTTTTGGGGGGTGGAAAAGGAGTGAAAACTAAACAATAAAATACAGAGATGTTGAGCTTTCATTGCCACTGACTGTATCAGGAAAATATTTACAGTGCAATTTAGGCTGCCGACTGGTTTTCATCATTTTGCGTGATAAGCTGAGCAAATTTCTTCATTTCTAACATCACCAGCCATTATCTTAAATTGTGTGTCATTGTAGACAAATTACCGTTGTAGCCGAATTATTAATGAATAATTTCAGAAAAAAATTTCTCTTCCTCATCTTTCTCCATTCCATTCCAGGTGGTTTTTAATTCTTGTTGAGCCACAAACCCGTAAGTGAAAGGCATTCTCCATTTAAACAGCCCACTTTATGCATCAGTTCATAAGTTGTAGGAGCACAATTAGGCCATTCGGCCCATCATCTACACCATTCAATCAAAGGCTGATCTATCCCTCCCTCTCAACCCCATTCTCCTGCCTTCTCCCCATAACCCCCGACACCTATACCTATCAAGAATCTATCAATCTCCACCTTAAAAATATCCATTGACTTAGCCTCCACAGCCATCTGTGTCAATGAATTTCACAGATTCACTACCCTCTAACTGGGGTAGAGTCATCATATCATATCATATATATACAGCCGGAAACAGGCCTTTTCGGCACACCAAGTCCGTGCCGCCCAGCGATCCCCATACATTAACACTATCCTACACCCACTAGGGACAATTTTTACATTTTACCCAGCCAATTAACCTACATACCTGTACGTCTTTGGAGTGTGGGAGGAAACCGAAGATCTCGGAGAAAACCCACGCAGGTCACGGGGAGAACGTACAAACTCCTTACAGTGCAGCACCCGTAGGCAGGATCGAACCTGAGTCTCCGGCGCTGCATTCGCTGTAAAGCAGCAACTCTACCGCTGCGCTACCGTGCCGCCAGTGTGGACCGTTAATAGTTTTAGCTCATTCAACAACAGAGGAAACTATCATCAAAACTCGTACGGTCCTCTGAAGGTTCAGCTAGGATAGGTAGATGGTGACCCAGAGCACAAAACTTGCTTCTAGAGTCATCTTCATAACTACAGCTAAAATATTCTGGAGGCTCAGCTTTGTTGTGTGAATATTCTTGGATTTCTGCTTACATTTTCCCCTCAGGATTGTTGGGGACTGGACCAGACTGGAGAGTAAACTATGAGCCCTGGCTATAGTTTCAGTAACTGTAGATTCAGCAGGGATGCTATGATATAAATTTGAAAAAAAATCATTAAAAAATTGAAGCATCCAAATAAAAAAGTGGACCATTTAAAAACATTAAAAATAAATCTTGTCCAATGGAATATTCAAAACAAAATTTCACTCATTTAAAAAAATATTTTTATGCTCAAAGGATAATGTACACAGTCAAAAGCTTCCAGGTAGAATGCCTGAATTTAAATTAAGCCTTCTACATTTGGCCCTCAAAAATGTAATTTAACTGGAATTGCACCTAGTAAAGATGTTTTTCCACTGAGCATGCCTACTCTATATATTGCCTGATAGTGGAAATTAAAGAATTTGGTTCACATCCAGAGCATTGAAGTCAGCAGAAAGTCAGATGAAACTGCTGATTTGGCAGTTTGGGCTGGGTGAACGCAGATACGTAGAAGGCCATCGCCTAACCTGGCTTTGAACTTTAAACAGATAAAAATAAGTTGACTAGATTAGTATGCAGTGACATCGCACATTCCCTTGATTTATGTCTAATGCCTGAACGAAGTTTGGTAATTAATCAAATAAGCTGCCAGCTCTGTTGGTTTAATACTTAATGTATGATTAAAAAATAAAATGGTAGGAAGTTAGAAATATTTTTGGAATGTTGACTGAAACTGCAGAGTTATACACAGAGTCACAACACGAATATTGACAGGTACTAAGTGTATTACCATTAC
Source organism: Rhinoraja longicauda (assembly GCF_053455715.1). NCBI lineage: Eukaryota > Metazoa > Chordata > Chondrichthyes > Rajiformes > Arhynchobatidae > Rhinoraja > Rhinoraja longicauda. The sequence goes on along the minus strand of NC_135961.1, from coordinate 26,708,640 downwards.
ACACTGAAGTGGTGATGTGTTTTCTGTTACTCAGGTATGGCGTGACAACACTAAAACAGTGTTTATCTTTAGTATTTTTTTGGAAACCATTGGCCTGTTGCTTGAATCAAATGAGTTCAATGGAATCCTCAGCCTTTAATCAGTGCAAGAATTTGAAATTCTTTGAAAGTCTTTGAAATTTCAATGCACACCTTATTTTCAGGACAGGCCAGAAGTTATTCCCAATGTTGCAGAGAGTTTTGCTTTGAAAACGATCCTTCTACTCTTTCGTCAATGTGAGGAATTCTTCCCGTGTCTTTTGATCCTCACGGAAAACTCCAAGCATTGTGCTGGTCACCGTCTTGCTGTTCATTTTCTGCACACCGCGCATCACCATACACATGTGCCTGCAAAAAAACCCCATCTTACATTAGTCAGCAGTTGCCAGAGACGATCTCCCCAAAGTGCCACAGCCCCAAACGGCAGGCCTGGCTTGCCCGCCACGGAGGAGCGAATACGCCTGGAGAGGGAAGCTCGGCTAGTGCAGCTCCTGCAAGCCCCTGAAGACCAGGAATCAGAGAGGAGGATGGAGGGAGGGAGTCGGCAACAACGGCTGACACATGATGGTTCGCAGGGCAACCGGGATGGAGGCGATGGATGCCACAAGCCTTTGCAGCTAACTGCAGCTGGACTGTAAAATGGTGCAAATATGGCACCTCTTGCAAAGAGACTGAGTGGCTGTTCTGTACATTCTGTACTAACCGGTGGATTGTATGGTGATAGTCTTGCCGATCTACACAAAAATATTCCACTGTACCTTAGTACACGTGATAATACAGAAAGCATGAAACATTTTCTTAATGCATATTAAAATAGCAGCTCTCTCTTTCATGGTAACTAGATACAGATTGCTGTGACATTGTCTTTAATCTTGTCACCTTTCATCTGTTTTCACAGTTCATCTGCAGGTTAGGGGTGCATCATAGCATAATCTACTTTAAAAAATATAAACGGACTGATTAACTGGATAAATAAGGAACTGCAGATGCTGGTTCACAAGAAAAGACACAAAGTGCTGGTGCAACTCATCGGGTCACCAAGCGCCGTCGGGGAACACAGATAGGAGAGGTTTCGGGTCCAGACCCTTCTTCAGACTGATTGCGATGAAGGAGGGAGAAAACTAGAAAGAGAAGCCTGGTGAGTTTTAAGTTTATACAGGTGAGGGGAGGGTTTTGATAGGCAAATGACTGGACAAAGGCCAAGGATAGAGTTCCACTGGTCCTCACCTTTCACCCAATCAGCCTCCGATATTTTTTCCACCTTTAATGTGATCCTACCACCAATCATATCTTTCCATACCCACCATTTTCTGCCTTCTGCAGAGATGGCTTCCCCCGCAACCCCTTGGTTCACTCATCTCTTCCCACCAAACCACCCAGTCCCCAGGCACCTTCCCCTGCAACAGCAAGAGATGCAACACCTGTCCCTATACCACCTTCATCAGGGACCCCAGCAGTCCTTCCAGGTGAGACAAGGTTCACATACACCTCCTCTAACCTCATGTACTGCATCCAGTGGTCCTGATGTGGCCTCCTGTACATCAGCGAGACCAAGTGTAGCCTCAGCGACCATTTCGCCAAATGCTTGCACTTGGTCTGCCATGGCCTATTGGATTGCCCAGTTGCGAACTATTCTAATTCCTCTTCCAATTTCCATACTGACATTTCTATACTGGGCCTCATCCATTGCTGGAGGCCACACACAAACTGAAGGAAGGCACCTCAAATACTGCTTGGGTCACTGACAACCTAACAGTATGAACACTGAATTCTCCAATTTTCGGTAACCAACTTCAAGCCCCTGCCCTCCTTTTTCCACCCACCCTCCCTCCTCTCTGTGCACCACCTGGTGCACACCCATTTCTCCCTCCCCCTTCCACCTATACTCCTTCCTTTGGCTTCAATTCTTTCTACTTCTACCCTTCTCATACCTTTTGTCCGCACCAAAGATAGCCACAAAATGCTGGAGTAACTCAGCGGGACAGGCAGCATCTCTGGAGAGAAGGAATGGGTGATGTTTTGGGGTCGATCCTTCTTCAGACTGACCATCTTTTGTGTCTATCTTCAATTTAGACCAGCATCTGCAGTTCCTTCCTACACCTTTTGTCTGCACGCCTGGCCTTTGTCCAAATTCCACCCCCCCCCCATGCCGACCAGTCTGAAGAAGGATCCCGACACGAAGCATCATCTATCCATGTTCTCCAGAGGTGCAGCCTGACCGGCTGAGTTACGCCAGCACTTTGTTTATTTTTCTAGAAATAATTTGGTTTGCCTCACTTCATGATTGAGAGTTGTGACTTTTTTAGGTAAATATATTTCTTGCTTAGCTGGTCTTTCTCTCGTGCTAACTCATTAAAATACTTGACCCAAATGCTGCCTGCCGTTTGTTTATCTCATCAGATTTCAACTGGATTCCTGCCAGGATGTTATGATTTTTCTGAACAGCAATCTTAAGCTAAGGAGAAAGGTCAGTCTGCTTTGCTGCTGTTGGAAGTGAACAAGGGCAGAATTGTATTTGGTTGTGGCCAGGTCCAAACCAAGAGTCAAGTGTTCATCTCAACTTTCATCATATCCTTCACTAACAACTAATGACATCTCCAAACACATAGCTTCCACCACCTATGGAGACAAAGGGAACAGACATTTGCCACCTCCTAGTTCCAGGTGACACATCCCGACATTGGATAACACCATACCTTCAGAGACATGAAATCAATATCCAACATTTCACAACGCAACAGCATTGGAGGAATGCCTTCACCACATGGATTGCACTGGCTTAAGTAAAAGCTCACCATTATGTTCATGGGGAAATTGGGATGGGTGATAAAATGGTAGTTTTCCCAAAGATACTGACACCCAGAGAATGAAGTGAAGGCAGACAAGAATGACCTCAGGAAGTGAGCTGGGTCCAGGAACATCCAGCCATCCAAAATCTTCTATTGGACAAAGTTGGATTTTTTTTTTTGGAATATCGGAAGTGGAGGGGAAACCCGATAGAAGTACATACAATTATGAGAGGCACAGATAGGGTAGACGGTTAGAACCATCAAGGACTAGAGAGCACAGCTTTAGGATGAGAGGGGCAAAATTTAAAGATGTATGGGTCTTTTATTGTGGGTGCATGCAATGCGTTACTAAGGATGTTGGAGAGGCAGTTATGATAGTTGCATTTAAAGTTTTAGATAGGCACAAGGAAATGCAGGAAATGGAGGTATATGGATCACATGCAGATAAAGGAGATTAGTTTAGCCTGGCATCGTTCGGCATGGACATTGTGGGTCGAAGGGCCTGCAACTGCCGTCATGATCTATGTTGTATTTCACCCTGTAATGAATTTAATGCCATGCAAAATTGCTAGAACATATTTTTTAAAGATATGTTAATATCAAAATAATTTAGTCCTTTTCATATGTGATGTAAAATCTTACAAAGACAGGGACACAGTATAACTGAATGCTTAAATGAATTAAGGGCTTGCTTACGTTGCTTCTATGACAACTGCTACTCCAGCTGGTTTCAAAGCCTCTGTGATGGCTACAGCAATTTGCTTGGTTAACCGTTCTTGAACTGCAATGAATAAATGCAAGAAAAAAAGTAGTCAGTTCTCACCTCATTATCATTCACAAACAGGTTTTCATGGCAGCAATAGCAAAAGAATGAGTCAAAGCATTTAGAAATGCAAACTATATTAAAATTGTAGATGCCTCAATTAGAAGACCAAGAAGGATGAGAGGGGATCTTATCGAAACGTATAAGATTATTAAGGGGTTGGACACGTTAGAGGCAGGAAACATGTTCCCAATGTTGGGGGAGTCCAGAACAAGGGGCCACAGTTTAAGAATAAGGGGTAGGCCATTTAGAACGGAGATGAGGAAGAACTTTTTCAGTCAGAGAGTGGTGAAGGTGTGGAATTCTCTGCCTCAGAAGGCAGTGGAGGCCAGTTTGTTGGATGCTTTCAAGAGAGAGCTGGATAGAGCTCTTAAGGATAGCGGAGTGAGGGGGTATGGGGAGAAGGCAGGAACGGGGTACTGATTGAGAATGATCAGCCATGATCGCATTGAATGGCGGTGCTGGCTCGAAGGGCCGAATGGCCTCCTCCTGCACCCATTGTCTATTGTCTAAGGGCATTTATACATTGTTAATATGCACAAAGTTAACATTTCAAGCATGTAGTGGATCAGAAACCGTAGGAAAACATTTTCTTGTCACTATATATAATTAATATATTATAACCATATTTTTAGTAATAAATTTATACAAAATTGTTGTAAAGGAGAAGTTTGATGTATACATGTGGAAGAAGAAAGTAGAGAGAATGAGGAAAGCATGTGAACATTTAAAACAAAAATTAGATATGTTCAGGTCTTGATCCTGGTCCAAATCCTTGAATTGTCACCAGCATCTGTTCCTAATTGGCCAATATATTTGGATAGAAGTGTACTGGGCAACTGACCTGCGACCCATGTTAACATGGAAAGTGGTCACCCATATATTGCAAGGAGGGGTTGACGTGGAAATTTAAACCATGGCCATTACATTGATATGTGATATATATAAATAATTTTGAACCAATGGTACCTTGAAGTCTTCTGCTGTAAATTTCAACAATCCTGTTAAGAAAAAGAACACTGTCATGTCAGAGTCTGGCACTGTGGATTATTAGTATTAATATTTCTCAGTGCAAGTGTGAAATAACTGAACGGCATTTGCCTGAACATTACATTGCCAGTTTCCCCTATTTCAAAGGGTTCACCAACAATAATTGTATAATTGAAACCCAAAGGTAAAAATGTCAAAGAAAAGATTAGTTAACAACTTGGAGAAAACTGTCGGACCCGGGGGAAAACTGATTTTGGCACATCAGTCAGAATACAGAGTGTAGAAGTTGGCAGGTCATGCTACATGTTATACAAGGCATTGGTGAGGCCACATTTAGAGTATTGTGTTCAGTTTTGGTCATCTTATTATCGGAAAGATATTGTTAAGCTGAAAAGGGTGCAGAGATTTACAAGGTTGTTGCCAGGATCAAAGGCTCAAGCTTTCGGATTTGGCAGGCTAGGACTTTATTCCTTGGAGTGCAGGAGGATGAGGCGTGATCTTTCAGTTTAGAGATACAGGCCCTTCGGCCCACACTGACCAGTGATCCCCGTACACAATCTAAGCACAATCTTACACACTAAAGAAAATTTGCAAACTTTACCAAAGCCAATTAACCTACAAACCTGTATGTCTTTGATGTGTGGGAGGAAACCGGTGTGCCCCAGGAAAATCCATACAGACAGCACCTGTAGTCAGGATCGAACCCAGGTTACTAGCGCCATAAGGCAGCAACTCTACCGCTGTGCCACCGCGCTGCCCTGCATTTACAATTTTCTAGTCCTCCCTCCTGAATCTTTAGATGCTTGGAAGATTATGGAAGGCAACATAAGAAGTCAGTCCTTCATTCTTGCAGTATAAGAAAGGACTGGCTTAGAACAGTGTTCAGAGGTTGCCCTGATCTGCTGAGTGCTTGGGACTACCACTGCTTCAAATCATCCTGGCAACCTGGATAGAATGGACACAAAGCATCTTTAATGGAGCTGTGTAGGAAGGAATGGCAAATGCTGGTTTACACCAAAGATAGACACGTGATGGAGTAACTCAGCAGGACAGGCAGCATCTCGGGATAGAAGGAATGGTTTTGGGTCGAGACCCTTCTTCAGACTGGAGAATGGAGCTGAACTTGTAAAAAGCCAGTGGAATCCAGGAGGCTTCCAGAATAGGAGAATCAATTTGTGTAAATCTACAATAAATACTGTACTCACTGACCTGGTTTCTTTTATTGGCTTTACATTTCTGAAGGTTATTGATATTGTTCATTGACTGTGTGTGCACTGACTAGATCTGCAGATTGTTTTGCAACAATTTAGAGAATAGAAGTATCCATGCATCAATTAGTATTTATCATTGTGGCTTAACTTGTCAGGCTATCAATTAGATGAGAAGTGTGAGGGGATAGAAATGTTCATTTTCACTGTGAGAGTTATAATGGATCTCTTCCAATTTCTCACTGTCACATTGACAGAGAACCTGCTGAACCCACAAATCCTGTTGAATGAAGAGGCCTCGCTATTGATCCAAGGACTCAAGGTCAGACTCATGCACCTCCCTTGCATTTGTAATTCTTCTATTTCAAAGTAAACACGATTCCTCCTAAATGTTATTTGTGAATTAACCGATGTTATGAACAAAACTAAATGTGAGAAATCACATTTGGAGTTTACCTACCTTGCTAGTTTGCTGAGTCCAACAACCTTTTTATTTGGTAGGTAACCTATGTGAACCTGCGAGTGAGAAATAAATATAGTAAGAATCGGAAAGATTTCATGTTACTTTACCCTCGACTCATTTGAAAGCTTAAAAACTTTTACATTGGCTAAGACAGTGAGACAAAATTAAGAAACCACTAGAGAAGGCAAAACGTCACTCTGGTGAGTAACTTCAGGAATTGGGAACGGCAGATACACAAGTTCATAAGTTATAGGAGCAGAATTAGGCCATTAAGACCACCATGTCTACTCCACCATTCATTCATGGATGATCTATCTTTCCCTCTCAACCCCATTCTCCCGACTTCTCCTCTAACCTTTGACATCCTTACTAATCAAGAACGTTGTCAATCTCAGTTTTTAAAATACCCAATGACTTGGTCTCCACAGCCATCTGTGGTAATTAATTCTGCAGATTCACCATTCTCTGGCCAAATAAATCCTCCTCATATCCTTTCTAAAGGTACGTCCTGGTACACTGGAATACCGCCACACTGGTGTTACTGTAGTAATTTTCTTTGCTGCTATTTGAGAGCTAGAAAATTGTGCACCAATGTTAGATTCCTGCCAAAATCCTCGCATATAGTTACCTCTGCCTTTTATTTTTGTTTTGTGGTCTACATGCAATGAAAACCACATGCATTTTTACAAAGACTAGTTTTGCATTGTACCTTGCAAGTACATTAAAAAACAGTTGATGCTCAAAAATAGAAATATAAAGAATTTCACTGTACCTCAGTAGACGTGACAATAATAAACTAAACAAATAAATATAAAATACTCATATCAAGCAAGTTTAACAAGACAATGGTAGTTGTACAAAACATTGGTGATACCACAGTTGGAGTATTGTATTCAGTTTAGATCATCTTGCTGGAGGAAGGATGCCATTAAAAAAGTGAAAAGAGTGCAGAGAAGATTATAAGTATGTTTCCAGGACTCGAGAGCCTGAGCTACAGGGAGAAGCTGGACAGGCTAATACATTATTCCGTGAAGTACAGGAGGCAGAGGGGTGATCATATAGAGATGTGTAAAATCATGAGGGGAACAGACAGGGTTAATGCAGAGTCTTTTTCCCAGGGTAGGGCAATCAAGATCTGGAGGGTATTGGTATAATGCCATATTCATAGATTATAGATGTTTAAGCTGAATACTAACCTTGCCAAAAAAAGGAACTAAGTGATGCTCACAAAGTGAAAACATTTCGATGTCTTTCACAATAACTACTTCATCGTGGTCCTCATCGAAGACAGCATCATTCAAAATGTCTGAAAAAAAGGAAAAATTTGTACTGGAGAGATATTGAAGCTAAATGATGGTAACAATATTTCTAAACAGAATGTTATGATCTCTGCTAAATTTAGCAGCATTTGGAAGAGAGTTGTATAATTATGTGCAGTCAGCATATTTTAATTGCGTGAACTTTAGTTTTTTGAGGAGTGTGATTGACAAGGTTAGCGCAGTGAACGTTGTTTACAATGATTTTGATTACATTTAGATTTAGTTTAGAGATACAGTGTGGCGACAGGCCTTGGCCCACCGAGTCCTTGCCGACCAACGATGCATGTATACTCTCACTATCCTACACACTTGGGATCATTTACAATCTTTTCCTGAAGCCACTTAACCTACAAACCTATACATCTTTGGAGTGTTGAACAGGGGCACTTGGGGAAAAAACCACACGGTCACCAGGAAATCGTACAAACTCCATACAGACACCATCTGTAGTCAGGATCGAACCCGGGTCTCTGATGCTATAAGACAGCAACTCTACCCCTGCGCCACTATGCCAACTCTCATGGATACTGATCCAGAAGATTAAGATGCATGGGAGCCAAGGTGATTTGGTAGTTTAGATTCAGAACTAGTTTACCTACAAACGACAGTGGTGGTTGTTATACTGGCTGGACATTTGTGACCATTGGAGGTTTTTGGGAAGGCTGGGACCTCTGTTGTTTGTGACTAATGTATAAATGACTAGGACATTAAGCTGCGTTTGGAATATTGTGTGCAGTTCTGGTTTTCCCTTTACAGAACAAAAAACTTGGATTGGTTTCTCTAGAATGACCAAGGTTAAAGGAAGACCTGAGGTGTATAAAATTATGAGATGTATGGATAAGGTAGGCAGTCAGAACCTTTCTCCCAGGGTTGAAATGTTAAAGGCTAGAGCACATGCTGTAGGATGATTGATGGTCGGTGTGGACCTACTGGGCTGAAGAGCCTGTTTCCAAGTGCATCTCTAAAACTAAAGTAAAATTGAATTTTTACTGTTGCAATAAATTTAAATCCACCAGAATTCTCTCTGAAGATGAGACTTTACTTTTGTGTGTGCAGTCTCACTCCTAATTTTAATAATTATCGAAATATTTTTTAATAACTCACCCATCCTTCCATGGATGGCAGAAGCAATTCTGTTGCCCAAGATACTAGTTTCGTAAGTTCATAAGTTATAGGAGCAGAATTAGGTCGTAAGGTCCATCAAGTCTACACCGCCATTTAATCTTTCTCTCTCAACCCCATTCTTCCCATAACCCCCGACACCCTCACATTCTTGTTACATAACTTGACTCATATCTTTTAAATGAATACAAGTGCTCTGAAATATAACAGTGATATGACCCACTGCCAGGGTACAGGGTTAGCTCTTGTTTAATTTGTAACAGCTGATTTAGAAAGACTCAGCATCACTTTAAGTTCATTACTGCAATAATTATGGGACAGCACAGTGGCAGAGTTGCTTCCTTACAGCACCAAACTCTAGTTCAATCCTGACTACCGGTGCTGTCTGTACCGAGTTTGTACGTTCTCCCTGCGACTGTGTGAGTTTTCTCCTGGTGCTCCGGTTTCCTCCCACACTCCAAAGGCGTGCAGGTTTGTAGGCTAATCGGCTCCTGTAAATTATTCCTCACGTGTTGGGTCGCTGGTCGGTGTGGACTCAATGGGCCTAAGGCACTCTATCTCCAAAGTCTAAAGTAAATTGCCAAATGAGAAATCTGCTCCAGCATAGAGGTATTGTTGTCACACATAATGAGCTGAAATAATGAGCCTGTATTTAATATATCCATCACAAAACAGTGACGTTCAATTACATTTGATGGATTAGCTGCAAAATTAAGAGTTACTCATTTTAAGGGACAGAAGCCAAGTAGTGGGTTTCCATGACATCACATTGTTTATTGAGGAATTCTATTTTAATGAAAAATTAAACAAAAAAATTTGAGAGACACCATAAAGATTACGAAGTCTGCAATTTTTTGTTGGGGGCTTCTCTGAGTGTGTAATATCTCCAGATGCAACTTCAGGGTAGCAGGTTTCCTAAGCACCTGGGAAGAACTTAGTTGCCCATGTCAGTTTGTCTGACATAGGCTTTGAATTTTACCCAATTAAAGCATGCAAATAAAAGACCTCACCTCATGCATGGATGACTCAATAGCGCGATGCCTTGGACTTCATACACTATCAGCAGCACAACTAATTAAATATTCCTTTGCAATCACCGAGCAAATCATAAGAAAGCTTGTTTCCAAGCAAGGTCCAAGGAAACACTGACCTCCCCAACATCCAAGGGATCGGCAGGAGTCGCTGCCTCAAAAAGGCAGCCAGCATCAGACACCCACACCACCCTGACCACGTACTCATTTCACTCCTGTTATCAGGAAGAAGGTAAAACTGACATGCAGGTTCAGGAGCAGCTTCTAGAAACATAGAAAATAGGTGCAGGAGTAGGACATTTGGCCCTTCGAGCCAATACCGCCATTCAATATGATCATGGCTGATCATCCAGAATCAGTACCCCGTTCCTGCTTTCTCCCCATAATCCCTTGATTCTGTTAGCCCTGAACTATATACAACTCGCTCTGGAATACATCCAGTGAATTGGCCTCCAGCCTACCCTACAACCATCAGCCTATTAAACACCACAACTTCCAAATAAGCTCTGAACTACATAGACTTGGCAGACATTGATTTGTCTTTACAGAATTGTTAGCTTGCTTTTTTATATATACACTAACCATTTTTTGTTGTAACTCTACTGCTGCACTACTGATTTCCAGCACCTTCAGTTTTTCATTACTAATGTTTGTTCTTGAAATCATTACATATTTGTGCGATAGACCTTTTAAAACATGTGCAATTATTACAATGTGCACAAAGAGGATCTCTGAAACATAGTATGAGGATCTGTGCGTGGCTTCTATAGTTGACAGGATGCACACAAATGAAAATTCTCCCACCTCATTGTATTTCAATAATTGCACAAATTCTTGTAAAATTTGCATGCACGTGATGATCTTCAAATGTCAGCAGCTGAATAAAAGTGGAAGATTATAGCCTCATACCCATTTAGCAGTAGTAAATCAATTAAAAATTGTTTTGTACAGTGTTTTTGTATAAAATGTCAACCATTAGTTTAGAAAAAAGCTCGCAGGGACTGATGAATGTGATGAACCATCCAAGTTAATACAAGAAACGTACAGAACTAGAAATGTTGTAATCAAAACCAGGCAGAACAATGCCTACATGATGTTTACAAACATACAATATAACCACAAATATTAGACAGCCACAGAACTTATGCAATCAAATACAGGCTTAAATACATACAGAAGATGGGTGAAAAATAATTTGGACTTAACTACCTCAGAGAATGCTGAAACCAAATCGATGGAAAGATAAATAGATATTATTTCAATTCAAAGATCCTTTGTCACGACAAGTGCTCTTTGACAAAAGCATTAAGCATATTGTTCTTACTACTGCCTGGCCAGCTGACAATGTCCAGTACTTTCTATTTTGTTCAGCTTTCCAGCACCTGCAGTACATTTTAAATTTTCATTTAATTGTATAAAGCTGGTAAATATCTGAAATGTTTCGTTTGAATTGGTTGAAAGATACAGCACAGAAACAGATCCTTCAGCCCAGAGTCCACCCTGACCATTGATTACCCGTTGACACTGGTACCACGTTATCCCACTTTCACGTGCACTCCTTGCACGCCAGCGGCAATTTACAGAGGTCAATTGACCTACATACGCGCTCGTCTTTGGGATGTGGGAAGGCACCAGAGACCTAAAGGAAATTCACAAGGGCGCAGGGAGAACGTGCAAACTCCATGCAGTTCAGCCAAAACGGGAGGTTGTGATGGATATTTTGCTATTTTTGAAGGCAGGGAAGTGTGGCAATTTATTTGGTAAATGACCTGTACCAAAAATAACTGCACGAAAAAATAACGGTCTTTCAATGGGAAACATTCCTTCATTTCAATAATGACCAAGTGCAATGAGAGGATGGAATGCAGTTGCACATTACCATAATCTACATTCACATTTTCTTCAGTTGTACCAAATATCAAATCATTAAAGCAATGCAAATGAATCATCAAATGCATGGCAACATTTGTTAACTTGATGATGTATTACTGCCAGCAACTGCACAGTGGTAAACCCTGGTGACAGATTGTGGATTGGTAAACTGTCCGGCTGCACAGAAGCAAATGTCATCCCATCGGATGTTAGAAGTAATAATGTGAGACATCCGGAAATACAGCCATGCAAGTCGTATATTTAGACCATGAACACTCAAATAAAAATTGAAGGAAAACAAAAAAGTGCTGGAGGAACTCAGCAGTTCAGGCTGCACCTGTGATGGGGATGGACAGTCCATGTTCAGGGCCAGGACCCTTCTACAGACCCTGAAGAAGAGTCCAGGCCTGAAATGTCATCTCCCCATTTCCTCCACAGATGCTGCCTGACCCGCCAAGTTTCTCCAGCACTTTGTGTTTCGTTCAGGATTCCAGCATTTGGAGTTTCTTGGAAGGGATGTTTTGATTGGAGAAAGCATCAAATACTACACTATGGCACTGATAATCAGACCCAAATTGGATCCTGGCCTAACAATGGTGTAAAATGTTTGAACTTTGTTCTACGTTCTAAGCTGTCCACAGCCACACTTCTCCCTTCAAGTGCACCTCTAAGGTCTGCAACTCCTCTACAAATTTCTGTCTCTTCCCTAACTCCAGATTCCTGCATGTTCACCCCTTTATGTCTCACATTATGTTGCGGTGCAGGTCAAGCTGTGGAAACTCAGCCTTTTGCCATTTGCCTCCTCAATTACAAACACCTCACTAAGCTGATCTCTCAGTCACCCATTCTCTTTCTTTGAATCAGATTTTTTTTTGACTGATTAATTTTGCAAAGAACTGGAATAAATATGACCCAGACACCTTAAAAGTGATTAAAATATGCAAGCAATAGTTGAGAGCAGTGCAATATCTCAACATTTCTTATGCAGATTCATAATCAGACCAACACTCCATTCTACTCAGTACTGTACCCTCTCCATGACTTCCTATACCAGTCTAGTAACTGGCAGTACAGGGTTGCTTTCCCAACTGATCCCGAGTCTGCCATGGTAAAAATTTCCCCAAGGGAACCATGTCAGTGAAACAACAACTTTCACCTCATTTTCAATTGTTGAGGTGTTCCTTAGAACCAAGGATGGGTGGCTGTCATGTCTTTACTGTGAAAGAAAAATTGCTTTTATTCTCATCAATGATCAATGTTTGATTAAAAAAAACAAATGGGGATTACGGATAGCAAACTTGAGAACTCCCAACCACACTCTGGTCAACTAATACCCGTTACATTGATAAGATCAAAGTTTATAACTGATTATTGGTGTTGATTTAGGGTTGTGATAATGGGAATGGCAACCCCTCAAAATAGGCCACCCAGTTTCATTCCCCCTCACTCTCCCTTTCATTTGTCTATCCCCACTCTCTCCTCCCAATGGGTCTCTTCCCCTGACTGTTCCCATCTGTCCAATCGCTTCTTATTTGCCCCCTACTCCACCAGGCTTCCCATCACATTCCATCATTTGCAATCCTTTTGTTGCCTCCACCTGTCACTTCTCAGCCTCTGCCAATATTCCCATCCTTCCTTCCCCCATCCAACTCCATCTCATCTGCCCGGCCCTATCTTGTTCTGGCTTTTTCTCACCTCCAGTTCCCACCTCCCCCCCAAAATTTTAGTCGGAAGCTTCCGATCCGAAACGTTACCTACTCCTTTTCTCCAGAGATGCAACCTGACCCGCCTGACCGCCAGCATTTCGTGCATCAGTACAAACCAGCATTTGAAGTTCCTTCCTACACATTGTGTCTATCCATCTGCCTCAACTACCTCCTCTGGCAGCTTGTTCCATACACCCACCACCCTTTGTGTAAAAAAGTTACCCTGCAGATTCCTATTAAATCTTTTCCCCTTCACCTTGAACCTACATAATGTTTGGGACAAAGAGCCATCATTTATTTATTTACCTCTGTACTCCACAATTTGAGGTTTGTAATATTAAAAAAAATCACATGTGGTTAAAGTGCACATTGTCAGATTTTAATAAAGGCCATTTTTATACATTTTGGTTTCACCATGTAGAAATTACAGCAGTGTTTATATATAGTCCCCCCCATTTCAGGGCACCATAATGTTTGGGACACAGTAATGTTATATATATGAAAGTAGTTATGTTTAGTATTTTGTTGCATATCCTTGGCATGCAATGACTGCTTGAAGTCTGCGATTCATGGACATCACCAGTTGCTGGGTGTCTTCTCTGGTGATGCACTGCCAGGCCTGTATTGCAGCCATCTTTAGCTTATGCTTGTTTTGGGGGCTAGTCCCCTTCAGTTTTTTCTTCAACATTTAAAAGGCATGCTCAATTGGGTTCAGATCAGGTGATTGACTTGGCCACTCAAGAATTGACCATTTTTTAAGCTTTGAAAAACTCCTTTGTTGCTTTAGCAGAATGTTTGGGATCATTGTCTTACCGGCCAATTAAGATTGAAGCATTTGTTTGAACTTGAGCAGATAGGACGTGTCTATACACTTCAGAATTCATTATGCTACTACCATCAGCAGTTGTATAATCATTGAAGATAAGTGAGCCAGTACCTTCAGCAGCCATACATGCCCAGGCCATAATACCCCCACCACCATGTTTCACTGAAGAGGTGGTATGCTTTGGATCTTGGGCAGTTCCTTCTCTCCTCCATACTTTGCTCTTGCCATCACTCTGATACAAGTTCACCTTCATCTCATTTGCCCACAAGACCTTTTTCCAGAACTGTGGTTGCTCTCTTAAGTACTTCTTGGCAAACTGTAACCTGGCCATCCTATTTTAGCAGCTAACCAGTGGTTTGCATCTTGCAGTGTAGCCTCTGTATTTCTGTTCATGAAGTCTTCTGCAGACAGTGGTTATTGACAAATCCACATCTGACTCCCAAAGAGTGTTTCTGATCTGTTGGACAGGTATTTGGGGATTTTTCTTTATTTATAGAGATAATTATTCTGTTATCAGCTGTGGAGGTCTTTCTTGGCCTGCCAGTCCCTTTGTGATTAATAAGCTCACCAGTACTCTCTTCTTAATGATGTTCCAAACAGCTGATTTTGATAAGCCTAAGGTTTGGCTGATGTCTCTGACAGTTGTATTCATGTTTCAGTCTCATAATGGTTTCTTTGCCTTTCATTGGCACAACCTTGGTCCTCATGTTGATAAACAACAATAAAAGTTTCCAAAGGTGATGGAAAGACTGGAGGAAAGACTAGGTGCTGAGAGCTCTCTTATATCTGCATTAAGAAGGCAACTAAACACACCTGAGCAATTACAAACACCTGTGAAGCCATGTGTCCCAAACATTATGGTGCCCTGAAACGGGGGACTATGTATAAACACAGCTGTAATTTCTACATGGTGAAACCAAAATGTATAAAAATGGCCTTTATTGAAATCTGACAATGTGCACGTTAACCACATGTGAATTTTTCTATTACAAACCTCAAATTGTGTAGTACAGAGGTAAATAAATAAATGAAGGGTCATTGTTCCAAACATTATGGAGGGCACTCTATGTCCTCTGGTCCTCGATTCCCCTACTCTGGCCAAGTGATTCTGTGCAGTGTTGGAAAAGTGGTAGGATATCTCCATCTACTGGTCTCTGGTTAGAGACTGGAATGTTGTTAAGTCTCTTTGAGTATCGGGCTTATAACGTATTTAACATAACCACCTGGGGCGAATTCGTCTTTTGCCCAGAGTAGGGGAAATCCATAACTGGGGAAAAAGGACATGGGTTTAAGGTGAAGGGGGAAAGCTAAGAGGTACCCGAGGGGTAACCTTTTCAACACACAGGGTGGTGGGTGTATGGAACGACCTGCCGGAGGAGGTAGTTGAGGTCGGTACTACCGCAACGTTTAAGAAACATTTGGGCAGGTACATGGGTGGGGCAGGTTTAGAGGGATATGGGTCAAAAGCGGACAGGTGGGACTAGTGTAGATGGGACATGTTGGCCGGCGTGAGCAAGTTGAACCATGACAATGGTTTTGATTGAAAATTAAATCGTTCTGTACCCGTTTAACGTTACCAGAGTTGTTTACGATATGATCCTTTTTGCTGCTGTTGTATTGTTTGGTAGCTGACATGCCGAACGGGCGGGGAGAACAATTCGTTTGTGCACATTTTGCCCTTAGTTTCAACCCTCTGTTTGAGAGATGGCATCACTATACTGCTGGATTGGTTATTTCTTCTTGATCTTCAACCAGCGGTCCTCTCCTACCGTCCCCCCCCCCCGGGCGGGACGGAGCCAATGGCTGGGTTACTGAATGTATGTATGCCAGCTCTCCGCTGAATGAATGACCCAACGAAAGAACAGCACTGACTTAACCAAGACTCCCGGTTTCTGCTTTGCCGTCACCCCTACTGCCCTGTAACTCAAACCTAACTCACCCCTGTTACAAATACTCCGAGGTGGTCTGAAATTAGATCGTGGGCTGAAACTTTATTTTTGTCCTGGTAGCCTTTGGTGAAGAACCGCATGGCTTTATTTACAAGCAGGCATGTCTGTTTCTGCTTGTAAATTAAATATCAATTTAACGACCGTTCTCAGATTTGACTGTGTAACCATACATCATTTTATGACTCAATTGAAAATGTAGACATTGTAAGCGCAAAATAAAATCAGCGCCCGATTTGTGCAAGTTTGGAACATAGTACAGCACAGGAACAAGCTTTTCAGCACCTGATGCATGTCCAAGATAGACACAAAATACAGGAGTAACTCAGGTCAGGCAGCATCTCTGGAGAAAAGGAATAGGTAACGTTTAGGATGGAGACCCCTTCCTCAGACTGAGAGTCAGGGGAGAGGGGAAACTAGAGGTATGAAAAGGTACAGAACAAAATCGGAGCCGGCACCGATGGCCAAGGAAAGGTGGTGCCCACAATGGTGCATTGTTGGCTGTTGAAGAGGTGATAAGGAAGGGATGTAAACAGTGAAACTAGCAGGATGTCTCGAGTGAGGAGGGAACACAGAGAGAGGGGAAATGGAAGGGTTACTTTAAACTAGAGAAATCAATATTGATTGACATGAAATTGGAGAAAGTCTAACCATAAGAAAAAGTCATATATCACGACCCCAGAATCATGATTCCCTCTGTTGACTTTTTTGCACTCCACTCACACAAAGTAGAGAAATGCAAGATTTTGGAAACAGTTTTTACCTGGGACGTTGTCCTGGTAGCCTTTGGTGAAGAACTGCATGGCTTTAGCCGCCCTGCGGGGAGTTTTGAGCAAACCCTCTCGCTCCGGATTCTCGCCCAGCCCTTTGAGAATGGTGGTGTAGGCATCTTCCAGCCCGGCCAAGGCATCTCCTCCGCCCCGCGTCTTCTTCTCCTCCCCCCTCCACTGCACCGTCACTTGCTTGGGCTCCAGCGTCAAATTACTGAAACCGTCGAAACAATTGGCAACTAACTTCTTGGCACAGCACACGCCGTTGATCTCCGCGGCCACTATCTGCTTGGCGTAATTCATGGTGCCCGGAGACCTTGTTGTTGCAGCCGCCGATGATGTTGTATCCGAGACGCACCTGGTAAAATCAGCGATCCCTGCATCCCTGGCGCTTCCATTTATACCCCTGGAGATTAAGAGGGTCGAGCCTCATTTAATTAGTCAGTGCGTTGTTCGCACGTCAGCGTTTGTGCCGGTGCAACTGAGCCATATTAAACCGTCTGCCCCCCGGGCTAGGGTTATTTGTGGGGGGAGAGATAATTGTATGTCGGAGATAAGAATGTTTCCACGGGCCGCACGCAGTCCACTTGCCGACGACATCACCAACTAGTTATAAATAGAGAACAAACTATTAGACAACAGAAAATTGGATGCTTTTTTTTTTTTTTAATTCGAGTGCGGCCACATAAGCATGGAGCGATGGAATAAGGGATCCTTTAAGTACAGGAAATAGCGTCAAAGCATGTGGTCATTCATCAGTGGCAGTCCTCGGCTGCAACATCAACACTGCAATGTCGGTCTCTGCTTGTAAATCGCATAGAAAATAGGTGCAGGAGGAGGCCATTCGGCCCTTCGAGCCAGCACCGGTGTAAATTAAAGCATTGAAAAAAAAACTAGAAATAAAACAGGCTGATTTAGAAACATGGCTTACAGAGGAAGATGCCTTGAAAACATCTTAACTCAGTATTTTTTCAGGCTGTAGCTAAAGTCAGTGCATGCCATTCTACTGTTAACTCCCTGAATAGAATGGATAGGAAAGGTTTAGAGGGGACAGGGCCAAACGCAGGCAGGTAGGACTAGTATACATGGGCCATCTTCGTCGGCATGGGGCCGAAGGGCCTGTTTCCGTGCTGTTTGACTGGTTGGCCATTTAAGAGAAACCGAGACGTAGACACCAGGAATTGCAGATGCTGGTTTACCAACAAAAAAAAGACACAAAGTGATGGGAGTAACTCAGCGGGACAAGTAGCATCTCTGGAGAGATATGGCGTGGGATTATATCTCATGGGATGCTGCCTGACCTGCCACTTTGTGACCTTTTTTTGTGAAGAGGAACTGATATTGTTGCAGGTGGAGTCATGAAAGTAAGCGTGCAGGTACAGCAGGCAGTGAAGAAAGCTCATGGCATCTTGGCCTTCATAACGAAGGATTTGAGTCTAGAAGCAAGGAAGTCCTACTGCAGTTGTACAGGGACCTGGTGAGACCAGACCTGGAGTATTGTGTGCAGTTTGGTCTCCTAATTTGAGGAAGGACATTATTGCTATTGAGGGAGTGCAGCCTAGGTTCACCAGGTTAATTCCTGGGCTGGCGGGACTGACATATGATGAAAGAATGTGATGAAAGAATGGGTCGACTGGGCTTGTATTCACTGGAATTTAGAAGGATGAGAGGGGATCTTATAGAAACATATAAATTATTAAGGGATTGGACAGGTGAGATGCAGGAGAAATGTTCCCAATGTTTTGGGAGTCTAGACCAGGGGTCACAGTTTAAGAATAAGTGGCAGGCCATTTAGAACTGAGATGAGGACAAACTTTTTCACCCAGAGAGTTGTGAATCTGTGGAATTCTCTGCCATAGAAGGCAGTGGCCAATTCACTGGATGTTTTCAAGAGAGTTAGATATAGCTCTTAATGCTAACGGAATGAAGGAATATGGGAAAAAAGCAGGAATGGGGTACTGATTTTGGATGAGCCAAATGGGCTCCTCCACCTATTTTCCATGTTACTATATACTGGATTGGAGAAGGGCAGCTTGTTCCTTTCTTGAAGCACATCAATGAAATAGATGGTAGACACAAAATGCTGGAGTAACTCAGCGGCTCAGGCAACATCTCGGGAGAGAGGGAATGGGTGACCTTTCGGGTCGAGACCCTTCTTCAGACTGATGTCGGGAGAGGGCGGGACAAAGATAGGATGTAGTAGGAGACAGGAAGACTAGTGGGAGAACTGGGAAGGGGTAGGGGAAAGAGAGGGACAGGAATATCTGGTTAGAGAAGTCAATGTTCATACCGCTGGGGTGTAAACTGCCCAAGCAAAATATAAGATGCTCTTCCTCCAATTTGCGCTGGGCCTCACTATGACAATGGAGGAGGCCCAGGATAGAAAGGTCAGATTGGGAATGGGAGGGGGAGTTGAAGTGTTGAGCCACCGGGAGATCAGGTTGGTTAAGGTGGACTGAGCGAAGGTGTTGAGCGAGACGATCGCCGAGCCTGCGTTTGGTCTCGCCGATGTAGAGAAGTTGACATCTGGAATAGTGGATACAATAGATGAAGTTGGAGGAGGTGCAGGTGAACCCCTGCCTCAACTGGAAAGACTGTTTGGGTCCTTGGATGGAGTCGAGGGGGGAGTAAAAACTGTCCCTTTGATAATGTACTTACTCAATAATAAGCAATAATGTCCTTCCTCAAATTAGGGGAGGGGGAGGGGGAGGGGAGGGGGGAGGGGGAGGTGGGGCGGAGAGGGTGCTGCACCAATGCAGGAGAGGTTTGGGCCCAACGGGTCCACTTGGTCTAGTATAATATAACAATGTCTTCTCGCGTGTGATACATGTAGACTGGTCGTTAATAAACATACAATTTTAAGGTGAGAGGGAAAAAATTAATAGGTACCTGAGGGGCAACTTTTTCCACACAGACGGTGGTGAATGAGCTGCCAGAGGGTGTTGAGGCAGGTACCATAACGACATTTTAAAAACCTTTGGACAGGTACATGGATAGGAAAGTTTGAGAGAGGTACGGGCTAAACACGGGCAGGTGGGACTAGTATAGATGGGATATCTTGGCTGGCTTAGGCATGTTGGATCGAAGGGTTTATTTCCATGCTGTATGACTCTGAATCTATGACAATTCATAACAATCTAACTGAAGATTTTTTTCTAAAATCTCTCATCATTTTTGCCTTGAGACCAGACCATCTTGTTTTAGTCTCTTTGACCCGAGAAAACACCGATCTATGGTATTGGTGTTGATTCCTTATTGTCATGTGAACCGAGATACAGTGTCGCACTTTGTTTGCATGCGATCCAGTCAAATCATAGTATCCATGAGTGCAATCAAGATATACACAAGTACAACAGGTGAAGCATAAAGAAAAATACCAGAGTTCAGAATATAGTGTTAGAGCATTATAGTGTTACAGCTTTAGATAAAGTGCACATAAAAATGTGCAAGGGCCACAGTGAGTTTGGATGGGGTGGAGTTGCTGTCTTATAGCTCCAGAGACCCAGGTTCGATCCTGACCTCGGGTGATGTCTGTAGTTCATACGTTCTCCCCATGCCCTGCGTGGGTTTTCTCCGGGTGCTCCGGTTTCCTCCCGCACTCCAAAGACGCACAGGTTTGTAGGCTAATTGGCTTGGTAAAAATTGTAAATCGTCCATAGTGAATGTAGGATAGAGTTAGTGTGCAGGGATTGCTGGTTAGCCTGAACTCAGTGGGCCAAAAGGCCAGTTACCGTGCTCCATCTCTAAACTAAGCCAAACTAAACTAACTAGACTACACCTAGCTTTATAATGTTGCAAAGAATTAGTGGGAAGCTGGAAGATTGGGAAGCTTTTAAAAACCAACAGAAGATAATGTTTCTATGTTTCTATGATCTTTCAAGAATCACTAGAGTCAAGGGTGGTTCCAGTGGAAAATTGTACATATTATTCCACTGTTCAAGAAGGGAGTGAAGCAAAAGAGGGGAAACTATAGACTGGTTAGCCTGACTTCAGTGGTTGGTAAGAGTCCATTATAAAGGGTGAGGTTTCCGAATACTTAGAAGCACATGATAAAATAGGCCTAAGTCAGCATGGTTTTGTGAAAGGAAGTTCTTTCTTGACGAATCTGTAGGAATTCATTGAGGAAGTAAATAGCTGGATAGACAAAGGAGAGTCAGTGGATGTTGTTTACCTGGATTTTCAGAAGGCATTTGACACGGTGTCACAAGTGAGGTTGCTAAAGAAGATGAGAGCCCATGGTATTGGAGGGAAGTTGCTAGCATGGTAGCAGGCTGGCTGGATGGCAGAAGGTAATGAGAGGAAATAAAGGGGGCTTTTTCTGGTTGGCTGCCAGTGACTAGCGGAGTTCCGCAGGGGTCGCGGCTGGGGCCACTACTCTCCACGTTGTATAGCAATGATTTGGATGAGGGTATTCAAGGCTTTGTGGCCAAGTTTGCAGATGATACAAAGATAGGCGCAGGGGCTGATAGTATAGAGAAAGTGGGGACATTGCAGAAGGACTTGGACAGGTTAGGAGAATGGGTTAAGAAGTGACAGATGGAATACAATGTCGCAAAGTGTGGAGACATGTATTTTGGTAGTAGGAATAAAGTCATAGACTATTTTCTAAATGGGGAGAGGATTCAGAAATCGGAGGTGCAAAGGGACTTGTGGGTGGTAGTGCAGGATTCCCAAAAGGTTAATTTGCAAGTTGTATTGGTAGTGAGGAAGACAAATGCTATGTTAAGGGCCTGCCCCACTTAGGCGATTTTTTTAGACGACTGCCGGTGACTGTCATTGTCGTAGCAGGTTGCCGAAAAACCGGCAACTGGACCCCCCTACAACAAGCTACAGCAACCTACCACCTAGTCGACGTCAAGCTACGGCAAGTTACCATCAACCGGCGACCCAATCGTCGCCACAGGTTACGACCGCACTTACGATGACACCGACGACATCCTACGACCACACAGGCGACAACCTACGACAACCAAAGTCAACATACGTCCACCTGCGACAAGCTGCGACCCTGTCGGCGACAACTGAAGACAATTCACGTCATTTTGGCCTCCAAAACAATGGAATCACCCAGTTTCCCTATAAAAGGGGTATAGGGTAGGGTTTCCAATCACTCTGCATCATGACTACCATGGAGCAACATCAGAGGGCATTGCTCTCACAAGAAGAAGAAGCCCTGCTGTTTGCAGCGGCACTCATGCCCAAGGGAGGCCATCTGGAGAGAGACCTCCCTTGGGGAAGCACTGGAAGAAGGAAGAGCAGGCTTTCCTGATCCCGATCCTCTGCCAGGAGAAGGCAACCCTGACATCCCATACACACTGGTTGGTGGTGACGCCTTCCCACTCAGGCCATGGATGATGAAGCCAAACCCTCACAGGCTGATGTCAAGGGAACAGAGGATCTTCAACTACAGCCTGTCCAAGGCTAGGAGGGTCGTGGAAAACGCCTTTGGTATCCTCGCCAGCAGATTCAGATACTTGCTGACTACGATGGAGCAGGAGCCCAAGAATGTGGAGACCATTGTCTACGCAGCATGTGTCCTCCACAACCTGATCCATACCAGAAGTGCAACAGCAGCAGCCATGGTGGGGGGTGACCGAGTGGACAACCAGACAGGCAACATCACACCAGGCTCATGGAGAACTGGAGGACAGGCTGCACTGATTGCCAGGAAACACCACCAACAAGAGAGCCAAGGACCAGAGAGACCATCTCTGCACTTACTACAGCTCTGAACTAGGCAGTGTACCGTGGCAGAACGACATGATCTGAAGACCAGCAGCAAACAGCCCACACCACCAACAGAAGTCCACCACTCCAGGAAGAGAGCTCACTGCAGACCACAAGAAAAGCCCCTTTTCAGGGCCACCCACATCCTCCCAAAAGAGTTTAATTTTCAATGCAGTACAATGCTTGTGTTTGTGTTTGTTTTATTGATCAAAATATATGAAATTAAAATATTTGAAAGTGATGTAAATACAATATCTTCATACATCAATGGAATTCACTGAAGTCAGCACTGATGACAACCTACGACAGCACCTATGTCAGGAGACATCAAGCTACGCTCATTGGCGTCAAACCCACTGTCGCCAAAAATGTTTCAACATTCTGAAAATCCAGCGGCGACCAGAAAGACTCTTTGGGCGATTGAGGAGACTACTCACGACCATAGGTGATCGAGGAGACTACTCACAACCATACAGGCAACACGACCATACAGGCAACCATGTGGCAACAGCCTAGTCGTGTGTAGTCGCCTAAAAAAATCGACTAAGTGGGACAGGGGTTTTAGCATTTATTTTGAAAGGACTAGAGTATAAAAACAGGGATGCAATGCTGAGTCTTAATAAGGCACTGGTTAGACCGCATTTGGAATATTGTGAGCAGTTATGGGCCCCCTATCTGAGGAAGGATGTGCTGGCATTGGAGTGGGTCCAGAAGAGGTTTACGAGAATGTTCCCTGGATGATTGGGTTGATGTATGATGAGTGACAGCACTGGGCCTGTACTCACTGCAGTTTAGAAGGATGAGTAGGGACCTCATTGAAATTTACTAAATACTTGGAAGGCCTGGATAGAGTGGATGTGGAGAGGATGTTTCCACTGGTAGGAGAGTCTAGAACCAGAGGGCATAGCCTCAGAATAAAAGGATGCACCCTTAGAAAAGAGATGAGGAGGAATTTATTTGGTAAGAGGGTGTCGAATCTGTGGAATTCATTGCCACACATGACTGTAGAGACCAAATCATTGGGTATTTTTATAGTGGAGATTGACAGATTCTTGATTAGTAATGGTGTCAAAGGTTATGGAGAGAAGGCAGAAGATTTGGGTTGAAAGGAAAAGATAGATCAGCCACGATTGAATGACGAAGTAAACTCGATGGGCCGAACGGCCTCCCTCTGCTCCTATGACTTATGAACATAAACTTGCATTTGATAGTCTGTTACCTGCAGGGAGGAAGTTGTTCCTATATCTGGTGCTTTCAAACCTTTGCGCTCCTGTCAGCCAGAAGATACAGAGACAAGAGTATGACCAGGATGAGAATGATCTAAAACGTCTGAAGAAGGGTTCCGACTCGAAACGTCATCTTCCTATTTTCTCCAGAGATGCTGCCTGGCCCGCTGAGTTACTCCAGCATTTTGTGTCTATCTTTTAGATGAGAATGGGCCTTGATTATGTTGGCTGCTTTCTCAAGGAAGTGTGAGATGTAGATGGTGTCAATGGAAGGGAGGCTTATTTCTGTAATGGACTGGGCTGCATTCACTACTGCCAGCGATTTAAAAATATATATATATATCTTGGGCAGAGTGGTCGCCAAACCAAGTTGTGATACATCCTGATTTCTTGGTGCATCTGTAGACAGTTGGTAGAGGTTGTTGAAGGCATGCTGAACTTCTGTGGTCTACTCAGGAAGTATAGGTGTTGGTTTGTTTTCTTGACCGTAGTTGCTGTACCATGTAAAAACATTCATACATGTTATACTGTGACTACCTTTCATTCAGAGAATATTGGTCCATTCCAATTAATTGTTTTAGGTCAGACAAAGTCCCATCAATTGAATGATTCAATGATACTTTATTGTCGCATGTACTCGATCCAATGAAATTCTTTGTTTTGCATGCAACCTGGTAAAATCACACAGCAGACCTCACCTCTGCAGTACAAATAAGTTTCTGGCGCTGACACTAACCTAGTGAAACTTTGTTGCTGTGCCTCTTACCAGCCTCAGTTAGCCTCATTGTGTCCCTTCAAACTACTCTGCTATACTGTATACTGCCACTGCAGTGGCCTGCCTCAAAACTGGAAAGTGAAGGATAGCCTGAAGATCGCAGGCTACCACAGGCAATAATAATAATAATAATACATTTAATTTATATAGCGCTTTTCAGGAAACTCAAAGACGCTTTGCAGAGCAAACAAGACATAAAAACAAACAATCAAACAAAAGATTTGTCCAGACGAAGAAGCGGGCGAACAAACAGCGCCAGCGTCCTCTCACGTCAGGGTCCGGCGTAAATGGTTGACAATAAACAATAAACAGTAAATGGTTGACAGTAAACAATAAAGAACACAAGACACACAATTACAATTTAACACAGACAACCATCACAGTGACTGCTCCAGGCACACCCTCACTGTGATGGAAGGCAAAGAAAAGTCTTATCTCCTCCTCATTCTTCTCCCGTGGTCAGGCAGTCAAACTGCTGCATCGAGGCTCCCGACAATTGAAACCCCCGCCGGGCGATGGAAGGCCCCAGGGCCGAGCCGAGCAGGCCGATGAAGGTCCTAAGCCCCCACCGGGCGATGGAAAGTGTCGCGGCCGAGCCACGCAGGGCGATGAAGGTCCTGCGAGCAGGTCGATTGAGCCTCGTGATTCGGGGCGGTCGAAGCTGCTACGGCTGGAGCTCCCGAAAGCCGGTCGCCAGCCAAGGACCTGCGAGCTCCCGATGTTGCGGTCTACAGAGCCCGCGGCTGAAGCCTCCGAGATGGTAAGTCCAGGCCCTGCGACCGGAGTCTTCAAGGTCGATCCCAGCTGGAGGCCGCCAACTCCACAGTGTTAGGCCGTAGCGCGAACGGAGATACGACACAGAAAAAGGTCGCATCTCCGTTGAGGAGGAGATTTAGAAAAAGGTTTCCCCCACCCCCCCACCACCCCCCACATATACACAGCTAAAAATAGGTCAATACATACATTTAAACGCTAACAATAGACAAAGACAAAAAAGACAGAGAGACTGCCGGTGAGCCGCAGCCGCAAGGCGCAGCCACGCCCCCTGCAATGGGGGCCGCTTTCCAAACAGTGAAGCGTAGTGCATTCTTGTAAAGGTTATTCCAAGGCTTGAATTGCAACTAGTCATGCTGAATCACCAGAGGCTGTAGAGTAAGTGATAATTTTGAATGGGTAGTGGCATTAAATGTTGTTTATCCTGCTGTCATGGAGAAAAGACCACTGGAGTGCTCCATTCAAGCTGCCTCCCATGCTATTTTCATCATTCAGCCAGTGTGATAGCATCATGTAAAAATAGAAAATACTGAAGACATTCAACAGCTTAGGAAGCCTTTGTGGAAAGAAAAACGGAGTTGACATTTCAGGTTGAAAATCCTTTGTCAGAAAAACTGTTTACTGACTCAGATCATTGATCTGAACCATTAATACTGCTTCACTTGCTGAGTGCTTCCAGTGTATTTATTTTTATATAAGATTTCCAGCAACTGCATTTTTTTTCTCGGTCCCTCCCCCACCCTTGTCTTCAAACTAGTTTTACTGTTGTCTGCTGAGTTCCTCTGTATACATGCGGTCACCTATCTCACAGTCAACAATAGCCTATTGTATGCCCCACATTTCTTTGATTATCGTTGCTTTTCCAACAATAGCCTATTGTATGCCCCATATTTCCTTGTTATCATTGCTTTTCCATTAATTTCTCCGAAGCACCGTTTATATCTCTCGTTCCCCTTTCCCCTGACTCTCAGTCTGAAGAAGGGTCTCGACCTGAAAGGTCACCTATTCCTTTTCTCTAGAGGTGCTGCCTGACCTGTTGAGTTACTCCAGCCTTTTGTGTCTGTCTTCAAAAACAAGTTTAGATAAAGGAAAGGGCTAGTTAGAAGAGCAGTAAAAGTAAAAATTCTCTCGGTTCACCTTAGGTGAGGAAATCTAGTCCAGGAGACCATCACGCTTAAAATGTCTAGCATTTTTTTCAGTTTAGTTTATGGTCACCTGTACCGAAGTGCAGTGAAAAGCTTTTTGTTGCAGGCTAACCAGTCTGCGGAAAGAGTATATATGATTACTATCAAGCCATCCACAGTTTACAGATACATGATAAAGGGAATAAGGTTTAGTGCATTTCACCAGCCTTCTTTCAATATTCACAAGCTGCTAACTCATC
Organism: Rhinoraja longicauda; assembly: GCF_053455715.1. Taxonomy (NCBI): domain Eukaryota; kingdom Metazoa; phylum Chordata; class Chondrichthyes; order Rajiformes; family Arhynchobatidae; genus Rhinoraja; species Rhinoraja longicauda. Next base: position 26,681,851 of record NC_135961.1, on the reverse strand, counting down.
CCATAGAACATCGTACAGGAAAGTGGCACAGAAGGTGAAACGATCCCCATGGAATCTACTATTTCCTGGAACAGGGTAAACATTATTTACAGGGTCTTCCTGGGTTACGAACATCCAACTTGCAGAGAAGATAAACACAAAGTGCTGGAGTAACTCAGCGGTTCAGGCAGCAGCTCTGGAGAAAAGGAATAGGTGATGTTTCGGGTCGAGACCCTTGTTCAGACTGTGACCCTTCTTCAGGCTCCAACTTATAGACACACCCTGTGCAGATGAATGAAAACTTGGAATGAGGGTGAATTTATCGGTGGAGCTCCAGGCATTTTCTGCCGAGTGGGAACAGGACATTTCCAAGTGCCTTCTCTCTCCGTACCACCCCAAGCCCTCCACTCTCAGCCACAGCAATAGGCAGCAGCTGGGTTGGGCCGAGCAGAGCTGGGGCCACTGAGCATACTAGCTCGCTCACTCATTGTGCCTATGAGGCTGGCTGGCAGCCACACATCTGGGGTCACAACATAGCTGTTTTGTCCCTCGCACTGCTCTCGTTCATTTACAACATACGTGCAGTTCAGATTATGAACAGTTCTCAGGAACAGAATGCTGTTGTAATGTGGGAACTGGCTGGACATCCAACCAAGGCAAACAATCATAACTCAACAAAATGCTGGAGTAACTCAGCAGGTCAGGCAGCATCCCTGGAGAACATGGATAGATGACGTTTCGGGTCAGGATTCTTCTTCTGGCTGAGTGTGAAGAAGGGTCTCGACCTAAAATGTAATCGAACCATGTTGTCCAGGGATGCTGCCTGACCCATTGAGTTGCTCCATTTTGTTTTGTTAACCAGCATCTGCAGTTCCTTGTTTCTCACTTAGACCATTTATCCTTTATCTGTGCACTGTGGACGGTTTGATTGAATTCATGTAGAGTCTTTTCGCTGACTGGATAACCGGCAAATGAAAGCTTTTCACTCTACATTACATGTGACAATATAAACTAAACTTTTGTCCACCAATTAGAAATAGTGGGTTAGAATCTGCCAGTAATTTCATTCTGAACTGCCAGTATTTGCCGGTATTTGCCACAAGTTTCATTCTGAACTGCCAGTATTTATGGATCTTGTCACCACCCACTGCGCCACCACCCCTCCAAGTGTCTAGAAGTTTGGGAGTCCTCTATGAATATGCAAAGTCCAGACACGTGAACTGGGCTTTGAGATTGGGCTCAAGTAGAAAATTACAGCTTAAACAATGGATGCATTCATTCAAATGGGAAGGAATGTGCAAGAATGAAAATTGTATTTAGAAACAAGTTAATTTTTTTTTAAATGTACACTTTTTCAAACTGTTTGATGAACTTTTATTAGGCTTCACATTAGGGTTCACTATTTAGGATCAATTCAACACGTAACAACAAATCGACATTGGGGGATCTGCAAAAGTTATTTGCATATGCTTTATCAAAGATGTTCAGATGTCTAGCATTGGCTGTGAATTTGCCTGTGTTGTTGAGGTGCAGACTGTTGGGCTGGGTGGGCCTTTCATAATGGGGTAACCTTGCTGAACTCACTCGTGTGGTCAGAAGGATCGTTAATCGTTGCTGAGTTATCACACCTCGTCTGTGAGGGATGAGTGGATTGTAGCAGTGTTGGGTGTGAAATGAAGCAAGACACCGGCTGGATTCAGGAAAGCTGTTTATTTACATCTGTTCAACTCCAAGCCATGAGGCAGGCTAAGGGATGATCTCTGCCCCTTCCAGAAACCCCCTAGCTTAAGGCCATCCCCCCTGACCTGTCCATCTAGTGCCGAGAGGTTTGACCCAGAGAGTGGCCCAATCCCCCAGGGACCGCCACAGGATGTCATTTTTGATAATCTGTTCCAATGTCTCACCTTATTCATTTTGTCAAGATGTTTCACTTCACATTCCTTGGCATTATTTTTTTTCTGCCCCCGTCTTCCCTTTCAGCCAACCCATCTGTCTTGCAGTCCATTAATATCCTTCTCCCTGTACCAAGTTTTGTTGTTGACTGCATATTTGGAACACTCACCCTGCCCTGCAGTTTCTATGGGTATATTGCAACAACAACATGTCCAGATGGGTGGTGAACCTGTGGAATGCATTGCCACAGACAGTGATGGAGGCCAAGTCATTGGGTATGTTTAAAGCAGAGATTAATAAGTTATTAGGAGTTTACATTCAAAACTCCGCTGCCCGTCTACTCACACACACCTCGATCCGTGACCATATCACCCCCGTCCTTTATAAACTCCACTGGCTCCCCATCCCCCAGAGAATCCAGTACAAAATCCTCCTCATAACCTACAAAGCCCTCCATAACCTGGCCCCATCCTACCTGACCGACCTCCTCCACAGGCACACTCCCACCTGCACCCTCCGCTCTGCCGCTGCCAATCTCCTATCCCCCCACATCCGGACTAAACTCAGATCCTGGGGGGACAGGGCTTTCTCCATCGCTGCTCCCACCCTATGGAACTCACTACCCCAAACCGTTAGAGACTCCCCCACACTCACCACATTCAAAACATCGCTGAAGTCTCACCTGTTCAGTACTGACTTCAACCACTGAAGGTCACCTCACCTTCTGTCTCCTTTCTCTGTTCATTTATTTATTTATTTACTTATTTATCTATTTATTAATTTCCCTATGTTCTCAAAATCTCTGTAAAGCGTCTTTGAGTATATGAAAAGCGCTATATAAATAAAATGTATTATTATTATTATTATTATTAATCAGTAAAAGCATCAAAGGTTACAGGGAGAAGGCAGGAGAATAAGGTTGAGAGGGAAAAGCAAATCAGCCTTGATCGAATGATGGAACAGACTGGACTAATTCTGGCCAGATGGACTAATTCTGCTGCTATGTCTTATGGGCCTCTGGGTTACTTCATTGTCTACTATCTTCCAGTGTGAAAGAACATTTATGACTATTCCCTGCTTTGTGAATTAGAACCAATTTCCTCTCCAGGCAGTCAATGACCATTTAGAGCATGGCTTCTATACTATGGGTATAGAGTATGGTAAGTGTACAATGCTGTAGGGATAAATATAAATGTTGGACATGTCATGATTGGTGGAGATCATGGTTACACAGGCGATACAAGTGACTGTAGATGCTGGAATCTGGAGTTTAACATAGCGCTGGAGTAACTCAACGGGTCAGGGAGCATCTGCCAAGGGAATGGACATAAGGCGTTTGGGTCGAGACCCTTCTTCACACTGATTAGAGATCAGTAATCAGGGGAGCAAAACCCGGCATGTAACATACTGCCGTGTGTGAGGGTATTCATCATTCCTGGAGGACATGGATAGGTGATGTTTTGTGTCATACTACAGTGTGTGAGGATATTACTGAGAGAAGGGCTTTGTATATGTCATCACTGGCCTTATCTACATGTTTAAAATCATTTCTCTTGGCAGAGTGCGGTCACACACAATTGGAGGAACACCACCTCATTTTTTGTTTGGGTAGCTTACAACCCAACGATATGAGCTCCTATTTTAGATAGCTTCTACAAACACCCCTCCCTCCCATCCTTGTCCTCCCCTTCCTCCACTTAAAGTCAATTAACCAATTCCACAATTGCAACAATGTATCCCTTTCGGGCTCACACCATCTCTAGCCAAAAAATTGCCCATCAGGGAATCTCCTTGCCTGAGATCCTCTGTCGCCAGCCCTGATTTGTCCAGAATTATTTTCTTGTCTCCATTTCCCTCCCCCCTTGCCTTCACGATCATCTGTCTGAAGAAGGGTCCTGATCTGAAACGTCAACTATCCATGTTCTCCAGAGATGCTCCCTGACACTCTTCCAGCATTTTGTGTCAATCTTTGGTATAAACCAGTATCTGCAGATCCTCTGATGATCTGCCCTGGACCCAATACATTGATGCAATTGTAAAAGAAATTCATCTACTTCTGCAGAAGTTTGGGGAAATCCGTCCTGTCATCAAATACTCAGTTGAATTTCTCCAAGTGTGCAGTGAAGAGCACACTGATTGGTTACCTCACAATCAGGTTCGAAGCTTCAAACATTCAAGAATGAAGGAGTTTTCAGAATGTAGTGGACATCGCCTGCTTCATCACAGGTACTGATCTTTCCAACGTCGAAGGGATCTACAGGACGCGCTGCCTCAGGAAGGTAGCTAATATCTTCAAAGGCCCTCACCACCCCGGCCATGTTCTCTTCTTGCTGCTACCGTTGAAGACTGAGAACTGTAAATCCAGTTTCAAGAACAGCTTCTTCCCATCAACCATCAGGTTCTTGAACCACTCTGCACAACCCTATCTCATCCTCCTCAACCCGACCAAACCACGATGGACTTTGCACTGTTCTGGTTGCCCAACGCACATTGCTCTTTACACTCTCATGATCCAGTTTACTTCGAATAACTGTGAAATTATGGTGCTTATAGTTTTGTTGTTGCATCTAATGGCCTGTAAATCTGCAGCAAATAAGAATGTCATTATTCCGGTTCATATCTGATGACAAATAGGCACTCTTAACTTGACATTTCCTTCCCGGCATCGGACATTTTCCAGAAATCTGTAAATGAACGATTATATCCCATTTGAGCTGGTCAAGTCGAAAAGGTCTAGGATTTACTGTAATCTGATCTTGCAATTATTTAGCCTGAGGGCCAGAAACAAGTACATTTAGGCTTCGAAATGCTTCTGAATGGCAATGAACCTTTTCTGTATCGTACCATTTATTGACTGCATCACATCAAGTCCTGAAGCAGGCCACATGTGCTTCTAATGTGTCTGTGACACTCATGTTGCAAGCAGACCAAATGCAAAGGTGTCATGTATTATAAACTGTATTATTAATCATTCGTTTGACAGCATGACTCGCCCTCAGTAATTGTGCAATTTGAAACATACTCATTTTCCTTTCTTGGTTTTTCACATCTGTCGACATTGTCATTTTAGAGCCCTAGCTAGGGCTGGTCATTTTCATTTCCTTTGTCTTACTTGCTTTGCTGATGTAATCCAACTGCATCATCGTTGTTATACCAACAAAATGTTAGAAGAGCAGCTGGATAAAAATGCCAATGAATAGCGATTGGTGTGGACTATATGATCACCAGCTGAAAATCAAACAAAGACTGACAGTTTCAATGGAGAGATAGCAATATTTTTGATGTCATTTGTCTTAAAGAGAAATTAACATTTAAGCCTTGTATTTTAAAAATCTGTTTTTTCTACACGTTCGTTTTGAAAATGTTCTTCCAATATTTTTTTAATACGATTCATTCCACAGGATTAGAGATTGCTCAGTGCCTCAAAAGACTTTCTGCGCTGATGAGGCACAGGATCTGATGCATGTTTTGTGTGGGGGCATATTGAGCATGTTCCCTAAGCTAGTTTAAGCTACAGAATCAACGTTTTCTTTGTCAACACCATTGGGAAGCTAATGGAGGAAAGTGAGTAGGTTAATGGTTTTGTTATTATTACGTGTGCAAAGGTACAGTGGAACACTTTTTTTGCATAAAGATCAGAAAGACTATCTCCATACATAAGCACTTCTCCCCCATTTAGTTCAGAACTAGACCATTCCTCGTAGAGGGGGGACAGGGAAGGGGAGAGGAGCCCTTGACCCAAAGCCTCTCCTGTATTGGTGTAGCATCCTCAACCCCCCCACTCAATCCCCCTTATCCCCCCACCTCCCCCCATTGACCGACTACATCGCCCCCTACGCACCCCCACTTGCCCCTCCCCTGCCCCCACCCCCACTTGCCCCTCCCCTCCCCATCCCCACTCCCCCCAGCCCTGCCTCCACCCCTATTCCCCCTCCCCACCTCTATTCACCCCTCCCCCACTCTCCCTGCCCGTACCCCACTCTCCCCCACCCCAATCTCCCCAACCCCACTCTCTCCTCCCCCACCCTCCCCCTCCTCCCCCACCCCCTCCTCTCCCATTTTACAGCCCAAGCAGTAGCTGGTCACAAAGTCCAGTTGCAGCTGTCACCTCCATTCCCGTCGTCCCACAAACCATTGTCCCTCTCCTTGCAAGGTCCTCTTCAGCCCTGCAGCTGACCTTGAGGACCCAGAAGGTTAAACCCCCCCCGGTTCTTCTTACTAGGCCTTTTGTCCAGTGTCCACCGTCATCTCCCTCCATCCTCCTCTCCGTTTCCTGGTCTTCAGCAGGGGGTGGGCTCAGCAGCTTCCCCTGGGATCCTGATTTCAGACTGTAGGGGAATTGTAATTAAGAGAAACTCACAGGATGTGGCAGTTGGGAGGAATGCAACAGCATGTCAATTGATTTTAGTATGTACACCTGAACCCTCTATGGGGAACAAAACAATCATCATAAGATAAATAAAATGGAACTAGATTGGATTTCTGATTACATTTCTTTCCATGCATCATAAAAAAGTGCACCAGAATTTAGGGGTGGCACAGTGGTAGAGTTGGTGTCCTATAGTGCCAGAGGCCCAGGTTCGGTACTGACTATGAGTGCTATCTGTCATGGCTTGAAATAAGGTACATAAGCTGCATTATTTCACTTTGTGTTATTATCCAAATTCATGAAATGATTTATAGAAAGACAGTGGATCCAAAATTTGCTATTTTCTTTCAAATGGTTAAAAAACAATTATATTGAGATCATTGCAGTTCTGCTTGGTGCAGTAGACTGAATTCATTTGCTGATGGCTTCTATTCAAAGCTGCTAACCATCATTCCAGCTGCCAGGAAATTGAATTTATTGAGTCATCAGCTTTATTGTATCTGTAGAAGTCTAGGTGTTACTTCTTGCAAAGGTAAGGAGCAAGAATACTGAAGGCTGTGACCCTCAATTAAATGTCAATGTCTGGTGCAACAAAGTGTCAAAAGTCAGGAGGCACACCTCGTTAAGGTATTGTGTGGACTATGATGAGATAACGTCATCCGCAGCCATTCCAATGATATTTTAAATATTTTTCTGCCTCCAAATTGTTCCCATCCTTTCCTGATTGTATTGAGCATCTGGATTGTGGACTCATGGTGACCCATACACTTATGAGGACTTCATTTGTCAGATTTAATTTAGTTCAGTTTATTGTCATGTGTACTGAGGTACAGTGAAAATATGCGTCTATGAGTATTGTGAATCTGTTCAATAATTAAAACATCACATCCAGACATAATGCAGTGATTACTTGATATCCTCGCATTTCCAGTGATCCATTTTTAATGAAATTTTGGATGTGTTACAATCCATCATTCCACCTTTAGTACAGATTAAATGTCACTGTTGTTGTTTGAGCCATCTACTATTAACTACTGACTTATAACGTGATAATATGTTCTATGCATAGAGAAGAATGGCAACCTTGATCATTCCACTATACACAGGTTTATAGCATAAATTTGCTCTACTCATTGTAATGTTTGTTAAGTAAAATAGCCAAGTACTTTGAGAACAAAGTGATTTTTATTTTGGTTATGCTTATCATTGTCATGTGTACCAAGCCATTTTGTTTGCATGCTATTCAATCAGACCAGATAATATTATGCTGAATGAATCGAGCCGAACACAAGTGCAAAAGGTGCAAAAAGTGCAAAAGTACCAGAGTGCATGGGATAGTTGCATGATTGAAGGAAGATGCAGCCACATGCAATGCATGGAGACCCAAAAAACAAGTTGAATGCTGTGTCTTATAAAAGGAAGAAAGAAGGTCCAGCAAAGGGTCAATGATGATATTACTGGCCTGGCCTGGTCACTGCACTCTAGGAAAAGCATGATAGCACTGGAGAGGTTGCAGAGATTCACCCGGGTTTTGACATGAGAGACAGCAGATGCTGGAATCCAGAACAAAGAAAAGGTGCTGGAGGAACTCACCTGGACAGGCGGCATCTGTGGAGGGAAAAGGACTGACCGAAGAAGGGTCCTAATCGGACCTGAAACATCGTCTGTCCTTACTCCTCTACAGATGCTGCCTGGCCTGTTGTGTTCTTTCAGCACTTGATTTTTGTCACCAGGGCTGGAGCATTTCAGTTAAGAGGAAAGAAGCTGGGTCTGGTTTTCCTTGAGGAGTTTAATAAGGAGCATGATAGAGGTATATCAAATGATGAAGGATTTAGGTAGGGTAGACTGCTGGAAACCTTTCCTTAGAGCAGTGAGATAGGTATAGAGGATGTAGATTTAGGGTGAGGGGTAATAAATTTAGAGGGGATTTGAGGGGAATCTTTTTCATCCAGAGAGTGGGGGGTAGTTGGAATACAAGGCTAAAGTAGTGGATGCAGGAATTGCTGGCAGCATTTACAAAGTGTCTTGATAAGCACTTAAATTGCCTAGATATTGAATGCTATGGGCCAACTGAGGGATGGGATTAATATGGATGGGTGCCCACAGATTAACACGGATGTGGTGGGCTGAATGGCCTGTTTCCACGCTGTATGACTCGGTGACATTCACTTCTGTTCAGAGGCCTCAGATAGTCTTAGACTGAAAAAGATCTGAAGAATGGTCTTGACCCGAAATGTCACATATCCATGTTCTCCAGGGATGCTGCCTTGGTCATCTACTGCTGGCCCTGATTTGTTCTGGTCTTTTCCTACCTCCAGTTTCTTCCCCTTTAATTTCAGTCTGAAGAAGGATTACGACCTGAAACGTCACTCATCCTTTTTCTCCAGAAATGTTGCCTGACCTGCTGAGTTTCTCTAGCACTTTGTGTCCTTTCAGGTCTTACCCTAGTTCTTTACTGCTAAGAATTATATTGAGACCCTTTAAAGACATACCCAGTGTGGGTTTTTTTTGCAATGGTACGCCCTGGAATGGCGAGCTGGTACCTCAAAACTGCTAAAAACTGAATTCTCAATTTTTTAGGATGTGTTAATTTTATGCTTAGTTATTAATTTATTACAGTAGAAGCTGTTTGTTCTCAAAATCAACACCGAAGAGGGTGGTATATTGAAGGGTAAAAAGTAGTTGATCAATGTGGCTTGATTTTTAATTGATATGCGTACTGACACCTTTTTGACTAAAAAAAAAGCACTGGGTACACCAGTAGCAGTTTACAGTAGTCTGCTAACGTTTCCAGACTGGGAGAATAACTGTCACCCAACTGAAAAGAAGTTGCACATGAAATTGTGTGAGATATGGTGGTATTGAATTTATTTTCCTTTGGGTGTGGATGTCACATTAAAATAAATAAAGTTAAGTAGTTTAAATGTCCAAAAATCTTCCGTTTAATCCTTAAATTGGACTCTGTTTTCAACATTGCCGAGTTAGTCTTATGTGGAGTCATATCATATATATCATATATATATACAGCGTGGAAACAGGCCTTTTCGGCCCACCAAGTCCGCGCCGCCCAGCGATCCCCGCACATTAACACTATCCTACACCCACTAGGGACAATTTTTTACATTTACCCAGTCAATTAACCTACATACCTGTACGTCTTTGGAACTAAGTGAACAATTCATTCAGAAACCGAGAAAAAACATTATGCAAAGTCCAGTCCAACATACATGTGAATGTAGGCCAAGCCATGAGAGAAAGAGTCTGTACATTTGTCTGACCTCCCTCAGCAAAGACTTTAACCAGATTATAGCAGCATTAGTGGATGCTTTTTTTGCTCAGAGTAATCCCAGATGCTGGCACGAAAACAGAATTTTGGAGTTGAAAGTAAGTTTACAAATGAGCTTTTATCTACTGCAGAGCACACTTTAGGTAACTTGCTTTTGATTACTGATGATATGCCGAATATTTAGGAAGTCAAACTAAGCACACATTTTAAACCACAAATTAGATCAATTGACAAGTTTTATTGGTAGATTGTTAAAAAAAACTAGTTTACCTGCTTGCAGCTTGAATGCTGTATAGAGTCATAGAGTGATGGTGTGGAAACAGGCCCACACTGGCTACCATGTCCCAGCTACACTAGTCCCACCTGCCTGCGATTGGTCCATATCCCTCCAACCTTGTCCTATCCATGTACCTGTCTAACTGTTTCTTAAACATTGGGATAGTCCCAACCTCAACTACCTCATATAGAAAATATAGAAAATAGTTGCAGGAGGAGCCAGCAATGCAATTCATTATGATCATGGCAGATAATCCACAATCAGTAACCCATGTCTGCCTTCTCCCCATATCCCTTGATTTTGTTAGCCCCTACAGCTCTATCTAACTCTCTTTTAAATTCATGCAGTGAATTGGCCTCCACTGCCTTCTGTGGCAGGGAATTCCACAAATTTACAACTCTCTGGGTGAAAGACTTATTTCTCATCTCAGTATTAAATGGTCTCCCCTTTATTCTTAGACTGTGGCCCCTGGTTCTGGACTCCCCCAACATTGGGAACATTTTTCCTGCATCCAGCTTGTCCAGTCCTTTTATAATTTTATATGTTTCTATAAGATTCCCTCTCATCCTAAATTCCAGTGACCACAAGCCCAGTCTTTCCAATCTTTCCTCATATGACAGTCCCGCCATCCCGGGGATTAACCTCGTGAACCTACACTGCACTGCCTCAATAGCAAGGATGTCCTTCCTCAAATCAGGAGGCCAAAACTGCACACAATACTCCAGATGAGGTCTCACCAGGACCCTGTACAAATGTAAAAGGGCCTCTTTACTTCATTACTCAAATCCTCGCATTATGAAATCTGGCAGCTTGTTCCATACGCCCAAAACCCTTTGTGTGAAAAGGTTACCCCTCAGATTCCCCTTCACTTTGAACCTATGTCCTCTGGTCCTCAATTCCCCTACTCTGGGCAAGAGACTCAGGAATGGAGTTCTAGGAGGATGATCAAAACATTGATCATCATGAAATTTAAAGGGCCAATCTGCAAGTAAATGAAGGAGTTACTGAAACTGCAACCTGTCCAGTAACTGCTGAAGCTGGAATGGTGCTGTCATCGTTTAATTCACACTTTCTGTTGGTGAGGCAAGACGGCAGCAGGGATGGCAATGGAGTGGGGTAGTTGCTGCTGCTAAGTTAGGGTCTCTAAATATTCATCAGAAGGACCGCATGGCATTAATTGAATATATGCTGAATCCGTTGCCTGTTTCACTTCAAGGGTGACCCATTTTCTTTAATTCTTTATGACTACTAGCATAGAAGCTTGACACAGCTGAATAGCTTGGGACAACACTGGGACAACAGTGCTGCAATAACTCAATGGCTCAGGCAGCATCTGGAGAGAATGGACTGGCAACGTTTTGGGTCAGAACTCTTCTTCGGGGGTTTGGAATGAATGCACATTCCTTGTGTCTATCTGAGTAGCTTGATTGTTCATTTCAAATAATGTAGTTGGGCTGTAATTTGAAATTGATTACACCATTTATGAGCTCTGCGGCTCTGGGGCAATGTCAGGATGTATTTCATTATGCAAAAGTTGTTGGAAATCTGCAACTGTCAGCTTATCAGGAAGCTGAGCTTGGATCCACCTGAAATTAAAAAAAAAAAAAATGTTTAGAGTTAAGAGTTAAGTTTAGAGTTTGAAGATACAGCGCGGAAACAGACCCTTCGACCTACCGAGTCCACGCCGACCAGCGATCCCCGTACACTAGCACTATCCTACATACTGGGGACAAGTAAAACATTTTACGGAAGCCAAATAACCCTACAAACCTGTACATCTTTTGAGCATGGAGGGAAACCAGAGCTCCCAGAGAAAACCCACACGGTCACAGGGAGAACGTGCAAACTCCATACAGACAGCACAAAGGTTCATTCATCACAGCTGGTCCGTTTGTTTGATGTACAAATGAATGAACATGAATGAGAACAAATTATGGTGGAAAATAAGCTATACTGGAACTGAAAGATGCAGAATGCTGCAGTGGCTGAAAATCTGAAATAAGAAAATGTTGGAAATTACGGGTCAGCCAACATCTGTGGAGAGAGAAAAACAGAATTAGTTATGTTGTGTATTGCTTGCGAATTATGTTTTAATTTCCAATCTTCACTATTTTTGTTTCTCTAGTGATCCAGATTATTTTACCATGGCTTCACCGATTTCAATTTCCTTACACTAGAAGGTTGAATTGGAACTTTTATTTTGCCTTGACTGTTGCCTAGTGGCCTGAAATCTTAATGCTCCAAAACATCGTTGACGTAAAGAGACTAATGTGGTATAAAAATGTTAAAGATATTTGTTAATTGTTTTCCCCATTATGAGGGGCATCAATCAGTTCAGCAACCATCCACTAATGGATATTCCTTCACTCAATTTTGTCCCCTGATCTTTTGATGGCAGCATACATTTGTAGATTTGATAGAAATTATTTATCTAATTAATCGTTGTGTATGCCCAAGACTATGGTAGTTTGCGCACCTTTTAATCATAATCAAGGACGAGTCTCACCCCGGACATTCCCTCGTCTCCCCTCTCCTATCAGGCAAGATGTACAGAAGTTTGTAAACGCACACCTCCAGATTCAGGGACAGTTTCTTTCCAGCTGTTATCAGCCAACTTAACTTTTCAATCAACAACTAGAGAGAAGTCCTGACCTACCATCTACCTCATTGGAGAACCTCAGATCACCTGTAATTGGACTTTACTAGAATTTACCTTGCACTAAATGTTATTCCTTTCATCCCGTATCTATACACTGTGGATGGCTTGATTGTAATCATGTATAGTCTTTCTACTGACTGGATAGCAGGCAGCAGAAAAGCTTTCCACTGTTCCTCAATACAGGTAACATCGCCCGGTGCGACTTGGCCACGGGGCCTTCCATCGCTGGTGCGGCTCGGCCGCTGGACTTAACAGTGCCCGGTGCGGCTCGGCCGCGGGGCCTAACATCGCACGGCGCGGCTTGGCCGCGGGGCCTAACATCGCTGGTGCGGCTCGGCCGCTGGACTTAGCGGTGCCCGGTGCGGCTCGGCCGCGGGGCCTAGCATCGCACGGTGCGGCTCGGCCACGGGACTTAGCTGCGCATGGCTCGGCCGCGGGGCCTTCCACCGCCCGGCTCGGCCGCGGGATGTTTCAGCGCCTGGTGCGGCTCGGCCGCGGGGACTTCCATCCCCTTGCGGGGACTGTGCGGGTCAGTCAGGGACGAGCTGTCTGTCCGTGGGCGTGGGGAGGAGAGTGGAAGTTTTGTTGCCTCCATCACAGTGAGGGGTTGTTTGGAGTCACTGTGATGGACGTTTGTGTTGGGGTCATGTGTCTTGTGTTCTTTTTTGTGTATGACTGCTATGTAATTTCGTTCGGTACCTTGGTACCGAATGACAAATAAAGCTCTGTTGAACTGTTGAACTGTTGAACTGTTGAACTAGACTAAACTAAACTAAGCTGGCGCGATTTCAGTCACACCTAACATTAACCTAACAATATATATACAGTACGCTCAGATTTCCAGCCACTGCAAAGTTCCTGATCTTCAAGAAGCAATCGCAAGCCTTTCCAAGTCGTGTATTATCAGAGTTGCAAAGTAAACCTCTCTCTCTGAGGGCAATCAATATTTTCAATATTCTTAACCAATACTATCAAGACCAGAAGCAATGAAGTGTGTGATCTTTGTTTGATTCTCCCAATCTCTGCAAGCAATACAATTATTGTTGTGACATCCGAGCTCAGCTGGCTGGGAACAAAGAAGGGATTGAACCTATTCCTGTCCTATTCTTGCATTACGTTTGGAGCCCAGGTTGTAACACAGACACTTAAGGCAGTCAGAGGTGTTTGTTGACACAACACTACACAATAGGTACTTTAGATGCTGAAAATGTGGCAATTACTGTGCCACACTGTTCAGCATGACCATCCTCCCACCCCCCCTTGAAGTTTAACAACCAACCTCTTAAAATCTCCTTTGATGGCGTCAATAGCTCTAATCTTTTAGCAGACAGTTAGAATTGATCTTCAAAGATAATAACATTCCTGGTGTCTCGCTAATATTTTTGCAGGAAATTGCAGTGCTGTATTCCAAGACAAAGAAATAACCTTTGTCTCGAGAGAAAAATGTTTTGCTTCCTACTTGGGCACATCAAGTGAGAAAACTGCTGTATTCCCACTGCTTGCGAAAAAAACCATAAGAATTGGAAGCAGGAATTGGCCTTGTGGTCTACCCAAGTCTACTCCACCATTCATCCAGGTCATAGTTGATCATCGGTTCATCAACCTCCCCACCTGAGCTCCACCATTCATCCAGGTCATAGTTGATCATCGGTTCATCAACCTCCTCACCTGAGCTCCACCATTCATCCAGGTCATAGTTGATCATCGGTTCATCAACCTCCCCACCTGAGCTCCACCATTCATCCAGGTCATAGTTGATCATCGGTTCATCAACCTCCTCACCTGAGCTCCACCATTCACCCAGGTCATAGTTGATCATAAGTTCATCAACCTCCCCACCTGAGCTCCACCATTCATCCAGGTCATAGTTGATCATCAGTTCATCAACCTCCTCACCTGAGCTCCACCATTCACCCAGGTCATAGTTGATCATCGGTTCATCAACCTCCTCACCTGAGCTCCACCATTCATCCAGGTCATAGTTGATCATCGGTTCATCAACCTCCTCACCTGAGCTCCATATCCCTTTAGTCTTTAAAAAATATTCATCTCAAATATATACCTCAGGAGTGGAGAATTCCGAAGATTTACAGCCTCTGGGATGAAGACATTTATCCGTTTCTCATTCCGAGTTGTCTAATTTAATTTTGTACTCGACTTGGTAACCTGAAGAACTTTTCAAAATGCTTTATAAAAAGTTAAAGATCCTCATCCTCATTAGTGACAAATCCAAGCACTTGATTGCCAAAGGCAAGGCTGAAGCAGTTGTGACTGGCTTTGTCCAAATACCTTCCTAAACATTAATTCTCTTGGCCAGTAGCACATCTTGAATTTATTTATGGCATCTGCTGCATCTACTGCAGCTGCTTGCATTGTTTGCGCAGAAAGCAGCCCCTCAACCTGCAAGCTGCATCCCCAAGAGGAATGAGGAATGAGCAGAGCAGCTTCGTGGATACCTCACCAACCGCAGTTCTGCACAAGGTCACATACAGTCCTGTTTTCATTGTGTAGGTTGATTCAACAACCCGTTAGTTGTCAGAAGTTGCTTTTCATCAACCTGGTTGTGTGGGGCTTCTGGCTTTTGTACCTCCTGCCCAATGAAGAGAGGGAACAGCGCGGATTGTGGGGATTTTTGATTTCTCGAAGGAGACTCATTTGGAACATTAAGACAACCGGAGACTGGATGGGCCAAACGGCCTGGATCTGTGCTACATATGCTGTGTAACACTAACAACAGGGACCTGGTCGGACCACATTTGGAGTATTGTGAGCAGTTTTGGGACCCATATCTGAGGAGGCATGTGCTGGCGTTGGAGAGGCTCCAGAGGAGAATGATCCTGGGGATGAGTGGGGTCAACGTATGATAAGTGTTTGATGGCTCTGGGCCTGTACTCGCTGGAGTTTAGAAGGATGAGGGGGGCCTCATTGAAACTTACCAAATAGTAAACGGCTTGGATAGAGTGGATGGGGAAAGGATGTTTCCACTAGTGGGAGAGTCTAGGACCCAGAGGATACAGCCTCAAAATAAAAGGAAGTACCTTTAGAAAGGAGAAGAGGAAGAATTTCTTTAGTCAGAGGGTGGTGAATCTATGGACTTCATTGCCACAGACAGCTGTGGAGATCAAGTCATTGTTTTTTTTTAAAGCAGAGATGAACAAGTTCTTGATTAGTAAGAGTATCAAAGGTTATGGGGAGAAGGCAGAATGAGTTTGAGGGAAAGATAGATCAGCCATGAGTGAATGGTGTAGACTCAATGGGCCGAATGGCCTAATGCTGCTCCTGTGACTTATGGACTTATTAAGCCTGCAATATTGTTGTGTCCCTCTGCCTTCCCCCTCTTTCTTCAGAAACCTCTATCTAAATTGGAGGCATCAGATATCCACTCTTGGACATCATTTAAAGTTATAGTTAAAGGGGTTCTTCACAAACTGTACACCCATGATGAAGCAACTCTTTCCGCTGACTGGGATGTTCAATTAATGACTGCTTTTATGATTCTTTCACGAAAGGAAGAGGCTCATTTCCTTCTGTGAGTTACGGAAAATAACAAATGCAATTGGATTGTTTAAATAAACGCATGCATTGCAGTGATAATAATCAGTTGCTTTTATTTTTAGACCCTCGAGAATATTCTGTCCAGGGGTTAAAACATTTTCACAGGAGAAACCTCAAGAGTGAATTTGCTTCCTTGCATTAGGAGGCCATCTAGCGTTCAGTGAATAATGTGCAAGTTTCACATGTCCCAACCCAGTTTCCATTGATGAGTTCAAATCCCATTCATTATGCAGCTGCGGAATATAAATTCAATCAATTTGAATTTGATTGAAAGATACAGCACAGAAACAGGCCCTTCAACCCACCAAGTCCACGCCGACCATCGATCATGAGTTCACACCAATTCTATGTTACCCACTTTCATATTCACTCCCTACATACAATGGGCAATTTACAGAGGGCCAATTAATCTACAAACTCGCACGTCTTTGGGATGTAGGAGGAAGCCTGAGCAGCCGGAGGAAACCCACATGGTTACAGGGTGACCTGCAAACTCCGGAGAGAGGTTAAGATGGAGCCGGGTCTCTTGCACTGTGTGCATCCCTAATTAAATCTTAAATAATAAACCAGCATCAATAATGGCAAATATAAAACACTGCTTGAATATAAAATCATCACTACCTTACTAATATTCGTAAGATAGACACAAAATGCTGGAGTAACTCAGCGGGACAGGCAGCATCTCTGGAAAGAAGGAATGGGTGACGTTTTGGATTGAGACTGAAGAAGGGTTTCAACCCGAAATGTCACCCAGTCTTTCTCTCCAAATCTTTAAACTTTAGTCTTTAAAGGTCTTTAAACCAGCATCTGCAGTTCCTTCCTACACCTTCCTAATATTCTTATCACGTATGAGCCATATATGATGGAAATGTAGTCGTTGTTTAATTGTCCCTGAACTAACCTGGCAGGCATTCATTTCAGGGGCAATTAGAACAGTGGGCTGCACAGTGGTGCAGCGGTAGAGTTGCTGCCTTACAGCGCCAGAGTCCCGGGTTTGATCCTGACTACGGGTGCCTTCTGTGCAGAGTTTGTACGTTCTCCCTGAGAGTTATCGTGGGTTTCCTCTGGGTGCTTCGGTTTCCTCCTGCACGCCAAAAACATACAGGTTTGTAGGTTAATTGGCTTTGATAAGTTGTAAAATGGTTCCTAGTTAGTGTACGAGACGATTGCTGGTTGCGGACTCAGTGGGCTGAAGAGCCTGTTTCCGTTCTGTATCCCTTAAGTCTAAATAGGCAATAAATGCCAGTCTAGATAGGAACCCCCACAATCTGAGGACAAATATTAAAAAAGTCATGGCATGGTTCAGCCCTCAGCTCGCTGGATAGATGACAAATATGATTTATTTTCCACAAGCATTATTATAATCTTTTATCTGAGAGCCTTTGACACAAAATTTAATTTAAATAATTTGATAAACAAATAAATGGTGCCAGTAATTGTCTTCAGTATAGCATTTCATTATGGTAATTGGCTCTCACTGCTACCATGGCAACTGCAAAACCCCACACACACACAAAGCAGAAAATATTTGAGTCACCAGAATATTAAACAACTTGATTTAACCCTTTGCTACATACTCTTCAAACGCAATTATCATTTGCATGCCTTCAAATAAATCAATAAGTGGCCCTAGTACTTGATGAAAATAATGGCCTCACGGTAGACAGATGCCATAACAAATGGCGGCGCAGTGGCAGAGCTGCTGCCTTACAGCGCCAGAGACCTGGGTTCGATCCTGACTATGGGTGCTGTCTGTACGGAGTTTGTACCTTCTCCCTGTGGCCACATGGGTTTTATCTGGGTGCTCTGATTTCTTCCCACATTCCAAACACATGCAGGTTTGTGGGTTGATTGACTTCTGTAGATTGCCCCAGTGTGTAAGATACTGTAGAACTAGTGTATGGGTGATCACTGGTCGGCGTATTGTTGGTGGGCCGAAGGGCCTGTTTCCATGCTGTATCTTTAAACTAAATTAAATTAAACCAAACTAAGATACCTGCATAATAGTTTAGTAAGGCTGTCAAAGATTACGGTGAGATGGCAGGAGAATGTGGTTGAGAGGGAAAAATAGATCAGCCATGATCAAATGACGGAGCAGATTCGACAGGCTGAATGGCCTAATTCTGCTCGTATGTTTTATGGTATGTTAGTCCAATAGCTTATGCTACAGTTTCACAAGATGTTGGTGACGCTGCATTTGGATATTGTGTTCAGTTTTGGTCACCCTGCCATAGGAAGGAAGTTATTGAGCTGGAAAAAAAGTGCAGGGAAGATTTATAAATATAGTGCCAGGTTTCAAGGGCTTGAGCTGTAGGGACATTTTGGGCAGGCTAGGACTCTATTCCTTGGAGAACAGGAGGCTTTGGGCTGATCATGTGGAGGTGTATAAAATCATGAGGAAATAGATAGAGGGAATGCACAAAATCTTTTATCCTGGTTTATATTGTATGCTTCAATCAATGCACTTTGAGCAGTCATGGGATGTTAAATGTCCTCTGCATGGATATATGGAACACTGCAGCAGAGGAACAGGTCCTTCAGCCTATAATGTTTGTGCTGAACACTATGCCAAGTTAAACTGCTCTCATCTGCCTGTATATGATCTACATCTCTCTATTCCCTGCACGCATGTGCCTATCTAGAAGCCTCTGAAATACCACAATCGTCTGTGCCTCCACCACCAGTTGGCAATGTGTTCCAGGCCCGTACCTCTCTTTGTGTAAAAAACTTGCCCTGTAAATCTCCATTTAAACTTTTCTGCTCTCACATAGCTATGCCCTCTAGTGTTTGACATTTCCATCCCAGGGGAAAGAATCTGACTGTCTACCCTCTCTTTTCCTCTCGTAATTTTATAGCTTCTATCAAGTGTCTCCTCAACTGCCGACAAATGCCTGAATCCTTGAATCCCTCCCTCTGTCCAGTGTTGCACCACATCACAGCCCACTGACAAGGAGGACTGTTCCTGTCTCCATCACCTCTTCACAAAGTGAGTTGCAGATCTGCACCATCTAGACAATAGACAATAGGTGCAGGAGTAGGCCATTCGGCCCTTCGAGCCAGCACCGCCATTCAATGTGATCATGGCTGATCATTCTCAATCAGTACCCCGTTCCTGCCTTCTCCTCATACCCCCTGACTCCGCTATCCTTAAGAACTCTATCTAGCTCTCTCTTGAATGTATTCAGAGAATTGGCCTCCACTGCCCTCTGAGGCAGAGAATTCCACAGATTCACAACTCTCTGACTAAAAAAGTTTTTCCTCATCTCTGTTCTAAATGGCCTACCCCTTATTCTTAAACTGGGGCCCCTGGTTCTGGACTCCCCCAACATTGGGAACATGTTTCCTGCCTCTAACATGTCCAACCCCTTAATAATCTTATATGTTTCGATAAGATCCCCTCTCATCCTTCTAAATTCCAGTGTATACAAACCTAGTCGCTCTAGTCTTTCAACATATGACAGTCCCGCCATTCCGGGAATTAACCTAGTAAACCTACGCTGCACGCCCTCAATAGCAAATTCTACTGGGTAAAAAATTCACGTCCATTTGCCCTCTAATCCCATTTCCAACTACTTTACAATTTTGTTTATGAGCTTCTAGAGTAGGTGAAATGCATCCTTCCTCTCCAAATTATCGTGACCCTATGTTCAAAAATATATTCTCTCTGTCCCCTCTGTTCCAGAATTAGCCCCAGCCTATCCATATTTCCCTTGGATAGAAGTTTTTCCAATCCTGCCAATATCCTTGTAAATCTCCTTTTTCCGTCTTCTTTTGCAAACACTTACATGAATATTGTGCCCTGAACTCCACGCCACAGCTTAGCTGTTACCCAACCAGTTTAACATTCCTGCTCTTGAATTCTATATCTCATCCAATAACCTGGGCAATATATCCTGTGGATCTCATACTGACTTTGTCTACCTTAAAGACTTTCTCTACCTATCCTGCTATGTCCAATAGTCAATAAAGCACCATTGACCATTGAACAGAACTATTCTGCTACTATCAGAGATCTGTGGACTTGCTTTTTAAGGCCTTTCTACTTGGTTTATTGTGTTCGGGTCATAACCCTATTATTAGGTTTTATTGTCCCTTGGCTTGTTTGACATTCCCAATGCACCGCTTAATGATTTACTATGACTCAGAAGGAGGCCACTCAGCCTTTCAGATCCATGCCAGCTCTCAAGAGAGAAACCTCATGTCCTACCCTTCTCCTCATTTCACTGTAGAGATGCATCTTATTCTCTCTCACATGTACGTCAACTCCCATCCGATTCTACTGCCATGTTACCTTTATTGGATGGAGAATTGGCATCATTGATGGTGGAACATTGTTTTTTGGACTGGAGGCCTGTGACTAGAGGTGTGCCTTAGGGATCGGGGCTGGACCCATTGCTGGTTGTCATCTAGATCAACAATTTAGATGGGAATGTACAAGGCATAATTTGGTAAGTTTACAAATGACACTAAAATATATGGTATCATTGACAGTGAAGATGGTTATCACGATATACAACGGGATCTTGATCAGCTGAGCAACTAAACCTAGCAATGCCTAATGGCATTGAGTTCAGATAAGTGTGAGTTGTTGCATTTTGGGAAGCCAAACCAAGGCAGGACTTTCACAGAGAATGGTTCAATACCAACATTTAAAAGACATTTGGACAGGTACACGGACAGGAAAGGTTTAGAAGGATATCGGCCAAACGCGGGCAAAGGGGACCATTGTAGATGGGGCATCTTGGTTTGTATGGACGAGTTGGGTTGAAGAGATTGTTTCTGGGTTATATGGCCATAGGATCTGCATTAAGGGGTAGTTTGCAACAATCAATTAGCCTACTAGACAAGAGGTAGGGATTTAAAGAGCTGTAACATGAAGGGACCTAATGTTGGAAAGGGGATTAGGTTGGGCTTGCTCTTTTTTTTTACTTGTACAAGACCATTGGTTCAAATGGCCTCCATCGCGTAATGTTTCTATACTTTCTGTGAATTGTGATATCATGAGAGGTAGAGTCATAGAGGGGAGATGCATTTCCTCCCGGTGGATGCAACAAGGACTACAAACCATCATGGCTGCCAGCAAAAGACTACAAAACCCATAGTCAGCAGGGCTGCCTGCCCTTGTCCCTTGTCCCTTGTCCCTTGTCCCTTGTCCCTTGTCCCTTGTCCCTTGTCCCTTGTCCCTTGTCCCTTGTCCCTTGTCCCTTGTCCCTTGTCCCTTGTCCCTTGTCCCTTGTCCCAAGGCTGCCTGCCCTGCTGACACTGATTGCTGCTGACACTTATTGCTGCTAACACTGATTGCTGCCCAGCTGAACCAGATGAGCTGATTGCCTCAGTGAGAGAGCTAAAAGGGAAGGGGAGCAGTGTATTTAAAAAGAGAGACAACGACTGGAGCAGACGGTGAGAGAAGCAGTGTTTGAGTTATATTTTGTAAGAAGGCAGCAAGCTACAGTTTTGATTTAACTACCTGTTTTGGTTTTGTGTACCTGTCTGCAAACAATTAAGTTTACCTGTTTTTGGAAAAGACTAAATATATGGAATTTAAATTTGAAAACAAGAACGTTTCTGTCTTCATTTCCGGCACCCCCACCTCCCAACCTTCAAGAGAAAAGCTCCTGACCTCTCAAGACATCACAGAATCTATAGTGCTACCGTGAGTTAAGCACATAAACCATTGTTCAGCTTTCTGGTAAATGTAGCCACTATAAAGGGCAATTAGTTATTTCTGCTCGGTGTAGGGAAAGCACTGTCCCATATTGTCTGCAAGGTCAGTTCGTCACCCATCATTGCAGCCGACTCTCTTTGCTTTTTGATTTCTCCTATTGAATTCCTTCTCACAGCACCTCTGTATTCCCATGCTGAGAAAGACCATCCAGTTTGCTAACTCATCCAAAACCTACTCAGCATCTGCAGGGAGCAGAATGATGTTTCGGTCTTCTTCCACACAGTGGTGCCCTAGTTCTGTGAAGTAAGCTGCCTGCGAAGTTGCTTGTCTGAAAACCTTGAAATTTCACTGAACTTACTGATGTCATGTAATAGTAGTATTCACACAAGGATAGAACATAGAAGGTTACACCACAGGTTACACCTTTTTCTCTGGAGAAAAAGGATAGGTGATGTTTCAGGGTGGAACCCTTCTTCAGATTGGAACTAAATAATAATTTAATAATAATAAACTTTAGCCCACAATGTTTGTGGCGAACATGATACCAAGTTAAATTGATCTCATCTGCCTGTACATGATCCATATCCCGCTAATCCCTGTACTTACATGTGACTAACTAAAAGCCTCTTAAACACCTCTAAAATATCTGCCTCCACCACCACCCCTGGCAATACCCCCATTTCTCTGTGTAAAAAACCTGCCCCGCACTTCTTCATTAAGCTATCCCCCTCTCACCTTATACCTGTGCCCTCTAGTGTTGGACATTTCCACCCTGAGCAAAAGATTCTGATTGCCCACCCTATCAATGCCCCTCATAGTGTTATATATGAGATAATGGGAAAAAAACTGAGAATGTGCTTATGAGTTCAAACGCTTCCTCTCAAAGTGTAAGACACACATAATTCAGCAGGAAACCCGATGTGTGTCACATGGGGAACAGACATACAAAAATCATTGCCATCAGCAAAATTCTATTCAGGTCTTGCCCCCCAGTCAGGGCCGTCTTTACAGCATTATGGGCCCCGGGCAAAGCAGTGTACTGGGGCCCCTACGACAACTACTCCCCAGTGCCCATTCTCAGGCCCCCCCATTCTCTCCCCCAGACCAACTGTTACTCTCCGCACCCCCCCTTTCCCCAGCACCCCCATTTCCCCCACTCTCTCTTCCCCCCCACCACCAACCCCCACCCTTGCTGTCCCCCTCCCCAGTCCCACTCTGCCTCCTCCCACCCCCACTCTCTCCTCCTCCCACCCTCCCCGTCGCCCCCACCGTTACTATCCCCCACCCCCCTTTCCCTACCAGCCCCCCCCCCCCTGTTGTGCCGGCGAAAAGCACTTACCGAAAAGCACTTAGCGATGGACTTAGGGTGCTACATTGTTGCGAAAAGCACTTACAGATCGCTGTGAGAAGCACTTAGGGATGGAAAATGTTGCGAAAAAAACACTTATTGAACCTACATTTTTAAAGTAGTATTTATTTATTGCAAGTCACTTAACATACACAGATCAGCATGGGGCCCCTATGCTCATGGGGCCCCGGGCAAGTGCCCATCAGGCCCATGCGTTAAGACGGCCCTGCCCCCAGTGAAGGGTTCTCAATGTCTTTAAGTGTTGGTGAATTAAGACACCACTCAAAAAGATGAATTGCCATTTTTGATCTTTTCACATATGAAGTTGCTGAAGTATGAAATGATTTTCTGTTGAAAACAGAGAAATGCAGTTGTCTAACTGTAATAAATGATTTTAATACCTTTTATTTCATTTCCAGATCAGCCTGACATGGAGATTGGAGAAGTAACTGATGTGATTCTCAGCTTCAAAGTCCTGTTAAGAATGATATTTCAAATTTATGATGAGGGTATTTATTAAAGAAAAGATGATTGATTCCATGTTTCAGCATCATAACAGCACTTTGAATATAGGGACTATACTCAAAATTACCTTCATATCGATGTTTAAAATAATATACTATATTCGGTCTACTGGACTTCTGCATTTAAACAATCAAAATACAAATTTATATGTAGGAAGGAACTGCAGATGCTGGTTTATACTGAAGATAGACGCAAAATGCTGGAGTAACTCAGCTGCATCTCTGGAGAAAAAGGATAGGTGATGTTTCAGGGTGGAACCCTTCTTCAGATTGGAACTAAATCATAATTTAATAATAATAAACTAAATAATAACTTAATTTTGTTTAGAGATACAGCATGAAAACAGGCCCTTCTGCCCACTGAGTTTGCGCTGACCATCGATCACCCACACACTGGTTCTATGTTGTCCCACTTTCGTATCCTACACACTAGGGGCAATTTGCAGAAGCCAATTAATCTACACACCTGCACGTCTTTGGAATATGGGGGGAAACCAGATCACCCGACGGTCACAGGGAGAACATACAACTCCGCACAGACAGCACCTGAAGTCAGGATCAAACGTGTGTCTCTGGCGCTGTGAGGCAGCAGCTCTACTTTAATATTCATTAAAAATCTATGCTGTCAACGGCCAGAGTAAAATGCAGAATTGGTTAAAAGCCATCTGACTTTTGTCCTGTCAATGCGAAAATGATCCACAGTACATCTATAACACTACTCTGTTTTCCTGACTGCTCGTGTGAAATGAAAATGTGGTGACTAGACTACTCAATCAATGCAAGAAACCTGAAGTTTGAAAAGGCTTTGACAGGGTGACTGGGAAAGACTGCCTCCTCTGTTTGGGGAGTCATCAATCCAGTGTTGTCATCATAAGAGTGGCGAGACAGGTTGAGAAAAGCCTTCACGTAGAGTTGTTGGAGCGTGCAGTCTGCTTTACCCCAGGGAATAGCTGAGCAGGGGTTGCAGTACTTTCAAGGAAAAATATGTTGCGATGGAGAGAGACAGGGCTGTACGACTAGTTTTGCTTGGCTCCTGCAAGAAGCTGGGGCATAGATGAAAGGTTGAATCTGTCCTTTAAATGCTTTGATTCTAGTGGTTTTGGAACATCATTAAATCAGTGCGATTCCACGTTAAACATTCTGGCTGCCATGTAGGTGGTGTCAGAGCAGTATAGATGATCAGAGAGAGAAAGCCCTCACCAATGCCTAGTACCACATTTCTAGCTTGGACTCAACATCGTTACGCACAAAATGTTCAAAATCTTGGTTTCACTATTTTCACAGAGAATGGGAAAGGGATGGAAATTAGGCAGGCGAGCCTTCCAAATGTAATCCAGAAACCAGTAACCTAATAAACACAGCGCTGAGTGTGTTTTGTCATTGAGCTAGGTAGGAAAAGTCAAGTCAAAATCCCTCAGAAAACCCATTTAAAGGTTGAATAAAATGGTTAAGCAGACTTACCAATTTAAAAGCTTAGCAAGATATTAAGAAAAAGTATGAGAAAATGTTGACACAAAAATTTACAAAACTGTAATATTACTAGCTTCTGGCAATAAAATGGTCCTTCTGTCGGATGGCACAGTGGCGCAGCGGTAGAGTTGCTGCCTTACAGCGCCAAAGACCCAGGTTCAATCCTGACTATGAGTGCTGTCTGCATGGAGTTTGTACATTCTTCCTGTGATCATGTGGGTTTCCTCTGGGTGTTCCAATTTGCTCCCACACTCCAAAGACATAGAAAATAGGTGCAAGAGGAGGCATTTGGCCCTTCGAGCCAGCACGGCCAGGTACAGGTTTGTAGGTTAATTGGCTCCTGTAAATTGTAAATTGCCCCTAGTGTGTAGGATAGTGTTAGTGTATGGGGTAATTACTGGTAGGCACAGACTCAGTGGGCCGAATGGCCTGTTTCCATGCTGTGTCTCTAAACTTGAAAGTAAAGTCTAAACTAGGGTACAGTCCTGATTTTCCAGCCTATCTCATTGCAGACATTGGATTTTTCTCTGGAACTGTTGCTCTACAATGCAGCAAAACTACTTTCTCCACAATGGTATTCTCTTTGTTCTACCTGTTGTATTTATGAATTGCTTGATTGTATTCATGTATAGTATTATCTGATTTGATTGCATATCACGCAAATAAAAGCTTTTTACTGTATCTTGATGTATGTGACAATAATGCACCAAAAGCAACTCTTAATTGTTTTCTGCCTACTTTGGGCAGGCAGAGGAAATATATTTCCAAGATTCTCACCAAGTTTGTATCTGTTGACATCTTTGGATCCATGGATTTTCATTTAGTGGGCTTATTATTGTGCAGCTTCAGTACCAAAGATAGACACAAAGTGCTGGAGTAACTCAGCGGGTCACGCAGCATCTCTGGAGAAAAGGAGTAGGTGGCGTCACGTCTGAAGAAGGGTTCAACCCTTCAACCCTTTATCCCTTCTTCAGATGTGACGTCGCCTATTCCTTTTCACCTATTCCTTTTCCCCAGCGAAGCTGCCTGACCCACTGAGTTACCCCAGCACTTTGTGTCTCTCTTCAATACAAACCAACATCTGCACTTCATTCCTACACATTTTGTCTGCTACAGTACCAATATGTATTTTTCCTCACCATTTATAGCACAATGCCATATGCCATAAATAAATACAAACATGCTCGATTCATTCTTTTGTTAATGAGCTTTCTGTTGTTAAATCCATTGAACATGGTTGAACATTGAGTCAATGGAAAGGATGAACATATTCAAAATGGAACATTCATTCTGATGTTATTTGTACTTTTCTAGCAGGCATATTTACCTGCTACTAAAAGTGCATTCCTGTACTAATATTCCTGTACTATCCTGGGTCTCCTCTGTTGCCAGAGTGAGGAACAGCCGGACTCTTGACAGTACTTAATAGATAACATAATAAAAACATACAAAAGAAAGGTTCAATAAATTACAAAAAACAATATTAGTGCAAAACAAAACAAAAGCCCGAAGTCCCTAATATAAATCAAGATAGTTCGTAGTTCAAAGTTCAGTTGGCGTTTGTAGTGTTCAATAGCCTGATGGTTGTTGGGGAGAAATTGTTCTTAAACTGGGAGGTCACGGTTTTCAGACTCCTATACTTTCTACCTCATGGCAACAGTGAAATGAGAGCATGGTTAGGGAGGAGGCCCTTGATAATGCTGGCTGCCTTTAGATATCTTCAAAAATGGGGATGTCAGTACCTGTGATGGACTGGGCAGTGTCCACCATTTTTTGTAATCTCCTTCATTCCTGGGTGCTTGTGTTGCCGAACCAGGCCATGATGCAACCGGTCAATATACTCGCTACTGTACACCTGTAGAAGTTCAAGGGAGTATTCGTCGATGTACCAAATTTCCTCAATCTTCTAAGGAAGTAGAGAAAGATATTCAATTATGGCCTGGAATTTAAATGCACACCCAGTATTTCCACAAAGATGAAACCACTGCCTTCAGATTTGTATTTCTGAACAACAGGATCATATAGCATTTAACAAAAATGCTATATGATTGCAAAGGCAAGATCAATTGTAGGCATCCTATTTCCCAGTAGCCAGGCCAAATCAGCATTGCATATTTAGACCATCTCAAACAAATTTAGATCCATCTTAAAAGGGCAGGAAGCATATTTCGTGATTTCAGTATTTCTATTCATTCAGAGAAGGTTTTGATGAGGCTCCATTACAGTTTTTAACACTTTAATTAAATACAATATATTCCATGTTGGAATTCATGAACTTGAATGAGGAAACATTACTTCCTTTGGTTGAGCTATCTTTGATAAGAGGTCAACAATTTAAATTGTCATTAAAACAACAAGGAGAGGTTTGGAAGAACATTCTTATGAAGCTTTGTTTGATCTGAGAATGTCTTGCCACAGGGAATGATTAACACTGTGAGCATTGTGTCTTGTTAAAGCACAACTGATTGAACATTTGGTTGAGAGAAAAGTATAAGGCTATGGGGACACAAAGTTCATTTTTGATTCCTTTGGTGAAGAAGTGGTTCAGACAGAGTGGGCTGAATGGTCTGTTTCAGTACTCCAAGGTTCTACGCTTCTGCGGTTTAATTAACTTGGACTATTCAGAGTTATGCATTTGAAGAAGTGTTGTTTTGTCAGGCGGGAGTTTACTTGAATGTCAGTAAGCGGTAAACAGATAGTATTCTATCTTGCCACGTCACTCATTCCATACATTGAGTGTATAATTAAGTCGTGAAAATTGCTTAGAACATATGGGTGGTGATGAACCACAAAAGGCGAGAGTTGATTTCCTTTATTCATTGTCAGTACGGGAAAGCTCGGCTCATTTTTCACAGTAAAAAATGGCACGCTTAAATTTGATGAATGTGCCATAAAATGTATGTTCTATTTAAATCGACACTCAATTGGAGAGATGCCAACAACAGAGTTCAACAGACAGTTAAAGGTTGTCTTAGGAAAATGCATGTAAATTTGAGGTTTCCCACCCGAGTTTATGTCATCATTTACTACAGTATTTAATCCATTCAAGCTAACTGACGTGTGCAGACAGGCCATGCGCTAGTGGATCACTAATATGGCCTTACGATTTCCAATTCCACAGATTGATTTCGAAGTAGTCAGCATTGCTGAGAGCAGGTTTTTGAAAGAGTTTATTTAACTCTTTCATAGACTCCAATCAACACTTTTGCTTCAAACAAATGGAAGGAATGAGTGGTTACTGGTCCGCCGATCTCACGCTTGTCTGATTAGAGCTAATACTGTGGAGCTGAATCCCCATTTCCACAGTTGCCTATCAGGCTGCTATTTGGTCTTGAAATGATTAACAATTTTTATTTATTGAAAGCATTTTAAGAGATGTCAGTAATTCTGATTTAGTGTACCCGGACTTTAAGAAAGGAGGGAGAGAGAAAACAGGCAATTATAGACCAGTTAGCCTGACATCAGTGGTGGGGAGGATGCTGGAGTCAATTATAAAAGAAGAAATTGCGGAACATTTGGATAGCAGTAACAGGATCGTTCCGAGTCAGCATGGATTTACGAAGGGGAAATCATGCTTGACGAATCTTCTGGAATTTTTTTCAAAAAATGAAACATACAGTAGCACACAAACAGTTCACAGCGCCTCCTCAATGAGCCTCAAACGCTAGGGAGTAGAAATAGGTTTTGAGCCTGGACTTAAAGGAGTCGATAGAGGGGGCAGTTCTGATGGGGAGAGGGATGCTCTTTCCAACCTCCCTCCCCCACCCCCCCCTACCCCCCTCCCTCCAATCTCTCTCCGCCCTCCCCCACCTTCCCCCCCTTCCCCCCTCCACTCTCCCTCCCCCCTTCCCCCTCCCCTCCCCCCTCCCTCCCCTCCCCTCCTCCCTCCACACCTCCCTCCTCCCTTCCTCCCCCTTCCCTCCCCTCCTCCCGGTTACAATGGAAACCCTACGAGGACGGGCCCAACGGGGAAAGGGGGAGGTCCCCCTCCCTCCCCCCTACCCCCTCCCCCCCCTCTCCCTCCCCCTCCCCTCTTCCCCCCTCCCCCCCTCCCCTCCCCCCCTCCCTCCCCACCTCCCTCCTCCCTCCCTCCCCCTTCCCCCCCTCCCCTCCTCCCGGTTACAATGGAAACCCTACGAGGACGGGCCCAACGGGGAAAGAGGGGTACTGGGAAAAGGGGAGGTCCCCCTCCCTCCCCCTTCCCCCTTCCCCCCTCCCCCTCCCCTACCTCCCCCCTCCCTCCCCCTCCCCCCCTTCCCCTCTCCCTCCCCCCTCCCCCCTTCCCCCCCTCCCCCCTCCCCCCTTTTCCCTTTCCCCCCTCCCCCCCTTTCCGCCCTCCCCTTCCCCCCTCCCTCCCCTCCTCCCTCCTCCCTCCCTCCCCCTTCCCTCCCTCCCCTCGTCCCGGTTACAATGGAAACCCTACGAGGACGGGCCCAACGGGGAAAGAGGGGTACTGGGAAAAGGGGAGAGCCCCCTCCCTCCCCCCTTCCCCCTCCCATCCCCCCTCCCTCCCCCCTCCCTCCCCCTCCCCCCCTACCCCCCCTCCCCTCTCCCCCTCCCTCCCCCTCCCTCCCCCTCCCCCCTACCCCCTCACTCCCCCCTCCCCCCTTCCCCCCTCCCCTCCCCCCCTCCCTCCCCCTCCCCTCCTCCCTCCACACCTCCCTCCTCCCTCCCTCCCCCTTCCCTCCCTCCCCTCCTCCCGGTTACAATGGAAACGCTACGAGGACGGGCCCAACGGGGAAAGAGGGGTACTGGGAAAAGGGGAGGTCCCCCTCCCTCCCCTACCCCTCCCCTAACCCTCCCCCTTCCCCCCTCCCCCCTCCCCTCCCCCCCTCCCTCCCCCTCCCCTCCTCCCTCCACACCTCCCTCCACACCTCCCTCCCTCCCCCCCTCCCGGTTACAATGGAAACCCTACGAGGACGGGCCCAACGGGGAAAGAGGGGTACTGGGAAAAGGGGAGGTCCCCCTTCCCCCCTCAACCCCTTCATCCCCCCTCCTTCCCACCTCCATCCCCCCCTCCTCCCCCTCCCTCCCCAACTCCCTCCCCCCTCCCACCCCACCTCCCTCACCCCTCCCCCCTAACTCCCCCCCCTCCCTCCTTCCCTCCATCCCTCCCTCCCCCAATCCCTCCCCCCCTCCCTCCACCCTTCCATCCCTCTCCCCCTCCCCCCTCCTTCCACCCTCCCCCCCCCCCCCCCCGGTTACAATTGAAACCCTACGAGGACGGGCCCAACGGGGAAAGAGGGGTACTGGGAAAAGGGGAGGTCCCCCTCCCTCCCCCCTTCCCTCCCCCCTTCCCTCCCCCCTTCCCTCCCCCTTCCCCTCCCCTCCCCCCCTCCCCCTACCTCCCCTCCCCCCTCCCTCCCCCTCCCCTCCTCCCTCCACACGTCCCTCCTCCCTCCCTCCCCTTCCCTCCCTCCCCTCCTCCCGGTTACAATGGAAACCCTACGAGGACGGGCCCAACGGGGAAAGAGGGATACTGGGAAAAGGGGAGGTCCCCCTCCCTCCCCCCTACCCCCTCCCTCCCCTCCCCTCTCCCTCCCCCCTCCCCCCCTTCCCTCCTCCCTCCCCCCTCCCCCTTCCCCCTCCCCTCCCCCTTCCCCCTCCCCTCCCCTCCACAACTCCCTCCCCCCCACTCCCCTCCCGGTTACAATGGAAACCCTACGAGGACGGGCCCAACGGGCACACTTGTGCTAGTGATACCATAAAAATGCAGAATATATATCATCTATCAATTCACAGATTTTTACTTTTATTTTTAAATGTTGTCCCCCTGCTTAATCTCTCTGAATTTATTTTTTCTTACTTTCTGCCCATTTCCCTCCCATCCTTCCTCCCCAGCCCCCTCCCTTCTGCACAAATCTGCACATTTTTCCGGCATTTCCATTATTTTCTCAGTTCAAGTGAATTTCTGTCGAGCCTTCCAAAGAGGGGAGACTTCTCACTAGTTGCATAAAGTAGTCCTGTGATTTCCTAACATTACCTAGTTCATTTGTAAACAGGAGCCATAGATAATTGCCTCCTCTTTGACTGTGTTGAAGTCTCAGAACTGCTAACCCGATCAAAATCTAATCAGGTTAATAAGACTATAAACAGGCAAACCATACACTGCAGTTTATTTCTGGAGGGATAGAATTAAATAGCAAAGAGATTACACATTAAATTTGCTTCAAGGCTTTCTCATACTACATTGAGAACTACAGCCCGACCATCGATTTTTCGGTATCAAGAAAGTCTCAATTAATTGGGATTCCTCTCTGTAGTAAAGAAGGTTGAGAGAGTACTTCAAATTTTGTGAGGATTTGATAGGCTAGCGATAGAGATGTCTCTCTAATATGGAAGCAAAACCTGTAAGATGATTATCAATAAATACAATAAAGATTTCAGAATAAACATTCAGATTCACAGAATGATCAGGAACACCCAACAAAACCAAGGACTACTTACACACTGTTGTTTCCTCTTACAATGTTAATGCTTTGAGAATTTAGATTAACAATAGTCCAGATTCAGTGTCTAGCTCTACTGTGAGATCATTCAATAGGGTTCAATCAAGAGTGTTAAATTGCCATATGCACAGGGAATTCTTGCTACAGCTTCACAATAATGCAACAAATAAATAAGCAATAATGCAATAATTAATAATAAAACACATTTTCAGTAATCCTAAGAAACTAGACCATAATAGACCAATAGTTCAAAGAGGAAGCTGAGAATGTCATTGTTGGCATGGACTCCAAGCCAATTTTCTACAAGTAGGCAGGAGTCACTGTAAACATTGCCTTTCAGCTGTTAAAGCTGGATGGAGCACACTGTATTTGAGAAAAACAGTCATTTGAAAGAATGTTTATTGAAGCATCATTCGAATGGAAACAGATAATTTCCCACACAAAGCTCCAGAGTTAGATATAGCTCTTAGGGCTAACGGAATCAAGGGATATGGAGAGAAAGCAGGAATGGGGTACTGATTTTGGATGATCAGCCTTGATCATATTGAATGGCGGTGTTGGCTTGAAGGGCTGAATGGCCTACTCCTGCATCTATTTTCTATGTTTCCATGTTTCTATTTGTTATAAGCCAGGTGGACTTTCAGATCTTACTTTGTTCTCTGATCCAGCAAAGCAGAGGGAAGGCTGTTAAGAACATAGAACACAATTTAGTTTAGTTTAGTTTAGTTTAGTTTGTTGTCATGTGTATGGAGATACAGTGAAAAGCTTTTTGTTGCATGCTTACCAGGCAGTGGAAAGACTGTACATGATTACAAGCGAACCATCCACATATACATGATAAAGGGAGCAACGTTTAGTGCAAGATAAAGTCTAGTAAACTCCAATTAAAGATAGTCCGAGTGTCTCCAGTAGTACAGAAACAGATTCTTCAATCCACAATGACCATGCCGAACATAATGCCAAGTTAAAGTAATCTCTTGTAATATTAATCAAAGTGCAGAGCTGACTGCACAATGATTAAACAGAATGAAAACTACTCTTTTGAAAATGATGGTGACCTCGCAGTTTGCTTCAGATAGGCTAGTGTTACTGCAAGTCAGACAGCTTCATACTGATTCCCTAAGTTATATTTTCTGACTTTTAACATATTGCAGCTTATAGCTTAGTTTCCTATAAACCAGGGGTCGCCAAACTATGGCCCACGGGCCACATCCGGCCCGCCACGAGATTTTATCCGGCCCGCAGCAAGCTCTTAACATGTTCCATGCTGCGGGTTCTGTGGTAGCGCGGGAACCTTTTTTTTTTAGCGGCCTTTTTGAAAGGTGGTTTATTGTCACGTGTGCACTGCACAGTGGAATTATTTTAGCGCAGATCATACGTGCACAAGTCACCACCATATATTGCCGCCGTTTACAAAATGTCCAAAGTCTGGTCCGTGTGCTGGATGTAATGGAGTGGCTCCCGATCCAGGCGAGCCCCAGGCTGCTGCAGGGCCTCCTCCGTCACCGTCGACTGGCTCGGCCCGTCGATCGACGTCCCTCTCCTCAACCGACCGACTCTGTGTCCCGGGGGAAAACCCTACTGCAGCCGACCTTGCAGGCATTACCCCACTCATCGTGTCCGTCATCGTCAGCGGCTCCCTCCTCCTCAGTTCTCCGGTCTTCAGGGCCGATCTCGGCAGTTTCCGAGCTTAGACGTCAGGTAGGCTATGAAGTTTAGGGTTTTTATGCAGCTGCCGACTTAATAATAATTTTAAATTTTAATGATTTCTTAGCGGAGTGCCCACCCATGAGTCACTGCGATGGTGACACACATGTGGTCACTCTGCCATTATATATATTTCTATACTGTCTCCATGCCCACTGGTGGTCACTGTATTTTTTCTGTTTTATAAATAATTGTATACCTACGGTATATATATATATTCCAATATTTCAAGCTCTTTAAAAAAATTAAATATTATTTCTTTGTTGCCATATAAACCTCATTAAATTTATAAAACTGACATCTCTTTACTTTTTCCTAAGCCCGCAAAAATGTGCCAAAAATATATAATGTGGCCCTCATGCTGAAAGGTTTGGAGGCCCCTGCTATAAACCATAACCAGAATGTCAAGTCAAGTCAAGTTTATTTGTCACGTACACATAAATGTGCAGTGAAATGAAAGATTTCTCTTCCCAGGCCGCGCCGGACGGTGAAAGGTCCGCAGCGGGCCGACCCATGCCCCGCGATCCGGGGCGGGTGAAGACGCTGCCGCTGCCGCTGCATGTCGCGTCTCCGCTCGGAAGAGACAGTTTTACATTTACAGTTTCCCCCCCCCCATAGTACACAACCCCAAAAAACGACATCACAGTTACACTACAATCAAGACAAAAAAACAACATTAAAAACACAAAGACAGACGGATTGCAGGTACGCCGCAGCTGCTAAGGCAGCGCAGGCACAGAAATCATGAACAAGAATGACCTATCAAATATTGAATCACAGTTTCAAAAAGCTTTCAATAAAGAATATGGAAGCTGGGTATTGAATTTATCATCTGGGCCTGAATTTTCAGAGGTTGGTTTTATAACCCCAACAAGCATGAGTTGCTGTGTCCTGGATTTATTGCCTACAATGTTCCCATGCACTAATGCGAGTGTGTCACGCTGTGCTCCAAGCACATCATCTGAAAAATATTGCATTGCGATTACTTTTTTGATGTTTTACATATGAGGTCTGTGCTTTCCATTAAAGCCGCAATATCTTTCTAAACCAACTGTTGCCAATATGCCTGCTAGTTTCAAAAGTACATTTCCATCCCACAGGAAAAGAGGGCTGGAGTATTCACAGCACTGTGATTCCAGGATAATTATAACAGCATCAATGGACTGGAAGCCATGCTGAAAAGCGGAAAAATCAAGCGTCCAGCACATTCCATTTATTACAAAAGGAATCCATCTTAAAATCTTATGTTCATGAGTTCTAGGAGCAGATTTAGGCCATTCAGCCCATCAAATCTACTCCGACATTCAATCATGGCTGATCTATCTTTCCCTCTCAATCCCATCCACCTGCCTTCGCCCCATAACTCCTGACACCATTACTCATCAAGAACCTATCAATCGGCACCTTACAAATTGACCGCCTCCACAGCTGTCTGTGGCAATGATTTCTACAGATTCAGCAGCCTCAGGCTAAAGAAATTATTTTCTATCTCCTTTCTAAAGGTACATTCTTTTATTCTGAGCCGTTGGCCTCTGGTCCGAGACTCTCCCACTAGTGGCAACATCCACTCTATATTCACCCTATCC
The DNA here is from genome assembly GCF_053455715.1 of Rhinoraja longicauda. Classification (NCBI taxonomy): domain Eukaryota; kingdom Metazoa; phylum Chordata; class Chondrichthyes; order Rajiformes; family Arhynchobatidae; genus Rhinoraja; species Rhinoraja longicauda. The sequence goes on along the minus strand of NC_135961.1, from coordinate 26,647,084 downwards.
AGGCCTTTCACTATTTGGTAAGTTTCAATGAAGTCTCCCCTCATCCTTCTGGACTCCAGCAGGTACAGGCCCAGTGCCTTCAAAAGCTTATCATATGTTAACCCAATCATTCCTGGGATCATTCTCGTAAACCTCCTCTGGACACACTCCATTGCCAGCCCATCCTTCCTCAGATATGGGTCCTAAAACTGCTCACATTACTTCAAATGCAGTCTGACCAATGTCTTATAAAGCCTCAGCATTCCATCCCTGTTTCTGTATTCTAGCCCTCTCAAAATAAATGCTAGCATTGCATTCGCCTTCCTTACCACCGATTAGACTTGCAAATTAACTTCTTTGAATCCTTCACCAGCACTCCCAAATGCCTTTGCACCTTCGATTTCTGAATTTTCATGAACTAAAACAGTACAATCCTTCCACTAAACGTACCGGCAAGAGATGCCCCTTTGTTTTCCAACACCAGCTGGTACAGCTGAGATTCTCTAGCAGATATATGGGGAATTCTCCCCAGTAATACAAACGGCATTTTCTTTACACCTGGTTCTTTATTGCAAAATCATGATATTTTAGTCCTGTTTTTCATTGCAGTTGCTAATCGCTCAATACTCTGTAAACACCTCTCCTCAATCTGAAGATGTAAAACTGTGCTATAAAACCAGAAGCCATATTGGCAGATATTATTGGCAGACAGGAGACGTAAAATCAACAGGCTGAAAAAGATCTAACCTTGTGGCTTGCCCTGATTAGTGCTGGTCTTTTCTCGCCTCCAGCTCTTCACCTCCTTCCTTCCCCCCACTTTCATTCTGAAGAAGGGCCCAAACCCAAAATGCCACCCATCGATTTTCTCCAGAGATGCTGCATGACCCACTGGGTTACTTCAGCACTTTGTGTCAATCTTTGTAATGAACCAGCATCTGCAGTTCTTTGTTTCTGCACAGATCTAACCTCACTATCTAACTGACTATGTCCAACCGTCACATTATGCTTGGGATACTGAAAATGTAGGTCATGACAACAAGTTAGGTAGGGTGGAGGGGCATCTCTTGTCAGTAAGTTTAGTAGAAGAATTGCACTGTTTTAGATCATAACAATTCAGAAATCAGATGTGCAAAGGCACTTGGGAGTACTGGTGAAGGATTCAAAACAGATAATTTGCAAGTCGAATTGTCAAAGACTTGAAGAAATAGCTTTAATGTGAAAGAGGGGCAAAATTTAGAGAAGATGGGTGCGGGGCATGTTTCATACCCAGAGGGTAATGGGTGCATGGAATGCACTCAGGGGTGATGGTCAAGACAGGCATGACAGTGGCAATTACGAGCCTTTTGGCTAGAATCATGGATATGTAGGGAATTGTGTGTGTGTGTGTGTGTGTGTGTGTGTGTGTATGGTGGGGGGAGATAAAAGGATCATGTGCAGGCAAAGGAGATGAGTTTAATTTGGCATCATGTTCAGCAAAGACATTGTGGATCAAGGAGTCTTCTTGTGCTGGACAGTTCTCTTTGTTGGGGTAATGGAGAAGGCCAAGAGCAGAAAGGTCAGCATGGGAATGGGAGGGGGAGTTATAATGGTTGGTAACCAAGAGGTCCAGCAGGCCTTGGTGGACAGAGTGTAAGTGTTCGGTGAAATGGTGCCTAGTCTAGATTTGATCTGGCTAATGTAAGGAAGGCCACATCAGGAGCGCCAAATGCAGTAGATGAGGTTTGATGAGGTGCATTTAAACTTCTGCCTCCCCTGGAAGGGCTGCTGAGGTCCCTGTGATGGAGGGGGTGTACGAACAGGTGTTACAGGGGAGGGTAGCTGGGGAGGAGGTTGTTTGGTGACTAGAGTAAGGCCATGCGCATCTGGAGGGACAACACCTCATATTCCACTTGAGCAGCTTGCAACCCAACAGTATGAACATTTAATTCTCTAATTTTACGTAACAAACAAACCCCTACCCATCAGTCTGAAGAAGGGTCTCGACCCGAAACGTCACCGTTTCCTTCTCTCCTGAGATGCTGCCTGACCCGCTGAGTTACTCCAGCATTTTGTGTCTACCCGTTACCCCTACCCCACCCCGCCTTTATTCCCTCTCTCTTCCCTGTGCCCCGCCTGGATGTGCACACATTTCTCCCACTGTACCACTCCCCCCTTTCCCTTCCCCTAATCCTCTTCTACCTGTGTCCTTTCCTCTGGCTTCCCCTTCCCTTCTTATCTTACAATCTTTTGTCTTCTTTTCATCTCTATTCACCTGCTAATCCAAACCCTCATGCATCCACCTACAGTATTACTTGCCAGGCTTTGACCCATCTCCACCTCCTCTTCCTCCACCCCCCACCACCACCGCCATCTCCCCACAACAATTAGTCTGAAGAAGGGACCCAACCCCAAATATCACTTATCCATGCCATCCAAAGATGCAGCCTGACCTGCTGAGTTATTCCAGCACTTCTTGCTTTTTTTTCTAGCTCTAACATTGACCTTAATTAAGTGCTTTCAAAATTGGTAATGCCCGATATCTGTCCCAGTCTTCCAGACAATCTGGACCCTTTGCAATTTGCGCACAAGCAAAATAGGTTTACTAAGGATGACACATCCCTTGCACTACATTCAAATCTGAATCATCTCAACGATAAAAACATCTGTTGTATTTATTCACAAAATGCTGGAGTAACTCAGCAGGTCAGGCAGCATCTCGGGAGAGAAGGAATGGGTGACGTTTCGGGTCGAGACCCTTCTTCAGACTGAAACGTCACCCATTCCTTCTCTCCCGAGATGCTGCCTGACCTGCTGAGTTACTCCAGCATTTTGTGAATAAATACCTTTGATTTGTACCAGCATCTGCAGTTATTTTCTTATAATAAAAACATCTATGTCAGGATGTTAGTGATTGATTACACTCCAGCCTTCAATACCCTAATACTGAATAATCCCATCTCCAGCATTAATGTGAGAGGGGCAAAGTTTAAAGGAGATGTGCAGAGCATCTTTTTTATACAGAACGTGATGGGTGCCTGGAACATGCTGTCGGGAATGGTGGTGGAGTTAGATACAATTGTGGCATTTCAGAGACTTTTGAATAGGCATATGGATATAGAGGGAATGGAGGGATATGGGTTATGTGCAGGCAGATATATGTTGGTCTTGGCATCATGTTTGGCACAGACATTGTGTTGCTGTACTGTGCTGTTCTGTGTTCTATGTTCTATGTTTTATTGTGAACCTTGGCCTTGGGGCCTCCAACTGCAACTGACTTCTGGACTTCCTGACCGGCAGACCTCAGTCAGTTAGAATTGGTGATACCATTTCTTCCACTCTGCTCCTCACCACTGGTGCCCCCCAGGGCCGTGGCTCAATGCTTGCTCTACTCCCTGCACAACCATGATTGAGTGGTCAAACATAGTGCCAACGCAACGTTTAGATTTGCCAATGATACCACCGTGCCGGCTAGATCAACAACAACAACAACAGTGAGACGGAGCTGGGGGAAAGAGATTGGAAACCTTGTGTCATGTTATTAGAACAACAACCTGGCCCAGAATTGGTTATTGAACTAACATTGATTTGAAAATCATTCAATTCATGTGCACCGTTCCTCTGCTCCCTGGTCGTCTGGCAAAAATCCTCTATTTAATTAGGAGAAGTTGCTGTGGTTTCTTTCATAAGTTCCAGTATTCTCTGCTCTTAAAATAGCCTGTGTTCAAAATAAATTTATGCTCTTAGCTGTACAAAGAACTGGTTGCTCTGAACTGAGACATATGCCCCACCCAGCATCGTGCCCAAGGAACAAACACAGGGTTGTCAATAGAGATCCTGTTATTTATATTCGCATGGAATGAGGCATCGTTGACAAGGCCAGGATTAAAAGGTCATCACTAAGTGCCCTTGAAATATATGATGAGGAACTATCTTCTTGTACTGCTGCGGTCCCTGGAGTGAATATATTTCCATCGTCGGAGAGAATTCACAGCTCTGACCCAGTGTTCATGGAAAGATTCCAAGTAGGAATAGTGTGTGACTTGGAATGGAACGAAAGTCAATGGTTTCCCCAATGCTTGCCAATGTTGGCTTTCCAAATGATAGAGGTCACAGGTTTGGCAGGTGACGTTAATGAAACCTTGGATATTTAGTCGTGCAGTTTGTAAATTGTTCATACTTTAACCAGGATTCACACTGATTTGAGAGAGAGAATGTTTAAATAGTGGATAGTGCACCAATCAAGCATTGGATGATGCCAATCCTCTCGTGTGCTTCGGAGCTCCACTGTTCAAGGCAAGTGGTATGCATTCCATCAACTATTGTCGGTGGCAGAAAGGCTAAAGGACATCAGGAGCTCTTTGGTTTGATGTACCCTTGTAAACATATTAATTAAGTGGCTGCTCCAGCTAAGTTTTTGTTCAAGGTGCCCAACAGAGTGTAGATGGTGAGTTTTCGGTAAATATAATGCCAATACTCTTGGTGATGTGTACCTTCTTCAAGCTTCTACTTCTTTCCTCTGGAGTGGCCAACGGAACTGCATGCCATACTTCAAATGTGGCCTGAGAAGTTTCATACAACTGCAACATGACGTCCCAAATTGAGGTGCATCCCCCAACCAATGAAAGCAAGCATGATGTGTGCCATCCATATCATTCTCTCCACTTGGGGTTGGCACTTTCAAAGCTATGGACTTGCATCTCTCTGAATGTAGAGATGTGGATTATGTGCAGGCAGATAAGATTTGGATTTTGGCCTCATGTTCGGCATGGATATTGTGGGCTGAAGGGCCTGTCCTGTACTGTGCTGTTTTATGTTCTATAAAATGTTGTCAATTAACAAATGAGCTGCCAATTTATGGAGTATTTGTGGCCGCAAGCAATGAAGTAACGTTGGACAGATAATACGTTTCATTGCTTTAAATCTACCAAGACGACTGCTTTGCATCTGCCTGAGAGCAAAGAGGGCCTTGGTTAAACACCTCATTCAAAAGGCTTCTCTTCCAACAGTGAAGCATTTAGTCTAGATTTTGTTCTCCAGTTTTGTTCCCCATGAGCCCATGAAAGAGTCAAGGGTATTAGCGACAGGGCCTCGGGTAACACTATTTTTATAACCAAAGCTCATTATTCAAGGTATGCTCAATCAATTATTTCAGAAAGCAATTTGTTATTCAATACCTTTATTACACTTCACCTGACTCATAAAGCCAGGCAGAATAGGCCAATTAGATTATCAGAATGGCAGTCAGGCCACAGGAGTGAACTGATTCTATTATTATGTCTGTCCATGACCTCAGATCCTGAAAGGAGCCATCCTTTCTGACTTCCACGGTCATAATTGCCAAGAAGTCTGTGAACCAAAAATGCAATTAAGGTCCAATATGTTCTTTGTTGATTGAAGAGTGAAACAGCCACTGCAGGGTACATAATCTAAATTTAAGTCAGGTCAGAGAGACTGAATACTCAATACTAAATCCTCAAAAGCAGTTTCATTACTGTAAATATATTATGAATATCATTTCACGTAACTATGCAACTGTTAGTTGATTGTCAATTATAGATAAAATTAAACTGCAAACTAAAAGTTTACAATAAGTTATCAAATTAGCAGTAGTGTAAAAACTGAAAGAGCATTTATATATTTATACTAAAAAAAGTTGTTTCTAAATCAGTCTTGAACTTGTACACATCCAACATATCTTCTCTTATCCTTAACATTCACACCAGCCGGAACCATTTTCATCTTCAAGCCTGATTTAAAATGAGTGCAGCACTGTAACACTGGAAGTTTCAGGTTGTGTACTGTGGTTCGGATGGGTGAATATTACTGGGGCCTGTTCAATGGATGAAGGTTGAATGGACCAAGAACCAGTTAAAATATCTTTGAGTGGGTGCTGTCTGTGTGGAGTTGCACATTCTGCCCGTGACTGCACGGGTTTCCTCTGGCGCTCCCAAAGACGTGCGAGTTTGTAGGTTAATTGACCTCTGTAAATTGCCCCGAGTGTGCAAGGAAAGAATAAGAAAATGAATTAACATGGAACTAGTGTGAACGGGTGATCAATGGTCAGTGTGGACTCGGTGAGCTGAAAGGCCTGTTTCCATGCTGTATCATTAAATAAACTAGGATATAATAATTGCTGGAAATAAATACAAAGCACCTACCTGTTGCTGAGTAGTGTGATTCCTGGTGATTCACAGGAAACGGTGAGTCAGGTTGGAAAACTGAAATAAAAAAGACACTGGCCCTTTTATTAATCTTTCCCACTATTCAAGGACACAAACAGATCCCCCAGGTGAAGGAGTGGTTGACAAGTATTTCTTTCATATGTGGCTCAGCACCTGATGTGTGAATATAACCAGTCGCTGCCTGTCTTGCTGAGTGTGCTGGCTGCCCATTTAAAGGCTAGTCTGCGTTTTCATCAGGTAGAATGGTTGCTGAAGATATGCATGATATCATTTCCTCCCCGTCGATGGTCTTTTACACAAGAAGGGGGCTGCAGGAATTGTCCCAATATAGATCTTGTTAAGTGTGAACATCAGAAACACTTTTCGTATTTCAACCAAAATCAACTTAAAGTGATTATACACACTTGCATGTTTGTGATCAGTACTGGAGACTCTTAAAGCTCCAACACACAGTCAGTTAGACAACAACACAGAACATAGAATAGTACAGCACAAGAACAGACCCTTCAGCCCACGATCCCTGGGCCGACCATGGTGCTAATTTAAACTAATACCATCTGTCTGCACATGGTCTGTATCCCTCCCACCTAGTCTGTTCATGTCTAAATGTCTCTTGAACATTACGATTCTCTCTGCTTCCATCACCTCCCCTTGCAAAACGATTCAAGCACTCACCACTCTTTGTTAAAAACACTGCTCTCGCAAATTTCCTTTAAAAGTTTCCCTCCCACCATAAACCCGTGCCCTCTAGTACTTGACTTCCCATTCTGGGAAAAAAGACTCTGACTATCTGCCCCATCTGAGCCTCTCGCAATTTTATGTACAATCATTTAATTAGCTTTAAATAGAAATAATGATTGACAGAAGTGCAAACCAAGTCAAATCAAGGAGCACATGTGGTGCTACTCATATTATATTATTCTTTTTTTTTTTTCATATTTCAGATACAGCGCGGAAACAGGCCTTTTCGGCCCACCAAGTCCGCACCGCCCAGTGATCCCCGCACACTAACACTATCCTACACACACCAGGGACAATTTTTACATTTACCCGGTCAATTAACCTACATACCTGTACGTCTTTGGAGTGTGGGAGGAAACCGAAGATCTCGGAGAAAACCCACGCAGGTCACGGGGAGAACGTACAAACTCCTTACAGTACAGCACCCGTAGTCAGGATCGAACCTGAGTCTCCGGCGCTGCATTCGATGTAAAGTAGCAACTCTACCGCTGCGCTACCGTGCCGCCCTACTGTTTTAAGTCTTTCCATAAAAATATTGCCTGAGCAACATGGCTCTTTTCCAAACCCCAAGAAGATAAAAAAATATGTCCATATTCATGTTGCATCTAAAATGAGGCAAGAATATTTGTATTTGAATAAAACTTCCTCCAGCACACCGCAGGACAATGTTGAGTAAGGTGCACCTATAATTGTCGCGCTATCATATACCGTTTTGGCTGTATTTCAGGATCAAACTAATATATATATACAAACAAACAAACTTACAAGATGAGAGTTTTAGTAATATACTAGACCAAGTGGACGTGTTGGGCCCATAACTCATAGCGCTGCCATTGTGATGTGAGGAAAAAAATCACACTTTTTTCTTTAAAATAAATGGCTTTAAAAAAATTAAAAATCTCAATGAAAATTGCGATTTTTCTTTAAAATGGTGTTTTCTCTGCATTGGTCTAGCACCCTCTCCTCCCCTCCCTCACGCCATCCCCTCAACCCCTCTTCTTCCCCACCCACTCCCCCCCTTCCCCTCCCACCCCCCAGTCACCCACTCCATCCCCCCTTATCTCCCCCCTCTCCGTTCTTAGGGGCTCTCCGGCGGCGCCGCCATTCCCACTCGTCGGGTTTCCACTGTGACGTTGAACATGGAGGTATTACTGCGCATGGACGGCTGACGGGCACAGCAAGTGGAAAAGTGATTTATTAAAGTTTAAATTGTGAATAACAAAATATAACTATTTGAACATTAATAGGATTTCTTGATGCAGGAATTTTCAACATCAGCATCATTTCTCCTTTTCACAACAGGAAGGAGTTGGCGAAAATCGCCAAAACAAAAGGTAAGAATGCCACCAAAAGGCCACCGCTTCAAAGCTTCAAAGCTCTCCCTCCTAATTATCGGGCACTCATTCCAAACAATCAGTCTCACACTTCTGATCAAATGAACCATGTTGGAGTTCTTCTCAATGTTGCACATTGTATTATCAGTCACTTCGAAGGGTATCTTGAATCGAGAATGTGCAGTTCTTCCACCAGGCATCAATGTAGCTGCTGTACCAGAGGATGATACAGCAAAAGCAACATCAACTTGACCTCGAACTTTGGAGAGATCAAATTGGTGAGAATTGTTTCACCTATCCATGTTCTCCAGAGATGCTACCTGACCTCCTGAGTTACTCCAGCACATTGTTTCCTTTTGTGCATTGACCAACATCTGCAGTTCTTTGTTTCAACACAGTGATGAGTCAACTTGGTGGAACGGCAGAAATGATGCAAATATGACTGTAAATATGCTACTGAGGCCAACAGCCTAGTTTCATTCCAAGCCTTTCGGAACATGTTAAGCTCAAAAACAGCATCATCCAAAACCAAAATCAAAGTGAGCATTTTTTCTTATTTAGTTTAGGGCTATATAAAAATTATCCAGCCAAATATTGTCCAACACTGAAGTCACAGTAACCACGGTCAAGAGTTCACATATGGTTTCTGAAACCAGGTACTAGAAATGGTAACTCAACAATAACAACACGATTTTTTTATAACATAGAAAAGTACAGCACAGGAACAGACACTCCGGCCCACAATGTCTGCACCGAAAGTAATACCAAGATAAACTAATCTCATCCGCCTGCATGTGATCCATATGCCTCCATTACTAGCATATCAACATGACAATGTAAAAACCACTCAAATGCCACTGTCACATCTGCCTCCACCATCTTCCCTGGCAGCAAGTTCCAGACACCCGCCCTCTGTGTAAAAAATTTGTTCTACCCTTCTCCATTAAACTTTGGCCCACTTTAAAGCTAAGCCCTCTATCATTTGACATTTCTATCATGGGAGAAAGGTTCTGCCCGTCTTTGAGTTTCATAAGATATCTGCACATTGTTAATTAGACATCCGTCTATACATGATATAAACCCAAAAATATCAATCACATTTTTAAATGATATTCATATGATTAAACAATATGGAAAATGTTTTTCTTTGTTCTCAAAAAAATGTTTCTTCATTGTCCCTTTCAATATTCCAAATGGTTCATGTTATAGGAGCAGAATTAGGCCATTCAGCCCATCAAGTCTATTCCACCATTCAATCATGGCTGATCTATCTTTCCCATTCAACCCCATTCTCTTGCCTTCTCCCCATAACCCCTGACACCCTTACTAATCAAGAATCCATCAACCTCTGCCTTAAAAATACCCATTGGTGGATATTTATGGTGGATGAAAGTCTTTAGGACTGATTGGACAACCATAGCCAAGGCCTTTAAAATGTATTTCTTAGAAATCGTCCAGCACTGATGTACAACCAGAGTTATTTAAACTAGCTCCAGAATGTAGATAATGCACTTTTGATTGGTTGACAAGTTACATCAATATATTTCTGCAAACGTTTGCCAAATATTTCTGGCACACAGTGTGTTGCATTGCACTGCTATCTCTCCGTTGGCTTGATGTGGGTTTCAGAAAAGTATTTCCCTTTCTTACCTTTCTTACCTTTCCCTTCTTTTTAGACTTTAGACTTTAGAGATACAGTGTAGAAATAGGTCCTTCGGCCCACTGAGTCTTTCTAAAGGTACATCCTTTCATTCTGAGGCTATGGCCTCTCGTCCTAGACTTCCTCACTAGTGGATACATCCCCTCTACATCCACTCTATTCAGGTCTTTCACTATTTGGTAGGTTTCAGTCAGGTCCCCCCCCCCCATCTAAACACCAGCGAGTGCAGGCCCAGTGCCTTCAAACGCTCATCATGTGCTAGCCCAATCTTTTCTGGGATCATTCGCGTAAACCTCCTCTGGACCTTCTCCAACTCCAACTCCAACGCCCACACATCCTTCCTCAGAAATGGGGCCCCAAAATGGTGTCTGTGCCTTCAGTGGCCAAGGCCTTATACCCTGATATTCCCTCCATGAAATTCTCCACTATGTACACCTCTTCGATCAGTTAATCCTACTAATTAGTCAGGCAACTGCTCGAATATTCAGTTTAGTGTTAAAATTAGTCTAATAACGCTCTTATTAAAATGGCTTTGGACGTTTCATTACATCAAAACCGCATGTGTAAACACGAGTCATTGTCATTGGCAAAGTCTCAATCAATGTCTCTTTTTGGAACCCCCTCAGGGCCAACACTAATACTACAAAGTGGAAAGGAAAAATATTTGCAGGAAGGGAGGATTCCAGTTTACCATAACCCACAACTGGGTGGGGTAGCCAGTCTTCAAATGGGACACAATCTTGCTGAATTTCCTCTAAAGAGGATTTAGAACACACAATATCAGGACTGAATTTGCACATCTAATAGATCAAGGTGACCACACATCAAAAGCTAATCCATGTAAATCCCACTACCATTTCCTGCTCATCTCCTTTGTCTTACTTTTTAAAAAAAATCATATTCCTTGGCTTGGACACCACAACATTGAATCTCTTCACCGTTGCATGCCTGTCATGTTTAACATGAGAAAACCCTTGAGAATTTAAATACCTGTTTAAAGTGGCCACATATGAGAATATGTATTCCTACATTTGGGGCGTGGTGCTTATCTCACTTTGATTACAGAGAAGCAACCAGGTACTGCTGATCTAACAGTTGACAAGTATGGCTCATCTAAACAGTGTCTAGGGAAGAAGGAAAAATAAGGAACTGCAGGTGCTGGTTTACACAAAAGGACACAAAGTGCTGGAGTATTTCAGCGGGTCTCTGGAGAATATGGATAGGTAAAGTTTTGGGTGAAGTCTGAAGAAGGGTCCTGACTAGAAACATCACTTATTCATGTTCCACAGAGATGCTGCCTGACCCGCTGAGTTACTCCTGCGCTTGGTATTGAGAGAATAGGTCAAGGCTTATTTCGGAGTTCAGGGCACCTGAATTGCGAAGCTTGTTTGGAATCAATAACTTCCCTTTGTAAGATCCCATATTAAATTAAATAGAAAGCAAAACATTATGCCACAGTTGTTTGGGAAAAGATAAGAGGTACGAATCTTGCCAAGAAAATCAAATAATGCTTGGACCAAAGCAAGGGAATCTTTAAAAAACATAGGGAATAAAAACATAATTTGAAACTTATTTTCACACTTCTAGAGACAGCAAGTTTTATAAGATCATGATGCATTGAATGTTATGAATAAGAATCACATTTTGGATGGGTGCCCACGACAGACTCACATCCCCTGTGAGGCAGGAGTGCATAACATTCTTTTTCCCATTTAAGGGTATATCCTAGCAAAGATAATCCAGTTGACCAACCTCTAAAGATGACTATTTTTATGTCCTAAGATGTTAGTTACTAATTTCTGTTAAAGGCTGCAGCCTTAATCATTGCCTTGCCCGAGGGTAACACTTACAAATGTTAAAACATACGTGCCTCAAAATTTCATCACAAAGAAGGTGCTATTTCCAGCATTACGGGATTGAAGGAGAATTGTTTTTTGGAATGAACAGTGATAACCAATTCTGGTGCTGTTCTGAGCATGAATCATGCTTGTGCCTCTGACGCGGTTTTCATGGCAATGGCACTTAGGATGACTTCATTTCCTGTGCAAAGCTCTTTGTGCAACATTGAATCACATTGTCGATGAATTGATCACAGCTCTGCACTTGTCGGACAATCCGGTCCACCTAGTATGGCCCGGGAGAGAACCTTTACTTAGGGTTCATCCTTTGTGTCATTTGCTCCTTGACTGATTATCCCCCCGATCTCACAATTTTATCTCCAAAGTCCATTCCAATTCCCCATGTTTCTGAAGCCAATCTTCTGAAGCTAAATGCACCAAAACTACCGACGGGCACCGCCGTCTTCTTCGATCCCATTCCCACTTTTGAATCCTAAGCCTAAACCTGAGTGCAATTGCTGTTTAACCCAACAAAGGCCTCCGATGTTTCTACTGACTTTCTCACACACTCCTAACCATCAGATCGTCATGATGTTTCCTGGCCCATCCTAGCCACAGCACAAGTCCGGTCAGACTTTGCATTCGAGTCTCAGAACTGACAGCTGGATGGCACATTTTCATGTTGTGGCATTGGGGATGATGCCAGGTTCTGCAATGACCACACCGGCACTCGCAGTGGGGTGAACACACATGATACGGTTTATTTTCAGTGACAAGAAAGTTCAGGTCTGCATGTGGGTGCCGTCTCTAGTCATCAGGGCGCATATGAGGAGGCACTTGCAATCTCGGGCTTGTCCCGGCAGCTCAGTCCTGATCTTGAAGGAGGAGGCGTAGCGATCCCAGGCTTCTCCATGCAGTTCACTCTTGCCTCGAGATGAAGCGCTGCTGGTCTCAGGCTTCTCCTGGTGCTCAGCTTTGGTCTTGAAGAGGCCAAACCTCAGCACCTTTGAGCTGAGGCCATTGCTAAATAAGTAACAACTGGATCCAATTACGTGATATTGGATTGGCCCACCCAAAGCTCGACAGCACACACAGAGGCAAAGACTGAGCCACCAGGATACGCCTAGGCGCCAACGGCCCTAGGCTTATCCTGGTGGCTCAGTCTTTGCCTCTGTGTGTGCTGTCGAGCTTTGGGTGGGCCAAACCAATATCAGGTAATTGGATCCAGTTGTTACTTATTTAGCAATGGCCTCAGCTCAATGGTGCTGAGGTTTGGCCTCTTCTGGCCTGTCTGCCGATGATGGGGATCACAGCAATATCAGAGGGAGGAACACTGTCACAGTGTTTTTAAAAAAAAGTGTAATTAATGCCAGTCAAAGCCTTGCATCCATGTGAAGTTTGTAATAAAGAGCCAACTTTCATATAATCATTGGTACCCCATATTATTCCCAAAAGGCATAATATGCCAATTCAGCCTTCAAGGTCGGCTGCAGCAGGCACCCCCAGGAAACAAAGGCAGTCGGGTGAGAGGGACGCTAGTTTGCGAGCTGAGCCAATCGAGGACAACAGAGGAGGCCCTGCAACAGTCTGGGGCTTACCTGGATCGGGAGACACCCAGTACATCGAGTGCATGGACCAAACTTCAGACATTTTGTACATGGCGCCAAAGTATGGCGACTTGTGCAGGATAGGATTTTAACTCTTAACTTTCTGAATTAAAGGTGAGATGCTCCCAAAGTAAATGCTCGGAGATAATAACTCGAAGGACATGTATTTTATAAAATCTGGAATATTATAATATTGTAAATAAAAGTATTGGTATTGAGCAAAACCAAATTTAAGAGCGAAGGGGAATTTGGTAGAAAATCATGTCAAAATAACCAGACCTTACTACTGTCAGGGTGAGTGAAATTCTTATTCACCAATTTTCTAAGCAGCTGATTTAACAGCTGTCTATTTATATCATGATATAACTTGCAATGAGATCACCACGCATCTCTTTTTAAATAATAACCTCACTAACTTCCATTAAGTTGATAAATTTAAACTGGACAACAGTTGTTTATATTTTTCTAGGAAGACTATAAAGTGTAATTTAATATATTCATGGAGGCATTTGTTGAAGTTATTACAGTCACTGACAGTAGCTGGGAGTAGATTGATTGTAAGCACATAGAACGAAGAGGAATGTGGAAAGTGTTTGCACCATCGTGTTTACCTTATTCAGCAGATTAGGTTCGATTCATATGATCATGTAGATAGAATTCTGCACAAGTAATTTGCAGCCAATTTTCCTGATTCTTACTTATAATAATGGTCCTTCAGATATCAGAAGTAAGAGTTGGGATACACTCTTAAATGTGCACTGAACATACATGGAAATTCGGGAGATGAAAGATTGAGTTTTCCAACCTGATTGGATTTCCCTCGAATAACTAATTTCAACACAGCAGCACCCTGGTCTTGACTAATATGAATCAAACAATCGATGAACTGCTGGAAAAACAAAATGATAACTGGTTGTACTTTTCATGGGTATCATTCTACCATGGCATCTGCCAATTATCAAAATAAACCCCCTGCTGGTTTGGGGGAGAATGACTATCAAGGCTAACGGTGGTTTTGGCTGGTCGTAGACGACGACTGCATAGTTGTGCAGTCTCATGTCTTGCGGGATCGAGTGTGGCTCACTAGTGCAATGCGCGAGCCACACACACGGGAGCAGTGGGGGCACATGAAGGCCTCTGTGAGAGGATTCAGGGCTGCAGACTTCCTCCTGTCTCTAACACTCGGCTTCAGCCATTGTCTTTGAAACTGCTGACCGCCTTCCTAGTGGTGTAAGAAAATAACTGCAGATGCTGGTACAAATCGAAGGTATTTATTCACAAAGTGCTGGAGTAACTCAGCAGGTCAGGCAGCATCTCAGGAGAGAAGGAATGGGTGACGTTTCGGGTCAAGACCCTTCTTCAGACTGGACCCCTTCCTAGTGGTTGTATGCCAGCCAGTCCTGTCACAGGCACGGGTTTCCTGTTCTTTTGGGGCTAGGCCTGTGTGCTGGAAGTGGTCATTGATGCAGTCTTTGAACAGTTTCAAGGCTATTTATTGCATATATTACTACATTCAATATATACTTCACAATAAATTATTTATTGTTTTTAAGAGATTTTAGGTGCATTGTCATTTCATTTTTGCTTATTTTTCATAGCTGTCAGTGAAAGCAATTTTCAGATCTTCCATAGGGGTGTTTGCGGCTTCTCCATAGGATGGTATTTAGGTACAAGACAAGGCTGATGCTGAGAGTCACATGGATCCACAAAAGGTAAGTTGGGCTTGTAGCAGACATGGGTAGTTCACCAATGGTGTGAATACTTGAGGCCAGCATTTGGCAATAAGAATCCAACAGTACCTTGAATTATTTATGGAAGATGTGATAATATAGCGGACTAAATCAATGCCATCAGGAGTTGAGTCAAAACAAATTCTGACCCAGTATTTACAGTCAAAATGTCTGGATTACTGGTTTGATGGCAATATCACTAAGTAAAGATGAGGCCCAGGTCCTTAAGTTTTCTTTAACCTTCCGTCAACTCTGAAATAACTCTAAACTTTAGTTTTATTTGCATATTAATTTTAGGAGGCATGTCTTGTGCAGCATGGCAGTTGAATAAATCATGGGAAGCAAAAGGAGGTTTAAATCAGAATGAGGAGTGGCCAGTCTTGTGATAATATTGTTGCAGTAACTCAGTGTTAAGTCTTCCAACATTTTGTAGCTTGATTGTCTTTCTCGACAGTGTTAAAAAAATTACTTTGGCAAAATCCATCTTGCATGCAGCCTAGAAACTAATGAGAAACTCTGATACCCTGAGATTTGGAGTGTTGTTTACTCTGATCTGTTTGGTGCCTTTGGAAAACGACAGATTTTGGCAGGGTGACTATGGATTACATAGAGGCAACAGAAATAACTAAAACCAGTGACAAAAATATGAGCATGCCAGACCCTGAGCCAACAGATTATTTTCATGTCCTCCAAGTCCCAATTAAAAGCAGGCCTTTGACCTCTCCTATTGTAATTGTTCTCAATGGGATTAACTGTACTCTGAGTCATTGAAGGTTTAGACTGTGCGGTCCTTACAGTATCATGAACACATTATTTACAGTAGACAGTCTGGACTTATTCTCACCCCCAGCTGATCCCCCGATGCGACTGATGTCAAGACTGACCACATAATTTTCCTAAACCAAATCAGATTCTTACTCGGCCTTATGTCTGCTGTGCAAAGAATCTTTATCATTCTTCGGTTTGCCTAGCTTCAGTTCCTGTTCAGGTGAAACCACGTTCATTAGCGTTGATGCAACTAAACCTTTCTCTCAAAAAGTGTGAATGATCAACTTTTTGCCTTTAGAACAAATATTGCATAAATCTAGGAAAGCAGAAGGGCATCTGCCTAGGTCACATTACCAGAAAGGAATTGGATTGCTAATCATAGACTGGACACCTTTCCAAAATCACCTGTAATCTGCAGATTACAATTGCCACAGCAAATAAGTGCTCCCTTCCCCATTCTCCTTGTACGATGTGCCTTGTTGAAAAGAGTGACTCCTGCCCTTTGAATAGTTATCCTACCCAAGTTTGGATTCTTACTGAAGATACACTTATCTCCGATATCAAGTATAAAAGGATGACACAAAAAGCTGGAGTAACTCAGCGGAACAGGCAGCATCTCTGGAGAGAAGGAATGGGTGATGTTTCAGGTCGAGACGCTTCTTCAGACTTGACCCGAAACATCACCCATTCCTTCTCTCCAGAGATGCTGCCAGTCCCGCTGAGTTACTCCAGCTTTTAGTGTCTATCTTCGGTTTAAAGTAGCATCTGCAGTTCCTTCCTAAACAAGTATAAAAGGTTCATGGACTTCTTGATTAGCAAGATGGTTCATCTGCCATTGTTTCTTCACCTGCCTTCTTTTGGCCATCAAACCCAAACTCATTCCTGCAACATCAGTCCCCACTAACTGCTATACTGTTAAACCTTCATCTTCCCCTAGTTTGTCCCAATCTCTATTGAAGTAGGAAATTTTGAAAATTATAAGGAAGATGTGTTGTTTCTTATATGTTTATCCCAAGAGCTTACATGCTGGGGAAGCATGACCTCTAACCTCATTAATGAGAGGTTGAAAATGTCCGCCAAAACTCCAGCCAGTTGGTCTGCACAGGTTTTGAGATCACAACCAGGTATATCATCTGGTCCAGATGCTTTCCAAGGGTCCACCCCCCTGAAGGTTAGACAGCATCCGTAGAGTACATTGATAGGTGATGTTTAAGGTCTCGACCCAAAACGTCGCCTATCCATGTTCACCAGGGATGCTGCCTGACCTGCTGAGTTACTCCAGCACTTTGTGTCCTTTTGAAGGATATGCTGATATGTTTGAATGTAGGTGGGAGGAGGTTTATAGTGAGGAATAAATTTCACAGGCAAATTTCACAGCCAAATTGGCATGTTTCTAAGGCATAAATTCACTATGATGTAACATGCAAATACCTCTGTTGCATTTGCTGTATTGTTTACCAAAATTTACTTTTGCACTGGAAGCCAGGCATGAAAATAGTGATTGGCAGGGATTTGCACCATCTTCCCCTGATATTTCTTCACAGAAGTAATTTGGGGTGGCACAGTGGCATAACGGTAGAGCTGCTGCCTTACATCGTCAGAGACCCGGGGCCACAGGTGCTGTCTGTACAGAGTTTGTACTTTCTCCCTGTGACAGCACGGTTATTCTCTGAGTCGTCCGGTTTCCTCCCACATTCCAAAGATGTGCAGGTTTGTAGGTTAATTGGCTTTGGTAACATTTAAAAAAAATTGTCCCGAGTATAATAATAATAATAATAATAATATTCATTTATTGCCATTGCAACGAGTACAACGAAATTAAAAATAGCCAATCCTGACAGTGCGTAAAAACATATATGCAATAAATGCAAAAACAAATAAATACAATTATATTAAGTACAAAAGTTTTAACAGTGTATTGGATAGGATAATGTACGGGTTGAACGCTGGTCAGTGCGGACTCGGATGGGACGAAGGGCCTGTTTCTGCACTGTATCTCTAAAGTCTAAAGGAATCTAGGTGGACATCATATGCAGTATTTGTGTACTTAAACAGGATAAATGGCATTGCATTTCACATTAATGGACAATAGAAAAAGAGAGACTTCAGGTGTTCTGGGGACCAATCAAATGGAACTGAAGCCGACTGAAGTCATTACTGCACTTCTCGCCAAGGAGTGCTGCCAGTTACAGTGCAGCTTGGAAATCACTGAGTGGAAAACTGGTGAGACAGACAGGGGAGTGAGCAACCTGCCTTTTAATGCCGACGTGGATAAGGAAACTATCCAGGCAAATGCAGAACCAGTGAAGAAAATTTAAGGGCGATGTGCTTTGGATCGAATCTCAGTGCCGAAAAAAAGTTTACAGTCTTTATAAATGTGATCCAGGTCGACTGGGACGACTGTAAATCCCAGAGAAAATCCCGTTTATCAACAATTATTCAACCACACCAGGAATTTCTCAATCCATTACACACCCCACCCCTGAGTCATGGAGTCATACAGAGTGGAAACAGGCCCTTCAGTCCAACTTGCCCACAACAACCAAGATGTCCCATCTACACTAGTCCCATCCGCCTGCGTTGGGCCCATGTCCCTCTGAACTTATCCTATCCATGTACATGTCTAAATGTTTCTTTACATTAAATGTTCCTTATTTTCCAATCTCCACTAATGACTATTCCTGCCTCACATGCGCTTTGTACATACTTATCAGCAATCAGCCATTGCTCTCACCATTGCAAGGCTCTCATCACTCTCTACTTATGATGGAAAATGCAACAATCAACCTCAAGGCTGGCAGTGATCGTACCTTGCACACAAACCTGGTCATGGTCATAGATCTGGACATTACAAATATCATAGCCAGCAATCTTTCATTTCACAGCTCAAATGGCCCACATTCAACAATTCCTCTTGCCGGTAACGTGCAGATAATTTAACGAGGCCTAATTTAATGAGGAATGATGAACATCCTCCCCTCTCCATGACCATATCCTTTTGTCTTTCCCATTCCAAATATGCAGGAAAACCCAGCTGATAAGCCGATTGACTCAGAGGAAAGAGAAGGTTGCAGCATTCCTTCCGTTGCTTGTATCTGCAACTCACATCCCAGCATTCTGCAAACAATAGTGGATGTCAAGAGGTAGGATTGGTGGGTGGTGAGTAGCCAGATATGTGTCGTGCCATCACGCATACATATTATGTAATTTAATCTTACAAGATGCATAAGATGTGCATTATTGGGCACAGTGCAAAATGAAAACAAAATAGCTCAAAGTGGAGACATGTAAAACTGGAAGTTTTGAAACAGATTGCTGCAGTGGCCACCACACCCTGTGATTCAGAATAACCCCATTCTATTCTGCTGCTGACTCGACCTTTGCCCCAAACTTTTCTGTTTCACTTCTTTCCCTTAACATCATCAACTGACTCCTGAATATACTATGGCCGAGGCAACTTGAGCATTCCAATCAAGAAAGGCTATTAAATTAATGCACAAGAGACACAATACAGATTCATTCCCGACATAAATCCAGCTTGTTTTTTATCACTGCTTTCTCCAGTTTTCTATATATCGTCAACCTGTTTCTTTTAATTTCTGGTTCCTAATTTCTGCAAATCGTTCCTTTTGCATAGATCTCCAACCTTGTCCTTCCTTTTTCTAATTGAAAATGTTGATTTCTGTGAAGATCTTACATCTTTCCCTTCTCCCCTTTATATTGTTGGGACATTGGAAACATTTCTGATGAAATGGAATCTGTGCAACTCCTTGGTTTTCTCAGAACCAGTCCCAATTATCCTCATTCTATCAATTTATGTTCAGAAGTGCCTATTCTGTTAATGTTTATTTGATTTGATAAGCGGTACAAAGAGTAATCCCAAAATAATCTTGTTTCTGACTCTTTGATCTAGCTCCTAATATTTCCCTTTATTATAGATTCCCACTCAATTCTGTCCCATATAACTATCATCTCACCTTTCTATAGTTTCTCATACTGTTAAAACTTGCACACATGCCCTTCGAAGGAATATATTTTTCATAATTCCTGAATATTTCTTCAAAAAGGCAAACAGAAAGTAGGTAATCTTCAAAAACAAATCTATCCGTCCTTTTAATCATACATTCACCACAACTATATTGTAACTATCAATTTTCTCCGCCATCCCTCCCCTTATTGTGGTAATACTCAAAATAACCCTTTAATTTCACCTACTTTGTATTATAGACTTTCATCTATGAATGCATGTGAGCAACTTCAGATCCCTGACTAAGCTCTTATTCACAAAGAACAGTTGCTCGATATCCTGTGTCTGTTCCACTATATCTCCCAATCTGGATGATGAACCATCTACTGGAATAAACTTCCCAGTAGATGCAGGGTGGGAGGAAGTATTGTCAAGATAGCTGTAGGAGTTTGGAGGCCTGTAGTGGATGGTTGTTAGTCGTTATTCTTGAGATGGAGACGGAGAGATATAGAAAATGATCAGTGTCATAAAAGAGTCAAAGATAGATCACGTGAAGATGACTGAGTAGAAAGTGGTAGCAAAGATTATTTTTTCAAGTTTTGAATGCATATGGCAAGCAGCACCAGCACATTATAAATGTACTAGGCAAAGAGTTGAGCAGGCAGGCCCAAGTAGGACTGCAAAACTCTTCCATGTATCCTATAGAAAGCCAGGCCAGCTTGGGCTCATATAAATTCCAATAGCTACACATTTGAGCTGGAGGAAATGAGCGGAGTTGGAATTGGAGGAGAAATTGTTCAGTGTGAGGACAAGGTCAATCAGCCAAATAAGTATGTCGGTAGAGGGGAGGTATTTGTGCCTCTGATCATTGAAGAAGACAGTAGTGGTTCAGCATGGAGATGTTGCCCTTCATTCATAAGGAAGTTATCAGTAATGAAGGGTAACATGTGCTAAAGAATTCCTTAGAAGAATGACTTATTTAATTGGAGCTATTTCCCAATAGAATTTTGCAAGTTAACTTTGAGATTATAATCCTAAAACATTTTTGAACAAAAGACACATAAGTTACTGACATTCTTTATAGAATGCCATTTCCATTCTGACTTCAATACTTTGACCAAAAGATCCACATTTTAACAGTAAAAATAATGAACACATTTGTTGATTGCAGCCTTTATTTTCATCTGATTGGTGCCAACTCTAACTCATCATCAGCAACTTGCAGTTGTGATAGCCCAATCATAGCAACAAAATCCATCTGGCAGTGATTCATGTAAGGGGTAGTCAGACGCACTGAAGGTTACTTTGTCCTCCCTTTCCCGTGCCTTCCCTCATCTCCATGGCAGCCTTCATTGCAGCTGGTTTATTTCCTTTAAGCTCAAATGGCCGACCTTCTGCTCAGCACAGTAACAGCTTAATGGTTATGAGTGTCTCATGCAGTTCCACTGGGAACAAGCAGCTCTAAACTTTCCACTTCTTTCCAGATTAAAAAATATGACAGCATGCTTTCAAAGAACTTCCAATTTGACAATTTTGTTTGGGGGGGGGGGGGGGGGTTGGGTTATGGCACATGGGGCAAAGGAAAAGGGAACCTAAGCTGGTGTTAGTGTTGGATGAAATGACATTTTCATGCACCTAAATAGATCCGATCCAATTTCTTGGAAGCAGTGACAACTTGATCCCACATAGATTCAAATCTGCAACACCTTTCTGCTTGCCCTGTTCTGTTTCTCAGCCACTAATATACTAACCTGCTGCAGCAACACTGCTGGTCATTCAGAATGATGAAGTCATTAACCATAAGTGACATTCATTTCATGAGAGGAATAGATTGGGTAGATGCACAAAGTCTCTTGCCCAGAGTAGGTGAATCGAGGACCAGAGGACATAGGCTTAAGGTAAAGGGGAAAAGATTTAATATAAATCTGAGGGGTAACATTTTCGCACAAAGGGTGGTGGATGTATGGAACAAGCTGCCAGAGGAGGTAGTTGAGGGAAGGACTATCCCAACATTTAAGAAACAGTTAGACAAGTACATAGATAGGACAGGTTTGGATGGATATGGACCAAATGCAGGCAGGTGGGACTAGTGTAGCTGGGAGATGTTAGCCGATGTGGGGCCGAAGGGTGTGTTTCCATGCTGTGTCACTCTATGGCTCTATAAAATGAGGAAGGGTCATTGGAAAACTAAATTGAAGGATGAGAACTCACTTAAGTAGAATGAAAGGGAGTGAGGGTGAAAGTAATAATCCTCATCTAAATGGCCTACCCCTTATTCTTAAACTGTGGCCCCTTGTTCTGGACTCCCCCAACATTGGGAACATGTTTCCTGCCTCTAACATGTCCAACCCCTTAATAATCGTATACGTTTCGATAAGATCTCCTCTCATCCTTCTAAATTCCAGTGTATACAAGCCTAGTCGCTCCAGTCTTTCAACATATGATAGTCCCGCCATTCCGGGAATTAACCTAGTAAACCTACGCTGCACGCCCTCAATAGCAAGAATATCCTTCTTCAAATTTGGAGACCAAAACTGCACACAGTACTCCAGGTGTGGTCTCACTAGGGCCCTGTACAACTGCAGAAGGACCTCTTTACTCCTATACTCAACTCCTCTTGTTATGAAGGCCAACATTCCATTGGCTTTCTTCACTGCCTGCTGTACCTGCATGCTTCCTTTCAGTGACTGATGCACTAGGACACCCAGATCTCATTGTACGTCCCCTGTTCCTAACTTGACACCATTCAGATAATACTCTGCCTTCCTATTCTTTCCACCAAAGTGGATAACCTCACACTTATCCACATTAAACTGCATCTGCCATGCATCCGCCCACTCACACAACCTGTCGAAGTCACCCTAACGTTTTAAGTCGGGACCCTTCTTCAGACTGATTGCGGGGCTGGGGGGGACTGGATAAGAGGAGGGCAGGACAGAGCATGGCCAATTATAAGTGAACACCTATTAAAATAACCTGCGTATCAAAAAAAAGAAAAAAACCCTTGCCTGTTTTCCACGTTTGAACTGTTGGCAGCAGGGGCAGACTAAGAGTGGGAGTCTGCAAGTCTGGAAGCTGTGGCGGGCAAGTGAATTGGCAAGAATGTGGCAGATGGAATGCACAGTGGAAACATTTGTTTTTCTACTTTGGCAGAAGAGATAGAAATGCTAAAGTCACTGAAAGGTAACATGCAAATACAGCAGGCAATTTGGAAGGCAAATAGTAAATTGGACTTTATTGTAAAAGAGTTTGCGTACAAGGTGTACAATTCAAGTCAGAAGTGGTAGGAGTAAGCATAGACCATTCAGCTTCTCAAGCCTGCTCCTCCAATCAACATCTTCTACTACAATATAATTTTATTGACTCATCGCAGTATCATTGATTCTTTAATGCCCAGACATCTACAAAATCACAGTCTTGAATGCAATCAGTGACTGAAGGGCCTGTCCCACTTTAGGCGATTTTAAGGCGATTGCCGGCGACTAGGCTGTCGCCGACAGTTCGCCGGGTGTCGCGGGCATGATCGTGAGGAGTCTTCCAAGAATCATAGTAGATCTCAGTTCGTCGCTGAGAAATCATCCGGAGTGAAATTTTTCGGCGACAGCTGGTTTGTCGCCAGGTATCGTTGCTTATTGCGGGCGCTGTCGCCTGCTGTCCCCAGGTTTGCTAGGTTCTCTTAGATGCATTTAGCACATTATATTATATTAAAATAAGTAAAGTCATTTCAAAATACCATAAAATGCTTGAGTTTAACCAATTTATTTACCGTCAGGACATTTGATAGGTAGATTGGAGGCGACAGTTTGACGGTCAGGTAAGCGTGGGAATTTTCGCGATGTTTATGGCCATCAACCATTACATTTAAAGTGGGCTCCCAACCCAAATATGCAACCCAGAAACCAGATATGCATCTCCTGTACATTTTCAAAGAATGCCCACACACTTTTTACGAAAATCCACTTAACCACTTTTTAATTTTTTTATTTTTAATACAGCTATTAGTAAACTGGAAGTCAATCCAGTTTATGCCTTGTTACAGTGATGCTTGGTTTTTAAGTAACCCATACAAGATGTTATAGTTCAAAACTCTCAAGTTCTTACCGACAGACAGGTCCCTTTTCTACCGGCCCACTCCTCTCTTTGCTCGTCGCACATCGCAGGCGGCTCCCTCCTCCTCGACTCCTCTCTGGTCTTCAGGTGGAGTTCGGCAGCTTCCGAACTTTCCCTGCAGGCAGTACAGAGTGGAGAGCCAGGCCTGCCACCACACGCGCTCGAGAGTGGGTCTTTGGGTATGTCTTTGTTCGGCTCTGCAGAGCACAGCCCAGGAGCCTTCCAGCCACTGACGAACCTGGCACTGTCCTCTACGCCACAACCCCATTGGTTCATAATGTGCAAAACCCTCAACATCTTCAGCCTTCTAAATTGTTTTTCTGTTAGGTTGAAGAGCAGCTTTTCACATTGTGCATGTAGCAATTTCTCAATGAAAGTGACAAAAGTTTGAATGGACCGGGCAGCACTCTTCGTCAGTTCAATCCTCAGTTTTGAGTTTTGTAATGAGGGAGATATCATCACTCTGCTATCTGCTCTTGCAGTTGAGAATGTACAGTGACTTGAAACTTTCAGTATCTCTATTGGTGATGGACTTACCATATCCTGTACAATAGCAGGAAGACATCTCTGCTCCTGCACTTGAATCTCATCAACATGTAAAAGGCATACATAGGGTAGATAGTCAGCATCTTTTTCACAGGGTGAGAAAATCAAATACGAGAGGGCATAGTTTTAAGGAGCAAAGTTCAAAGGAGATGGAAGGGACACATTTCTATAGAGGGTGGTGCGTGTCTGGAATGTGCTACCAGGTGCGGTGGTTGAAGTAGTGGCATTTAAATGTTAGTGGCATTTAAAAGACTTTTAGATAGGCATATGGATATGCAGGAAATGGAGGAAAATGGGTTATGTGCAGGTAAATAAGTGATGGTCGACATCATGTTTGGTACAGGCATTGTGGGCTAAAGGGCCTGTTCTTGTGCAGTATTGTTCTATGTTCTATGTTCTATGTTCTACTATGAGAAAGGGGAGAGGGGTGAGTTTTGTAAAGGTTACCTAAAGTTGGAGAATTCAATGACCATACTGTTGGTGCTCCTGAACCTCTGTCTCACCGGAAAGGATTGTCAGCATTCCTGGATGGAGGCGAGGGAGGAGGAATAGGAACAGGTGTGGCATCTCCTGCAGTTGCAGGGGAAAGTACCCAGGGAGAGGGTGGTTTGGGTGGGAAGAGATGAATAAAGAGAGGAATGAGTTGCGGAGGGAGCGGTATCAGTGGAAGGCAGGAAAGGGTGGTGACGGGTATCTGGATCACCTTGGAGGTGCGGAAAGTATCAGAGGATGATATGTTGGATGCGGAGGTTGTGGGGTGAAATGTAAGGACCGGAGGAACTCTATCTTTGCGTCTGTGGGGAGGGGTGCATGAGTAGAGTTACAGGACACAATGGAGATGTGAGTGAGGGATTCAACTATGACAGAAGGGGGGAAGCCACATTTAATAAAGAAAGAGGATATCTCAGATGTCCTTTAATGGAAAGTCTTATCTTAGGAACAGACGCGGCAGAAATGGAGGAATTGAGAATAAGGGAGAGCGTCTTTGCAAGAAGTAGGATTGGAGGAACTGTAGTCCAGATAACTGTGGGAGTTGGTAGGTTTGTAGTAGACGTCAATCGATACTCTGTCCCGTGTGATGGAGACAGAGAAATCAAGAAAAGGGAGAGAGGTGTCAGTGAATTTGAGGGCAGAGTGGAAGTTAGTAGTGCAGTTAATGAAATCAATGAGTTCTGCACGGGTGCAGGAGGCAGCCACGATGCAGTTGTCAATGTAGCGGAGAAAAGGTTGGGGACGGTGCCAGTGCACACCTGAAACAAGGACTATTCAATGAAACCAACAAAAAGTCACCCATGCGAGTGCCCATGGCTACACCTTTAACTTGGGGTATACAGGAAAGTTGCCAATAAGCTGCAAAGAGTGCAGGGGTTTACGAGGATGTAGCCAGGATTCAACGATCTGAGTTATAGGAAGAGGTTGAGCATGCTAGGACTTTATGAAAGAGTCTGAGGGGTGATCATGTAAAATTATGAGGAGAATAAATAGGATGAGTAAGGTAGGAGAATCAAGAAGGAGAAAACATGGGTTTAAGCTGAGGGGAAAGATTCAATGGGAAGCTGAGAGGCAACTTCTTCACACAGTGAGTATATGGAATGAGCTCACTGAGGAAGTAGTTGAGGCAAGTACAATAACAACATTTAAAAGTCATTTGGATTGGCACATGCATAGGAAACACGGATGTGGGACAAAGACAGGAATATGGGACTACCTTTGATAGAGCACCTTGGTTGGCATAGATGAGTTGAGCCAAAGGGCCTGTTTCTGGACCATATAACTCTGATTCCATTTCTCATATGAGGTCAACTAAAATAAAGTTAATGCGTTCATAATACATCAACCACTTTATTTAAACAAATGATTTACAAAATGTTGATAATCCAAACAACTAAGTTTATTTCCAGATTTGTTATTGCACTGCCTTTTTGTACCATTAGCCAATGCGGCATCAAGGGTAGCTTGTTGGTCAGAACTACAATTACATTATTAGAAAGATGAGGGCATCGATGTTTTGAAGTAAAACTTACAATGCTGGACATTCAAAGTTGTTGCTGACTTGTAAGTAAAATAATATTCTATGACGAGAATGGACCATGATGCAATGACTGGCTCTGTTAATAGACACAAAATGCTGGGGAGAAGGATTGGGTGACGTTTCAGGTCGAGACCCTTCTTCAGACTGGTTAGGGTTAAGGGAAACGAGAGATAAAGAACAATGAATGAAAGATATGCCAAAAAAGACTGGCTCTGTTGGTTTTCTGTGAATTATGCAAATATAACTTTGTGCGCTGATAATAGCAGTCTGTTTTTTATTTTGCATGGCAGGTAGGTGCTTCCTGAGGTTCAGGGCCTACGAGACCTTGCATCAAACACCTGGATACTGCGGGGGAGGGGGGAGTGACTGACTGAGCTCAATGACTCGCACTGCATCTCTTGCCCTGCTCCCTCGCCTCGCCCCGCCCCCCCCGGCCCGGCACCAGCTTCTCATTGGCCGCTGGGTTGCCATGTGCCGTGAGGCTCGGCAGGAATGCTCTGAGTGGCTGGGCGGCGCCGCCGTCGTCATGGAGTTTCCGCCAGCAGGTTTGGGTGGTCGCGTCCGCGTCAACCTCTCCTCCAACCGTTTGTTTCCCTTCCCCCTCATCCCGCTCGCGCTCTCCGGCGGCCGTTTAACCGTCAGGGTGGCGGTGGCGGCGTGAGAGGCACTGTCGCCCTTCGTCGGCCTCTCCGTCAAACCATCGAGTGGCCGTGGTGGCTGCCGTCGCCAGGGCGGGGTGGTCGACCTGGCTTGACGGCAGCCTTCCTCTCACTCCCCCCTCTCTCTCTCTCCCAATTAGCCGGAGCCCTGCGCTTTATCTCCCGTCTCCTCCAACAGAGAGGGAGAGAGAGCAACAACAGCAACACAAAAAACAAATCCCATCCTTCATCTTGTTTCGGGGGCCGAGATGTTCGTGGAAAAGCGGGGGGATCCGCCGACGAACTGAGGTAAAACCAAGCTGTCCCAGCCTTATTTCAGAAACCGGCGGAGCGCGGTTATGGAGGAGGGGGGGGAAGTGCACCTTCCGACGGAAAAACTCCGTTAAATTATCCGCGCGTCGTTAACACGGGGTAACGGTTGACAGCCGCATGCCTGCCTGCCCCGTGTGTGTGGATTAGTTTTCACCACATCGTCGCAGGCCAGGGAAGAAATAGCATCTGTGATTTATTCACAAAATGCTGGAGTAACTCAGCAGGTCAGGCAGCATCTCGGGAGAGAAGGAATGGGTGACGTTTCGGGTCGAGACCCTTCTTCAGACGTCCAGACCCGCTCCCTCTGAAGGCTCCCGTGGTACCACCAGGACATCTGCAACGTCCATGGCCTTCCTTGGCGTGGAAGTTTTACTCGTCGCTTGTAATGTGGGTTAACGTTACCATTGTGTGCACTCAGCTCCGTTTGTGTGTGTGTGTCTCTTCCACCCCCTTCAAACAGCAGAGCCCCCACATGCCACCTTTTGCTGACAGCTCCATTGTATCTTTATAGTTGTCACCTCGCTCTTGTGTGTGCCCAATCGTGCATGGGCAGATGAGTAGTCCCAAAATATTGCATTCTCCCCCCCCCCCCCTTTTGTGATATTTATTACTTGCGATGGAGTCGATGCCCGAAACTATTTGACAATGGCTTTTTAAATTTGGGTGTGAGATTTAAACATTTTGATTTGCAATGTGGCTGAGAATAAATCTTAATTTAACCGTGTAAGAAGGAACTGCAAATGTTGGTTTACACCGAAGATAGACACAAAGTACTGGAGTAACTCAACGGGTCAAGAAGCATCTCTGGGTTTTGTGTTTATCTTAATTTAGCCGTGGTAGGTTTGTATCCTGGTTTTAGACGGGGCTTAATTGCGCTTTTAATTGCTTTACTGTAATTTTAATCTTAATTATTTATTGACGTTAAGAAACAAGATGCTGGAGTAACCCAACGAGTCAGGCAGCATCACTGGGGAAAATGGATAGGTGACGTTTTGGGTCAGGACCCATAAATATTTGCTGATGGATTTTGATGGAATCATTGGTTTTACTTCATTGTCTTGTCATTTGAAAAAATTGTTCACAAAAGCCTTGCTAAAAAAATCTATGGTTTGATGCCTCAAGATTTTTTCAAGATTTTAATTGCTTTTTCAGTGTAAAACTCGTGATTTTTCTCCTCAGTAGTATTTAAACACCAGCGTTATTGTAGGATTTGCAACTTGGTTACTGGAGTTTGCAGTTTGTGTGACTGAAGCCTCAAATAGTTCATTGTCACAACTAATAAAACTAAATTTGTCATATCTCTAGATGTAGACAGATAAGTTGCATTTCGATTGATAAATAGTAAATTTCAGTGTGTAATTGCTTGACTTTTTAATCTGATGTATGTTTCAAGAAAATGTATATAATTGCAATTATGGGCAGAATAATGAAATTATTATTGTTATGACTCTGACTCTACTCTAATTTAGCTGGGGTTGTAATATTATTTCTCAAACAATTATCTTTTTGTAGATGCTAAAGGGGGAAATCTTGTTAATGAGCTTTAAGTTTTTAACTCGTCCTAAAGTACTTTACTTTCAAATGGAGCCACTGCAACAAAGGAAATGGGTCTACTACAAACTCTGAAATAGCAATATATGAACTGATCACCTAGAATGCTTGAAGGTTAATATTGGTGAAGCCAGTGGAAGAGCTTCCAGTTCTTTGCCGAGTGCCATGGGACCTTTGTATTTACCTGAAGATGTTAGATTGCTTCAAATGAATGTTTTGCACATGGATTGCCCCTTTAAGTGAAATGGCCTCCCAGTACTGTGCAGAGATGTTGGTCTGAATTGTAAGCTCTATTCTCAGGAGTGGAAGTGAGTCAGTGATAATGACTTATTTAAACCTTGGACTAAAGACTGGCAGATGGTATTAATGGCCTAATGTGTATGTTGATCTGTATTAAGTCATAAAGGATTGCAATAATTCAATTCTGTGAATGTTGCTGTATTTACTCTTTTCACCTTAGTCTTTTGTCTTTTCGTCTCTGGCCTTTATCCACCCATCTGCCAATCCCCCTCCCCCACATCAACTGTATTCACTTATCACTTGCCAACTCTTATCCCGTCCACCTCTTAGCTTTACCCCTTACTACAATTGATCTGAAGAAGGGTCCCAACCCAAAATGACACATCCATGTTTTCCAGAAAGTTGCCTGCTGGCTGAGTTACTCCAGCATTCATTTTTTCAAGCCAGCCTCTGTAGTTCCTTGTGCCTAAATGTTACTATATTATTGGATGCTAACTGGCACACAACAGGAGAGTGATAACCGGCATCCGCAGTTCCTTCCTACACTACCCGCTGAGTTACTCCAGCTTTTTGTGTCTGAGCAATAATCATCTTTGGATTTATTCCCATCTTGTGTTGCTTCACACCCCATTTACTTTGGTTGGTTGGGGGGGGGATATTAAAATCTTGTGTTTAATTGGACCACATTTCTAAGGAAATGTGATACATTGCTATCATAAGGCTCAGCATTAATTGTAACTGCAATTTTAGAGTCAGAACAAATAAAATCATCCATTATTCTTCAGTGAATATTAGTTTTGAAACAATACTGCTTGAAATAACCCTAATTCCATGCACTTTCAGTTGGGAATGATTGGTTTTTCAAACCTGAGCATCCCAGTAGAGATGGAGTCAATTATTTTTGTGACCATAAAATCATTCAAATATTTTATCATTTTTTATTGGGAGGTGTATCATTACAACAAAGCTTAATCGTGCATTCTACCTGCATACAGGCAAAGCACTGCAGGATATTTAAAGTACTGTATAAATACATTTATTACCAAGGGAGTGGTGGATTGAAATTATAAATGGGATCAACACCCAGGCAAGAAGTCCAATTATCATGACCCTATTTAAGATGATCTAATTCAGCATTGACCTGGAATCGATGTGTGTCTGATGCATTTCCTGTCTTCCTTCTCTGGCAAAAATTAATTTATTCTAATATTTCCATTTTAGACAATGACAGACAATGAACTTGCTGAAAGTAATGGAAAAATACTGGGATTATTTGACTGTAGCGCAGCGGTAGAGTTGCTGCTTTACAGCGAATGCAGCGCCGGAGACTCAGGTTCGATCCTGACTACGGGTGCTGCACTGTAAGGAGTTTGTACGTTCTCCCTGTGACCTGCCTGGGTTTTCTCCGAGATCTTCGGTTTCCTCCCACACTCCAAAGACGTACAGGTATGTAGGTTAATTGGCTGGGTAAATGTAAAAATTGTCCCTAGTGGGTGTAGGATAGTGTTAATGTACGGGGATCGTTGGGCGGCACGGACTTGGTGGGCCGAAAGGGCCTGTTTCCGGCTGTATGTATATGATATGATAGGTGGGCATTGCTGCAAGGTAGCTTTCTTTCATTGTTGCTCTCGTCTGACTTGGTGTTCGGGGGTGGGGGGAATGTTGGAATAAGCTAAATTACTGAACCTCAAACATCAGTATTTATACAATACAATATCCTTTATTGTCATTGTACAAGTACAATGAGATTTTGAATGTCCCTTCCATATCGATGCTATCAAATCAAATATATAAATAAATCATGTCGAAAATGAACAACAAAAGGGGGGGAGGAAAAAGAAAAAGGGGGAACTAGGTAAAGTGCAACAAAAAAGGTTCATGCAGTGGTCAGTTGTGCCAGATGACCCTGGGGGCAAGACAGATCATGGCGGGCTCTCAGCAGGACCGATTCAGAGCAGCTATAGCTCTAGGGATAAAGCTGTTCCTTAGTCTGGAGGTGCGGGTGTAGAAGGCTTTGTAACGTCCGCCAGATGGAAGTAGTTCAAACAGACGGTGGCATGGGTGTGTGGAATCTTTGTGTCTACTGTTGGCTTTCCTGAGGCAGCGTGCGTTGTAGATGTCCTCCAGGGCTGATAGCTGTTTCCCAATGATCCTCTGTGCTCTGCAGACGGCCCGCTGAAGAGCTTTCCTGTCCGCTGTCTCGTTGACATTGGACACCTGTACAGGTGTAAAACACAATGGCAGTGTTTTTTTAAGTTAACACAGTGGCTTCCCCAGCTTTGATGTTGTGAAGAAGGGTCTCGACCCGAAACGTCACCCATTCCTTCTCTCCTGAGATGCTGCCTGACCTGCTGAGTTACTCCAGCATTTTGTGATACCATATAAATAACTTAGCAAGTTGCAAAGTATGGCTGCAGGATATTAGTGGGCAATCATAGAAACATAGAAAATAGGTGCAGGAGTAGGCCATTCGGCCCTTCGAGCCTGCACCGCCATTCAATATGATCATGGCTGATTATCCAGCTCAGTAACCTGTACCTGCCTTCTCTCCATACCCCCTGATCCCTTCAGCCACAAGGGCCACATCTAACTCCCTCTTAAATATAGCCAATGAACTGGCCTCAACTACCTTCTGTGGCAGAGAATTCCACAGACTCACCACTCTCTGTGTGAAGAAATGTTTTCTCATCTCGGTCCTACAAGACTTCCCCCTTATCCTTAAGCTGTGACCCCTGGTTCTGGACTCCCCCAACATCGGGAACAATCTTCCCGCATCTAGCCTCTCCAACCCCTTAAGAATTTTATATGTTTCTATAAGATCCCCCCTCAGTCTTCTAAATTCCAGCGAGTACAAGCCCAGTCTATCTAGTCTTTCCTCAAATGTAAGTCCCGCCATCCCAGGGATCAATCTGGTGAACCTTCTCTGTACTCCCTCTAAGGCAAGAACGTCTTTCCTCAGGTTAGGAGACCAAAACTGCACACAATACTCCAGGTGCGGTCTCACCAAGGCCCTGTACAACTGCAGCAGAACCTCCCTGCTCCTAAACTCAAATCCTCTTGCTATGAATGCCAACATACCATTCACTTTCTTCACTGCCTGCTGCACCTTCATGTTTGCTTTCAATGACTGGTGCACCATGACACCCAGGTCACGTTGCATCTCCCCTTCTCCCAATCGGTCACCATTCAGGTAATACTCTGCTTTCCTGGTGATCTCTTTGTAAGTGTTCTTTTGAGCGAGAGATCAGCCAGGATATTGAAGATAACACTCTAGCCTTAAATAAGGGCCTTTAAATAATGTTTCAACTGAGAAAAGCACCAGTTATGATGTGCAATAGTTGTTTGATTATGGACTGGGATATCTAATTGTGGTGTTGAAATTTGAGCAATGCGACCTGAAACACCGCTCTCTTCTGGTAGAATATTATAGACAATAGGTGCAGGAGGACGCTATTCGGCCCTTCGAGCCAGCACTGCCATTCAATGTGATCATGGCTGATCATTCTCAATCAGTTCCCCGTTATTGTTTTGTATAATGACTGGGTTGTGTGATGTGACTAAATATTCCATTTTTTGGATGTTCCACTAAAATTCTGAGGTAATGGTCAAATTTGGAACTGGTCTCTGTCCAATACATGTGTGCCATATTACTTGATATTTTGCAAATTTGTTCATTACAAAAAGGTCTGTAATTAGATACAATTCAGAATGAGTTAGGAATTGAATATTTTTAGGTTGTTGGTTGCATGTAGGTTGACAGGATAAAAAAATAGAAATTGTTTTCTTCTTAAAGATTTTGGTGGACCAGATGGGGTTTTGCAACAGTATAGTAGACCCAAAATACTGGAGCAACTTAACAGGACAGGCAGTATCTCTGGAGAGAAGGAATGGGTGACATTTCTGATCGAGACCCTTCAGACTTTTGCAACAGTATGATTAGTTTCATGCTTATCAAAATTACGAATTTAAATTGGCCTGCTACTTTGAGATCTAAACCCATTTGAAATCGAAACCTAGATTAGTAGAAGATAGACACAAAGTGCTAGAGTAACTCATTGGGACAGGCAGCATCTCTGGAAAGAAGGAATGGGTGACGTTTCAGGTTGAGACCCTTCTTCAGACTGGTAGAAGTTTGCAGATGACACCACCATAGTGTGCTGGATCGCGGAACAATGTGATGAGTATTGGAAGGAGATTGAGATGGTTTCAAAACTGAAACCTTTCTGTCGAAATGTCAACAAAATGAGCTGGTTATTGACTTGAGGAGGTGATGTGCATGCCCCAGTCAGCATCAATGGTACCAAAACGGAGATGAGTGAGAGCTATGGGTTCCTAGGCATAAAGTCACCAACAATCTGTCCAACCACTTTGAAGCCATAACCAAGAAAGCAATCAAATGCCTCAAGAAGCTAAAACAATTTGGCATGCCTCCAACCATTCTTACCAACTTTAGTTCAGAGATACAGCGCGGAAACAAGCCCTTCGGCCCACCGAGTCCACGCTGACCATCGATCCCTGCGCATTAACAATATCCTACACACACTTGACAATTTATTTATAGCAATACCAATTAACCTTCAAACCTGTACGTCTTTAGAGTGTGGGTGGAAACCGAAGATCTCGGAGAAAATCCACGCAGGTCACGGGGAGAACGTACAAACTCCGTACAGACAGCACCTGTAGTCGGGATCGAACCCGGGTCTTCGGAGCTGCAAGCATTGAAAGGCAGTAGATCTACCGCTGTGCTGCCCATGTGCCACCCGTCTACAGATGCACTATAGAAAGCATTCTATCCGAGTGCATCACACGTTGGTTCGGCAATAGCTCTGCCCAAGACCACAACAAATTATAGAAACTTATGGATGTCGCATAACACAAAGCAGCCTCCTTCTCCATCAGCTCAATCTACATTTCATGTGCCTCAAGAAAGAAGCTAACATAATTGAGAAGCTTTTACACCCTGATCATTCCCTCTTCTCTGCTCTCCCGTCAGACAGAAGGTACAAAAGCTTGAAAGCATGTACTACCAGATTCGGGAACAGCTTCTTCCCTGCTGTTATCGGACTACTGAATGGTTCTCTCATAAGCTAAGGATGTAGCAACTTACTTGGAGCTGGACCTCAACAGCATTCAGACATAGACTAAATAGTGGCAGCTAATATTCATAAAATGTCCATCTTCACATCCAACACCCATCTTGACAATTAGTGATATTAATATCCCCAACTCCGCATAAGCATTGCAGGTCCCCATTGACCACAATCTTGACTGGGCCAGCTAGACAATGGTGTGGCTAAAAGAGCAGGTTAGAGGCATGGTATTCTGTGGTAAATGACTGTCACCCCAAAGCCATTTACCATCAGAAACATTTCAAGAGTGTGGTAGAATACTGTTAACTTGCCTAGATGAGTGCAGCTCTGACAACAGCTAAAACTGAGCACCATCCAGGTCAAATCAGATTACTTGAATGGGAATCAAAAGTAAAAGCTCTGCAGATGCTGAAAATTCAAAATTCTGAAAGACCATTGACTGGAAACATTAATTCTGCTTAACCTGCTTAATTGCTAATTCATTCATGATCCTAAATATCCATTCTGTTACCTCCCCCTCCTCCTAACTGCACTGTGGACCATCTGCAAAATTGACTGCAGTTATCTCAGACGACTCCAATAGCTCCTTCCAACACATAATTTGGCCAAGAAGATTGAGCTTCAGGCATATGGGGATACTTAAACCTGAAGATTCTATTCCACACCTCCTTGACTCCTTGGATAAGGCTGCAGGGTGACTTGGACAGGTTGTGTGAGTGGGCGGATACATGGCAGATGCAGTTTAATGTAGATAAGTGTGAGGTTATTCACTTTGGAAGTAAGAATAGAAAGGCAGATTATTATCTGAATGGTGTCAAGTTAGGAAGAGGGGATGTTCAACGAGATCTGGGTGTCCTAGTGCATCAGTCACTGAAAGGAAGCATGCAGGTACAGCAGGCAGTGTAGAAAGCCAATGGAATATTGGCCTTCGTAACAAGAGGAGTTGAGTATAGGAACAAAGAGGTCCTTCTACAGTTGTACCGGGCCCTGGTGAGACCGCACCTGGAGTACTGTGTGCAGTTTTGGTCTCCAAATTTGAGGACGGATATTCTTGCTATTGAGGGCGTGCAGCGTAGGTTCACTAGGTTGATTCCCGGAATGGCGGGACTGTCGTATGTTGAAAGGCTGGAGCAATTAGGCTTGTATACACTGGAATTTAGAAGGATGAGGGGGGATCTTATTGAAACATATAAGATAATTAGGGGATTGGACACATTAGAGGCAGGAAACATGTTCCCAATGTTGGGGGAGTCCAGAACAAGGGGCCACAGTTTAAGAATAAGGGGTAGGCCATTTAGAACGGAGATGAGGAAGAACTTTTTCAGTCAGAGAGTGGTGAAGGTGTGGAATTCTCTGCCTCAGAAGGCAGTGGAGGCCAGTTCGTTGGATGCTTTCAAGAGAGCTGGATAGAGCTCTTAAGGATAGCGGAGTGAGGGGGTATGGGGAGAAGGCAGAAACGGGGTACTGATTGAGAGTGATCAGCCATGATCGCATTGAATGGCGGTGCTGGCTCGAAGGGCTGAATGGCCTACTCCTGCACCTATTGTCTATTGTCTATTGACTTAGAAATGTGTAACTGTTCTTTCTTTAACTTTGAGTCCAAATACAGAATCTCTACCCAATAGCATAGAGATACCTTCACAACAAATGGAGGAATTCATGGCAACAACTTGGTTCCACCTTGGAGCAATTTGGGATGAATTATGAAAATTTATATTGGCGATACTTAGTTTCTAAAGCAAATTTAAATAGACTTTGTGAATCAATGTAGGCATGAAATGTCCTTTTAATGATGGATCCTTGATGGCCAAATTTCTTATGGGGCATAACTTTATAAAATTTAATACTTTAATTTTGCAACTACATGACATGAGATAAATGAAGGAATTGATGTTAAAAGCATTCTGGCTGGCTGGATCAAAAGCTAAGTGTGCTTGTAGTGCTGTTAGAGGGATAAGAATAATAAATGTATTCCTGCAGCTTCCCCTGTAAAGGGCTCTCCCCATAAACCACGCTGGTTTCTATATCCTAGGCTGTGGTCTTGTATACAGTGGAGTTAAAGCTGAACAGCTTTTTCTGAACACTTGCAACTTTTTTCTCCAACACCACAATCCCTCCCCTTTCTTCCACCAAGTGTTTTCCAAAATCGTGTTATGGTGAATCCATGCTCAAATCATGCTGGTTTTGCAATATCAACTTGTATTATGTGAGTGGCATACTTGAAATTTGGTTTATAATATCATTCTCCCTGACTGTGACTTATGAATTATCTGAAGTTAACTAAAAAGGCAATACGGGGAGAAAAGATGAGGTACGAGGGTAAACTAGCCAATAATATAAAGGAGGATAGCAAAAGTTTTTTTAGGTACGTGAAGAGGAAAAAAATAGTCAAGGCAAATGTGGGTCCCTTGAAGACAGAAACAGGGGAATTTATTATGGGGAACAAAGAAATGGCAGACGAGTTAAACCGTTACTTTGGATCTGTCTTCACTGAGGAAGATACACACAATCTCCCAAATGTTCTAGGGGCCGGAGAACCTAGGGTGATGGAGGAACTGAAGGAAATCCACATTAGGCAGGAAATGGTTTTGGGTAGACTGATGGGACTGAAGGCTGATAAATCCCCAGGACCTGATGGTCTGCATCCCAGGGTACTTAAGGAGGTGGCTCTAGAAATAGTGGAAGCATTGGAGATCATTTTTCAATGTTCTATAGATTCAGGATCAGTTCCTGTGGATTGGAGGATAGCAAATGTTATCCCACTTTTTAAGAAAGGAGGGAGAGAGAAAACGGGTAATTATAGACCAGTTAGTCTGACATCAGTGGTGGGGAAGATGCTGGAGTCAATTATAAAAGACGAAATTGCTGAGCATTTGGATAGCAGTAACGGGATCATTCCGAGTCAGCATGGATTTACGAAGGGGAAATCATGCTTGACAAATCTACTGGAATTTTTTGAGGATGTAACTAGGAAAATTGACAGGGGAGAGTCAGTGAATGTGGTGTACCTCGACTTTCAGAAAGCCTTCGACAAGGTCCCACATAGGAGATTAGTGGGCAAAATTAGGGCACATGGTATTGGGGGTAGGGTACTGACATGGATAGAAAATTGGTTGACAGACAGAAAGCAAAGAGTGGGGATAAATGGGGCCCTTTCGGAATGGCAGGCAGTCACCAGTGGGGTACCGCAAGGTTCGGTGCTGGGACCCCAGCTATTTACAATATACATTAATGATTTAGACGAAGGGATTAAAAGTACCATTAGCAAATTTGCAGATGATACTAAGCTGGGGGTAGTGTGAATTGTGAGGAAGATGCAATAAGGCTGCAGGGTGACTTGGACAGGTTGTGTGAGTGGGCGGATACATGGCAGATGCAGTTTAATGTAGATAAGTGTGAGGTTATTCACTTTGGAAGTAAGAATAGAAAGGCAGATTATTATCTGAATGGTGTCAAGTTAGGAGGAGGGGGAGTTCAACAAGATCTGGGTGTCCTAGTGCATCAGTCAATGAAAGGAAGCATGCAGGTACAGCAGGCAGTGAAGAAAGCCAATGGAATGTTGGCCTTCGTAACAAGAGGAGTTGAGTATAGGAGCAAAGAGGTCCTTCTACAGTTGTACCGGGCCCTGGTGAGACCGCACCTGGAGTACTGTGTGCAGTTTTGGTCTCCGAATTTGAGGAAGGATATTCTTGCTATGGAGGGCGTGCAGCGTAGGTTCTCTAGGTTAATTCCCGGAATGGCGGGACTGTCGCATGTTGAAAGGCTGGAGCGATTGGGTTTGTATACACTGGAATTTAGATGGATGAGGGGGGAACATATAAGATAATTAGGGGATTGGACACATTAGAGGCAGGAAACATGTTCCCAATGTTGGGGGAGTCCAGAACAAGGGGCCACAGTTTAAGAATAAGGGGTAGGCCATTTAGAACGGAGATGAGGAAGAACTTTTTCGGTCAGAGAGTGGTGAAGGTGTGGAATTCTCTGCCTCAGAAGGCAGTGGAGGCCAGTTTGTTGGATGCTTTCAAGAGAGAGCTGGATAGAGCTCTTAAGGATAGCGGAGTGAGGGGGTATGGGGAGAAGGCTGGAACGGGGTACTGATTGAGAGTGATCAGCCATGATCGCATTAAATGGCGGTGCTGGCTCGAAGGGCTGAATGGCCTACTCCTGCACCTATTGTCTATTGTCTATTGAATGTTTTTGGCCGGTCATATCAAATTAATGTTATTAGTGAGCGAATAGTCATGGACTACAGTATGACATGGATCAGTTGCTAAGAATTAGCAC
The DNA here is from genome assembly GCF_053455715.1 of Rhinoraja longicauda. Taxonomy (NCBI): domain Eukaryota; kingdom Metazoa; phylum Chordata; class Chondrichthyes; order Rajiformes; family Arhynchobatidae; genus Rhinoraja; species Rhinoraja longicauda. The sequence continues at coordinate 26,608,475 of NC_135961.1, read as the reverse complement.
AATGGCAGATGGAATTTAATTGTCTAAAGTGTTTAGGATATAAACTTTGAACACTCACAGTGAATAGTAATAAAATACATTTATGGTTAACATTACCTGGCTAGTTCTGCAGTCTTTGCAATCTAGAAAATGTTATTTTGCGAGAAAGAATGAGACAAGGTGGCAGACTGGAGATTGTACAAATCTTAAAGGTGGAAGTCAGGTTTGCAAATAAGTTAAATCAAATGAAATTTGGAATATACAAACGGCATAGTTTAAAAAAAAGTTGATCAACGTTTGCATAATTTGGTTCCAGCTGAATAAATCTCCAATTCTGAGCATCGCTCTTTGGAAATAGGATAAGTAACAGTATAAGTAGTTAGGATTTCGTATACACTATTAAAAGGGTGGTGGTCAATAGTTTTGAAGAGGCAATAACGGAGAAAAAATTGTCTAGAGGCTAAGGGATATTGGTTGGGGGATAGGAATAATAGACAATAGGTGCAGGAGTAGGCCATTCATAAAACTGGATTGTTCGTTGATGTAGACTTAATATGCAGAAAAGCTCCCTTTTTGTACTTTTTTTTGGCAAAAATATCTTGGATATAATTTTAAAATGAAATGTACCCAAAAATTCTCGAGTGAAAGTTGAGTGCACTTTAAGCCATGCGTAACATTATATATCTTCAGTTCTGCAGTTAGATTGGCTCTGGACAATTAGATACAATATAACATATAACATATAACAACTACAGCATGGAAACAGGCCTGTCCGGCCCTACCAGTCCACGCCGACCATTCTCCCTGACCTAGTCTCATCTACCTGCACTCAGACCATAACCCTCCAATCCCCTCCTATCCATATACCTATCCAATTTACTCTTAAATAATAAAATCGAGCCAGCCTCCACCACTTCCACCGGAAGCCCATTCCATACAGCCACAACCCTCTGAGTAAAGAATTTCCCCCTCATGTTACCCCTAAACCTTTGTCCCTCAATTCTGAAGCTATGTCCCCTTGTTGGAATCTTCCCCACTCTCAAAGGGAAAAGCCTACCCACGTCAACTCTGTCCGTCCCTCTCAAAATTTTAAAAACCTCTATCAAGTCCCCCCTCAACCTTCTACGCTCCAAAGAATAAAGACCCAACCTGTTCAACCTCTCTCTGTAGCCTAAGTGCTGAAACCCAGGCAACATTCTAGTAAATCTCCTCTGTACCCTCTCCATTTTGTCGACATCCTTCCTATAATTTGGCGACCAGAACTGCACACCATACTCCAGATTTGGCCTCACCAATGCCCTGTACAATTTCAACATTACATCCCAACTTCTATACTCGATGCTCTGATTTATAAAGGCAAGCATACCAAACGCCTTCTTCACCACCCTATCCACATGAGATTCCACCTTCAGGGAACAATGCACAGTTATTCCCAGATCCCTCTGTTCCACTGCATTCCTCAATTCCCTACCATTTACCCTGTACGTCCTATTTTGATTTGTCCTACCAAAATGCAGCACCTCACACTTATCAGCATTAAACTCCATCTGCCATCTTTCAGCCCACCCTTCCAAAAGGCCCAAGTCTCTCTGTAGACTTTGAAAATCTACCTCACTATCAACTACTCCACCTATCTTAGTATCATCTGCATATTTACTAATCCAATTTGCCACACCATCATCCAGATCATTAATGTAAATGACAAACAACAGTGGACCCAACACAGATCCTTGGGGCACAATGTTATTACTTTTCAAGTGAGTTTTTATGTTCACGATTGATTGAAAAATACGACTTGACCACAAAAGGGATTCACTTGATAGAGTTTTGGATAAAATTCTCACTTTATACGAGAAAGAGTTCAGCGGTTAATTTGCAATACAAATTGTTGGCTGCAATCTATGAGAGATCTGTGTCAATTTGCAATAATTTGGGTTTATTGTAAATGTTTTGTGGGAGTTTAAGCTCTACTTGTAATAATGTGAGAATGTCAGATAAAGCTATTGTGTTCAATTGTGCACTTTTTTGAAGGAGTCGCTGCAGATGCTGGTTTAAACCTAAGATAGAAACAAAAAGCTGAAGTAACTCAGTGGTTCAGACAGCATCTCTGGAGAAAAGGAATAGGTGATATAAGAAAATAACTGCAGATAAAATCGATTTATTCACAAAATGCTGGAGTAACTCAGCAGGTCAGGCAGCATCTCGGGAGAGAAGGAATGGGTGACGTTTCGGGTCGAGACCCTTCAGACTGATGTCGGGGGGGGCGGGACAAAGGAAGGATATAGGTGGAGACAGGAAGATAGAGGGAGATCTGGGAAGGAGGAGGGGAAGAGAGGGACAGAGGAACTATCTAAAGTTGGAGAAGTCAATGTTCATACCACTGGGCTGCAAACTGCCCAGGCGAAATATGAGGTGCTGTTCCTCCAGGGGAGGACCCTGCACAGGGGAAAAGTACAAACTGAACAAATGGCTGCGGAGATTGCTATTAACCAGCCGTGATACTGCCATCCATTATGTCCATTGTTGGGAGGATAACAGAACACGATATTTTGAAACCATGTGAAACTAAACATTTCTGCAAGGAAGGAGTAATGTATACTGGTTTGAGATGCCGAAAGTAAACTTGCAGATATGGCAAACAGTGAATGTAATTTTTTTTAATGAACCTATGAAGGGATTGATGAACAAAAGTTATGCTGTTCTCTTGCCACAACTCCATGGAGCTTTGAGATCTAATTGGAATACTTTGCACAGTTATGATTTCAATATTTAAAGTTGTCTTGCTGGTCAGTGCAACATCAATTTAACAGATTGATTCATGAAATGCAATCTGCCTTGTAAGGAACGATTAGGATTGGCCAACTGTACTGATTTACTTTTGGAATCCTGAGCAGGATTGACTGTTTAGATGCTGGAATGATGTTTCCTCTAGTTGGAGAATTTAGGACAAAATGCAAAGTCTCCATTTAGGACATCGGATTTCTTTTATGTAGATCTCTTGTAAATCTTTTAGTATTCCAATCTACCAATGGCTGTGGATGCTCTGTGTTTTACTCAGTTTTTTAAATCTTTGAGAGAAGTGGAGGCTATGAGAGAAGTAGAAGTAGAACGAGGAACTGCAGATGGTGTTTTACACAAAGTGCTGGAATAACAGCATGTTAGGCAGCCTTTGGAAGATCAGGACCCTTTGGAAGAAGAGTCTCGACCTGAAATGTCACCAATCTATGTTCACCAGAGATACTGGCTGACCTCCTGAGTTACTTCAGCACTTGGTCCCTTATGGGAGGCAATGAGAATTGGGTGGGAAAAGTGGATTGGAGGCACCAGATCTGCTGCAATCTTGAATTATGAGCAGTTTGAGGTCATTGGTCTAATTTTGCTTTGTGTGTTCTCATGTGGTCATCCAAGCCTTGTGATAAAGGCCATTAGGTTGTCAAGTTTCCCTCTACCCTGACTTAGTGTGAACAAGGGTCTTAACTCGAAACATCACCTATTCCTCTTCTCCAGAGATGCTGCCTGACCCGTTGAATTACTCCTGCATTTTGTGTCTAAAATGAAAAGTCGACTCAATTTTGAGATGAAAGACGCAAATTTGCACCAAATGGAGCTGAGTTATGCTTATTTAACTGTTTTATACATTTTGGTCTAGGAGGACACCAGATTGTGGTCCTTGCCCGCAAAGCCTTAGTGGTGGCTGCACTTGCTTCAGTGTTACTACAACACATACGCCTGCTCCATGGAATAAGTCAGTTAGCGGCATTTGTATGTTACTTTACGAAGTAACCAAGACCACATTTCAGACGAGCTACAGTGAAGCTTTTATTGAGATCTTCCAGCAGGAGTTTATCTAGCTGTCTCTGGGAATAGCCTGTACATCAGAGTCATTGTATTGTGGCTGCTCAGTGAACTTCTCCAAGGGGCATTATATCGTTGTTCAGATCTTCACAAATGCACTGTTCAGTACAATGTGGCCAATTTACACGCGCGTCGCACCTATCTTGGGCAACGTATTGTGAGAGTAAGATTGCAGTTATGCACAAAGGATCTAATAGAGACAGCCCATTCACTGCCAGCCAAGCCAGCTCTAGCTGCTGCTTTGAATTATGTGAACAGAACAGTAAGAGAATGAACACTGTATTTTAGGCCTCCTTGTGAGTTGGAGGAGCAGATGGGTAGGGAGATTTCCGATCGCCTATGCATTCAGATATTGTAGTAATGATGTTGAGGTTCCAGTTTCATGCACTTGATTGACCTACGCTAATTATCTAGTTAAATAATAATGTATAATACTTTTGTTATAGGAGCTGAATATCATGTTATACCTAATGTATTTTGTCTGCCATCCAGTAGATGGAAATTGAACACAAAGTCGATGCAAGTGTAAATTTAAGTACGGGCTGCTTGGGTTATGTAATTTTGGTCTTTCAGAATTCATAAATTCATAAAAATGCTCACCAAATCCACCCAAAACTTCATCCTCAACATTGATGGTCTCCCAGTATCCACCTCACCTCACATCCGGAATCTTGGAATCATCCTTGATCAAACCCTCTCCTTCGACAAACACATCAAACACATCACAAAGACAGCCTTCTTCCACCTCAAAAACATTGCCTGTCTCCGTCCATCCCTCTCCTCCACAGCTGCAGAAACCCTCATCCACGCCTTCATCACCTCCCGTCTGGACTACTGCAACAGCCTCCTCTATGGCGCACCCTCAAAAATCATCAATAAACTTCAATACATTCAAAACTCCGCTGCCCGTCTACTCACACACACCTCGATCCGTGACCATATCACCCCCGTCCTTTATAAACTCCACTGGCTCCCCATCCCCCAGAGAATCCAGTACAAAATCCTCCTCATAACCTACAAAGCCCTCCATAACCTGGCCCCATCCTACCTGACCGACCTCCTCCACAGGCACACTCCCACCTGCACCCTCCGCTCTGCGGCTGCCAATCTCCTATCCCCCCCACATCCGGACTAAACTCAGATCCTGGGGGGACAGGGCTTTCTCCATCGCTGCTCCCACCCTATGGAACTCACTACCCCAAACCGTTAGAGACTCCCCCACACTCACCACATTCAAAACATCGCTGAAGTCTCACCTGTTCAGTACTGCCTTCAACCACTGAAGGTCACCTCACCTTCTGTCTCCTTTCTCTGTTCATTTATTTATTTACTTATTTATCTATTTATTAATTTCCCTATGTTCTCAAAATCTCTGTAAAGCGTCTTTGAGTATATGAAAAGCGCTATATAAATAAAATGTATTATTATTATTATTATAAATCACTGTGAAAAACTAAGTTACAGAATTTTAAAAATTCTCTTGGAATTTGTGAAATAGAGTAAATAAATCAACACACAACACATCAAGCTAGATGCAGGAAAAATGTTCCCAATGTTGGGCGAGTCCAGAACCAGGGCCACAGTCTTAGAATAAAGGGGAGGCCATTTATAACTGAGGTGAGAAGAAACTTTTTCACCCAGAGTTGTGAATTTGTGGAATTCTCTGCCACAGAGGGCAGTGGAAGCTAAATCACTGGATGGATTTAAGAGAGAGTTAGATAGATCTCTAGGAGCTAGTGGAATCAAGGGATATGGGGAGAAGGCAGGCACGGGTTATTGATTGTGGACGATCAGCCATGATCACAATGAATGGCGGTGCTGGCTCAAAGGGCCGAATGTCCTCCTCCTGCACCTATTTTCTATGTTTCTAAGGACATCCTTGCTATGGAGGAAGTGCAGCGTAGGTTCACGAGGTTAATACCCGGGATGGCGGGACTGTCATACGAGGAAAGATTGGAAAGACTGGGCTTGTATTCACTGAAATTTAGAAGGATGAGAGGGAATCTTATTGAAACATATAAAATTATATAAAGACTGGACAAGTTAGTTGCAGGAAAAATGTTCCCAATGTTGGGGGAGTCCAGAACCAGGGGCCACAGTCTGAGAATAAAAAGGAGGCCATTTAAAACTGAGATGAGAAAAAACCTTTTCACCCAGAGTTGTGAATTTATGGAATTCTCTGCCACAGAAGGCATTGGAGGCCAGTTCTCAGGATGAATTTAAAAGAGAATTGGATAGAGCTCTAGGGGCTAGTGGATTCAAGGGGTATGGGAAGAAAGCAGGCACGGGTTACTGATTGTGGATGATCAGCCATGATCACAATGAATGGTGGTGCTGGCTCGAAGGGCCAAATGGCCTCCTCCTGCACCTATTTTGTATGTATAACACTTTATTTTTCAACTCCGGTTTCTTGATGCATGTGCAGATGATGTGGTTTGGCATTGCAGAAATACCACCTGTTTTCCAGGAACAGAACCCCTACCCTGTAACCCGTTAGTTGCCTTACCTTAAGAAAATTGATTTTCATTCCATAATTTGTCTTTAACTTAATTCCTATAATTTACAAAACAATGCACAGTTGACTCTATTGGCAGGCTTAATTTGTTTAATGGATTGTTTTAAAACTGGTCACATAATTTCCGGCCTGCTATATTCAGCCTTTGTATCTGACTTGCCCATGTGCAGAAATACTTTTTTTTTGTAATCCTTTTTTGGCTGGTGATTGTTCTGTGATATTATCCATCAAGCCTGCAGCAGCTTCTCCCACCCCCACTCCTAACTTATCCAACCATATATTTGACCATAAAAAGCTAACACAAAAGTGTGAACATTTGATACCATTGAAATGTTAGCATCCTCCTGCAGTTCACACTTGGATGCCAAACTTGTTAATTTACTTTGTACCAACACGTGTTTGAATCAAATTTTAATTTAGACCTTTACTTTAGTACCAACTATCATATCCATTTCAGTATGATGGCAATAATTTGTAACTGTAATTTAGTTCATTGACTTCCTAAAGGCACTGCAGTTTTCTAAACTTGTGGCTGAATGATTTGGGATTTATAAAATGAGGAGTCTGATGCACTTAGCTGTCTTTCAATCAGTGTTGACCAGATGTAAAATGTCTCATTCTATCATTAGAGGGAACTCTGCAAATGTGAAAATCAAAAGCTAGATATTGGACATATGAAATAAATATTGGAAATACTTTAGTCTGGCAACAAGTGGAAAGGCAGAGTTGATGTTTCAAGTCAAAGACTTTTCAAAAATTGACCATTCATGTTTTTAGCCAGTAAAACACAAAATATTCCACTTTTTGTTTGGATCTTGCAGTTGTGGCCACATTTTCCTATGTAAGTCATTCCCAAATCAGGTAATTAGCTATTGAACAAATTGAGTTCTGATTTGACTTGGAACCAAATGTTTTCTTTAAACTGTTTGCAAGTTTATCGAGTAATATAGGGTTTTCCCTGGGCTTGACTTTTGTTGTAATTAATGAAAGCAATGTAATGACATTATTTAAGGTGTTGGAATTTGGATATGTAAATGTCAATGATATATAAATTTACATTGCCCGAAAACCTTAATTGCTAAAGTGAGTTTTGGTATAAAGTCCTCGATTGCGGTTTAAATTTTGTTCAATTCAATATGGCTTTATTTCTGCCCTGTCTTTAATATTCTTTCTTATATCCTTTAGATTCGTGTTTAACCTATGGATAAAGTTGGAAGGATGTGGAGCACTTTGAAGTACCGATGTCAGAATCTTTTTGTTAATGAAGGTGGAGGCCAAAATGAAAATGGTTTAAACTGTCCAGGTTGTTCCGTTGGCCAAAGCACAAGTACAAATGTTGATGAACTGCCTCAGCAAGGATTAGGAGGTGCAACAAATGAACATATAGACACAGGTTTGACCACAGACAGAAGAAATGGAAACTGTGTTTCTAATATCCCAGAGATTGTTGAAGCTGATTTGGATAAAGAAAATGATAATTTAGCTGCTGGACCTGAGTCTCACCTTGTTCGACGAGACTCTTATTCCCGCCATGCTCCTTGGGGTGGAAAGAAGAAACACTCTTGCTCTACAAAATCCCAGGTGTCATTTGAAACAGTTAAACGTTTTAGTAGATCAAGATGTGGGTTACAAAGGCGGGAAAGACGATATGGTGTGAGTTCCATCCATGATATGGAGAGTTTGTCTAATTGTGCTATGACACGTCCATCTATACGCCAACGTTTCCAAGAAACTGTAGGACTCTGTTTTCCCTTGCGCACACATAGTAAGCAGCCAAAGAGTTTATTGTCGAGCAGGAGAAAAATTTTGCTCTCTGAACTGATGCTTGAAAAATGTCCTTTTCCTGCTGGGTCAGATCTAGCGCAGAAATGGCATCTTATTAAACAACACACAGCTCCTGTAAGCTCGCAGTCAAATTGTTGGCTTGAAACGCTTGATCCTACTTTTTCTTCTACAGAAGACGAAGAAGATAGGCTCAGGGAAAGACGAAGGCTCAGTATTGAAGAAGGGGTTGATCCTCCTCCCAATGCCCTTATACACACTTTTGAAGCCACTGCACAAATTAATCAAACGTACAAGCTGGGACCAAAGTTAGCACCTGGAATGAGTGAGCTTCCTGCTGACAGTAATGGAATTACAAATGGAGACTTTGATGTGGAGGAGGGCTCAACTACGCTTTGTCTTCAAGCACGAAAACAGAAATCACGGCCGACGCCAGGAGAAATTATTGGTCATGCTGCCAGACCTGGGCCTTGGAAAGTGCACACACAAATTGATTACATTCATTGTTTGGTGCCAGACTTGCTTCAGATTACAAGTAACCCTTGTTACTGGGGGGTAATGGATCGTTATGAAGCTGAGGCTCTCCTTGATGGCAAGCCTGAAGGGACATTTCTACTCAGGGACTCTGCACAAGAGGATTACCTCTTCTCTGTGAGCTTCCGTCGTTATAACCGCTCCTTGCATGCTAGGATTGAGCAATGGAATCATAATTTTAGTTTTGATGCTCATGATCCCTGTGTTTTTCACTCCTCCACTGTAACTGGCCTCCTGGAACATTACAAGGATCCCAACTCGTGCATGTTTTTTGAACCTTTGCTGACTGTTCCACTGACCAGGGCCCTTCCCTTCAGCCTGCAGTACATCTGTCGTGCAGCCATTTGCTGCTGTACAACGTATGATGGAATAGATGCACTTCCACTTCCCCCACCTCTACAAGAGTATCTGAAAGAGTACCACTATAAACAGAAAGTACGAGTGCGATGGTTAGAACGAGAACCATCCAAGGTTAAATAAGGATTTGTCTTTTTTAATATTATTGAAATTGCTGACAACCCTGACATATGGGACATTATGAAGATGATAAACTTATTCAGAATGAATTATTTAAGACTTGAATTAACTCGCAATATGTGGTAACTTCCTTTTGCAACATCCTTTTAGGGTATTTTGGCACTTTGTGTCTAAATTAGTGGATACTGCAGGTCTATATACAGATTAACATGCATATATTTATTATGTTGGCAGTTAGCAACTTTGTATCTTTGCAGTTGTCTTTGAGGGATGTGGTCAAAAACCAGTGATATAGGGCAACTATGGAGCTCTCTGCAGATTTGATATAGGAGTTAACATTTACTATAGAATCTTGGAAATTGTGATGAAATTTAAATGAATTTTAAGGAACTGCCATTTGAGATTTAACACCATTTTGGTGCATTCTGGCATTCAGCCTGCATGAATTTGACCTGGCTGGAGGATTTTTTGGAGGTCTGCAATGGCATTTTTTTGTCAATAACTGGTTCCCTGGAGTTATTTTGTGATTGACTGCCAAATGATTATAAATTGCAGCTTGAGTACATGTCTGGCCCTTCAAAACTATTTTGAAATCACTTTTAAGCTTTTGTTTCTGGAATGTCTAGGGGAAACTCAGTGGCAATGCGTTTATCGTAAAGTTATTTTATCTGTAGATTATCATTTGCATTTTCTGAGTGGAATTTTGGTTATGTGATTTAAATCTGACCAGAACAGGAAATTGTCATGGTTAAAATCTGAGATTGTTGTGCAAGATTTCTAAATTATGTTTAGAAATCTTGCTCAAGGATTCAATAAGTTCAAGGAATCAATATTTTTTGCTTGTGCACAAATCCATATATGTTTTAGAACTTAAAGGTGAGAGTGGCAACAACACTTAAATAAATGGAAAATATTGTTTAAATCGATTTGAACACATGGATAATTTTCAGAGACAAAAGAGCAAATAACTCCAGCGTGGTGTTGTTAATTAAGGTAATGAGATTCTATGGAGGGAGGGGTAATGAGATTCTATGGAGGGAGGGGTAATGAGATTCTATGGAGGGAGGGGTAATGAAATTCTATGGAGGGAGGGGTAATGAGATTCTATGGAGGGAGGGGCATTATATCTTGATTATAAGTAAAACATTTTCCTGGATTTTTGAATATTTAGGGTATTGCCATATTCTAAATTTTTGTTATGAGAATGACCCTTGTCTCAAACTTCCAAAATTAACAATATCTCAGCCAATTCTGGTGGAAGTGTGACGACAATCTTCACCATATAAGTTTCTCAAATACAAGTAGTTAGTATAATATTGTAGGTGGCATTTGAATATCGTGCCTCTTATTTTCCATTAAATTATTAGCCACTAGATTATTTGGTGCTGTAGACTATTTGCATTTGAGTGTTTAAAAAAAACCATCTAGAAAAAAGAGAATGTTGCCATTTAACTTTGTACCATCTGGGCGAAAAATAGAATGCTCGCCAGCTATTTGGCTTTTGTTTTGGCACCTGTACATTGTCACAATTGGGTCAGAGTCACTTTCACTTTAAATGATAATACCAGTATTTGAAAGGTTGCTTTGTTCCATTAAAAAACCCTCGTTTGTCCCAAAATTCTTAAACTTGTTTTTCAGGGAAATATAAACTTTAAGTAGCTGTAATACTGAACAGAAGCTCAATAGTTGCTCAATAAAAGTGTGATCCCCTTCTGTTTTTTGGCAATGTGGCCTTTGTAGGCAGTGACTAATTTTGGCTGTGAGCAGCTCATTCCGATCCAAGCTTTGCTTATTTGGCCTATGTGAACAAGATAACTAACATGCCATGCTGTGTACTTTCCTACTTTGACAGAGCAGCTTTTAGTAAGTTAAGATTGTTCGAGGACATAAGATATTTTGTGGAACCGGATTGTTTCTCGTGTTCTTTAATTCACAATCTGAAGTGCAGCCTGGATTTTCTTTTTAATCCTTCAAAGACTAAAGGCATCGGAAGATGCAAATGTAATCATTCAATATGCAGTGGAAACTTTAAATTGTGTTTCTACATCAAATAAATGCAGTTATCCAAATTAAACAAGCATTAGTTGTATTCCATATGTTAAAGATTAATCTCATTTTTCAAGAATTGCTTTAATAGTATGTTAGCATTTTTATTGTATGCAAGCAGATCCTGAAAAACACTCGACTACCCTAATAACCCCTTAGGGTTTTATAATGTTTAAGATGTATTGTCAAGAGATGCTGTGTAAGTTAAAACTGCTTCAATTGCCTTCAACTTTAAGCTATTGAGTAAACTTGTAAACACATTTGTAAAAATCTATTCTGGTTGTTTCGTATAAAGGTCTAATTCGTGCCACACATACAATTAGAATGTGTCATTTGTTTTAATGTCTAATTAAATGTTTGGATGTTGCACATTTAGGCTGTAGCGATTTGTATCAACTGGCTGACACCCTCTTAATATGTTATCACCATTAACCTGGTTTTGTTTTCATTTGAAATTTAAAAAGATTAGTAATCTGCAGAGTTGCCATCTTTATTGTGTTCTGGTGATACGTATTTTAAATTGTAGAGATGGTTCAACCGCAACAAACCTCTTCTTAAACTTTCTGTAATTGCAGCCCCTGAATAACATTTGTTGCACTTGATATACAACTTAAATTACTTTTAAAAAATGCCTTTTTTGGGAAAATGTTTCAAGATACTGTCTCGCCTTGAAACTTGAATCATTAAATAGACTTTGTACCATTTTCAAGTTAAGGGAAACATATTTAACACTTCATTTCTTGATCGTTTTACTTGTTTAATTGAGAGCAACTTGGAATTGTAGTACAGTTGTAAAACAAAATCTAAATTAACAATTAACTTTCTCCCAAAGTGAATCAATGTATTCAGTCTATTTATTTAAAGATAAAGCTAGTAGGATTTTTTGTGCAGACTTTATTGTGAATGAATACAGCTGAAATGTAAATCAAATGTTTTAGCTTCCACTAACAAATATTATATACAAGTATAGTGTTATCCAAAGCAAAAAATAAAGAATTACAGATTCTTTTTGTGTCCTTCCCAGGAATTTATGTACTTTTCAGCATACTATTAATTAGTTATTGGTCTCCCAGGCATTTGTAAAATGGTACTGATATAAAAGAGTTACTTTTGGAAAACAGACCAGTAAGCAATGGATAAAAATATGCTTGGAGCTACTATGAATGGGAGGCATTATACAATTATTTACTTTTTAGCTCCTACGGAACTCTTGAACCATTTCCACTAGTACTTGTTTCCTGCATTAATCAAATTTAAATTCTGTATGATATGGAAGTATTTTAAATATAAGTTGACAATGGATCTTTCTTAATAACCTCTTCAAGTGTGGCTGGCTTTATTAACAATCATTTGTGGATGCTGAACAGATGGAAAAAACAATCCCAAGTTGAGGTTCTCTTTTTTTGCCTTTTGCACACTGAGTGTGCTCTGTATTGCATTAAAGTTTTCCCTTCCACTTTAAACTGCTAGATTTGCAAGCTGCTTTGTCCAAAACAATTGGGATGAAATCCTTGACAGAAATGTTTAACATTGCATTGTACTTGTACAATATAGGGAAACGATTTAACACTAGATTTATTTGGCAAATGTCAAGTATTTTTTATGGCAATGTATTTAAATGTGATTTTATTTAACTTCATTCTGTCAATTTAATATTTCTATCACCTAAAGATTAATAATTCTTAGAAACCAAACCAAATTATTCCAGACTATGGACTATTTATTGCATTTTATATTAGACCATTCTACCTATTAGATAAAATAACTAGATTTTGAGTGTAGTGGATGGAGGAGGAAAATATACAATTTTCAAATTATTCATTTTTTCCTGTAAATTTGGAATAGCAGCAAATATTTTTGTCTATTTAATGGTCTTTGTACTTAGAATTTGAACAGCCTTAAGCCACTCTCCATAACGGTCCTTGGAACTGGTACACAATGTAACTGTCATGGCAACTTATTTGGGAATTGAAGGCGTATACTGAGTTTCAAACACAATAAGCAGTTCCAGTTTTATACTTTAAAGAATTCTTTCGTCAAGTTTCAAGAACTGCCAACCCTTGTAATATAGGTGGTTCTTTTATGCTTGTGAAAGAAACTGTCACATCTTTTGTTACCTGTCCTAATTCCTTTGAACTCTGCTTCATGTTAATTTTTAAAAATGCTTTTAATGATGGTTGCTTCGAAGATAATGTTTCATTACTCAACTTATTTCTGTACTGAGGATTTGCGTCTTTGGATTCCAAAGCACTTTACAAGATTTTTAAACCCATCAATATGGGAGTTATTCCTTGGTTTATTTTTCATGTGGGTCGCCATCTCACAAACAGGCTGTAAAGATTCTAAAAATGCATTAATTACATTATTTTTGGCAGGAGGAACAAAAGTTTAGTGAAGAGCAACAAATATATGGCTTATCCCCTAGTATTAAAGCATGTAGCAAACTATTCAGCGTAGTTTACTTGAATGCTGTTTTTTGAGGGGGGTGTTGTCTTGAGAAGATAGTGGTGGAAAAGTCCATTTGGGTCGAGCAGCAGATGCTAAAAAGAACGGAGTTTTGGCATTTATCTGTAATGTTAGACTTGCTGAATGCCTTTTTTTTTTTTAAAACACCAACTTCCCGAAAATATACAACATTTTTTTTTTATGGGCACAATGGGTTTGTGGCATGGAAACCCATGTTTAGTAGTGCACCTAAATTCTAATTGTTGTAAATTGCATTAAGGTCCTGTTCTCAACAGTATTTTTGCAACTTAGCTGAAAGCATTTATTTGCTTAAGTTTTCAACCCTCAAACATTTGTGCACTTTGAGATTTTTAAGAAATCTACTCTTTTTTGTCGGATGTGTGTGCGTGTCTAATGGCATATCGTGCTTTGATGTAAGCTAATTGCTATAGGCATGTAAAGGTAATTATTGTTGTTTATAACCAAATGTTCGTGCTTATGAATTAAAAACTGGCTAAATATCTTTTCTGAAAGATCCAGCTATATAGCCAATTTTGTAGTATGTATTCTGTTATACTCTTGATAAGTGAATGCCTGTTTGGGGTATTGTTTACATTGCACATAAAATCCTGTATATGCTCATTCTGACATGTTGTACAATAGAATTTATCACTTTATTTTGCTATATATTGTGGCTATTCCTCCCTTCCGCCCTGCAGGCTTCCTTGGTGTCCTCTGGCTTCATTGTCTTAATATAGAATAAAAACTACCCACTAAATGCCTTGTCCTTGTCCTTTTTTATTCCCCAATGACTATAAAATATTAAACTTTCTAATGCATTCTAAAGAGGTGTTGGATAAATCTTGCAAACCCAGTGAATTATTTTGTTTGTTACCTAATTTTGCTTTTAAAAGTAGTTTAAATATAGAATGTTGCCAATGGCAAGTGGTTGGGCTGTAAATACCAGTGGGGTGGGGTGTATTTACAGAAAAATCATGCATGAAGTAAAGTGAGAATTTATGACAAAAGATTAGATGCCAACATAAATGAGAATCCAAAAGTAATAAATAAGGTATTATGTTGTGGTGTGTGCATTGATGACAAAAATGGGGACTTGGATGGTTAGGACTACGTAAAGAAATTAGTACTTCACATCTATCTTCAACAGGTAATGGGGTGGTTCCAAATTAATAATAGTGGAGATGCTTGTGATGCTAGTTAAGTGTGAAATTATTCCAAAAAAATGGCTGAACATGGATTTAGAGGCAAGTCATAAGGGCACCAACTGTAATCTTTAGATATGTTTTCAATACAGGAGTGGTGCCTGAGGAATAGTGACATTTACACTCTTAGTTGAAAATTGGAGTAAGGATAAGCCCGGTAAAGTTTTTAGAAAAATTGAACTGGGGTAGGATTAGTAAAAGGCTCAATTGGTTTTAAGGACAAATTATGAAGAACCAATCTAGTAGAGTTTTTGCAGGGTAACAGAATTTTAAGATGACACAGTTGATATGTTGTACCAAGACTTCAAGAGGATTTGACAACATGTTGCAGAGCAGGCTCAAAATATGTTGAAATATGGATATGAAGATGACTGAGTAACAGGCATTGAATGGGTGTGTTGGATTTTTAGACTAGAGGAAGTAATGCTTCCAGGAATTGGTGCTGGCCTTTTTTTTGCGTGTACATTTATGATCTAATCTCGTGCAAGCCCCTATTTCTAAATCTGCTGATGATGTGTACTTGGCAGGTTTCTGAACTTGAACTCTGATAAATTAGAACAAAATACAAGAAGGCGAGTAGAATGGACAACCACGTGTTTAATACAAAGGTGCCACTCATCAGTCTTCTGACCAATTTGGAATAAAGGATGCTGTTTCAACATTTTTTGCATAAGCAGAGGGAGCTGGTAAGTATGGGTGCACAAGTCGTTGAGTGGTTAATAAGTAAACACAATTGTGGACAGAAGCAGCAGCAGCTTAGAGTATAAAAACAAGGAAACTCGTATTAATCCATTATAAAACACTGGTCTGGTGTCAGTTGGAATATTGTGTTCAATTGTGGTCATTTCATTATAGGAAGAATGAAGGCACAGGAGATGGTACAGAGGAGATCTACAAAAAATATTCCCCAAATGAGAAATTGGAGAGCTTATGTTTAATTCATCAGAAAAAAGGCTGACAAGATGTTTTTCATGTTGATCATCCCGATCATTGTAGATGACAAACAGCATTTGGCCCAGCAGCAACCCTTTGAGGTGCACCAGTAGTCTCAGGCCTCCATTCCAAGAAACAACCTTTCACCAGAAGCCAATTCTGTATCCATTTAGCTACCTCTCCCTGGATCCCTTGCAATGTATCAGGCAGGACCTTGTTGAAGTCTGTTTAGACTATTGTACATCTAAGGCAGTTCCCTCATTAACCTTTTCAAAATACTCAAGCAAACTTGAGATCCAATCCTCCATGCACAAACCTTGCTGACTATTCCTCATCACCCCCTCTTTCCAAATCTTATCCCTCAATCTGCTTCCATAACTACTACCACAGATGTTCGGCTTCTTGTTCAACAGTTGCAGGTTTTTTGCATCCTTTCTTAAATGGAGAAACATAAGCCACCCTCCAGTCTTCTGCCACCTCACTTATGTATAATGATGATTTGTACATACATCTAAGCCAGGGTTCCTTCAATTTCTTCTCTAGCTTCTGACCGAGTCCTTGGATGTACGTAACCAAGCCCAACAGACTTAACTACCTTGTGTTTTAGGACATCCAGCACCTCTTCGACTGTAATCCAGACTGTCCTCAAGACATCACTAACTTTCCAAGTTCCCTCATTTCTATGCCTTTTTCTACAGTTAAAAAAAAAAATCCATTGTGGTTTCTGAGGGATCCTATTCTCTCTAGTTACCTTTTTTTACTTCCAGTCTTTTTGGTTTCTCAACCTTTTTTCTTGGAGTTATTTCGTGCTCTCTTTTCACATGGGTACTGTGGCATAAAGAGCATGGGAGAAACTGGGTATCTTATGAGTGACCCACTTCCTGACTTCTCAAACCTTTTCCTCCCTTGACAAGACCCAAGTTGCATCTGCCTAGCTGAGTGCAACTCCATCTGAACTGAAGGAGATTGCCACCAATTGGGACAAAGCAGCTTACTTGATTTGCAGGTCATCAACCATTCAAAGTATTAATTCTTTGCATAGATTAGAACCCTACAAACCCATAACCTCTAGCTCTAAGAAAGACGAGGGCAGTTGACTGATGAAAATCCCACCATTTATAGGTTCTCCTCTATATCGCACAGTTTCCTTATTTAGAAATGTATCACTGGGCTTTCTACAGAGGCAAGTCTGAGAACTCTACCCAAAAGCACGGTGGGAGTACTTTAATCAGATACTTGATCAGATAACCGATACTTAAAGGTGGCTGCACACCATTCCCTTCCAGGGCTGTTGGAGATGGGCAATAAATGCATACCTTAACAGATTACAAAAAATAACAAATTAACAAATATAAAACTTGGAATAGATGAATATCTATAGGGAGTCTGAAGGAGGGTCTCGACCCGAAGCGTCACCCATTCCTTCTCTCCAGAGATGCTGCCTGTCCCGCTGAGTTACTCCAGCATTTTGTCTACCCAAGATATCTAGGGCATCTATAAAAGCTCAAAGACTATTATCCAAGTTAATGCTCGTCTGCTAAAGCTCCAGAGCTATACAGCACGGAGATGAGTCCTTTAGCCCAACATGTAAACCCACCAAGTTGAGGTTCAGTGATTCTAGATTCCTATGAATGAATCGGAGGGCTAGTGATAGGATCGCAAACCTTCACTAGGATAGTTCTGTCTTCAAGAAGAAGATCACGTTGCTACTGCATGCAATCAAAGGTTTTTTTAATTGCATCAAAGTTAAGATGCTAGCAGGATCCATCCACCTCGTTCTGGTGGTATTTTCTGTCCCTGAATCAATCTACTTTCACATCTGTTAATAAGATGATGTTGCATACAGTTGGCTGTATATGCTAAGACGATAAGAACCCAAGAATAAGTTTTTTTTTTTAACTCTTCAAGTCTGTTGTGCCATTGTAAAATTCTCTCTGATCCCATTTAAAATTTTCATTTGAAGAGGAGATGCAAACTTTCTTAATGTGTCCTAATTTCAACCTGCTTTTCTACACACCATGTCCTCTATTATTAGCTCTGCTCATAGCAGCAATAGTCTCTATTCTATTTATTTCCTTTAATATTTTGAACTTAGTCATTTTAAAATTTAGGTTGCATTCCTAGTTTGTGTAGCACTTCCCTGCCGAGATATTTTCATCGTCTTTAGCCAGAGTTGAAGTTTCGGAAAACTGGAGTGTGGCAAATGATGTACCATTAATTAGGAAGTGCTGCAAGGAGAAGCCAAAGATTCAACCCAAAATGTCACGTATTCCTTTTTTCCAGTGATGCTGCCTGACCCACTGTGTTACTCCAGTATTTTGTCTATCTCCAAGGAACATAAGGCCAGTAGCACACAGTGTGGCAAAGCCATTTGTATGCTTCGTTTCAATGGGAAGGGTTTTGAGTAAAGTAAGTTGGAGCAGGTTGTGTGAGTGGGCGGATACATGGCAGATGCAGTTTAATGTAGATAAGTGTGAGGTTATTCACTTTGGAAGTAAGAATAGAAAGGCAGATTATTATCTGAATGGTGTCAAGTTAGGAGGAGGGGGAGTTCAACGAGATCTGGGTGTCCTAGTGCATCAGTCAATGAAAGGAAGCATGCAGGTTCAGCAGGCAGTGAAGAAAGCCAATGGAATGTTGGCCTTCGTAACAAGAGGAGTTGAGTATAGGAGCAAAGAGGTCCTTCTACAGTTGTACCGGGCCCTGGTGAGACCGCACCTGGAGTACTGTGTGCAGTTTTGGTCTCCAAATTTGAGGAAGGATGTTCTTGCTATGGAGGGCGTGCAGCGTAGGTTCACTAGGTTAATTCCCGGAATGGCGGGACTGTCGTATGTTGAAAGGCTGGAGCGATTGGGCTTGTATACACTGGAATTTAGAAGGATGAGGGGGGATCTTATTGAAACATATAAGATAATTAGGGGATTGGACACATTAGAGGCAGATAACATGTTCCCAATGTTGGGGGAGTCCAGAACAAGGGGCCACAGTTTGAGAATAAGGGGTAGGCCATTTAGAACGGAGATGAGGAAGAACTTTTTCAGTCAGAGAGTGGTGAAGGTGTGGAATTCTCTGCCTCAGAGGGCAGTGGAGGCCAGTTCGTTGGATGCTTTCAAGAGAGAGCTGGATAGAGCTCTTAAGGATAGCGGAGTGAGGGGGTATGGGGAGAAGGCAGGAACGGGGTACTGATTGAGAGTGATCAGCCATGATCGCATTGAATGGCGGTGCTGGCTCGAAGGGCTGAATGGCCTACTCCTGCACCTATTGTCTATTGTCTATTGTCTATTGTCTATTATCAAGATGCAGCAGTTCAAGTCAAATGTGAGACCACACCAGGAAAAATGTGCAGTTCTAGCTGCCCAGCTCTAGGAAGGATGTTATTATTTGAAAGGGTACAGAAGAGATTCGCCAAGATGTTATCTGGGTTTGTGGGCTTGAGTCAAATGGAGAGGTTGGTTAGGATGGAACATTTTTCTTTGAAGCGTAGGTGTCTGAGGGGTCATTGAGGTGCACGAGATGATGAGGGGCATGGATAAAGTGAATGCTTACTATATTTTTCCCAGGGTAAGGCTTAAGGTAAGAGGGGAGAGATTTAAGACTACCTTGTGGCCAATTTTTACAGTCAGAGTAGTCCATATCTGAAATGAGCTGCCAAAGGAAGCACTAAAAGCAGATGCAATTGTGACTTAAAAAGATTTGAACAGATTTATGGAGAGGAAGGGTTTTGATAGTTATGGGCCAAATGCAGGCAAATTGGACCCGCTCAGCATGCCAACTTGGCCAACATGAATAAGGTTGGCTGAATGGCTCGTTTCTGTGCTGTACAGCTCTTTAGATCAAATTTCTGTGCTATGGTGTTCAGAAATAGACTTTCTCTGGTGAGCTTTGTACAATTGTAACATAACTTGTACACTAGCTAGTGTCGCTGTCAGATGAGCATTGTAACAGTTATGTCAGAAATAATAACTTCATTTGCTTCTTACAGCCATTATTGCATTTGCTTACAGACTAACTCCATTCTTTTAACAAAGTACAGCTTCCATGGGCATATTCGATAGCATAATTATGAAAGTTTACACACCATATTCATTGGTGCAATGTAACTTTATTGTCACATGTACAGTGAAATTATTTTTCTTTGTGCATACAATCTGGTAAAAACATACAACAGACTTCATGTAGGCCACGATTCTGCTGCCGACAAAGTTTCAAAAGTTTTTAGTAGTCTTATCTTTGAGCACGCAGCGCACATTGGAGATGACGAGAATGCAACTGTGTGGGCGTTTGGAATTTGCACGTTATGTGTGGGCGTTTTGAACTTCTGCAGAGTTATGGAGGTGTAGAACTGAATACTTTGTCGTAGAAATTGTGGGACAGTACAACTGAAGAAAAATCCCAACCTAGCGATTTACATTTTTTAAACCTTTGCAACAATCCATAAATCCACATGCTAACTATGTTAGTGATTTTAATTCAATTGACATCAGGAGTCAAAGAAAGCAAGTGAATAATTTTCCAGACACTGATTTAAAACTATTATTCCCCTTTTAAATAGCTGGTGAATTACATGTTTTTACTGCAATAACTTGGTGGCTGATTTAAAAGTCGTACAATGCTGTTTGTAAAGTTTGTTTTCCTATAGAAAACTTTTTTACATCAAGATGATCTTGTTAATTTCAATACAGAAAATAGTGAGGGAACAACATTGAACCAACCTATTCCAGTAAAGTGAAACAATGGCATCTCCTAGAATATGTAAAATAATTTATCACAATCAAAAGGCAGGGCACTTCAAATTCGGCTATTTGCTGTCCAGTTGGTTTACTGTCTATCAGTAAAGTGACAGAAGTCACCGACATTACTATCCAGTGGCATTTATTCACTGATAAACTGAGTTTAGCTTTTGCCAGAACCACTTGGCTAAATCTCACCAATCTTTTCCGTTATTAAACTTTACTGAAAAGCAAATCAATGGCTACTGTTTCAAGTTGAATCCTTTGCTTATTTCCTTCAAGTATCATAATGGAAAATAAAACTACTCCAGCACTGTGACTTTAGACTTTAGTGATACAGAAAACATTAGAAAACGTGCCTTTTGGCCAACGCTGACCAGAGATCACCCCATATGCTAATACTCTACACAGTAGGGACAAGTTACAATTATTTTTACTGAAGCCAATTAACCTACAAGCCTGTATGTTTTTGCAGTGTGGGAGGAAACTGGAGCACCTGGAGAAAACCCACAGGTTACAGGAATAACATATAAACTGTACAGACAGCACTCTTAGTTGGGATCGAACCCGGGTCTCAGCTGCTGTAAGGCAGCAGCTCTACCAATGTGTCACTGTGTCCTTTTGTGTATTAACCAGCATCTTCAGTTCTCTGTTTCTTCATATAAATAGTGTTATTTTTCCCACTTCCTCACATTGCTGGTTCCCATTATGCACCAAGTAAAAGACCTGGCACAGCTACTGGCAAGTCTTGGAACTCACACACAGTCTGGTGCCATCAGAACAAGAGAGGCTGGAAAAGTCTGCATTTCCATTGGCAGTCCTTTGAGAAAATTAGCTATCAACTGTGGTTTCTAAATGCAATTCAAAATGGTTATAATGTTAACTCAAGATATGCTGCTCCCCAGGAATGAAATTGACAATTTTGGGTATACCCCCTTTGAAAAGGAAACACTACCTAACATTTCAAGGAAGCCCTAGCATTGAGTTGATCGAATCTTGTTTTTGAAACTTTTACCCTGGTCATTTGGGAAAAGATGTTTGCACAGGTATTGACTCACAATTAACCCACTTTTTAAGATGTTACTTGGCCCATTGGTAAACAGGAATGTTCACCTGAGGTCACTCTCATCATCTTGACAAACTTGTGGGCAATCTGCAGTCCAGTTTATACTGCAGCGAGTTGATACTGAAGTGCAAGGCAGCAGTCTAAACGGGATGTTCAAATGATGTCATTCACTTTGGAAAGGATGAGCAATTTAGATTTGTCATCCGAACCTACAGATTGAATTACTGTCATAGATTCACTGATTGGAATTTATTTATATTATTTAATTAAGGTGGAAGTTAAATAGAGGGAGACTACATTCAGTGTAAAGTATCCTCTCAAATGAGATGTTAATTTTAAAATAAATCATTTTCAAAATAGCATTAATTCTGGAGTGTATTAAATTGTTGAAAGTTCTCTGCGTGCGATGCACCATTTTTTTTTTTAGAACAATAGTACCCCGACAAAATAGTTGCATTGATATCCTTGCTTGAAAAATGACTCCCAAGGAGCAATGCAGATAGTCCTGGAAGCTATTCCACGGAAATGATACAGACTTCAGTACTAGCCAAGTATTACTGCATAGACTTTACCAGCCAGTGCCAGAAATGGAGCCAGTCACACATGGAGCCTCTAGCTGACATCAGCTAAGCAGCTCTCTGGAGAGTTTGAAATATTGGAAGGTGATATTCAGGAAAGAGATTATACTACCTTAAAAATAAAATGATGTTGGCAACTAGTATTAAGATCTAAAGTGGCTTAACAATATCCGTTAGAAACCGCTGTAATGGTGAAGCTCTATTTACAACGATCTATTCCTATAATATTTTGTAAAGAATATTCATTTTGACTTCTGATGTACTGTGTAATTGTGATAAGCAGGTATTGAGGGCCACAAGTCTGATATCTGACTGCAAATTGTTTTTCCCAAAACCTACAAGAATGTTAGTAAGGTGCTGCCATGCACCTCATAATGCAATATTCACACAGAATATGTTTTCAATCTTTATGTAACAACATCCAGAGTAAAATATAACATAATGCATGGTGCCAAATGCATTTAAAAAAATCTATTTTGCATGTTTATACGATGCCGTGTTACATTGAATTTAAGAATTTAAAAGTAACTGATGAATTCATAAGAAAGGGACAATGACATTACAAAAACAATATTTGGAGATAGACACAAAAAAATGGATTATCTCAGCAGGTCAGACAGCATCTCTGGAGAAAAGGAATAGGTGATGTTTCGGGTTGAGACCCTTCTGACAGAGTCGGGGAAAGGGAAATGGGATATATATAGACGGTGATGTAGAGGGATATAGAATATATGAATGAAAGATATGCAAAAAAGTAATAATGATAAAGGAAACAGGCCATTGTTAGCTGTTTGGTAGGTGAGAACGAGTACAGATATTGAGTCAAGACGACTAAAGCTGGTATGACTTGGGTGGGGGAGGTATGAAGGGAGAGGGAATGTAGGGGTTACCTGAAGTTAGAGAAATCAATAATCGCACCTTATTTACATCGGCGAAACCAAGCGCAGGCTCGGCGATCGCTTCGCTGAACACCTGCGCTCGGTCCGCATTAACAAAACTGATCTCCCGGTGGCCGAGCATTTTAACTCCCCCTCCCATTCCCAGTCTGACCTTTCTGTCATGGGCCTCCTCCAGTGCCATAGTGAGGCCCGCCGGAAATTGGAGGAGCAGCACCTCATATTTCGCCTGGGCAGTTTGCAGCCCGGTGGTATGAACGTCGACTTCTCCAACTTCAGATAGCTCCTCTGTCCCTCCCTTCCCCTCCTCCTTCCCAGATCTCCCTCTATCTTCCTGTCTCCACCTATATCCTTCCTTTGTCCCGCCCCCCTGACATCAGTCTGAAGAAGGGTCTCGACCCGAAACGTCACCCATTCCTTCTCTCCCGAGATGCTGCCTGACCTGCTGAGTTACTCCAGCATTTTGTGAATAAATCGATTTGTACCAGCATCTGCAGTTATTTTCTTATACTCAATAATCATACCACTGGGTTGTAAGCTGCCCAAGCAAAATATAAGACGCTGTTCCTTCAATTTGTGTATGGCCTCATTCTGGCAATGGAGGAGACCTAGGACAGCAAGGTCAGTGTGGGAATGGGAAGGGGAATTAAAGTGTTTGGCAACCGGGAGATCAGGTAGGTTCAGGCGGACTGAGCGGAGGTATTCTGCAAAATGATCGCCCCGTCTACGTTTGGTCTCGCCCATGTATAAGAGTTCACACCTTGAACAATGGATACAGGAGATGAAGTTGGAGGAGGTGTAAATGAACCACTGTACCTGAAAGGACTGTCCCGGTTACATTGTTCTTTGCTATGGGGAGCTAATAAATGAGTTATTATTTAGAAAGCCCAAGATAGAATCAGTTCACAAGCAAAATAGCTATTTTAACCACTATATTTGTCAGGACAAACCTTTTGTTTGTTTGTTTTTATGTCTTGTTTGCTCTGTAAAGCGTCTGAGTATCTTGAAAAGCGCTATATAAAATAAATATTATTATTATAATTATTATATTTATTTCTGGTATGCATCACATTTAGCAGTTAAGCAGCAGCTGGAGAATAGCAAATTCCCTGAGAATACAATTGCATCCCAATATTCCCCTTTCAGAGACTTTCCACTCTTTGGGCACTGCATAATATTTGACCACGATGCCCTCTGTACTTTATACTCCGAGGATTGATGATAATAGGGAAACTCATCATTTCAAACACGGTTTAGTCTCCCTTTAGCTGGATTTATTCACAGTAAATAGAAATTTAGGATGTTATCAATTCACAGTGCATGCAACAAAAAGAGACTCTAACATCCACAGATGGCTATCGCTGTATCTTCACCACCTGGAATCACTGAGAGGCCATGTGAACTTCAGAACTCCTGCCAATGGAAATAGAATCCAGGTATTCATCAGCCATACATTAATATAGGCTGCGCTTGATATCTACCTGGACCAGGCTTCGCTGTTGCCGCTTCTCCACATCGTGAAAAATCTTCATGGTTGTTTCCACACACCTCTACCTTGCAAAGCAAGGCATTGAGTTTTTACAAGTACACGACTCCCATCATTTTTATATGGCTAAACTAGTTTTGCAGCATGGAATGATCTGAGGCTCAACTTGGCCAAAGTGGAGATTGATAAATCCTGTTTAATTGTGCACACCATCTTCCAGACATACACCAAGGGCTGCAATTAGCAGGCCCTTCTGCTGTGGCACATCCAAGTACATTTGAGTTATTTTTAAAGGGAGTGGGTGATGTTTCAGTTTAGTGCAGTGGAGATACCTGGCTAGACTTTCGGCATTTTCAATAATGTGTTCACATTGGCAGTGCATATCAACTGTGCTTCCAATCGAAAAAAAGAACCAGTTTGTTTTGATTATTTCTCTTTCTGTTCTGCTCTTTTAATACAATTCAGCTGTACTCAGCTGAACCTTGTAAGCAATTGTCTTTGAGAAGTTCTGCTGGCATGAATCATGTAGCGATGTGTGCCATGGTCTGAAATGCTATCAGGATATTTGGCAAACAATGATTTATACTAGGTGGTCCTTGTACTTCAATGCATTCTCGGATATTCCAAGAGATCATTCAGCTGCTTCACTGATGCTAAATGAAAATGGGATGGAAGTCTGTTGGCATTCCTTCTCCCAGAACTATTAAACTGTCAACAGTTGCAATCTGTTGTCAAAGGCTATTTTCCCTTGCAGACCACGTAACACAATAACACTATTAACTCGTCGAAGATTCATTCTGTGATGGAAGTTTTCAATGGGTTTAACGTCTAACAACCACTTGGAATAGCTGTCAGTAAGGGTTAGGAAATGGTCAAGACCCTGTTCACAAAATCTATATACACTTGTTGAAGGTTTTGTTTCGTGCATATCCATACAGTGACACTGCCACTGGTGTTCACGTGTATGGCTTAAATATAGTCTGATGTGACGGTTTTGCTAAATCTTGATCTATGCAGAGCCAATATTTGCATTGGCTCTTGTTCCAAACTAATCATTGTTGTCAGTCCAAAGTAAGTTTATCACGTGCCTCCCCTGTCCAATAACGATTATAGTGCAATACAATAGAGCATATGCATTTACATTACATTTTTATTATTGAAGAGGGCATCAATCATTCATCTTGAGATCAGATGAGATTAAAATGTGAACGTTTACAATCTGTGTCTGACAAGTATCGTCAGCTGATTGATGGTTCATTGGCACTTTATTTGTCACATGTACCGAGGGTACAGTGAAATTCATTTTTATATACAGTTCAGTACATATTACTATATGTGAGCACTTAGATACATCTTTGATAAGCTTCGTAGAAACAGTACAAGTGTATGGTAGTAGTACACTGAGATAGTATACAGAGACACCAGATTTGGTGCCATTTTCAAGTCCCAGTTGTTATAGCTGTAGAGATCTTCGCCTGACCATGAAGGCCTGTTGGTCTGGCAGCGTTGCAGGCTTATAAAGAGTAAATGCATAAATATACCTACACTTTTCCTTATAATCAAAATTATTTCATAATTGGCATTAAATTGTGAAGGGTATTGTTTGATTCACCCTTACCACATTGAGGACATTTGATTTTGTCTATGGAATTGATGCTACAATGCTGATGACTATCTTCTATATACTGAAACTCTCGTTTGTCTGTTTGTTTGTTCCTGAACTACAGCCAAAATGGTACATGATAGGACGACAATTTTAGGCCCGCCTTATTCACCACCATCCCTTTGGTGCTAATGGAAGAAGTTTAATTGAAATCGGTGTTATATTTTAAAAGTTATTCACATTTTAAAGTTTAAATCCATCTCGGAGGGAGGAAGGATAAGGGGGATTGTGGGGGATGGAGTGGGGGGGGGGGGGAGAGGAGGGGGGAGGATAAGGGGGGTTGAGGGGGATGGAGTGGGGGGGGGGGAGGGGAGGGTGCTGCACCAATGCAGGAGAGGTTTGGGCCCTCTTACTAGTCCATTTGGTCTAGTATTCTATAATCTTTTGCTGTATCTATCGTACTTGAGTTTGAACTAATTGTTTCTATGTATGGCACATCAGATCGGTTTGGATGGTATGCAAAACAAAGCTTTCACTTCTGTACATGAAACAATAACAAGCCTAATTAAAAGTCTCTAAAGTCTAAAGATAGACACAAAATGTTGGAATAACTCAGCAGATCAGGCAGCATCTCTAAAGAAAAAAGGATGGGTAACATTTTGGGTTGGAACCCTTCTTCAGACTGAAAGTAGAAGTGGTGGGGGTGGTGGGGGGGGGGAGGTCATAAGTGATAAGAGTACAATTAGGCTATTTGTCCTATCAAGTCTACTTCACCATTCAATCATAGCTGATCTATCTCTCCCTCCTAACCCTATTTTCCTGCCTTCTCCCCATAACCTCTGACACCTGTACTAAAAGCCTTAAAAAATATCCACTGACAGCATCCACCGCCTTCTGTGGCAAATAATTCCACAGATTCACCATTCTCTGACTAAAGAAATTCCTCCTTATCTCCTTCCTAAAAGAACATCCTTTAATTCTGAGGCTGTAACCTCTAGTCCTGGACTCTCCCACTAGTTGAAACATCCTTCCCACATCCAATCTATCCAAGCCTTTCACTATTCTATCTGTTTCAATGAGATCCCCCCCCCCCCCCCTTATTCTTCTAAATTCCAGCGAGTACAGGCCCAATGCTGACAAATGCTCAACATAGGTTAACCTACTCATTCCTGGAATTATTCTTGTAAACCTCTGGATCCTCTCCAGAGCTAGCACATCCTTCCTCAGATATGGTGCCCAAAATTGTTCACAATATTCCAAATGCGGCCTTAGCAGCGCCTGATAGAGCCTCAACATTATACCCCTGTTTTTGTATACAAGCCCTCTTGAAATAAATGCTAGCATTGAGTTTGCTTTCTATACTATTGATTCAACTTGCAGATTAATGTTTTGGGAATCCTGCTCCACCATTTCCAAGTCCCTTTGCACCTCTGATTCCTGGATTCTCTCCCCATTTAGAAAATAGTCTATGCCTTTATTCCTACTACCAAGGTGAAGATCTGAATGCGAGAAAATATCTGGACCAATCAGGGATGGCAACAAATGACCCTGATTGGTCTTGGTCTTTTCTTGCCTCCAGCTCTTCAAGCTCCCACCCCCTACTTTCAATTTGAGGAAGGGTCCCAACCCTAAACATCATCCATCTTTTTTTCTCCAAAGTTGCCTGACCCACTGAGTAACACAGCACTTTATGTCTATCTTTGGTGTAAACAGCATCTGCAGTTTTTTTTGTTTCAATAAAGTCTAAAGCCTCTAAAGTCTAAAAATGTTGTAAAATTATTCATTAGCGATTATCTTACGTTTCTGATCTTGCAAACACAGGCTATAATTTCCACAGGAAGCTCTCGGATAGCGGCAGCATGGACGTAATCAAACTACTAGTCTAGTGAAAACGAAGTTGCTTGATACCACGTAATGGAGAATGTCCGACGAGCAAATCATTGCATCATGATTGAGAATGCGAAGAAAATACTGCCCGCTTTCACACGTTAAATGGCGTTGCACTTCTCAAATAAAAGATCCTCGGCACACTGTTAGTATTGGAACCAACACCATTTCAATCCTGAATGATTAACTATTTTGGTTGATTCTATTCATTTGCATTCTGTGAACGTATATTGAGGCATGTGCACATTTATTTTGAGCGTGATCATTTGCGATATCTGTTTGGGCTATATATATATTCCCTTGGTGATGTGGCAGACCAGGGTGGAATATCATATCAATGAGCAGTATGTGATCATTTTTAATCAGGGTTGTGGTGGGGTTACAGCAAAGATGCCGTTTAACCTGTTCCAAATATACCTCGCTGGATAGATTTGTCATAAGCCTTTGATTAAAATAGTACCAGAGTTCTCACGCAAGATCCTCCTGTACAAAATTAGCCACTGGCTGCACTTTAAATACATTTGGGGAAAGGGGGGGGGGTAATATAAATTTTGATTTTATTTGTTTAAAATCAAAAGATGCTGAAGACCAAAAGACACGATTTTGCATTTATATTTTACTTACATTAACAGACTCTCAGAGAAGGCTTAATATCCAGCCTGATTGTATAGCTTCTGTTATCATTGGACTCTTGAGCAGCTGCATAACTTGGAATCATGAGTCAACCGAACTGAATGTTGAATAGGCACAATATTCAACATTTTCCAAATGCGAAGTATTAAAAGGACAAACCACCAGTGCATTTCCCTCTGTCATTCAAGTGACTAGAAATCAACCTGTTTGTCACAGTTTACGTATCAGGCTCGCTTGGTACTTAACCTTATCTAGTTTAGCCAGCTTTTTGGAAGTTGTCGGCTAACCTGTTTTACCTCTGAGATTTGAATAGAGTCATACAGTGCAGAAATAGGCCCTTCGGCCCAACTTGCTCACACCAACCTACATTAGTTCCACTTTCCCATGCTCGGCCCATACCCTCTAAACCTATCCTATCCATGTACCTGTCCAAATGTATCTTAAACATTATGATAGTAACTGCCTCCCCTGGCAGCTCGTTTCATAAACGCACTGCACTTTTTGTAAAAAAAGGTTATTCCTCAAGTTCCTATTAAATCTTTCCCCCCTCACTTTAAAGGGGAGGAGAATGAAATGTTGAAAAGGGGAGTTCAATATTTTAGAACCAACATCATTTAGTTTCATTCTACTTTAAGCACACTTCCTGATTTCACAGAATTAATCGGTAATTGTAAAATTTCCACTTTCTTGAAGGCACAGTAACCTAATCATCAAATTATACCTTGGCCTCTGCTTCACTCCTTTTGGACATCTTCCCTTATTCCTCCCCTTTATTTCAAATTGTTGATATTTATTGCATTTCAGCCTCCATCTAGGCTTCTCATCGAAATGTATCTCCCTTCTTTGCTCTTTCAGTCCCCACACTCAGCAATTCCTCACCATTCTCACTCTCAGCAATCATACATCTTTTCTAAATGTGCTGTCCCCATGAAATCATTCTTACTGGCCACCTGTTTAAACTTTCCACTTTACATGGCAACTCCCATGAGAGTGTATAGGATAGTACTAGTGTACGGGTGATCGCTGGTCGGCACGGACTGGGGCTGAAGAGCCTGTTTCCATGCTGTATCTCTAAAGTCTAAAGACATGGATTCCATGGACAGTAGGTATGTTGTATGATGAGAGATTTAAGCAGTTTGGGGTCTCTATTCTAAAAATCAAAATAACTGGCATTGAAAATCTGAAATAAAACCAAAAAATGTGGTAAATGGCTCAGCAGGATGCTTTTTAATCTGGTAATTGTTTTCAAAACTTTGTTTTCTATTCTCCCGAGCTTTAAAGAACAAAAATTGATCTCAGTGAAATCCATCAAATTCTTACACGGCTTGATACGTTAGGGGAGGTTCAATGTGTTCCTAATTGTGGCCACAGTCTTCAAATAAAAAGCTGGCTATTCAGAATTGGATTTTGGATGTTAAGGGAATCAAGTGATATTGAGTGTGTGCTGTAAAGTAGCATAAAGATAGGAGATCGGCCAGGATCTTATCTTTTGTACTACCTCATTCAGTGATTCTCCATCCCTTTTTATTTAGTTTAGTTTCAGTCTAGAGATACAGATTTAGTTTAGTTTCAGTCTAGAGAAACGGGCCCTTCAGCCCACCGAGCCCACAACAACCCATGATGCCCATACACTATTTCTATCCTACACACCAGGGACAATTTACAGAAGCCAATTAACCTACAAACCTGTACATCTTTGGAATGTGGGAAGAAACTGGAGCATCCGGAGAAAACCCACGCGGTTACGGGGAAAACGTACAAACTCCATAAGACAGCACCCGTAGTCAGGATCAAACCTGCGCCTTTGGCACTGTAAGGAAGCAACTCAACCGCTGTGCCACTGTTCCACCAGTTTTATCAAGCCCAGATACTTGATCGCGAGTTCCTTGGTTGCTTTGATTTTAATGAATCCCAAATGACTGTCAGGTGTGCAACCAAAAGCTGCAATTACCTGTGTAAGTGCCACCTTCAGTGAACCTGCAAGGTCACAGCTAATACTCAGGCCAGCTGGCTAACCATAGTCTGACACTGTGAGATAATTATGCAATGGCTATGTTATCCTAAATGCATTATTTAAAATCTGTCTAATTAGACTTTTTAAAGAGAAACAAGAGTGGAACAATATTTCTCAGACCCCATAAACTAATTCAAAAAAATAATTGGTGCACGACTCCAAAGAGACTTTTGGCTGAAGTTATTTGGAACTGGAACAATTTCGTATATAATTGAACAAGAATGCTAACAATGTTTAGGGAACGTTGATGGCTGATTAATTGTGTGTTTGTCCACTCTTTATGCTGAGGCATAGTTTTACAGGCACTTCACTAAGCCATCGAATCTTAACTTGTAAGGTTTAAGTTTTTAGTTTAGAGAAATAGCACGGAAACATGCCTTTCAGCCCACCAACCAGTGATCCCCACACACTTACACTATCCTACACTCACTAGGAATTTATACCAAGCCAATTAACCTATAAATCTGTACATCTTTGAAGTGTGGGAGGAAACCGAAGATCTCGGGAATCTTGGACAGTCCTTTCCCTCATGAGGTGCTTAAATCTCCATTAAAAGATAAATGAGATTAGCAAAGTCTGAGAACAAATCATGGATAGTGCTTTCCTTTACACTGAATAAATGTTAAACCTTTTGTGGAACCCCACATTTTTTTGAAGTTAGCATTTCAAATTACTGCAGTAGACTTGCAATTATTTGTTTTTATTGTATTTCTTTTTTTCAGGAAAATACCAATTTTAGAATGGTTCCAGCCATCTTGGGCTAAATGTGTGATTTTATTCCCTTGTGCAAAGGGTATACCACAAGCGATCATTGTTAGATAAAGCCAAGATGCGATTTGATTCAAATGGATGCACGACTAGCATCTCTACTGCACTGAGAGGACAGATACGAATGTATTTTCCTCTTTTCGACTTTTTTAACTTGCCAAGGCTAGCTCAGCAGGGTAAGAACCTCACCAAGCTGACATTTACCCCGCACTAACACATTTTTAATGTCCATACACTAATTTTCAAACAGCCATCAATCTTCATGTAATTCATGAGCCAATGGGTATCAACAGTCTTTGAGAAGTAAATAAAAATTAAAATAAAATTGCAGATGCTGGAAATGTAAATTGAAATGACTCCCGGACTTGAAAAGTTCACTGTTTCACCTTCCGCAATGGCTGCCTGACCTACTGAGTTTTTCCACCATTTTCTATTTTTATCCCTCTGAACAATTATCTTCGTATAATTCACCATTTGAGAATGCACTTGAGGGATTTCTTGAGATCAGGCAGGAATAGCTTGCTTTTCTGAAAAGGAATTCTGCATTTATTTGTCCCCGGGCTGTGAACAACACTGGCAGGTAAGGTACTCTCTGGTCGGCTTGCCAAACCATTTCCAGAACTGTTAAGAGGAAATCAGATTGATGGATCTGGATTCACATGTAGGCGTGAGTGATTAGGGGTAGATGATTTTCTTCTCCGGAAGACACTGAACCGGATGGGTTTTGGGACAATCTGGTAGTTTCATTTTTAGTACTTGGCTTGGTTTGTTTCTATAATACACAAGACAATAAGGGAAGGAGTAGGCCACCAGGTCCCTCAGTCCTGCCTTACCATTCAGTATGATCATGGCTGGTCTGCCTCAGGCTTAGAACATTACACAATACAGTGCAGGAACAGGATCTTCAGCCCACAATGTCTGCGCTGAACATGATGCTAAGTTAAACTTATTTCTGCTTGAATGTGATTCACATCCCTCCGTTCCCTGCAGATCCATGTGCCTGGATAAATAGATTTAATTAGTGACTCACGAGGCATTATGCTTTATTACTGGAAGGGTTCATTGTGCTTTATTACTGGAACATCTGGGCGCCGACCAACGGACGAACTGGACCATGTGGAGTGAGGACGCCGCTGCTGAGGGACGGAACAAATGAGGACCCGACATGGGGGGACTGCCGTGAAGGGGGGAGGGGTGGAGAACAATGGAGACCAAAGGGGGACGGCAAGGATACTGTGTATACTTTGTAACTTTGTCAGCGCCCTTATGTGGCGACTATTTGCATACCGTGGGTATGCAAGCAAAGAATTTCACTGTGACTTGTCACATGTGACAATAAAGTATTCATTTATTTATCCATTCATTCAACAGCTTTCCTTGCTATTTTATGGACAGATTAGCTATTTAGCTCTAACATTGCGATCTCGTTCATTTACTGTATGCGGTAAACTAGTGGGGACATTGGAACTTCTCCCAATCATGCCTGGAATTTTGCAGTATCAAATTTTACTGCACAAGGATTTTACTACACACCAGTGATGTGACGGTGCTATGTACTGAACAGCTTGCATCAGGCATATAGTGCAATGAATGGTTCCTATTCTGAGCCAGTAAAGCAATTCCTTCATCTAGATTACAGCCAACTTCAGACATGACCAAAATGGAGGAGACTTTTGGTGGAACAAGTTAATTAGGATACAATTCAGCATCTCCAGGTTTTTAACCTTGCACATAAGATACAATTATATATGAAGCATCCATAATCCATTAAGCATAATAAGCACAACTAGGAAAATACAGAAAGCGGGATGAAAGGTAGTTTTCAAATATTCCATTCCTTGCCTGGAGTCAGGCTTATATTAGAAATGAAAGTGAGTACAGTTAATATTCCCTCCATTAAAGGTAGAAGATTTATGTGTAGCTCATGGCCAAAGTTTGGAAAGAGATAATATAACAAACAACTATTGACATCTGTAAAGCGCCACATATCAAAAGTTAACATTTCAGTCTTGGCGCTGGCAAGTCTGATAAATATTCCAAGAAGAGAAGATAAAATTCAAGATTAATAAGAGGCTCAGAGATCTGAATATATCTCTGCTGAGATTAATTTCTTGCATTTCTACCACAGTCACTCTGTGACTTTCCATCTTATTCATGTTACCAGTTGAATCAGGAAAGGATGCACAGACATCTGAATTGCAGAAGTATCTCCATGAAAATAGAGCTCTAAACTATGAAAGCTTAGATTTTGTCCACGGAAAAACTAAATTTAATTGAAAAGGCAGCAAGTGAAAACTGCTCTCAGTCTCAAAATGATTTTCTTGAATTGCATGGATTTGTACTATTCTCATTCAGTATTAGTCTAGAGACACAAAGTTTCGAGATACAGCATGGAAACAGGCCCATTGGCTCACTGAGTCCATGCCGACCAACAATCACCCGTCCACTTTCGGGTCAATTTACAGAAGTCAATTAACCCACAAACTTGCATGTCTGTGGAATGTGGGAGAAAACAGGAGTACACAGAGAAAACTCACACGGTCACAGGGAGAACATACAAACTTCACACAGGCAGCACCCGCTCTGGATCGTACCTGGGTCTCTAGCACTGTGAGGCAGCAGCTCAACCGTGAATGAGAACAGTGCTCAATAAAACTTAAACAGATGCTCTCTGACTTACACTTCCATGCGCTCTTGCGTAAGTCAGATGTTACATAAGTCGAAAACAGACGCGCTACTGCGCACGCGTAAAATTACTATTCAACGTGGAGACCACATGGGAGCACGAGAACAACTGCCTGGCTTGCAGAAATGGCTGCATGCGAAGGCAGTAGCACACTACTACCCAGACTGCAGATATGTGCAACTCAGAAATAAAGCAATCGGCTTAAAGAGTTACTTGCTTAAGTGCGTGTTTACGTCAGTCGCCTATTGTGTAATTCCAGGAATGTCTGTATCCTGTTTTCTCATACGCACAGCAGTGTTAAATAAGAAACGTTCACCGCAAAGATTTTCATGAGATATAATGTCATTCCAGCTCTATGGTGAAATGATTGAAATTAAGGTCAGGCATTGATGGTTCAATGGATCAATGGTTCTTTTATTATCAAGTGTGCCAAGGTACAGTGAAATTCTTTTTTTACAAACAGATCAGTAAGATTATTGCCATAAATAAGTAGAATCCCCGATCAAGTACCAAATGCATAGAAACAGCCCACTGAGTCCGTGTGCAAAAGTTGCTAGGTTTTGGCACCATGAAGGGAAGTTCCATGATGTATTTAATTCCAGTTGACGTCAACATCAGAGACTTGACTCCTAGAGTAATAGTAGCTTCCAACTGGCATACAACTGTAAATATTGCAATCTGCAAGGACCAGCAGATTCCCACGATCAGGATGCAGACAGGGTTTATTTTTAATTCAAACTCACAACAGTTCTTAATAGAAGATTTAACTAAAATCATTTGCCTATTAAAACTGTTTAACAATCTGCCTTGAATTTGAAAACAAAATATGTAAAATTAAGCTCTCTCAGGATCTGACATAAGTTTACATGGTTACAAATAAAATTAAATAATGATTAATACTTATTCACTTTGGGATCCATGGATCTAGGTAGCTAGCAATCTTGAGCGCAATCTACTAGGGAAATAACCCGGGTTACGAAGACCTCAGGCTTCTGTACCTCGTATCTGATGGTAGCAGCCAAGAAGAGGGCATGTTGCGAATGGTGGGGATCCTGGATGACAGATGCCACCTTTTGGAGGTGCTTCTCGTAGAGGCTTTTGATGGAGCGGAGGCCTGTGTTGGACTGGCTGAGTCCACCATGCTCTGCAGCCTCTTGCATCCTTGTGCGTTGGAATTGCCACGATACAACCATAGGATCCTTTCTACAGACCTTCTGTAGAAGTCCATTGGAGTATTTGGAGACATGCCAAATCTCTTTAAACTTATAAGAAAGTAGAGATGTTGGCTCGCCTTCTTCATGATTACATCTATGTCCTGGGCCCAGGGCAGGTCATCCAAGATGTGAATGCCAGGTATTTGAAGCTATGAACCCTCCCCATCTTTGATCCACTAAGGAAAAGTAATGTGTGGTCTCCCAACTCCCCCATCTAAAATCAATGAGTAATTTCTTGGTCTTGTTGACATTGAGTGAGTGTTTGTTGTTGTGGCACCACTCCACCAGGTGTTCTACATGTCTCCTGTACGCTGACTCATCACCACCCATGAGTTGGCCACCAAGAGTGGTGTCATTAGCAAAATTATAGGTAGCATTGGAACTGTGCTAAACTATGCAATCATGGGTGTAAAGAGAGAAGAGCAGGGGATTAAGCTTCATGCGTAGGAAGGAACTTCAGATGCTGGTTTAAACCGAAGATGGACACAAAAAGCTGGAGTAACTCAACTGGCCAGGCAGCATCTCTGGAGAGAAGGAATGGGGGACGTTTTGGTTTGAGGCCCTTCTTCAGACAAAGCTTTATATCAGGTTTCTAATATCTCAAGGGTTACAAATTGAAATTGTGATTTTTGATTTTGCCAAAAAACATTTTTCTTCCCATCTGTGTTGAGATCATTTAATTGGCAATGCCCTTATTCCTTGCATTACATGAACATTGATGCACTACACTAGCTGTATTATAATTATAAATGAGAGCCAACTCCTTATTTACGAGAACATTCCTGTCTTTCCAAGCTAGTTTTATGTTCTCTAAAATGTAATCCAGGAAGTAGTGGCATAGAATCATAGCATGCTGCAAAGGCATGTTATGTATTAATCCTGCAACGCCTTCTTCAACTTCTCAGGTCAATTGCCAAATGTAATGAGTTGGTAAGGTTGCATTTTGGCCAGTCTTAATGCAGGTTGCGTCTTTGCTTCAGTGATTTCCTCAATCTTTTTTGCCTCAAAATTGCACTTCACCTCATATGAATGTATATCTGCAGAGGAGCTAATCCATGGGATGAGTAGGAAACTGTCCACTCTAGATCACTTCTACTCCAGAACCAAGTTCACTCTAACTGTGTTGAGCTGCACAGTGTGCGTTTGCATGCAAGAGTCTGGGCTCCAAGTTACCATTGCTAAATTATTAAAGCTGGTAGGGGCGTCACGGTGACGCAGCGGTAGAGTTGCTGCCTCACAGTGTTTGCAGCGCCGGAGACTTGGGTAACATCCCAACTACGGGTGCTGTCTGTACAGAGTTTGTACGTTCTTCGTGTGACCATGTGGGTTTTCTTCGGTTTTCTCCCACACTCCAAAGACCTACAGGTATGTAGGTAAATTGGCTTATGTAAAAAATTGTCCCTAGAGTGTATGATAGTGCTAATATGCGGGGATTGCTGGTTGGCGCGGACCCGGTGGGCCGAAGGGCCTGTTTCCATGTTGTATCTCGAAAACTAAAACTAAAAACTATAGAAATGGGCGTCCACAAAACAAAGATCTACCCCACTTGTCCCTGATGCACAACAATACTTTCTAACAGTAAAAGTCTATCTCACCGCTGTGAAAAACATCATCACATCTCCACATCTCTGGAGAAAAAATTGTAGATTCAGTAGATTTTAATCCAATTGCTCTTTCCCAAGATCCCCATCTAAAGCCAAGGTATGAACACAATCTGAAACAGGAGTGAGGGGTTAAGAAGAACAAACTCTCCAGCTCAGTCCATCCAGCAGGGCACTTGGCAATACATTTTGGTGGTCTCTGCAGAGGGGCTGGGAAGCCTGCTTTGGACAAGTTAGGGTGAGATAATGGAAAGAGATTATAACAAAGTATGCAGGGGTTTTCTGGAGGTTTTAAATACATGGGCTCATCAATTGATTTACTCTTTAATTCAATATGAACTGACCCTCCACAGCAAGTTGCAGCTCATCCAAATCTATATGTTCTGTGCTTCAGAGTACCATCACAGGCCACAGTAACAGATCGATTGTTGCAAACTACCAAATGAGTAGGTGACTGAACATTGCGCGTTGAACATAGGTTGAATCAACATATTCCGTTCTGACTCTCCTGCATGTAAATGATGTTTGCATAAAGCATTTTAGAAGCTTGATTCACATTTAACACATTTGAGCACAGCAACCCAGAAGTTAAAGGGAGACGAGTGTTGTCATACAAGCCACTTACAACACTCCTTTTTGATTAGAAGTGATCTAGGGTGGACAGTTTCCTATTGTTTACTGGAGGAAGCCCTTGGTCTCTCCCTCTCCCTGTCTTCCTATCTGTCTCTCTTTTTCTTTCTCTAAACTGATCAGCACCTCCATATTCTCACACTTTTCAGATGTTAGCAACGTTATTAAACTCCAAATGTACTGGGTATTTGCAACAAGTAGAGGCGGCACAGTAGAATAGCTGATGGAGTTGCTGCATCACAGTGCCAGAGACACAGGTTCAATCCTGATCTCGAGTGCTGTCTGTGTGGAGTTTTCATGTTCTCCCTGTGACTGTGTGGGTTTCCTCCGGTAGGTTTCCTCTCACATCCCAAAGACGTGTGGGTTTGTAGGTTAATTGGCCTCAGCAAATTGTCCCTAGTGTGTAAGGAAGGGATGAGGAAGTGGGATAACACAGAACTAGTGTCAACAGGTGATCGATTGTTGGCGCAGACTTGGTGGGCTGAAGGCCCTGTTTCCCTGCTGCATCTCAAAACTAAACTAAACTACTTGCAACACAGTTTGATGTAGAACAAGGGTCTCGACCCGAAACTTCACCCATCCTTTTCCTCCAGAGATGCTGCCTGACCCGGTGAGTTACTCCAGGCCTTTGTGTCTATCTTTGGTATAAACCAGCATCTGCAGCTCTTTGTTTCTACTTGATGTAGAGTTTGTTGCATATGCCGTGCCTCCCAACAGCCACAGAAGAGGATCCCAGTTACATTTGTGGGAAATCTCTTTTTGACCGTGTCCAGCATTCTAGACATCCCAGTGTGAAATTGACAATCTAATACCAGTCTAATGAAAGAAAATTAAGGAGTAATTCCATGCAACAAACTGAGTTGGAAAATTGCCCAAATTTATCTCATGTGATACTGCAGGAACTAACCCACAGGAATGCTTCTACTTTTTGCCTCTTTAACAAAATGCACTGGTTCACGTGTTTTTTTCTGATTAAAAGGAAACAATTTCCAATAGTCCTTAGGCACCCCAAATCCTTCGGCTGTAACCAATAGGAGCAAGGATTTTCATGCTTGCTTTAATATCAAAAACAAAAACAAAAGCTCTTCACTGTACCTCAGTACACGTGACAATAAACAAAACTGAAACTGGAACTGAATCAGCTGGACAAACACGGTATGTCACAAAACAATCACATTCAGCCCAATGGGACCATGCCAACTATTAAGCACCTAATTCCTTTAATCTTATTCGGTAGGAGGAGAGGTTGACTTGATTCAGCTTAAATTCTTTAGATGCTGAGATGAGCCTAATTTGTGATCCATGGACTCAGCTTCAAGTGCTAAGAAGGCGCTGAGAAGGTGCTGAGAAGGCTAGTGGGTGGATATTTTGAAAGATAGTTAACTTCTACCACTGATGCTGAGTTTCCGTGCACCCCCGTGCACCTTTGAGCCTCGTGAACATCTTCAGTGGAAACAAGGAATTTACAGATGCTAGTTTATACAAAAGGACACATAGTGCTGGAGTAACTCAGCAGGACTGGCAGCATCTCTGGAGAACATGGATAGGCGACATTTCGGGTAGGGACACTTCTTCAGAGTGATTGTGGGAGGGGAGGGTGGTGGCTTGTAAAGCTGAAAGAGAGGAGAGGCAGGACAATGGCAGGTAATAGGTGGACATAGGCAAGGCGGGTTTTTGATAGGCAGATGTTTGGAACAAAGGCCAAAGATAAAGGCAGGAGGTATGAGACGGGATTGAAGAGCTGCGAATTGTGAAGCCTGAAAAAGGAATGTAGGAGTTAGGGGGAGGGGGAGAAACAGGTGAGAGTCCTGGTGGAGCACGTAGACTCTCCTGGGTTGAAAGGGGGAATGGGGGGGAAGAGTGACTCATCAAGTGACAATATTTTCTTGATAATTAGATCAGGTAATTTCTATCATCTGGAAGTTACCTTCCAAAGTTCTGCTCAGCAAAAAGAGATCTTTGTTTGAAAGGGGAAGAAAAATATCTTTAACAAGTACACCTTATTCAAAGTATTTTTCCCTTTAGTAACAGAAAAATGGCAACTTGTTTGAATTTTGAACAGCTCCTTGCATGGTTACTCCTGTCATCTCACTGTATATTGTTTAGTCCAAAAGCAACTGCTGAGAAAAGAGAGTTCCTGCAAAGCTGTGAGTTCCTCCAGACCTGCCCACCCCTTGGTAGCTAACAAAGATACTAGAGGAACAAGATAGACCACTCGACCCAAAAAAACGTAGTATGTCATGACGCCATTTTAGTAGGCAGAAATTTGCAGAAACATTTTAAAAGAAAAATAACAAAAATCTGTGAATTGATAGATGAGATATATTCTGCATTTTAATGGTATCATCACACATACTGTTCCCCCAAAACACTGATTACACTGCGAGAGGCATAGCGAACGGCGGGTTTTGCCTACTAAAATGCCTCCTTTGTGTACTACATTTCAGTATAGGCGATTTCAACAGAGTGGTCCATCTTGTTCCTCTAGTATCTTTGGTAGCTACACAGTTGGTCAAACTGTTTGACGTGTACGTACTTTCTTGCATTGCTGCAGTCCCAAAGAATTTTACGACTCAGAAGGGGGCCGTTTGAATGAGCTTCTTCTGAAGCCAGGTTTTGTGTGGTCCTCCAGGAAACTTTGGTGCTGCCACCTGTGCTGCCAACCTGAAACGGTTCAGTCCACACAAAAACATCCATTCAGAAAAACAGACATGAAATTCAATCAAAGGAGTGCACAGTGATTTTTTTTTCTATTTCTATAAAATGTTGTAATGTTTTCTCTTCCTTTTATGAAGAGTTATGAAGCAGGGAGTGGAAGTTATTTTGAAGTTCTGTCAACAAAAGCCTTCACTTGTGATGCTGCCAAAATGTGAGAAACATTAGACTGTCGCAGATATTTGAAGTATTGAATATTATTGCCCGCATTTGGCCAATATCCCTCTAAACCTTTCCTACCAATGTACCTGTCTAAGTGTATTTTAAATGTTGTTATAGTATCTGTCTCAACTACCTCCTCTGGCAGATCGTTCCATATACCCACCACCCTCCGAGTGAAAAAGTTGCTCTTGAATTTCATATTAAATCTTGCCCCTCTCGACTTAAACATTCCTCTCATGATTTATGCACCTCTATAAGATCACCACTCAGCCTCATGTGCTTCAAAGAATAAAATCCTAGCCTGCTTAACCGCTCCCTGTATCTCAGCTCCTCAAGTCTTGGCAACATCACTTTTATTAACAGAAAAATGGCAACTTGTTTTCAGAATTTTGAACAGATTCCTGCCTGGTTACTCCTGTCATCTCACTGTGAATTGTTCAGTTCAAAAACAACTGTGCAGAAAAGGTGGTTCCTACAAGCTGTGAGATCCTCCAGAGCTGCCCAACCCTTGGTAAACACACTGTACATACTAGTCCATCTACTCTGCACTCTTTCTAGCTTAATGCTGCTGGATGTGATGATAGCCTAATGTGTAGGTGAGTTGGCAGCTTTCACCCATTTCTGAATGTTGCTCAGGTCTTGCTGTGTGCAAGCAATAGACAATAGACAATAGACAATAGGTGCAGGAGGAGGCCATTCGGCCCTTCGAGCCAGCACCACCATTCAATGTAATCACGACTGATCATTCTCAAACAGTACCCCGTTCCTGCCTTCTC
This sequence comes from Rhinoraja longicauda, assembly GCF_053455715.1. Taxonomy (NCBI): domain Eukaryota; kingdom Metazoa; phylum Chordata; class Chondrichthyes; order Rajiformes; family Arhynchobatidae; genus Rhinoraja; species Rhinoraja longicauda. The sequence goes on along the minus strand of NC_135961.1, from coordinate 26,567,241 downwards.
CCCATACCCCCTGACTCTACTATCCTTAAGAGCTCTATCTAGCTCTCTCTTGAATGCATTCAGAGAATTGGCCTCCACTGCCTTCTGAGGCAGAGAATTCCACAGATTTACAACTCTCCTGCTGAAAAAGTTTTTCCTCATCTCCGTTCTAAATGGCCTACCCCTTATTCTTAAACTGTGGCCCCTGGTTCTGGACTCCCCCAACATTGGGAACATGTTTCCTGCCTCTAACGTGTCCAACCCCTTAATAATCTTATATGTTTCAATAAGGGCGGCACGGTAGCGCAGCGGTAGAGTTGTTGCTTTACAGCGAATGCAGCGCCGGAGACTCAGGTTCGATCCTGACTACGGGTGCTGCACTGTAAGGAGTTTGTACGTTCTCCCCGTGACCTGCGTGGGTTTTCTCCGAGATCTTCGGTTTCCTCCCACACTCCAAAGACGTACAGGTATGTAGGTTAATTGGCTGGGTAAATGTAAAAATTGTCCCTAGTGGGTGTAGGATAGTGTTAATGTACGGGATCACTGGGCGGCACGGACTTGGAGGGCCGAAAAGGCCTGTTTCCGGCTGTATATATATGATGATGATGATGATGAAGATCCAATTTGCTTTATTACCCTTGAGGAGATGCAGATTAATCTAAAACTCTTGCAGTTATCAATAAACTTTCCCACTTCAGACTTCCGGATGTCGGAAAGCTAATTGATGAAACACCTACTGATAGCTGGACCTTACCGAATGACTCAAGAAATCCCAGTAACAATATTCTGGTGTTGAGATGGTTGGCCACTAACAAGCACACCCACCTACCTTACTTACTGTCAGGCATCACTTGAGCTACTTAGGAGTTTATTTTTCTGAGTTCCCATAAACCTTTATTTAATTAAAGCTCCTTCATGCCACGCCCTGCCAAATGGGGATCTAGAATATCCCAAAAATTCAACCTCGTGTATAATAGATTTTATTATTTACCGATTTTTCCTGATTACACCAAAGAATATAAATTATAGAAAACTTGCCATGGAAGGTCAGGAGTAAGGGGCCACGCCCTCTTCTCCCCTCTCCGATCAGGCATGAGGTACAGAAGTGTGAAAATGCACCCAGCCAGGTTCAGAGACAGTTTCTTCCCAGCTGTTATCAGGCCACTGGACCATCCTTTAACCAACTAGAAAATAATCCTGACCTCCAATCTACCTCATTGAAGGCCACGGACTATCTTTAATCAGACTTTACTGGACTTTATCTTGCACTAAACATTATCCCTTTTACCCTCTATCTATACACTATGGATGGCTTGATTGCAATCATGTGTAGTCTTTTCGATAACTGGATAGCACGCAACAAAAAGCTTTTCATTGTACCTCAGTACACGTGACAATAATAAACTAAACTAAACTAAACTAAACTACGAAACAGCAATTCCCCAGAAGGTTCACAACATTCAGAGATGTTGTCCATGAGTGCCCTCTCAAGTTAAATTTTAAAAGTTAATCTAAAAAGTTGAGATTTGCTGGAGGAATTCAGTGAGTCAGGCAACATTTGTGGAGGGAAATGAATAGTGAGCATTTTGGGTTGAGTCCCTTCATCTAGACAGTGATTCCAGTACCTACAGTCTCTTGTGCTCTCAATTGTAAGCCAAATGATGATGAAAAAAAAATACGGATTTAATATTTGCAAGAAATCAACTGACAATGGAAACTGGATTGCAAAACGGGTGAGAACAATATGTCCTTTCACCTCTGGGATCCGAGTTTAAACCTATTCCAAATTTGTCTCCTCCCTCTGTTAAAATGCAGCTGTTAAAATGTTAAACTTCTCAGTAAACTACAATGTAGATTCCATCGTTCAGAGTACATTGTACAAAATGGCTAAATATTCGGACACAATTATTTGTGTCAACACTGTTGACACACCTCTGCACTGCGGCACGGTGGCGCAGTGGTAGAGTTGTTGCTTTACAGTGCTAGAGATCCGGGTTCAATCCTAACTATGGGTGCTGACTGTATGGAGTATGTACGTTCTCCCTGTGACCATTTGGGTTTTCTCTGGGTGCCCAGGTTTATTCCCACACTCCAAAGAAGTACAGGTTTGTAGGTTAATTGGCTTGGTAAAATTATAAATTGCTCCTAGTGTGCATAGGATAGTGTTAGTGTATGGGGATCACTGGTCAGCGTGGACTCAGTGGGCCAAAGGGCCTGTATCGCTAAACTAAACTAAATTATTTATTTGAATGTTAAAACCTCACCATGATTTCCAAATCACAAGTAGATGAAGTATTCAGAGTGTCGTACGGGGAGCATAGATTGAACATGTTGAGGACAACTTCCCTGAGATTACATGTGGTTCAACCTTTCGTGACTGTAACATCATAGGAGCAGCTAAGTCTTACCCTGGATTTTAATTTGCTCCTGACGTTCCTCAATACAACATATGTACTGTGTTCCCCAACAGTCATGACGTCTGTTGAGTTACGCAATAAATTCTGCTTTTTTGAATTAACTCTTCATAAATTTTGGCACAGACATGATTTGCAGTCCAGATTATAGAACGTAGCCTGTTGAAAGCTTGAGCTGTATATATTTGAGTCACTATTTGTTTGTTTGTTTATATTTTACTTCGAACATGTGAAACAAGAAAAAATAAAAACAAAACAAAATAACAATAAAATGAAATGAACGATAAACTTACACACAACTCAATTAATAAATTCTCCTAAATAACACAAATTAAATCTTACATGTTCGAAAAGGAGTAGGATGAAATATACACTTATTTATTCCCTTCTCAGCTACTCATCAATTAATTCACAAACAAAATATATATACACATACACAAACATAAACATACATACCTATATCCATACATATGCCACATACATACATACATATATACACATATATGCACACATGCAAACATACACACATACTGTCATTTTACCATAATCAGCTTACCATATTCTTTTTCCCCATGGTGAAAATGCCAGATACTGGAGAGAGCTTTAAGATCAGAGGGGGAAAGTTTGAAGGAGATGTGCGTGATAAGTTTTTTTTAACACAGAGAGTGGTGGGATCTGGGACACGCTTCCAGGCATGGTGGTAGAAACAAATATGATAGCAGTGTTTAACAGACTTTTAGACGGCCATGTTAACATGCAGGGAATGGAATGATATTGATCATCTGCAGGCAGAAGGGATTATTTAAATTTGGCATCAAGTTTAGCAAAGACATCATTGGCCAAAGAGCCTGTGCCTGTCCCTGTACTTTACTGTTCTATGTTCTATATTTAAATAAGGAACAGAAGTTCTTCATTCTAAACATAGAGACAAGTTGTGAACCAACTTTAAAACTGATCTCCCGAAATCCGGCCTCCAGTAAATTTAGTGTCTTAATGGGTGTGGAAATGTATTTCTTTCCAGACTTTCAGTGACCATTAAATATTTTGTGCATCTTGTAAACAAAAAGGAAGTTGAATTGTTTAACAATCATCCAGCACAAAATTGAGTTTCCTGTCATTATGAGGTCAGAATGAACAAGTTAATGGTGGGAGGGTGACACATTTCTTGATTCTTGGATCTCAGTATTTGCAACACAATGAACAAACATGAAAATGCAAGCACCAAAATCAAAGGCTATTTATTTTAAACATGTTATGCACAATTATTTGTCATATATGCTGCAAGACGTTTAGTAGGGCAGCACAGTGGTCCAAAGGTAGAGTTGCTGCCTTACAGCACCAGAGACACAGTTTTGATCCTGACTATAGGACTACGGAAGTTGTACGTTCTCCCCGTGACCACATGGGTTTTTTCCGGGTGCTCCGGTTTCCCCTCATTTTCTAGGTTTGCAGGTTAATTGGCTTCTGTAAATTGTCCCTAGTGTGTAGGATAGAACGAGTGTACGGGTGATCGATGGTTGGTGCGGACAAGGTGGGCCGAAGGGCCTGTTTCCACGCTGTATCTCTAAATTAAATTAAACTAAACTTTTGGTATCAAATTTTTGACACATTCCCACCAGGAGAACAGGAGAGAATTTAAAGAGAAAAGGATGCATCCATTTTAAAGAGCGCGTTCCCTAAGCTAACCTTGTTTAAATGTTTGGAATTACTTTTAAAGAATCATCGGTCGTATTCACAGATGTGCTTCAGGGAAGGAAATCAACCATGCCTACCCACCCTTGCTAATATATATATATATACAGTAATTTCAGACTGAACAATGTTGTTGATTTCTAACAACTTCCTTAGTGTGAGGACAAACAGGGATGAACAATAAGCACCAGCCGGGCCCGCCCATATCCTGCGGTGAATAAAATGTTCAAATTATTATAAAAGGTCACCAGAAAAAAGGGTACTGGAAGAAACTGATGGTGTAGGCTTTTATCAATCTTCACCCGCATATAGTCAAGCCTACATTCTTCACTGTCATTAGCAGAAACTATGCCATGGATTAAACTCCAAAACCATGGCAAGATGGCGGCGCTGCCCTAGCAGCTGCGGCTTACCTGCAGTCCATTTGTCTTTGTGTTTTTGTTGTTTTTGTTGTCTTAATTGTAGTTGTGATGTGGTGTTTTTGTGTTTGTGTACTATGTGTGTATGTGGGGGGGAGGGGGGGAACTGTAACATTGTAAATATGTGTCCCTTCCGAACGGAGACCCGACCTTTGTGTTCTGGGCCGTGTCTCCGTTCCTGCTGCAGCCTACCATCGGCCCAACTCCTGGAGCTGGCGGCCTCCAGGGCTCTGGTTCGCTGAGCCCGCGGACCAGACTCACCATCAGCGGAGCTGGCCGTTCTCGGAGGCTGCGGGAGCGGCTGCGACTCGCCTTAGGCTCGGGCCGCGTAGATGCCGACATCGGGAGCTCCGGCAGCGGCAGCGTGTTCGCCCGCCCCGGATCGCGGGGCTTGGGTCGGCCCGCCGCGGATATTTCACCGTCCGGCGCGGCCTGAAATAGGCCACGGAATTTTCTCTGCTCGGCGGGGGCTTCAATGTCGGGAGCCACGACCGCCCCGACTTGCAGCGGGGCTTGGGTCAGCCCGTTGCGGACATTTCACCGTCCGGCGCAGCCTGGAACATGGCAACGACAACAGCCTGACCGCAGGAGAAGACGGCAGGGGAAGAGAAAAGACATTCTGGCCTTCCATCACAGTGAGGAGGGGACTGGAGGAGACTCACTGTGATGGATGTTTCTTTTTGGGGGGTTTTGTGTTGGTTGGGGTTGTGTAATTTGCTTATTTTATTGCTCTTATTGTTGGACTGTGGGTGACGAAATTTCGTCCAAAAAACTTGTTTTTTGGATGACAAATAAAGATATCTTGAATCTTGAATCTTGAATCTTGAATGTTGAAAGACTGGAGCGACTAGGCTTGTGTACACTGGAATTTAGAAGGATGAGAGGGAATCTTATCGAAACGTATAAGATTATTAAGGGGTTGGACACGTTAGAGGCAGGAAACATGTTCCCAATGTTGGGGGGAGTCCAGAACCAGGGGCCACAGTTTAAGAATAAGGGGTAGGCCATTTAGAACTGAGATGAGGAAAAACTTTTTCAGTGAGAGAATTGTGAATCTGTGGAATTCTCTGCCTCAGAAGGCAGTGGAGGCCAATTTTCTGAATGCATTCAAGAGAGAGCTAGATAGAGCTCTTAAGGATAGCGGAGTCAGGGGGTATGGGGAGAAGGCAGGAACGGGGTACTGATTGAGAATGATCAGCCATGATCACATTGAATGGTGGTGCTGGCTCGAAGGGCCGAATGGCCTCCTCCTGCACCTATTGTCTATTGTCTATTGAAAGAGGATGTTCCCGTGTCTGTTCCCGTGTCTGTGTAGAAGCCAGTGGGATTGCAGTTTGGCTCGGACAAGCAATGGACACTTATTTCATAAGCACCTCATGAAATTCAAATGCATTACTAAATTCTCATAGAAGGTCTTCAAGAAGTATTGGTAACCCTCTTTCTCTTTCTACGGGGGTATTTCTCGCATCTTCTGCTCTGATGCTCTGATTTAGAATTTAAGCAGATATTTCATTCATCTCAACTGTGCCTGATGGAAGCAAGTTAAATGGGGAGAATGGAGACTGGACAGTTTCATCTGATAAATGTAAAGTTGCCAGTACTCCAGGACTTGAGATACAGTATTCAATTTTTTCCACCCATCATTCTCGGCAAATTAAAACTAACTTGTTTTCTTTTCCTTCCTAATTCTGATGAAGGGTTTTTGATAAGAAACATTAACTCTGTTTCTCTTTCCACAGATATTGCCTGACCTGTTGAGCTTTTCCAACTTTTTCTGCTTTTATTTTTCATGGAGACTCGGAGATGATGGAGTTAAAGACTATGCGCTTTACAGAAAGGGCCAGAGCAGACTTTATCTGCTGAGGAGACTCAGGTCCTTTGGAGTGCAGGGGGCACACCTAAGGACCTTCTACAACACGGTGGTTGCATCAGCCATTTTCTATGGAGTGGTCTGCTGGAGCAGCAGCATCTCAGCGGCGGAGGGGAAGAGACTTGACAAGCTGGTCAGGAAGGCCAGCTCTGTCCTGGGTTGCCCCCTTGACTCAATGCAGGTGGTGGGAGAGAGGAGGATGATGGCAAAGTTAACATCACTGCTGGACAACGACTCCCACCCCATGCAGGACACTGTCACTGCACAGAGTAGCTCCGTCAGTGACAGACTCCTTCACCCCAAGTGCGTGAAGGAGAGATATAGGAGGTCCTTCCTTCCCGCTGCTGTGAGACTGCACAACCAGCACTGCTCCCAGCAGACAAGTCAACAGTAACAATTAAGGAATACACAGTAAACTGATGACAATTTATCCTTGTCTTTACTTTTATTTATAATGAATGATCTCTTGCTATCCACTTTGCTGCTGTAACACTGTAAATTTCCCCGGTGTGGGACGAATAATGGAATATATTATTATATTATTATTATTATGCCCCATGGCACCAGAAAATCAAACACCGGGACAGAAACTCCAAATGCCTTATCTAAGGCAATAAGCATGCCTGCGAAGGAAACATGAAATTTGCCATTAGCGTGGATGAGCAGGAGGCTTCCCTGCTATTTTTATTTAAATTCCACCATTTGGAAATATTGCCGATGAATAGGGATGACTAATGTTTAGTGTATAATAATTCCTCCCTCAATTCCCCACCCGTTGTGACACATCTGGCAGTCAGATTAAAGATGTGCTCTGGCAAGGATAAAAGTGGGTCACTCTCCCAAGTTATGCCAGCGATGAAGAATCCTGTCTGCCCTGAGCACGTATCAGAAAGTCATATCGGAAAATCAGTGCACACCCATAATGTTCCAAAGTGCATTGCCAGTGGGTAGAGCCTCTTGTCAGCCACTTACTCAAATCATCTCATGAGGGCATTAGGGATAGGAGTAGAATTAGGTCATTCAACCCATCACATCTACACCGCCATTCAATCATAGCTAATCTATCTTTCCCTCCTAACCCCATTCTCCTGCCTTCTCCCCATAACGTCTGACACCTGTACTAATGAAGAAACTAACTATGCCTTAAAAAATATCCACTGATGTGGCCTCCACAGCCTTCTGTGGCAAAGAATTCCACAGATTCACCACCCTCAGACTAAAGAAATTTCTCCTCATCTTCCTAAAGATTTAGATTTTTAGATTTAGAGATACAGTGTGGAAATAGGCCCTTCGGCCCACCGAGTCCGCGCCGCCCAGCGATCCCCGCACATTAACACTATCCTACACACACTAGGGACAATTTGTTTGTTACACATTTACCCAGTCAATTAAGCTACAAACCCGTACGTCTTTGGAGTGTGGGAGGAAACCGGAGATTTCGGAGAAAACCCACGCAGGTCACGGGGAGAACGTACAAACTCCGTACAGACAGCACCCATAGTCAGGATCGAACCTGAGTCTCCGGCGCTGCATTCGCTGTAAGGCAGCAACTCTACCGCTGCGCCACCGTTCCGAAACATCCTCTCCACATCCACCCTATGCGTCTTTCACTATTCTGTGTGTTTCAATTATTTATGCTGTAAATGACAATGCAGAAAAATCCATCTACATAAGCTGTGTAAACAGTGCAGAGAGATGAAAGAAACAGGGCAGGATCCACAAATGCCAAGCCAACAACTCATGGGAAAGTATTCACATTGATGGTTTGGCAGAAGTTTCATCTAAGTCCCCAAGACTCACAATGTTGATCAAAGCAAAATTATTTTAAGATGTGTCCCACTTTCCACATTCGCTCAATCTGTGTTTGAGTGGCTTACCATTGATGTGTACTCTTATATCCCACTTAGAATGGACTCAAAAGTCACACCAGAAAAATGTATAGTTTCATCATGCTGTGTAACAACAGCAAATGTCAGGGGATTTAGTTTAGTTTAGGTTAGTTCAGAGATACAGTGGGGAAACAGGACCGTCAGCCCACTGAGTCCGCACCAACCAGCGATCCCCGCACACTAGCACTATCCTACACACTAGGGACAATTTACAATTTTTACCAAACCAAATTAACTTACAAAGCTGTACGTCTTAGGAATGTGTGAGGAAACCGGAGCACCTGGAGAAAGCCCACGCGGTCATGGGGAGAATGTACAAACTCCATACAGACAGCACCCGTAGTCAGGATGGAACCCAAGTCTCTGGCACTGTGAGGCAGCGACTACCACTGAGCCACCATGCCGGCCAAGATCAGAGAGAAATTTCCTGCTCTCTTATAAATTCGCTATGGAACGGATCCGGAAGATGTTAACGGCAGTGTGCAGAGACCATTCATGTCTGCTACAGTTGTTGTACTGTGCATAGATCAAAATGGGTATCTAAATGCTTTTGGTCAACGTTTGAATGCCCTGCGACAGCCTGAAGGCTTCGTGAGTTACACAGAATAAAGATTAATGTATGATGGCTGATCATACCTCAACTGCAATGTCATGACTTTATTCTGTCTGTGGGGAATGTATCAATGTCATTATTTTCAATCAAAGTTTCATCTCTGAATTCTATGAATAATATTGCTTAGAGTTATTGCTTGATCTGGGCCTTTTTTTTCTCTGCAGGACCTGGGTTAATGGTGTAACCCGATGTTTTTTGTTGATTGACTCCAGTCACTCTGAGCTGTGGGTAACAATCAGGAAACAGTTAGTTTCTTTACATTTCATTAATCACAGGCAATCACAGTAGCAGGTAACTCAACATGCAATCTCCATGTGTCCTTCCGGGAACTTTCTGCGCTACACAAAACATGTCACCAATACAACACTTGCCGGTAGGAACCAAAATTAAAGTCAGACGAGATTTACTAACCAAATTCACACACAATAATAATAACAACACAATTAGTAGTTCTACAACAATAACTACAGCAACAATAACCACTGCTCCGTGCCGCTGCATTCCGAGTCCGTTCCAAGTACCCGGCCACTTGGAGCGGTGCCCAATCTAATTGAGTCCCAGGCTGCTCCAGGGCCTCCAGCGACGTTTACCCTTAATTGAGAACCAAAGCAGACACAAAATGCTGGAGTAGCTCAGCGGGTCAGGCAGCATCTCGGGAGAACGTGAATAGGTGACATTTCAGATAGACACTCAGTAACTGCAGTATTTGCATTGCGGTGAAATTATGTATCATTCTGACCATAGACCCAGGATGACAAGCTAGAATAGCAAAATAACAAAATGAACTTTAAAAATCTGCCGTTTCTTCCTGAAGCCATAAAATTTTGAGATGAATAACCTGAGCAAATATTTTAGTTTAGTTGTTTAGAGACACAGCGTGTAAATAGGCCTTTCGGCCTACCAAGTCTACGCCAACCAGCGATCCCGCACTATCCTACACACTAGGGACAATTTACAATCTTTACCAAAGCTAATTAACCCACAAAGCTGTACGTCTTTGGAGTGCGGGAGGAAACTGAAGCCCCCTGGGAAAACCCACGCGGTCACTGGGAGAATGTACAAACTCCGTACAGGCAGCAGCTGTAGTCAGGATCGAACCCAGGTCTCTGGCGCTGTAAGGCAACAACTCCACCACTGCACCACCGTGCCAGCCATTCCACATTTTGTATAGCTGAATTTAGTAGCTGATCAGTTTAAAACAAATAGATGCAAAGAAAATATGAGGATATTTTTTGCCATCACCGAAAGAAAACGTGTGTTTAGTGTGCATTTGTTGTGCCTCGATTCTACGTGGCAACTCAAGGTTCTTCCAAGAGCTTCTCCATTTTGAGCAAAACCTGGTATCTTTCATTTCCCAGGCCATTGCTTGTTCAGTCTGATTTTAAACACGGTTCTTGATTTCTGGACAAAGCGAGAGAGAAATGCACGCATCCCTTTTAGTGCCAGGAACAAGCACATTCCATCATTGTGCACAACTTAGAGTTTGGCAGGCCACATGGTAGTCAAGTTCCACTATGAACTCTTTTATCGGCAACTACATCTATTTATCTCAGCATTTCTGCTGATGAATCAGGCTCGATGATAGATGCAAACTGGGAGAACTTGGATCCCTACTTTTTGGCACTCCAAACTGTGAGATGCCTTCAAGCTAGGAACTAATTGGCAGTGCGCGTTTTTAGTGCTAATTGCTCTAACCAGCATTTCAATAGTGCGATAGAGCATTTGTAGTACTGACATGACAAGTATGTATATTGGCTTTAGCTTAGTTTTATTTATTACTGTCATGTGTACCAAGGTGCAGTGAAAAGTTTTTTGACGCGTGCTATCCAGTCAACAATAAGACTATACATGATTACAGTCAAGCTGTCCACAGTGTGAGAAATGCTGCTGTTGAAATAGAGAATTAAAGCAGCGATTGTAATTCAGAGTTCATAAGTCCTAGAAGCAGATTTAGGCCATTTGGCCCATCAAGTCTACTCAGCCATTCAATCATGACTAATATATCTTTCTCTCTCAATCCCATTCTCCTGCTTTCTCCCCATAACCCCTGACACCCCGTACTAATCAAAAATCTGTCAATATCCGCCTTAAAAATATCCTTTGACTTGGCCTCCACAGCTCTCTGTGGCAATGATTTCCACAGATTCAATACCCTCTGATTCAAGAAATTCCTCCTCATCTCCTTTCTAAAGATCAATCCCTTTCATTCTTAGGCTATGGCCTCTGGTCCTAGACTCTCTCAGTAGTGCAAACATCTTCTCCACATTCACTCTATCCAGGCCTTTCACTATTCATTAATCACTAATGAATGATAACAGCACGCAAAGAGTACTGGGACTTCTGGGACCAGCATGGAAGTAGTCGCCTGGCTTCGACGCCATCTTGTCCTAACTATTTAACAACATTAATGTTTCACTGACCCCAGTCCCTGAATTATGCCAACCTTTTTCCAATCTATCTATGTCAATGAACCTGGAAAGATAGACTACGTCAACAAATATCCCTCCAGCAAGACTTAAAGAGGGCACCTTTTAAAGAGGGACAGGAGAATGAGTTGCACTTGTCCTGCTTGTGGAGGGTTTGAAAGCTTGGAGAACGCTAAGAACAAATTTACTTTTGGGGGTGTTTAAACACCACTTTCGTAGCACGCATGGTCACTGAGGAGGCAGTGCCACATTAAGTTGCTCGTGAGAAAGGAGACCACTGTCGCACCTATCCAACCTGTTGCGAAAGTGATTGTGGCCTTAGGATCAAAGATCCAGAGTGGGACACTGAGTCCTAGTCCAGGGCTTTGAAGATGTGTTTGGTTGGGGTTGTGGCGTTGAAGACGGTGCTGCAGACACGGTGGCACAGCAGTAGAGTTGCTGCCTTACAGCACCAGAGACCCAGGTTCCATCCTATCAGTGATGCCTGTATGGAATATATACCTTCTCCCCATGACCTGCGTGGGTTTTCTCCGGGGTATACGGTTTCCCCCCCACTCCAAAGACACACAGGTTTGTAGGTTAATTGGCTTGGTATAATTGAAAACTGTCCCTAGTGTGTGTAGGATTGTGTTAATGTGCGGGGATCGCTGGTCGGCAGGGATTCGGTGGGCCAAAGGGCCTGTTTCTGCACTGTATCTCTAAACTAAACTAAAACTAAACAATGAATAGGAAGGAGTCTGACATAAATGCCCTTACTGCTCAGAGGTGTCCCGCTCTACATGGGAATTCAGACACAACACGGATGTGTGCTGATTGGGATATGTGACCATGACCGAAATGACTGTCTTTGAATATTGAAATCATTCTTGAGTTTTAATTTTTCAAGTGGAAAACATGTAGATTTCATGCCAGATTTCATGCCAGATTTAGTGTCAAGGAGATTGAAATTGATCAAGTGAAATTGGATTATTTTGCAAAATGGGTGTGGAACTCCTAATGTGGAATGAGCCCACACCCATCTGCTGGAGCTGCTGGAGGTCACACGGGATGCTTAGGCTCAGATCACATTACAATGAATGTAGAACCAGACAGCACCAAGCACGCTATTGTGGCTTCAACTTCTTGGCTAGAGGGTGAGGTTGGAAAGCAGCGTAATCCCGACAACCATCAGGCTATTAAACACGACAACCTCCAAATAAGCTCTGAACTAAATAGACGGGCTCATTGTTTTTGTCTTTGAATTATTATTATTTCTTTGTTATATAGTTTTATGCGAAGGCCAACATTAATGAACTGAAGATCTTCAGGCTCATTTTACATTACGATTTCTCAGACCAGAAACTGAGAGGCTTTTAATTCCGTTAGTTCTGGACTAGATCCGAATCCAGATCGGTGTGAGATTCAGCTGCCTGGTCAGGTTTCTATTCAAACCATTGCTCACAGGAAAAGATTCCCCTTTACCCAAAGGTCACTGTTGCTCAGAAAATCCTCATCCCCACTCCTGGTATACTGGAATCTGCACAATGTAACAAGCAAATCGTCACTCATGTAGTCATTCTTTTTGGACACAGTGCTGGAGTAACTCAGCAGGTCAGGCAGAACTGGAGTACATGGATAGGTAACGTTTCGGGTTGAGACCCTCCTCCAGACTGGTGTGCATTAAGCAGCATCTGTGCCTCATTGTTTCTACTAGTCATTCATTTTAATGGATGCTAAACATCTTTGTAGGTTGAGGAACATTTGTTGAGGTTTGAAGAATAGGAGGCAGCTGGCAGCCTAATCATAGCCTGAACCTAGCAATAGTTGGCCCCACAAACTACACCTTGTCCACCATAGCCAAGCATTGCTTTCTCCAGAAGTGACTTGATACTGACTGAGTATCATTACGCTCAGGACAAAACTGTGGTAATATCAATTTCCATATATACTGCAGCTTTGATGTACTAAATCAATACTGTGGCATATTACAAAAAAAAAACAATTTATAAGGAAGCGTGCACATAAGGGTAAATGTCTCTGATTATTTTCCAACTCTCCTTTGATTACAAATAGAGACTTCTAACATGTACAATACAATATATCTTTATTGTCATTGTACAGGGGTACAACGAGATTGGGAATGCGACTTCCATTCGATGCAATAAATGAATTAGCTAATCAACAGAAATTTAGACAACCCAGAGAAACAGAATCAGAAACAGTTAAAACAGTATAAAGTGCAAATAGGTGTGTGCCGGGTCGCTGTGCGATGTGACCATCCAAAGGAGACAGTTCATGGGGGGGGTGGGGGGGGGGGGGCACTCAGCAGGACCGGTTCAGAGCAGCTATAGCTCTGGGGATGAAGCTGTTCCTAAGTCTGGGGGTGCGGGCGTAGAAGGCCTTGTAACGTCTGCTGGATGGTAGAAGTTCGAACAGACTATTGCAAGGGTGTGAGGAGTCTTTATGAATGCTGGTGGCTTTCCTGAGCATCGTGTGTTGTAGATGCCCTCCAAGGCTGGAAGCTGCGTCCCGATAATCTTCTGAGCTCTGTAGACTATCTGCTGAAGAGCTCTCTTCTCTGCCTCCGTGCAGCTGAGATACCACACAGAGATGCCATGCATTAGGATGTTCTCTGTGGTGCAGCGGTAGAAGGTCGTCAGCAGCTGTTGGGGCAGACCAGTCTTTTTCAGTGTTCATGTGTGTTTAAACCAACTAAACCAAATAGGGAAAGGCCTGGATAGAGTGAATGTGGAATGGATGATTCCTCTAATGGGGGAGTCTGGGACCAGGGACCAAAACCTCAGAATTAGAAAAGAGATGAGGAAGAACTTCTTTGTCAGAGGCTGGTGTATTTGTGGAAGTCATTGCCACAGACAGCTGTAGAGGCCATGTCAATGGATATTTTAAAGTCGGAGATTGATAGATTCTTGATTAGTACGGGTGTCAGGGGTTATGGGGAGAAAGCAGGAGAAAGGGGTTGAGAGGGAAAGATTGATCAGCCATGTTTGAATAGCGGGATAGACTTGATGGGCTGAATGGCCTAATTCTGCTCCTAGAACATATGAATTTATGAACTATTTATTTGAGATATTATCAAAACATTACCTCAATTGCAGAATGAATTTCCTTTTAAAAGAAAGGCTATCTAATGGACCAAACATGGCAAATGTTTAATCTGTTATGGTCTTCTTCGTGTCGTCCCTCTAAAATGCAATGCATTTAGAACAGTTTTGCTAAGTGTAAGCTCTGTAACAGAAATGTATATTTTTGTTGGATGCGTCACTGTGAGGTACAAAAGCATTTTGTTTCCCTACCCTATGGACCAATACGAGGGAAATTTGATACACCAGCTTAACGTACACTCAACATTATATAGTGAAATCCTCACTGCACAGAGTAGACCCAGGGAATAAATAATAGAAAACCATGATTTCATTTAGATTAAGCCATCAAATGTCTTTTGACTGCCTAACCTAAATAGTAAGGGCATGTGGGTTCTTGTTTCTTTTGCCACTATAGCCTTGTTTTTCTATACTTTTGCTGCTGAGACATCAATATTTGATTTATACTTTCTAATCTTGGGCCAAACCTTTGAGATGTAAAAGGATAACAATATCTGGAAAACATAAAATTTTATATTTATTTTCTGTATCCAATGTACATTGAATATTGGTGGATTGCCAGCTATTGTCTTTTATGTTACCATCAGCAAATGCTTGCCAATGACATTGGACAGAACAGAAGAACAGAAAATAAAAGTTTTTACAAAAATAACTGCTTTTGGCTCTGTTCAGTCCCCTTGAAGGTTGTTTCATCCAGTTGCATGCCTTGCCACCATTTGCAATATATCTTTAAAAATTGAATTCTGCACAATATGCATGCACTAAAAGATTAACAATTTTGCAAACAAATGAAGCATAGACTAATTATTTCATTGAATTTGCTGTAAAGGCAACATTTCAGGTGAGGACCTTTCTTATTGATATCAAATAGTCAGCAAATTTAAATCTACACAATTACTTGTGTGTGCACTCTTTTAAAAGTTGACATTTGGAAATAATGTCCTTGCCAAGAATATGAAACATTAAATATATTTGATGGCACAGACTTTTTACAGGTGTAGGTTAATAGGGATTTGTAGATGGTGAATTAAATGCATAATTCTGTACTCAGAAATAAAGATCAGTTTCACATACATTGCTGTCAAAATAATGGCATGTTGCCATTGGGTATATATGGGAAGAGATCAATTTTATATAACGTTTAATCAAATACTTTAAAATATATTTGATATCAATAAGAAAGGTCCTCACCTGAAATGTTGCCTATACATTACCTGCAGAGTTGTTCCCTTACAGCGCCAGAGACCCGGGTTCGATCCTGACTACATGTGCTCTCTGTACGGAGTTTGTACATTCTCCTTGTGACTGCATGGGTTACCCCGGGTATTCCGGTTTCCAAGATGAACCACTCCATCTAAATCGCCTATACTGAAGTGTAGTACGCAAAGGAGCGTAACATCCGCCATTTTAGTAAGCAAAGCCCGCTGTTCGCTATGCCTCTCGTAGTGTAATCAGTGTTTTGGGGGAGCACTATGTGTGATGATACCATAAAAATGCAGAATATATCTCATCTATCAATTCACAGATTTTTGTTATTTTTCTTTTGAAATGTTTCTGCAAGTTTCTGCCTACTAAAATGGCGCCATGACATACTATGGTTTTTAGGGTCGAGTGGTCTATCTTGCTCTGCTCTATTGTCACAGACGGCTGTGGAGGCCAAGTCATTAGGTATTTTTAAGGCGGAGATTGATAGTTTCTTGTTTAGTAAAGGTGTCAAGGGTTATGGGGAGGAGACAGGAGAATGAGGTTGAGAGGGAAAGATAGATCAGCCATGATTGAATGGTGGAGTAGACGATGGAGTCAACCCGAATGCTCTGATTCATCGCCCTTTGATGAAAGAAATTCCTCCTCATCTCCATTCTAAAGGTGCGTCCTTTAACTCTGACACGATGCCCTCTGGTCCTAAACTCTCCCACAAGTGGAAATTAGTAAAGGTATTTGTCAAAGTTGAAGAATGAAGAAGTTTCATCTTTGCAGTGGTCCCCAGCTTGGAAAATTGGCTTTTGCCATGGGATCCGAGGAATGAATGAATCGTCACCATGCACACAGTTTAGAATGTTGACTCCACTATTCCTACATGCCCTAGAAACAGCCAGCAGACTAACGTGATCTCAAAACTTTCATTGTTCAGTTCAGTTTAGTTTATTGTCATGCGTACCGAGGTATAGTGAAAAGCTTTTTGTTGCATGTTAACCAATCAGCAGAAAGATAATACATGATTACAATCAATCCATTTACAGCATATAAATACATGATAAGCGATTAATGTTTAGTGCAAGGTAAAGCCAGCAAGGTTTGGTCAAGAATTGTCCAAGGGACATCAAAGAGAAAGGTAGTAGTTCTGCACTGCTCTCTGGTTGTGGTAGGATGATTCCGTTGCCTGATAACAGCTGGGAAGAAACTGTCCCCAAATGTGGTGGTGTGAGTTTTCACATTTCCCACCTTTTGCCTGATGAAAGAGGGGAGAAGAGGGAGTGGCCAGGGTGAAAGTCGTCCTTGATTATGCTGCTGGCCTTGCCGAGGCAGCGTGAGGTATAAATTGAGTCAATAGAAGGGAGGTTGGTTTGTGTGATGGTCTGGGCTGGGTCCACACTTTGCTGCAATTACTTACAAGTCCTGGATGGAGCTGTTCCCAAACCAAGCTGTGATGCATCCTGATAAAATGTTTTCTATGGTGCACCTGTAGATTGTATTGTAGTTAATATATTTATAACTGTACATTTTGCTCTAATTTTATAACATCAAATGTTAGCTTTGTGTAGCAGCTTATTGAAATTATAAAATGAGTCTTTAAGATTTAAAAGTGTTGCAAATTAACTGGCATCCATTCATTACGATTTTTTGTGTGTTTTAATAACTTAGAGCAGATCTGCAATGCTGCTATTAATTAGTTAACTTGAGGCACAAATCCAAAATTTGCTGTTGGCTGGAAAATCTGCTACAAAGCACAATTTATTCCAGTATTACATCATTGAAATTGGATTTCTCCATGAGTGGAGATTGACAAAGACAATATCAGGCTGCTTGGCGTTAATCAAAATATGTAGCTGGGTACCGAGCCAGCTTGCAATCCCGGTATGATTTTAGAGAATGCTGTGTGTAAACTTCCATGTACCTGTGCAAACGGTGCTGTCTGTACAGAGTTTGTACATTTTTCCAAGTCATCAATGAATTGTACAATTGTATCATGATGTTCCAACCTTTGTACTCATTATCCTTCCCGAGAAGCCAAACACCTTCTTCACCATCCTATCCACCTGACTCGCTCATTTTGAGGGAAACATGCACTCCTTGCTTTGTGCTAAGTGTCCACAGCATATGTCAGCATTCTTATGTTAAAGAATGTGGTCTTAAGAGGCACCACACAAAATGGATGTCAAAGCTATTCTCAACTATTGTTTTAAGTGGCAGCCAATTCAAGTACTGTATTACCACTTTATGCATAAAGGAATTGGAATGATACCAATCTACCATAAAATGTGTTGGTTAAATTGTTTTTGTTTGCCTGTGTATTCATTAACTTATAAACGTGGAGAGCTTTACAAAACTGATCAATGTTCCCTGACTGTAGCACAAGTTAACAACTGATAAATTAGTCCTTTCAGAATGCCAGTTTGTACCACGCCTTTATTTACTGGACACCAACTGCTTCTGGCGAGGCAACAATGCCCTCTTGCTTATTCCATTGAAAGAAGAATGCAAGAGACAAATGTGCAAGTGTTCCTTTCATTCAACTCAATTTCTAAGAGACAACTCAGACAAGAAATTGGACCCATGCCCAGAATGTGCAGCGGGTCAAAGAGGTAACAACGTTGCATGCCATTTCTGGCAGGCCGAGGCCATCTGTAGTGTTTATGTAGGCATGCCAGACGAAGCCTGTACAGCACCATGGAATAAGTAGCAATTCCAGGTTGTTCTGAGGAGACTAATTTAGAGAGGTTCCACAAGGTTTCAGGAGAGAGTCAGATTTAGCTCAGAGTTAAAGGAATCAAGGGATATGGGGAAAAAGCAGGAACGGGGTACTGATTTTAGATGATCAGCCGTGGTCATATTGAATGTCGGTGCTGGCTCGAAGGGACAAATGGCCTACTCTTCCCCCTATTTTTCTGTTTCTATGTTTCTAATCCATAAGGTGGTCTATCGCCAGCTAAACGTCTACCTATTAGCATCTGCCCTCCTATTCAACCCACTCAACGGGCCGCTAAAGAGACAGTCAATCAGTCTAATCATCATCGTGACAATAGAGAAAAGATGCACTCGGCAAACTTCACTAAAGTTACGATCGGAAGTCTGTGCTGCGCTCATGTTTTGAGAGATCCTCAAAATGGCAGGCACAAATGTTTTTTTCACATATTATTTGGCACTAATTGTTTCATCACACCCACTGTGGCATTAAACTGCATGGATTGAAAATCAGAGACTGCACACTTAAGGAACAAATTATTTCTTGATTCACATAGATCGCATGTATTCACAGGATTGTTGGATGACAACAAAATGTGGACACTCGACTAGCCAATTAGTTGCCAGAGCGATGCGACGTCAAGCTCTTTTCAATGAGGAACATGATAAACATGTTTCCTTTGGTAAATGTGATTACATTAGCACTGAGGAATGATAAATAACTGAAAACTTTATTCATTCATTTTCCAAGGGCAGCATTTACTGCCAATCCTTTAATTGTCCCAACGCCTAAGGGGCGGCACAGTGGCGTGGCGGGTAGAGCCGCTGTCTGACAGCACCAGAGTCCTGGATTCGACCCTGACCTCGGGTGCTGCCTGTGTGGAGTTTGCATGTTCTCCCTGTGATCACGATGGTTTTCTTTGGGTGCTCCCATTTCCTCCCACATACCAAAGACGTGCGGGTTTGTAAGTTAACGAGGATAATAGCAGAAATATGCAGATAACCAGATCAGGAAAGAATAAACAGGTGGATCACTTTCCTCTTGAGAAAGGTAGGCGGAAGGGTAGTGTAATAAGGGACTTTAAAGGGATTTTGCTTGGATGCTGATGGAGCAGATTTTAAAGGTGATACCCAGAAGATGTAAGACAGTCATTGGGAAATCTAACAGTGGATTCAGAAGAAACTTCTTTACCCAAGGAGTGGTAAGAATCCTTGTGGAACAGAGAGCGCTTGGAGATAGTAGTAAAGGTACCTGTAAGGGGAAGCCACTGGGGGCTATGAGGAATAAAGCAAAAGAGGGTTACACCAAAAGATTTAGAGGAAGATGAACTGTAGCAGGCCAGCATTGTATGGCTGTAGCAAATACACTGTTGTTGTGTCTGAGTTTCTATGTCATCAAATGTCATGTTGTGAGATTTAAAAAATAAACTCTCTCCTCTTGCGCAATGAGGAATTTAATACAGAATGCAAATAAATTCTGTCTCCTAATTGCATGGTAATGCAGCATTTCCAAATGCTTCACAATTCTGGACTGGACTGCAATTGTATTAATTTGCCTTGTGCAAGAAAATTTAAGTCTCTGCTATTATGAAGTTTAAAATAATAAAAGGCTTTAAATTTGAAAATTATCCAGTGGAAGCTTTTTTTTTATTGGCCTGATTGTTTTGTTAATTTTTCCATTTGTGCATTGCACAAAACAAAATCTATGCCGAAGTGTAAGAGTTTCCAGAATATTAAGATCTCTGCCAAATGGTTTCTGGCTGAAATGTGTTTTTCTGTAAAAGGTGATTGACTTCAGAGGGATTCAGAAGAATATGTCAAGTGCAGCCAAGATTCTCATCTTTCATTAAATGGTAAATGGTGTGGAAAATGTTTAATTTGAGTCCAGATATTGTTCTGCAGAAACCCGATCTGAAAATCCTGATTTGAATTAGTCACTGAACCTGATCTGCAAGAGTCATCAGCACTAACGGTGCCACTGCACATGGAGTGCACTAGAATAATGGCCCATGTACTTAGGGCACAGGCCCATTAATCTAGTGGCTCCTGAGCAGGTTGAGTTATGGTCATCTCACCATTGAATTGGGAAAATCCTCCTATTGGTTTTACCCTCAAGATGAAGGAACAAATAACATCAATTTCTACCTCACAGTGTCCTTACAAAATAAATTAGGTCCGCTATCAATACCATCAAATTCACAACAGAAAGTTTAAAGAGCAACAAACATTAGATTTTGCACTCTGCATGTTAGTTCCAATCAAAGATTTGACTGTCATTTAAATATACGTTGTGGATCTCAGGTTGGATTAGTCAATAAATGCCCAATTTCTTTAGTTTCAATTTTAGTTTTTAGTTTTAGAGATAAAGTGCGGAAACAGGCCCTTTGGCTCACCGAGTCCATGCCAACCAGCGATCCCTGTACACTAGCACTATCCTACACACTAGGGACACTTTACAATTTCTACCGAAGCTAAATTAACCTCCAACCTGTACGTCTTTGGAGTGGGGGAGGAAACCGTGGCTGCCCGGGGAAATCCCATGCAGTCACGGGGAGAACGTACAAAGTCCGTATAGACAGCACCCCTAGTCAGGATCAAACCCGGGTCTCTGGCATTGCAAGGTAGCAAATCTACCACTGCGCCACTGTGCCGCATTCCTACACCGTCCTGTACGAGTTCTCAGAATGTAAAGATCTATGCCAAATGGTGTCTAGCCGATATGCCTTTCTCCTTAAAGGCTGATTGACCTGTTGTAACTCATTATTACTTCAGGGATGATAGATCTTTTGATATTAAAGAAATCAAGGGATATGGGATTAGTGCAGGAAAGTGGGGCTGTGGCCAAAGACCAGCCATGATATAAATGAATGGATGGAACAGCTCTACTGCTGCTTCTGTTTCTTGTGTTCTGAGTATGAGATGGTTTCTGTATCTGTTGCGTACAAGGTTTCCTTGCCTTGATTCTCTAGTTGTTAGCAGCCGTTGTGGGGGCTAGCAATGGGCTTGAATGTGTGCTTCTCAGGTATGATGTTCTATCCTTCCTGCCACAATTTTCTGGCAACCTCACTTTTTGTAAACTTGAACTCAACCTTACCTCTGCTCCAGTTCCCCCTATCACTTTACAATATAGAGAGCTTTTGGTAATCCTTTCTGCAGGAGAAAATACGATCTTAGGAAGGAGCTTAGCACAAAAAATAAAAGTGAAAAATAACTTGCAATACAACTAACACAGGGGTGTCCTGGATATAGACCATTCATGTTCTTTGCACAGTAGGTTAGATAAGTGAAAAGAACGTGCATGGTGTATAGTAGTCAATTAGAACGTAGGAAATTAACCCAAAGTATTCTATAGAAACAATATAAGCAAATTCAGACAACAGGGCAAAGGACATTAGGAGAGGCAACTGAAGGCTTTGTCAAGGAAGTCGGTTGTAAGGCAATTTTAAGGGAAGAGAGCCAGAGAAGTAAAGCATTCAGTGAGAGATTACCAGAGCATGAAGCGTGAATGGATGATCACCAGTACTGAGGAAAGGGTTCACATGGAGGTACAGGGATCTAGAATCAGAGGGATGGGGGGTCTTAGTGGCGTGGTCAGCAGGGATGGAAGATGAGATGGGTAGGGGAAAGGTAATAAACAATTTATAAGCAAGGATGTAATTTTTAAATCTGAGGCATTGCAACTTGGGATCCAGTGTAAGAAAGAAAGAAGGGAACCTTCCTCTAACATGGTCTCAGGATACCAGAAAACACTGTACCAGCAATGGAAAACCTGTGCATTTAATCACAGTTGCAGCATGGGAAACAGATAGCTATTTTGGTCTCAGAAAACTACCACAAAGTGGTAGAATGATGGACTCTCACTGATATAAAGCATGGGATGAAGAATATTGCAGAAGACAAAGTGTATAGCTGTCCTACTCGTCCTCTATATGCATCTGAGAATTCAGTGCCATGCTTCGATTCCCCATTGCTGCAGCAGCAGAACTTCAGCTATGTCAAAATCCAATGATTTGCATAGTTAAATCACTGGACCAATTGTTTACAGATAGCGAGGAGTGGACTACCAAACAAGAGGACATTCGACACAAAGTGCTGGAGTAACTCAGCGGGTCAGGCATTATCTCTGGAGAACATGGATAGGTAACGATTAGGGTCAGGACCCTTATTCAAACCCATCCTATCTATCCATGTTCTCCAGAGATGCTGCCTCGTCCAATGAGTTACTCCAATACTTTGTGCCCTTTTTAAACCAGTCTGTAAAAGAGCATAAGTCTTTCCTGGAGGATATACGAGCCTGTAGATGAAGCAGAAATGGTCGCGATAGCAAACAGGCTGAGGGCGGATTAGAGACTGACCATATTTGAGATTGAAGTAGATGGTCCTCATGATGAAACAATGCCTGATCCTGCATTGGTTTATGTCTGCCAAGTCCAGTTCAGTCGAAGACTATGAGTGAAATATATTTAAACTGCACGCTTCAATCTTGGCATGCCCAGAATTGTTCTATTGCCAGTTGATATTTTTTGATGAATGCAAACACTTGTAATCCAGACATCCACAGCAGCCAATGTACACGCAGCTAAATGACACAAACAGCAAATGAGATAAATAGATTTGACGGAGTTATTTGAGGAATACGTGCTTTTATTGGGCTATTGGACATTTACCATTATTTTGAGAGAGATACGAGTCCCTGGAGGCAAGCAGATCCAAAGGATGAAGTTTATACCAAAATTCATCATCTCACACTTGTATTCAAATTTCAAATGTCCTACACTGCTTTTTCTCTTTCAAAACACTTCACAGCTAATGAATTGCTTTTAAAGGCAAATGGTGCAGCCAATTGGTGCTCAGCAAGATCTGGCAATAAACAGATGAGGTAAAACGCCAGTTAATTTAGATTAGTTCAGTTTTTTGTTTAAAGGTACAGTGCAGAAACAGGCTCTTCGGCCCACCGATTCCAAGCCAACCAGCGATCACCCCATATACAATCACTTTCCTGCATTATCCTGCACACTATGGACAATTTACAATTTTACAGAAGCCAATTAATCTACAAACCCGCATGTCTTTGGAGCGTGGGAGGAAACCGGAGCACCGGGAGAAAAATCACGTGGTCACAGGGAGAACGTACAAACTGCACCACTATCCCGAAATTGAAAATTAAAGAGTTTTTTTTAATTGCAGATGGTGGAAATACAAAATCCAAAGACAATTCTTCAACCTAAAATTGTTAACAACGGCAGGAACAGGTTACTGATTGTGAATGATCAGCCATGGTCACATTGAATGGCGGTGCTGGCTCGAAGGGCCGAATAGCCTACTCCTGCACCTATTATCTATTGTCTATTGTCTATTGTCTTTTCACAGGTTGCTGCCTGGCCTGCAAAATATTTGCACATCTTTCTAATTTTATACATGTTAAACTTCTTTCTTAGCATTGTTAAAGTGTAAGGTTTCCTCCTGCTGTCTGTGCCTTGGGATCTTGCCTATTCACCTGAACAGGATTTCACTTAGAGGCGGCACAGTGGCACAGCAGTAGAGTTGCTGCCTTACAACGCCAGAGACCTGGGTTCGATTCTGGCTATCAAAGCTGAACAAATGAATGAAAGATATGCAAAAAAAAATAACGATGATCAAGGAAACGGTCCATAGTTGGCTGTGGACTAGGTGATGACGAGTTATACAGGCAATGAAAGTAAACAGGATGACAGTGAAACTAGTACAATGACTAGAGTGGGGGAGGGACAGAGAGAGAGGGAGAATGCAAAAGTTGCTTGAAGTAAGAGAAGTAACTAGCCCTCAGCCAACAATGGACTGTTTCCTCAAACATCATTACTTTTTTGCAAATCATTCATTCATTTGTTCAAAATCTCTCTATATCTCTCATTGCCTTTTCCCCTGACTCTCAGTCTAAAGAAGGTCTCGACCCAAAACGGAGATGCCATCCGGAGATGTTGCCTGACCCGCTGAGTTACTCCAACTTTTTGTATCTATCTTCGGTTTAAACCAGCATCTGCAGTTCCTTCCTGACAAAATCAAAACACTGGGAACGCCAGAACCTGCAGATGCTGGAATCATAAGCAAAACACAAAATGCTGGAGGAACTCAGAGGGTCAGGCAGAGCGATCTTCAGAGCGAATGGACAGGCGACGTTTTGGGTTGGCACCCTTCTTCACACTACAAAATTAAAAGTCTGTTCTATTTCAAAAGTGTTACTGTGTTGAATGATCGAATTCAACAGAATATTCCTTCTATGCCAAAGCAAATGATTTAATTTTGACAAACTGAAAAATTGAAGCATTGAGGGCAAAACTCTTGATGTGGAAACCAAACCCAGCATTAACACTCTCAAAGGCTGCAATTTCTTTCATGTTGTTGGATCATCTGTAAACGTAAACAGTTCATAAATCTTGGAACCTACGCAGTTTTCCACTTGAACTGAATTTCGCCACCAGCTACTTACTTGTTGCTTTAAAGTTTTACTGTGCACAAGCTCTAGGTTAGCTCTAAACAATTAAGTCATTGGGTGGTGACAAATGGAACTCTGCCCTGGTCAGTACTTTGCCAAAAGAACACAATGTTAAATGACATATATGCCCAGAAATGTTCTGGAATTTAATCAGCTGGAACCAGCTTCACATGTGGAGATTAAAGGATGGAGAGCTCTACGTTTACATATAAAAGTAACTGTTAAAGCCCTGGTTTTATTCAGTAGAAGCGCCAAGTTATTAATCAGAGTTGGGTACTCAGTACTGCAGTGTAGCTACTCTGACAGACTACATGTAGCTCCCCAATGGAATCACTGAATAAAGTGGGGAATATGGGCAATATAATTAAGTGGACAACGAGGACTGAAATAAAGAAGCTGTTACTATTGGCAACATAGATACATGAATCAGTGGCATTCCCTTTCACTAACATTATGTGCTTCACCAATCTTCATCAATTCACCAAGATCTTGACTTGATCCTTGCTCTTTTAGAAGGCTGCAGCTAATCAAACAGAGCTATTTAAAAGCTTATTAAAAGTAGAATTGTCCCCAATTAAATTATTCTTACGGCAGACTTTTAGAATATAATTCCCAATTGCCTACTGTGATTTTTTTTTTAAGCTGTCAAAACCTTCACGAAGTGCCTTCAATGAGCTTTATATAATTTCTGAGGGGTTTCCTCAATAGTTCTGCCATAGTTATGATGAACAATAGAGTAAAACCCCACTGTAATTAATGATGTTGCTATTTTACTGAATGGAAGCAATCTTCTACGTGTGGGCAAAACCAAAGATCTTTAGAGAGATTTGATCGTGTTGCAATTGATCCCAAGAGTGTACTATATTAAAGTCTATTTTAAGGTCAGAAATTCATATCACATCTCCAAAGATTATGGATTTACATGAAGATTGACATTCAAACCTACTGACAAGAATGTGAAGTTCTTTGTCAGTTTGCTAATTATCGCAGTCATTGTATTAAAAATTTCCACTTCAATGCGGCTAATATTCAATTACTTGTAACGTTCTCATTAATTGCTAATTACACGAGAGACAATTCCTTATGAAATGATATATGAAGAGAAATCTAAATGGAGAGAGTGATTCCTTTTTTATTCATGTTATATGGAAATTGCTGTCAATGCGGCATTCAATGGACATATCTAATTGCCTTTGGGGAAATGGCGATAAGTTGTCTTGATAGACCACTAGAGTCTGTATGGGGAAAGTAATTCCAAAGTGCTACAAAGGAGGAGTTCAGAATTTTTATATATGAAAGTTTGATATTGTATTTCCAAATCAGGATGGTGATTAGGAAACAAAGAATTGCAAAAGCTGATTAATACACAAAAGGACCCAAAGTGCTGGAATAACAGCAGGTCAGTCTGAAGAAGTGCTTCAACATGAAATGTCACCTACCCATGTTCTCTTGAGATGCTGCCTGACCTGCTGAGTTACTCCAGCACTTTGGGTCCTCCAGGGTGGTGATTATCTTGGAGGGGTACGTGCCGTTATTCCTATTCACTTTCTTCCCCTCTTCCTTTACATGCAGTAATAGTCATAGATTTGGTAGGCACTATTGAAAGATCCTTTGCGAGATGGTTCAGCGAATTTTGTAGATGGTTCACAATGCAACCACTGTGCACAAGTGGTGGGGGGGATTGTCAGGATCTCTGGCAATGTAAGGCAGTGACTCCACCATTGTGCCACTGTGCCACCCAGAATGCTGTGCAATCATTGCTGTTTCTAACCTTACAATGGAGAATAGGAAATAGGTGAGACTTTGGTGGATGGTTTGTCCAAGATACAACCCTGAGGAGCATCTGCAGTCTACTCTGCAGTGATTCGCCTCCAATAACAAGAAGGGGCTTTCTTTCTACTATTTTTTTACTTCAATTTATCAGCTTTAGCAGAGCTGCTGTATTTGTCCAAGTGCTGACTTAACGTCAGGGGCAATCATCTTATCTCACCTCTGCAATTCGGGTCTATCTTCTGTTTGAACCCAAGCGGTATTGAACTCGTGGACCTCGGTGAACTCAAACTCAGCACCCAGTGAACAAGGCATTGGTGGTAAATGGTGATGAGCAGAAATAAAAAGTGGATTGTGGATTTGCTATCACCCACTTAATATAAATTGCAAAGTCAAAACTAGTCTCATCTGTTGATCTCCATAATGAGGCATCTTAATGATACTAAACATCTCCCTGCAATCTGTAGTCTTAACTTGTCTGCACATTTTAATTCTGATTCCTTTTAAAGGCATCAATTGATGCTGAATAGGCTTCTTTTGTGGACTTTATTCCTGAATGTTGTTTTCTTACAAAAAAAAAACACAAAAAAGGTTAGCAACTAAAATGCTGAGGTAAATGTCTTGCCACTCACATATATTTTACTCTGGGTAAGAAAATAAGTAGTTTGGTATACAATTAATGTGGAATTAACCTGTTCAATGCCACCTCCAAGTATACTCGGGTCATGGCCCATAGTGAAACACAAAACTTGGCAGTGAACAGGTTAATTCATTGGAAGCCAGCTAACCTTAACCTCATCTGTTATCCCATAACAGACCCATAAGACATAAGAGCTGAATTGGAAATTGAGCAGTTTGAGCCCTGGTTGTGTTCTTTCTACCAGCAAGAGTTCAAATTGCTACCATGTGTAGAAAGGAACAGCAGAAACTGGTTTATACCATAGATAGACATAAAGTGCTGGAGTAACTCATCGGGCCAGGTAGCATCTCTGGAGAAAAAAGTTATTTTCTAGAGCTGCTGCCTGACCCACTGAGTTACTCCAGCACTTTGTGTCTATCTTCAGATTGCCACCAAACAGTTTACACATCATCCAAGCCTCAGGAATCACATTAGGTCTCCTGCTGATTGGATAAGAATTAATTAAACAACAGTTTGCATCCTATTGCAACAGACTTTTATAGAAGTACTTGATAAAAATCCTCTCACCAAGTTGTTACCTCTGGAGAGCATGACCTGGGTTAAGAATTCTCACCATGTCTGCTTACAAGGAGGAATTGCCCACTGACAAAGTACTGGAGCCAAGTGTGGATTCTTAGACCCTGGGTAGGGCTGATATTATTATAAAGCATGACCGAGCAGCGACAGATGGTAATTTCATATCAGTTCTAAAAAAAGATGAACAAAATGTTCCGTATGAAACTCCTTTGGGGGCAGTGTTAATATTTAGGGAACAAGTGAGTACGTGTTCACTACAAACTAATATTGGATGAAAACCTCGTGTGCTGGGATATAACCATACTGCTCAATGACCTGATTCTGTAGTGCACGCTAACAAAGTTGTCAGTGTGTTATGACTAGTTTGATCCAAAAATTCACATTGGGAGACATGAGCCTTCTTGTTTATATTAATGGAATTGATTGATGGAAGAATATGGCAACAGGCCCTTAAGCTCACCAAGTCCACGCTAACCATCAATTACCCGTTGACACAAGTTCTATGATAACCCATTTTCACATCTACTTCCTACACAAGGTACAATTTACAGAGGCCAATTAACCTACAAACTGTTTGGGATGTGGGATGTGGCACATCTTTGGGGTGTGGGGAGGATACCGGAGCACCCGGAGGAAACCCACACAGTCTCAGAAAGAGCATGCAAACTCCACATAGACAGCAGCCAAGATCCGGATCGAACCTGGGTCTCTGATGCTGTGAGGTAGCTGCACTATCCGTTGTGCCACTATGCCACGTAAGAGCCTGGAGATTTCTTGTTTATATGTGAACTGAATAAAATTGAAGAAAATAAGCAACCAACTTACTACAATGCAGTTCATCTTGCAAAAATACTGAATTATCATTGGTGAAAGGCTAGCATATAATTAATATTTTACAGAAGTTATTAAAAAAACAGATGCCACTTAAATTGTCATGGAGGAATTGAAATGAACTGAAAAGTAAGTATCAACCTTAGCCATTTTGGACACGTGAGACATAGCATGGCCCGAGCTAACCTGAAGAGAGGCATCAGAGAGGCCAAATTAGACTACAGGAGGAAGATAGAGGACCACCTGGACAGTAACAACAGCAGGCAGGTGTGGCAGGGGATCCAGTATCTAACCAACTATAAGACCAACCTTGGAGCTGCTGAAGGTGACGCCTCGTTGGCAGAGGAGCTGAACCTCTTCTTTGCTCGCTTTGAAGTGGAGCCACCCGAGACAGCCATATCACACCACATGGTCCACAGCAGCCTAACCCTCAAGATAGAGGAGCATGAGGTGAGGCGCACGCTGCGGGCCATCAATCCAAGGAAGGCTACTGGACCCGACGGCGTCTCTGGACGCGTGCTGAAGGACTGCGCTGACCAGCTGGCTGGAGTCTGTACGAGGATTTTCAACCAGTCTCTGGCCCAGTCCACTGTTCCATCCTGTCTGAAGTCCGCAATCATAGTCCCCTTGCCCAAAAAACCCCACATTTCCAGCCTCAACGACTACCGGCCAGTCGCACTCACACCAGTGGTGATGAAGTGTTTTGAAAAACTGGTCCGGGGTCATATCACATCACTCCTGCCCCGAAGCTTTGACCCCCACCAGTTTGCGTACAGAGCGAATAGATCCACAGAGGACGCTATAGCCACAGCCCTCCATGCTGCACTGTTCCACCTGGAGCAGCCGGGGAGCTACGTGCGGATGCTCTTTGTGGACTACAGCTCTGCCTTTAATACAATCCTTCCCCATAAACTGGTGGACAAACTGGGGGACTTGGGACTTCCACACTCCACCTGCATGTGGATAAATAGCTTCCTGTCAGCTCGCAGCCAGAGAGTCAGAGTGGGCCATCACACATCCACGGCCCTCAGCCTCAGTACCGGCTCTCCACAGGGCTGCGTGCTGAGCCCCCTGCTCTACACCATCTATACACATGACTGCACCCCCGCCCACCACAGCAACACCATTGTCAAATTTGCGGATGACACTACGGTGGTGGGACTCATCACCGGGGGGGACGAGTACGCCTACCGGGATGAGGCGGAGCAGCTGACAGTGTGGTGTGGAGAAAATAACCTGCTCCTCAACACCTTAAAGACAAAGGAAATAATAATAGACTTCAGAAAGAATAAAACGGACATGGTACCATTAACTATCAGAGGGGACTGTGTGGAGAGGGTGGCGGATTTCCGCTTCCTGGGAATCCATATTGAGGAGGACCTGACGTGGAGCGTGAACACCTCTGCGCTGCTGAAAAAGGTCCAGCAGAGACTGCACTTCCTGAGGGTGCTCAGGAAGAATAACATCACTCAGAGACTGCTGTTGTCCTTTTATCGGTGCTACATTGAGAGCATCCTAACATACTGTGTATGCGTATGGTACACCAGCTGCACAGCGGCTCAGAGGAAAGCGCTCCAGAGGGCCATTGACAACGCCCAGAGGATTGTCGGCTGCCCTCTACTTACCTTGGAGGACTTACACAGTTCCCGCTGCATCAAAAAATCCCAGAGTATTATAAAGGACATTTCCCATCCCGGACACTCCCTGTTTGAACTGTTACCGTCAGGCAGACGGTACAGATCTACAAGGACAAGGACAAACAGACTTAAAAATAGTTTTTACCCCACTGCTATAAAGGCACTAAATGTAGCCGCCAAGGAACGCAGGGGCGATACATAATAAGAGACTGTGAAATCGACAGAAGGATGTAGGGTTGGGTGTTTATGCGTGCTATTTTCATGATATTTATTTTAGTTGTTTATCTTTTTTAAAATATTTTACCTTGTATGTATCGTTAGCTTTTAGAAATGTTTGAATGGTGCACTGACTGGCTGACATTTTACAATTTCGTTGTACATGGCTCATGTTACAATGACAATAAAGGAACTATTCTATGCTATTGCACGACTCCTGAGACCCCAAAACAAATGGATTTTTCCCACTTTTCCTTTGAAACAAGTTCAACCAATTACATTTTATTGACCAACAATAACACAAAGCACATTATATGAAATAATAAGTGTCCAGGAAGGAACTGCAGATGCTGGTTTACACCAAAGATAGACACAAAATGCTGGAGTAACTCAGTGGGTGAGGCAGCATCTCTGGAGAAATGGAATAGGTGACGTTTCGGATTGAGACTTCTTCTTTTGTGTCTATCTTTGGTCTGTCAGAAGAAGGACTTATGCCAACATGCCAAAAACGATGCTGGTTCAGCATGAATAATCACTCTTCATACTGAAATGATCACTTTCCCATGGGGAGAAACAATGTCCATTCTGATTGCACTTCTAGTGCTATTATGGTGAGAGGGGAAAGATTTAATAGGAACCTGAAGGGTAACGTTTTTGGTGGTGGGTGTATGGAACAAGTTTCCAGAGGAGTTAGTTGAGGCTGGTACTATCATAATATTTAAGACACATTTGGACAGGTACTTAGGATGGGTTTAGAGGGATATGGGCCAAGCGCGGGCAAATGTGATTAGTGTAGATGGGATATGCTGGTCAGCATGGACAAGTTGGGCTGAAGGGCCTGTTTCCCTGTTTCCATGTAGTTCCATGAGTGACTAGGCTTGTATACGCTGGAATTTAGAAGGATGAGAGGGAATCTTATTGAAACATATAAGATTATTAAGGGATTGGACACGTTAGAGGCAGGAAACATGTTCCCAATGTTGGGGGAGTCCAGAACCAGGGGCCACAGTTTAAGAATAAGGGGTACACCATTTAGTACGGAGATGGGGAAAACCTTCAGTCAGAGAGTTGTAAAACTGTAAAACTGTAAAACTGTGGGATTCTCTACGGGGTACTGATTGTGAATGATCAGCCATGATCACATTGAATTGCGGTGCTGGCTCGAAGGGCCGAATGGCCTACTCCTACACCTATTGTCTATTGTCTATAGAACAGTATGTTCTGTGACATTGGAATTTCTAAAGTGTGGAATTTCTTGCATAGTGACTATCTTTTCTTATGTCAATGAATGTTCTGGCCTTGTTTGTAAGGGTTGCAAATCGAATGCTCAGTGTTATACGCAAACGTTAACAACCCAAAACAGATTCATGGTCCTAATCTGAAATATTATGAGTAGTAAGCATCACCTACAGTACCAAGACATGACTCAATTGTTGCTGTTGCTTAGTTGTTTGTCTCTTGAAGGCATACAAAATGACAACTATCTTCTCCGTTCATGACTTTGGAGTCTATTTTTGTAAGTATTAGGGATTTTTACATTGATGAGGTGCCAATTGGAAAACAGCAATCTTGGCTTAACTATACGTCTAGACATTGTCAACACAAAATCTTGTTTCTGACATCTCATTTACTCTGGCTTTGAACTCGGCAAAATAATTTTGCTAAATTTTTGTTTGCCATTGACCCAAAAAGAATAGTTAGACCAGATGGTGCAACCAATCATCTTATGTAATAACTTCACACAAAGGGTGGTGGGTGAATGGAATGAGTGCCAGAGGCGGTAGTTGAGGCAGGGACTATTGGTACATTTAAGAAACAATTTGATAGGTACAAGGATAGGACAGGTTTAGAGGGATATGGGCCAAACACAGGTAGGTGGGACTAGTGTACTGTGCATTCTGAAAATATTCAGATCCCTTCACTTGTTCCACATTTTGTTACGTTACAGCCTTATTTTAAAATGGATTAAAATCTTTTTTTTTTAATCATCAATCTACACACAATACCCCAGAATGAAGAAGCAAAAAGAGGTGTTCAGAAATTTTTGCAAAGTAATTAAAAAGAAATAACTGAAATATCACAATAACATAAGTATTCAGACCCTTTGCTTTGACACTCAAAATTGAGCTTAGGTTCATCCTATTTCCATTGATTATCCTTGAGATGTTTCTACAATTTGATTGGAGTCCACCAGTGGTAAATTAAATTGATTGGACATGATTTGGAAAGGCACACACCTGTCTAAAAAGAACCTGACGGTCACTCTGACAGAGCTCCAGAGTTCCTCTGTGAAGATGGGAGAAACCTTCCAGAAGAACAACTATACCAGCAGCACTCCACCAATCAAGCCTTTATGGTAGAGTGGCCAGGCGGAAGCCACTCCTCAGTAAAAGGCACATGACAGCCCGCTTGGAGTTTGCCAAAAGGCACCTAAAGGACTCTCAGACCATGAGAAACAAGATTCTCTGGTCTGATGAAACCAGGATTGAACTCTTTGGCCTGAATGCCAAGCAGCATCGCTCATCACCTGGCCAATACCATACCTACGGTGAAGCATGGTGGTGGCAGCATCATGCTGTGGGGATGTTTTTCAGCGGCAGGAACTGGGAGATTAGTCAGGATCGAGGGAAAGATGAACGGAGCAAAGTACAGAGAAATCCTTGATGAAAACCTGCTCCAGAGCATTCTGGACCTCAGACTGGGGCGGAGGTTCACCTTCCAACAGGACAACGACCCTTAGCACACAGCCAAGACAATGTAGGAGTAGCTTTGTGACAAGTCTGTGAATGTCCTTGAGTGACCCAGCCAGAGCCCGGACTTGAACCCGATCAAACATCTCTGGAGGGACCTGAAAATAGCTGTGCATCGACGCTCCCCATCCAACCTGACAGAGCCTGAGAGGATCTGCAGAGAAGAATGGGAGAAATTACCCAAATACAGGTGTGTCAAGCTTGTCGTGTCATACCCAAGAAGACTTGAGGCTGTAATCGCTGCCAAAGGTGCCTCAATAAAGTACTGAGTAAAGGGTCTGAATACTTATGTAAATGTGATATTTCAATTATTTCTTTTTAATTACTTTGCAAAAATTTCTAAACACCTGTTTTTGCTTTTTTATTATGGGGTATTGTGTGTAGATTGATGTTAAAAAACCCCAATTTAATCCATTTTAAAATAAGGCTGTAACGTAACAAAATGTGGAAAAAGTGATAGGGACTGAATACTTTCTGAATGCACTGTAGATGGGACATATTGGTTGGTGTGGGAAAGTTGGGGTGAATGGCCCGTTTCCATGCTGTATGACTCTATGACTCAATGAACTTTTCTGGAAATTACAAACAAGCTGTATTATGAATTGTATTTCAATAAAGGCTTATTACCAACACAGAAATAAACCACACTTTGACAACATTTTGATATGTTTTTTGGAGGCGTTAATACATTAAGGGAGAATTTTAAAAAACAAGTTATCTTTTGGTCAGGACTTTAGAAACATTTTCAAATGATTTGCACTTGTTGAATGTTCAGGCTTAGCAAGGCGTGTTGGGTCAGCAATTTGGAAACATGTCCTGTGATTTAATTTACTTCCTACTGTTCTATTTTTATTTTGCTCTGATTAGCTAAAGTAACTTTCAACCTACCATTAAAAAGCGATAGACACAAAATGCTGGAGTAACTATGCAGGTCAAGAAGCATCTCTGGAGAAAGTGGATAGGCGATGTTTCAGGTCGAGACTCTTATTCTTCTTCTTTTGTGTCTAACTTTGGTATAACACCACCTATCCATGTTCTCCAGAGATACTGCCTGACCAGTCGAGTTACTCCAGCATTTTGTGCCTATCTTTGGTATAAACATCTTCTGAAGTTCCTTGTTGCATTATAAAGTGATTTTTGTTTAATAATCTAAAGACTAGAGCATTTCTTTCCGATAAGTCCCAGAGCCTCAGCTATGCCTTGCTGTCCATGATCTGTGTAACAAAGGGTTTATATCTGATAATAGAGAGGCTCTTAAGGTACACCTCAATTTGTACTGGTAGGGTGTCAACTCTCTCAATGCAAAAGTGCTCGGGAGTGCCAAACGACTCATTTTTCCAGCCCAGAGCCAGTGCATGATCTTTGCAGCACAAAGTGGTTGGATGTTAATTATCTGAGAAAGATTTCCAACAGTTTTTTAGGAAGTCATATGTATGCTTGAAAACTAAGAGTAATTATTGTCTTGGTCAACCTGCGCCCAGCCAGAGACAAACAACTGATCATGGGACTCGTGACAAAATTTACCCGGATCGATCTGCACCAAACCAGGGATCTCAAAGTGAATTCTATGAATTGTTGAGTAATCAAACGAGAATCAGCGAGCTCCTGGCTCAACAAAATTTCTCTTCCACCTTGCCCCCAATGGAAATTCCTAAATATAATGGTGATCCTTTGCGATACGAAACTTTCATAATAGTGTTTGAAGAAGAAACAGTTGATAAGAATGAAAAGTTATGAATTACTTTTGATTTGTGCTACTTTAATAAAGACCAATTAATCAAGAAACAGCATTTGGAAGATTCGTTTTTGTTATCTCAGAGTGTGGTGTGTGCGTAAGCTATACCTCCATTCCATCCCCGAGCAGTAATGGCTATCGAAGTTGGACTTTGAGAAGGTATAGAAACTGCCATTACATCTAAGTCGCAGTGGAACATAACTCAGCCAGGTGCATAGATCTACATGTAATACAGCACAGAGCTCAGGCATTAGTCTCCAAAATAGTTTTGACAACTTTGCAATGTTAGTCACAAAACAAGGAGATCTATTGAAAGAAAGCCTAGCAGATGATTTCAAACTGTTTTTTATTCCTCTAACTGCACCGTCTTTCTCCAAAGATAACGTGCACTACCACTGCCCAGTAGGTCATGAGCTTCAAAGCAGGGTTGAGATCTAGATCTTTAAGCATGTGATTAGTGGGAAGGGGGATGGGTGGGGGGTGGGGGGGGCACAATGCTCTGGGTAATTTTTATTTTTCCTCATCTCAGTCCAAAATGGCCTACCCCTTATTCTTAAACTGTGACCCCTGGTTTTGGACTCCCCCAACATCGGGAACATTTTTCCTGCATCTAGCCTGTCCAATCTTTAAGAATTTCATATGTTTCTATAAGGTCCCCTCTCATCCTTCTAAATTCCAGTGAATACAAATCCAGTCGACCCATTCTTTCATCATTTGTCAGTCCCGCCATCCTGGGAATTAACCTGGTGAACCTACACTGCACTCCCTCAATAGCAATTATATCCTTCCTCAAATTAGGAAACCAAAATTGCACACAATACTCCAAGTGAGATCTCACCAAGGCCCCTGTACAAATGCAGTAGGACCTCCTTGCTCCTAAACTCAAATCCTCTCACAATGAAGGCCAACATGCCATTGTCTTTCTTCACTGCCTGCTGTACCTGTATGCTTACTTTCAGTGATTGATGTGCAAGCACACCCAGGTCTCGTTGCTCCTCCCCTTTTCCTAATCTGACACCATTCAGACAATAATCTGCCTTTCTGTTCTTGCCACCAAAGTGGATAATCTCACATTTATCCACATTATGCTGCATCTGCCCACTCACCCAATCTATCCAAGTCACCCTGCAGCCTCATAGCATCTTCCTTGCAGCTCACACTGCCACCCAGCTTTGTGTCAACCGCAAACTTGAAGATGTCACATTTAATTTCCTCGTCTAAATCATTAATATATATTGTAAATAATTGGGGTCCCAGCACCGAGTCTTGCAGCACCCCACGAGTCACATCCATTCCATTCCAATGCTTTCCTCTACCATGAGTTCCAGCCAATGCAAATAGCTATTGAACTAATAAAAAGAGAATAGTAACCAAAATGACTGATCTTATAAATAATGTTTATTTTGACAAATAATGGGCTGGAATTGTGCTGCAAAGCACTAATTTTAGTTCATAAGCTTACACATATTTGAGGTAAATACCATGCTAGTAACAAAAATAGTCAAAAATATGTTGAGAAGCAAGGCGGAAAATAAACAGGCTGTGCTCTGTTCGCCAGGTTCCTAACTTGCATTTATCATGAAAACAATGAAAACGCTTTGGCACTTTTACTTTTAAGCTAAGTGGTGAATGCTGGTGTTTGTAATACTTTTCTGGCTGCGAACCATCCACAAGAATTTTTGATCAAAGTGGTTGGAGGAACTAACAATCCGCTCATTCACGCAGGCACCAGTAAAGAGAAATTCTTATGTGGCCAGTGTGTGCTGGGACTTTGATCCTCCTAAGGCTGGCAGCTTCCATCGGCATTCAGGGCAACCTTCGGTTGCTGAGAACCAATGTATGAAAAAGTCATACATGTTATCTGCCTCAGAAAAAAAGCTACACAAAGATAGATAATACAGCCAGTATTTCATTAGCAGCAGTCTTCGGTCAACACTCAACCTCTACAGATTGCTACAATTGAGTTTGTGGGCATCATGCTCAGCAAGATGCCTCAGCAATCTTGTCTTAAACTTGAGTTACATAGATTCCACAATGCGAAATATTTCCATGCACCTAAAATGAACAAGAATTACTTTGGACACTTCTAAAAGAACAAAGCTTTTACATCATATTCCCTATTTAGCTGCTGTGTTTGGTATTTTCTTCACTCATTCTTCACTCTCTGTTTTGTTAAGTATTTTCCACACTGGTTACGTGGGCACTGTGCGGCCGGCCTTGGCTATTTTGTTTACGAGGCTATAATTCATGATTTGTTGCTGACCAGTTCATTGTAAAATGCAGTGTTTCGGACATTCTCACAGCCTGCCGTGCGGTTTTTTTGCAATTCACACTTCCTATTCTTCTCACGTGACAGAAATCAAGAGCGGCAACTGTTTTGATTTTTCCTAAGCTGTTTGGGAACACAGAGACAATCTAAATACGCACCACTTTCCCAATTATGATGAGTTAATTCAGCACAGGCCAAGGAGCAGCTCCAGTTTCTTCCCACATTCTAAAAACATAAGGGTTGGTAGGTCCTTTGGGCACTGTGAATATTTCAATCTGGAAAAAGTTGATGTGAATTTGGGATAATAAAAAAAGGGATTCATGTAGGATTAAAATAAATGTATGGTTGGTGGTTGGCGTGGACTCGGGAGGCTAAAGGGTCAATTTCTACACTGCATGGGATCTATGGTGACTTGGTCGTTTGGATTCAGAACTGGCTTACTCGTAGAAGACAGGGGGTTGTGGTTATATATTCAGAATTATATAACAAGTAGCTCCTGCATTCCCTCCCCTCGCCTCTATCCCTCTTCACCTCTATTCTCCCCTCCTCATCCCAGTTGTCCTACCAGTTCCACTTGTATCCCTCTCATTATCACACCTTCCCCAGCTGAAACAATGGGCCATTATAGGCTCCACCCTTCCTGAGGTTGTCCTTTGCTGGCCCTGATTTGTCTGGCCTTTTCTCACCTGCCTAAACTACCTACTCTGGCAGCTCATTCCATTTACCCATCACCCTCTGAGTGAATGAGTTGCCCCTCAGGTTGATATTAAATCTTGCCTCTCTCAATTTAATTTTACATCCTCTTTTTTTTATTCCAAAACTCTGGGTAAAAGACTCTGTGAATTCACCCTATCTATTCACCTCATGATTTACACCTCTATATGATGACCCCCCTTATCATCCAGCACTCCAAGGAATAAACATAGAAAATAGGTGCAGGAGTAGGCCATTCGGCCCTTCGAGCCTGCACCGCCATTCAATATGATCATGGCTGATCATCCAACTCAGTATCCTGTACCTGCCTTCTCTCCATACCCCCTGATCCCTTTAGCCACAAGGGCCACATCTAACTCCCTCTTAAATATAGCCAATAAACTGGCCTCAACTACCTTCTGTGGCAGAGAATTCCACAGATTCACCACTCTCTGTGTGAAAAAAAACGTTCTCATCTCGGTCCTAAAAGACTTCCCCCTTATCCTTAAACTGTGACCCCTTGTTCTGGACTTCCCCAACATCGGGAACAATCTTCCTGCATCTAGCCTGTCCAACCCCTTAAGAATTTTGTAAGTTTCTATAAGATCCCCCCTCAATCTTCTAAAGTCCTAGCCAACTCAACCGCTCCCTATAGGTCAATCTCTTGAGTCACTGGTAATATGCTTGCAAATCCTCTTTGCACTCTTTCCAGCTTAATTACATTCTTTCTATAGAAAGGTGATCAAAACTGAAGATAGTACTTCAAATGCAGCCTCACCAATGTGTCTTGTATAACTGTAACACAACTTCCCAACTTCTATACTCAATACCCTGACTGATGCAGGCCAATGTGCAAAAGCCTTTTGCCACCCTATCTATCTATCTGTGATACCACTTTCAGGGAACTATATATCTGTACTCCTAGATCCCTCTGCTCCACAACACTCCTCAGGGCCTTCCCATTCACCATGATGGTCATGATTTGGGTTGACTTCCCAAAAGGCAACACCTCACACTTATCTGCATTAAACTCCATTAACCATTCCTCAGCCCACTTACCCAGTTGTACAAGAGCCTTCTGTAATTTTTGATAAGCATCTTCGCTATCTATGGTACCATCCACTTTATTAGAATTAGAATTAGAATTCCTTTATTGTCGTTGCAACAGGTACAACGAAATTAAAAAATAGCAATCCTGACAGTGCGTAACATGAAAAGTAAAACATATATGCAATAAATGCAAAACAAATAAATACAAATGTATTAAATACAAAAGTTTTAACAGTGTGACCTAGTGCAGAAAGTAGTGTTCAGTTCTCGTATGGCCCTGGGGTAAAAACTGTTCTTGAGTCTGTTTGTTCGGGATTTGATCGACCTGAAACGTCGACCAGAGGGCAGAAGAACAAACAGACGGTGGCCGGGGTGGGATGGGTCTTTTATTATTTTGCCTGCTCTGCTGAGGCAGCGTAGGCTGAACAGGTGCTCCAGGGAGGGCAGTGAACAGCCCATGATCTTCTGTGCCGTCGTGATGACCCTCTGAAGGGCCTTCCTGTCCTTTTCTGAGCAGCTGGCATAACATGTGGTTATACAGTATGCCAGCACACTCTCGATGGAGCAGCGATAGAAGGACATCATGAGCTCCTCCTGCAGGTTGGTCTTCCTGAGGATCCTCAGGAAGTGGAGTCTCTGCTGTGCCTTCTTCACTGTGGTAATGGTGTTGGTAGACCAGGTAAGATCCTCTGCTATGTGCGTACCCAGGAACCTGAAAGCGGGTACCCTTTCCACACAGACCCCATTGATGTAGAGTGGGTCGTGTTCTTCACTGGTTTTCCTGTAGTCTATTATAAGTTCCTTTGTTTTGGAGGAGTTCAGGACAAGATTGTTCACTGAACACCATGCTGCCAGCCTTTGGATTTCATTCCTGTAGGCTGTCTCATCTCCTCCTGAGATGAGTCCAACCACAGTCGTGTCATCCGCGAACTTGATGATGGTGTTGGTGGGATGGGTGGGGACGCAGTCGTGAGTGTAGAGGGAGTAAAGGATGGGGCTCAACACACAGCCCTGTGGTGAGCCGGTGCTCAGTGTAATGGTGGAGGAGAGGTGAGGGCCTATTTTGACGGTCTGGGGGCGGTTGGTCAGGAAGTCCTTGATCCATTTGCAGATGGTTTGGGAAAATCCAAGGTCAGAAAGTTTGGTGACCAGTCTGCTCGGGATGACTGTGTTAAAGGCAGAGCTGAAGTCTAGGAAAAGCATTCTCACATAGCTCCCCTGGTGTTCAAGGTGGGTCAGTGCAGTGTGAAGAGCAGTGGCGATGGCATCCCCTGTAGACCTATTTGCTCTGTAGGCAAACTGGTATGGGTCGAAGGTGGGTGGGAGGCTGGCTTTGATGTGCTGCAGGACCAGCCTCTCGAAGCACTTTGTGATGACCGGTGTGAGTGCTACCGGACGGTAGTCGTTAAGGTCTCTGATGACAGACTTTTTCGGCAGTGGGATGATTGTGGCGGACTTCAGGCAGGGAGGGATGGTGGATTTTGAAAGGGACAGGTTGAAGATTTTTGTGAAGACCTCAGATAATTGTCATCTGGTAAATTACTAATCATGCGTTGTATATTCTCATCCAAATTGTTGATATAAACCACAAACAGAAATGGGCCCAGCACAATCCCAGAGATATACCACTAGTCACAGGCCTCCAGAAACAACTGAGAAACATCCACCACCATCACCCTCTGCTTCCTTCCACAAAGCCAATTCTTGTCCAGTTAGGTAGATCTCTCTGGATCCCATGCAATCTAACCTTCAAGGGCAATCTACCATGCAGACCCTTATCAAAGGCCTTGCTGGTCCATATAGACAACGTCAATGGCCTTACTCTCATCAAACGTTTTGGTAGCCTCTTCAAAAATGCAATCAAATTTGTAAGACACAATCCCCCCACGTGCAAAACCAGGCTGATTATACCTAATCAGTCCCTGTCTTATCTGCCAGAGCTATCTCCTGTTCCCTTTGTGCCATCATGATTTCCTTCTTAAGTATGCTCCTCAGGCCACTAAAGGGCCTGTTTCTGTGCTGTATCTCTAAACTAACCTAAAGTTACTTTGCAATACAGATTCCACACCAGCAATTTTTAGCTCAACTCTACATCCAATGCCTCTCATACCTATTCATGTTCTGCATAGACGCTGCCTAACACGCTGAGTTACTCCAGCACTTTGTGTCTTTTAATGCTTTGTCCAAATGTAATAATATCCCAACTCTTATATCCTATGTCTTTGCCAATAAGTACAAGGAGACAAAGCAATTTTCTTGTCATTATTTATAGATAGATTACCATATACTCTATGTCTGTCTTAAAAATGCTCAGTCGCAACTTTACATTTATAAAGTATTTTTGCAGTGCGAAATACTGCACAGGGAGAAGTGGAATTGTAACACGGAACAGTACCTGCAGTGGGATCGAGGTGATCGAGGTAAAGATAGGGATCTAGGTCAGTGGATGGTGTTAGAGACGAAACACGCATGAGTTATATTCAGAATTTTTGTTTTCTTTTCTTTTATCCATCTAATACTCACTCAAAGTGGTACAATAGCAACTTTAGGCCAAGAGAACAAAATAGAAATAATAAGGTAAAAAATATTATTTCCGAAAATTTCAGCTTTCCGTTCACATTATCTCATATCAAGAGTGAGTCTAAGTTGAGGCATGTACACAGCTGGAGGGCACAAAGAGGGGATCACGAATCTTGGTCATTTTTCACTCATTTGGTCATCACCGACCCTTGTGACTCCTCATTCCATTACTTGTACTGTAGCGCCCCCACCTGAATTGCTCTTGCTCATTCCTTGGATCATTTTCAAATCATTTTTCACCACTGATAATTCCAGGAGATACAGCATTGTATCATCTGGCAGGAATTGCTTTAGAATATTTTTTAAAGACAGGGCTCCATACTATATAGACGGAGACATTATTTTTGACTATTTTACTCCTTTTGCCTATTTATTTGTCAGTGTTTTATATATATACTGCACGTTTTTTGTTGTTTACTGTGGGTTTTACAGAGTTGCATGTTCAGTTGTGCTGCTGTGTTAGAATTTCATTGTTCTGTGTCGGGACATATGACAATAAAACATTCTCGTCAAGCTTCTAAACTTGAATGGTTCAATGTTTACAAAGGTACAATGAAATACATTTTTTGCATATAGATCAGTGAGATTATTGTCCTGCGTAAAGGCAATCCCCAATTAAGTACCCCACGCATTGAAACAGCACACATAGTCCATATGCAATAGTCACCAGATTTTGGCGCCATTTTCCACAGTCCAAGCTGCATAGAAACATAGAAACATAGAAAATAGGTGCAGGAGTAGGCCATTCGGCCCTTTGAGCCTGCACCGCCATTCAATATGATCATGGCTGATCATCCAACTCAGTATCCCGACCTGCCTTCTCTCCATACCCTCTGATCCCTTTAGCCACAAGGGCCACATCTAACTCCCTCTTAAATATAGCCAATGAACTGTCCTCAACTACCTTCTGTGGCAGAGAATTCCACAGATTCACCACTCTGTGTGAAAAAAAACTTTCCCCCCTCAATCTTCTAAATTCCAGCGAGTACAAGCCGAGTCTATCCAGTCTTTCTTCATATGAAAGTCCTGCCATCCCAGGAATCAATCTGGTGAACCTTCTCTGTACTCCCTCTATGGCAAGAATGTCTTTCCTCAGATTAGGAGACAGTCCAGCCATCACCTCATGGCAACTCATCACATCGTGGCAGCAGCCATTCATCATGACCAGTCTAGGCAGGTGTGATTCAACACTTTTGAAGTGTCTTTTAAGGTCATACGGAATACGTGTAGAATTAGGCCATTCGGCCCATCATCTACTCTGCATTCAATTGTGGTTGATCTGATCTATCTCTCCCTTCAAACCCCATTCTCCTGCTTTCTCCCCATAACCTCTGACACCTGTACTAATCAAGAATCTATCTATCTCTGACTTAAAAATGCCCACTGACGGCCTCCACAGCCTTCTGTGCATATAGAAAAGGATCATGAAACTAAAGCAGGAACATAGAATTTATCCCTCATCTCCTCACCAGAAAAATGCATAACAGTGGGAATATTATGCATTTTTGTAATGAGGAATTGAGGAAAATATTGTTCATTTCAAAACATTGACCAGTGCCAAATGGCTATCGGCACTGGAAATGATTTGAAGATTGAAGTTATGAAGTTTAGTTTATTGTCACGTGTACAGTGAATAGCTTTTCTTTGTGCTAAACAGTCAGTGGAAAGACAATACATGATTACAATCAAGCCATCCATAGTGTACAGATACATGATAAAGGGAATGACGTTTGGTGCAAGATAAAGTCCAGTGAAGTCCGATTATAGATAGTCTGAGGGCCTCCAATGAGGTAGATAGTAGCTCAGGACTGCTCTCTAATTGTTGATAGAATGGTTCAGTTGTCTGATAACAACAGGGAAGAAACTGTCCCTGAATCTGGAGATGTGCGTTTTCACACCTGTACCTCTTCATATTTCATATTTCAGATTTCAGATACAGCGCGGAAACAGGCCTTTTCGACCCACCAAGTCCACGCCGCCCAGCGATCCCCGCACATTAACACTATCCTACACACACTAGGGACAATTTTTACATTTACCCAGTCAATTAACCTACATACCTGTACGTCTTTGGAGTGTGGGAGGAAACCGAAGATCTCGGAGAAAACCCACACAGGTCACGGGGAGAACGTACAAACTCCTTACAGTACAGCACCCGTAGTCAGGATCGAACCTGAGTCTCCGGCGCTGCATTCGCTGTAAAGCAGCAACTCTACCGCTGCGCTACCGTGCCGCCCTTGCCTGATGGGAAAGGGGAGAAGAGGGAGTAATAGGCATGAGACTCGTCTTGATTATTCAGGTGGCCTTGCCGATGCAGCGTGAGTTGTAAATGAAGTCAATGGAAGGGAAGTTGGGTTATGTGATGGTCTGGGCTGCATCCACAATTCTCTGCAGTGTCTTGCGGTTTTGGATGGAGCTGTTCCCAAACCATGCTGTGATACATCCTGATAAAAAGGGCAGGGAACCCCTGAGAATTT
Organism: Rhinoraja longicauda; assembly: GCF_053455715.1. Classification (NCBI taxonomy): domain Eukaryota; kingdom Metazoa; phylum Chordata; class Chondrichthyes; order Rajiformes; family Arhynchobatidae; genus Rhinoraja; species Rhinoraja longicauda. Next base: position 26,523,239 of record NC_135961.1, on the reverse strand, counting down.
TATCTTGAATTTTTCTTTTGAATTCTCAGCAAAATTTGACTTGCCTTAAGTCTCAGTTGTATGAATAAATTGTTTACAGGACCATTGGAGGCCTTTGATAGGTTATTGCCTACTAACACCATCCAACCTGTGAGTAACATGTGTTAGATCCATCTTATTCGGAAAGCAGTGGCAATTATTTTTTGGTTGTAACAAGATTTAATCCAAGAGGTTCCTACTATATAAACAGAAAATAATTCTCAGATGAATTGCCCTTTGGTTTCTTATTAAATCTTGCCCCTCTCACCTTACACCTATGCCCTCTAGTTATTGATTCCCCTCCCCACCTTGGAACAAAACTCTATGCATTCATCTGATCTATACCACTAATGATTCTATGAGATCACCCCTCATCCTTCTGCACTCCGAGGAATGAAGTCACAGGCTGCTCAACCTCTCACTATAGCTCATTTCATCAAATCCGGACAATACCTCGTAAATCTTCTTTGCACACACTTTCCAACTTAATGGCATCTCTCCTGTAACAGGACAACCAAAACTGAACACAATACTCCAAGTGCAGCGTCACCAAAGTCCTGTACGACTGCAACATGATATCCCAACATCTGTACTCAATGCAATTACTGATGACGAGCTAAAAATCTTTCTCGTCACCCTGTTCGCCTATGAAACTACTTTCAAGGAATTATTTACTGGTATTCCAAGATTCGTCTGTTCCACAACACTCCCCAGGGCTCTACCATTTACTGTGGAAGTCCCACCCTGGTTTGACATGCCAAAAATTCAACGCCTCGCACTTATCTGAATTGAACGCCGTCTTCCATTCCTCAGCCCACTTATCCATCTGATCAAGATGCTGTCATTCTTGATCACTGTCTACCATACCACCAATTTTAGTGTTGTCTGCAAATTTACTAACAACGCTTTGCACATTCTCATCCAAATCATTAAAATAGATACCATATATCTTTATTGTCATTGTACAGGGGTACAACGAGATTGGGAATGCGACTTCCATACGATGCAATAAATTAATTAGCTAATCAGTATAAATTTAGACAACCCAGTGAAACAAAATTAGAAACAGTTTTAAAACAGTATAAAGTTCAAGTAGGTCTGTGCCGGTTCACTGTGCGATGTGACCATCCGGCTCAGCAGGACCGGTTCATAGCAGCTATGGCCCTGGGGATGAAGCTGTTCCTGAGTCTGGAGGTGCGGGCGTAGAAGGCCTTGTATCATCTGCCCGATGGTAGAATTTCGAACAGACTATTGCAGGGGTGTGAGGAGTCTTTGTGAATGCTGGTGGCTTTTCTGAGGCATTGTGTGTTGTAGATGCTCTCCAAGGCTGGTAGCTGTGTTCCGATAGTCCTCTGAGCTCTATGGACTACCTGCTGAAGAGCTCTCCTCTCTGCCTCCGTGCAGCTGAGATACCACACAGGGATGCCATGCGTTAGGATGCTCTCTATGGTGCAGCGGTAGAAGGTCGTCAGCAGCTGTTGGGGCAGACCACTTTTTCAGTGTTCTCAGGTAGAACAGTCGTTGCTGCATCTTCTTGACCAGCACAGCAGTGTTATTGGACCACGTGAGATCCTCCGAAATGTGAGTGCCCAGAAACTTGAAGCTGGACACTCTCTCCACACTGTCCCCGTTGATAAAGATCGGAGCATATTCCCCGTTGTGTGATCTACGGAAGTTGATGATCAGCTCCTTGGTCTTGGAGGTGTTTAGGGACAGATTGTTATCTGAGCACCAGTCCGCCAGGTTCTGCACCTCCGCTCTGTAGTTTGTTTCATCACCGTTGGTGATCAGCCCGATCACCGTTGTGTCGTCTGCAAACTTGACAATGGTGTTGGTGTCGAATGCAGGAACACAGTCGTGTGTGTATAGGGAGTAGAGCATGGGGCTCAGAACACAGCCCTGTGGTGTGCCGGTACTCAGGGTGATAGTGGAGGACAGGTGCGAGCCCATTCTCACTGCCGGCGGTCGCTCCATCAAGAAGTCCAGGATCCAGTCGCATAACGACGAGCTGAGGCCCAGCTGGTGGAGTTTGGTGATGAGCTTGGTGGGGAGTTGGGGAGGTGGGGATGACCATGTTGAAGGCAGAGCTATAGTCAATGAATAGCATTCTCGCGTACATGCTCTGTCTCCAGGTGAGTCAGGACAGTGTGAAGAGCCAGAGAGATGGCATCCTCTGTGGATCTGTTTGCCCTGTATGCAAATTGATGCGGGTCCAGTGAGGCAGGGATGCTGGATTTGATGTGAGAGGACCAGCCTTTTAAAGCACTTCATGATTATAGGAGTTAGGGCAACCTGACGGTAGTCGTTCAGGTTGGTGATCTTTGTTTTTTTCGGCACCGGCACTATGGTAGCTGACTTCAGGCACTTGGGGACCATAGCCAGAGATAACGACAGGTTAAAGATCTTGGTGAATACCTCAGCCAACTGTTCAGCTAAGTACTCTTCCTTGAACTCCATCCGGGCCTGCAGCCTTGCGTGGGTTGACCCTTCGCAGAGCGCGTTGTACATCCTGTGTGCTCAATGTTAAGACATGTCCCTCCGCCTTAGCTGGGGTTCTTCCACTCAAGGTGGTGTTGCCAGTTTTGAAGCGGGCAAAGAAGGTGTTAAGCTCGTTGGTTAGTGAGACAACAAAGTGGGATTCTGCTTTGTTTGGGAATTTCAGAGAATTCCACATTTTCTCCTCGTCCTTGGTGAAGAACTGTAGATTTGCACAACTTTCTTTTGTGACTGAAACATTCATTTCTGTCTGACCTGTGGGTGTTTACTGCATGGTGGCTTTAATTCAGCCGTTCAGCTTCTGCAATACTTTGCTTCTGTTTCAACATATTTTTTTCTGGATTGTGGTCAGAATAACCATCACCTTGGCAGAAAGAAACTGAAGAAATCTCAATTCGGTCTCGATCTGAAACGTCGCCTGTCCATTCCCTCCACAGATGCTGCCCGACCCGCTGAGTTCCTCCATCGCTGTGTTTTGCTCACGATTCCAGCCTCCGCAGTACCTTGTGTTTCCCTGCTATCGTTACAGGCTTCGACTTGAAAGGATGCTGCTTAAACGGTCTGGAAGGGAACAGCAGCCTAATTCAGTAGCCGAGTTGAAATCCTACACCATTTCAGTGATGGAAATGGAAGGGTACGCACGGGGACAGCATGACCCTAGTTTTCAATTCCCAGCTCGGGTTTAATGAGTACTGCAGAAAGATTCCAGTCGTTTATCACTTTATTCAACTCAGAAGAAAACAATTTGTTAACTGCCACTGTTAGCACTCTGACCGCGAGCACGGGCGCAGGTAAAGTCACGTTATTTTATTATTCCATGTTATTTTATTTGCCGCTCTGCCGCTGTGCCTCTCTGCCACTGTGCCTCAGTTGTTTCAGTTAAATTAGAATGGATCAGGCCAAACCAGAGCCACGAGAAAGAGACAGCAGAATATAGTTTCTCAGCATCTTCATGATAAATATTAGTTAGTAAGGAGAGGACAAGTGGACTCGTGGAAATGGAGATGCTGGTTTACAGAATAAGAAACAGAGTGCTGGGGAAACAGTGGGGCAGGCAACATCTCTGGAGAACATGGATAGGTGAAGTTTCGGGTCGTGGTCCTTCTTCAGGCTGACTGTATCAGTTTGAAGAAGGGTCCCGACCTGACGCATTGCCTTTCCAAGTAGAGGGCAAGACTCCTGTTGAATGAACACTGGTAAAAGTCTCTTGCGATCCGTTCCTCTCGGTGAAACCACCTACCTGTCCAAAGGAATCAGCGTGCAAATTCACCCACACCGCCTCCTTGGCGTGTTGCATTGTGTTGGACGAGTCGGCTTTAAGGTAACTCAAACAGTGCGAAAGTGGTCAACAGTCAAAAATGTCCCTCAGATAAATCTTCCAAAGAAGTACTAGAAAATTAAATAAGTAGTACCAATAGTTTTTTCCAGCCTAAATCGTGAGTGGTGAATATTTTATTGTGGGTGGGTTTAGAGTGCGCAGGGGTTGCAAAACTATTTCTTGATGATTTCCCTAATGCAACTGTTTGGCACTGGGCCAGTCACAGGCTTGAACTCAGTGTAGGTGATGCTATAAATGAAGTTGCAGGTTTGAATCATTTTCAGATATTTTGTGATAAATTGTATTCCTTATATCATAGGTCTCCTAAGAATCAGGATGAGTTAACTGCATGTGCTGAGGCCCTTCACTGTCAACTGTTGAAAATTGGTCGTGTTTTCAGTGTGAGATGGGTTGCTTCGTCTTACCGAACTGTAAAGGCAATGTGGCAGTCTTATAAAGCTATTTGGGAGCATTTTGGAAAAGCACGCTGTGAAGCTTCAAGATCTAGTGTAGAGAGAGCAAAGTACGAGGGGCTGAAAAAAGTATTAGAGTCATCAGCTTTCGTAAATAATTTGGGCTTATTGATGGACAGTTTGCTAGAGTTGTCTGAACTGTCACTTGAACTGCAGAACCAAAATTGTACACTTAGTAAAGCACATGAGGAAATTAAATGAACTATCAAGGTTCTTGAATGTCAAATAGAGAAGCGAAGAAAATTTTATACTCAAGTGGAGAAAGCAACAAGCCAGATGATATTTAATGGAATAAATTTGAGAGCTGGTAAAGTACCTACTATACATAGACAACAGTTTTTGAGGGGTTTGGTCAATAATATGAAATCCAGGCTTCTTGACAATAGACAATAGACAATAGGTGCAGGAGTAGGCCATTCGGCCCTTCGAGCCAGCACCACCATTCAATGTGATCATGGCTGATCATTCTCAATCAGTACCCCGTTCCTGCCTTCTCCCCATACCCCCTGACTCCACTATCCTTAAGAGCTCTATCTAGCTCTCTCTTGAATCTACAACAGTTTCCAATGATAAATGTAAAAAGTTAATTAACAAGTCGAAATATTTAGATATTAACAATATTCCAGAAGATTCACTTTTTACCTTTGGGGATAATGATGTAGAAGAAATGTCAGAACAATTTGGCTTAAATGGTTGGCTTTGTGTCAGAGCCTTCAGAGAATTCAAGGAATCTAAAGGGATGATAGTTTCTGCAGATTTTCAGCAGCTGGTAACGGCTGTAAATACAATTCCGGTATCAACAGCAGAATGTGAAAGAAGCTTCAGTGGTTTCTGCATGTCACCACAACGTGCAAGACTTCAAAGTGATCATCTCTCAACTCTTCTATTTATTAAGTTGGTGGGACCTCCTCTGTCAAAATTCAACCCCAAAGAATATGTGAGGACATGGCTTCTTAGTGGCAGAAGGCGTGCTGAAGAAACGGCATGCAGAAAGAAAGAGGAGGTGACAGAAACAAATGGAGATTATACACCATTATGGAACATTTTGTAATGTAAACAGAGAGAGAGAGAGAGAGAGAGAGAGAGAGAGAGAGAGAGAGAGAGAGAGAGAGAGAGAGAGAGATGCCAGAAAGCAGCTATGACATATAATGCATAATAAATTATATAATAAATACACAATAAACAAGTTATGCATTCTTGTACTCTTACATGGGTATGACCGCACATTAAAAAATACCCCCCCCCCCCTCCTCCCTCCTCCTTCCCAATCTCACGGACCTTAGAGTACCCCTAGTTCCTAAAACCCATTTCCATCACTGCACCATTTCGGATTGGAGATTATTATGGGCCCGCTCAGTTTACATAAGAATGGTGAGCTAAGGGAAAGAATATTGAATTGACCTACTCCAGTTTTTCGCTGAGTGCAGTGGTCTCTGACACTGCTGCAAGTGCAAGGTCTGGCGCAGCTCTGGGGCACCACAGGTCCGGCACGCGGGCTGCTCCCTGCTCCGGGTAAACCAGGTCTGCAGGAGTCAGCTGGGAGCAAGGACAAATCTCTCCTGTACATCTCATTGTCACTGCCACTGAATCAATCCGCTGTGCAGAAAAACTTTTGTCGCGATGCTGTGATGCGTGCACTATTAATATTGAATTTTAAAATATATACACCACGTCTGGATAACTACTCCAGGCCACGCAAAGATAAATTAAAACCGATAGTTTTGCTCGTTTGCAGAAATAAAACAAAAACAATTCGCCTGATATGTTGAACTTTGCAATTAATTCTGGGATTCGAAGTCTTTCAAAAATGAATAATTTGCAACCCTTCCCGTGAAAATTCTCCCCTCAACCAGCCTTCGATCTCATTTAAATGCGTGTTGTAATATTTTGTCAAACTAAAAAAAAAATCCACGATCAAAACCTCCTACTTCTTCACTCTGCATAATTGTCATTAGATTAATCTGATGTGATACTGAGCGTTTAAATCCTCAAATGAACACCTGTCCTCTGTTAACCGAAGATTCGGTGGCAAACTAATCTCCAGGCTTTCTTTCATATCATAAAAGGAGAAAATTATTGATTTCCCCATCAGTTAAACAAGGCACAGGTGTCCATCTCACTTTTCACTAGTCATCCTCATGATTGGAATTGATTCATGATCCCTATGGGTGCATCTATTACAATGGCAATTTGTGCTTAGTGCCGCCCTAGCTCAAATTTCCTATTCATAAATTTAAAAAAGCAATCATAAAATAAGCAATCTTTTGTTCAAGTTACTTGAAGTAATTGAGGCAGGTACAATAACATTTAAATGATATTTGGACAAGTACATGGACAGGAAAGGGTTGGATATCAGCCAAATGCAGGCAAAGGAGACTAGATCAGATTGGGCACCTTGACTGACATGGATGAGTTGGGTGGAAGGGGCTGTTTCCAGTGTATGACTTTATGACATAGTTCTACAACTCCATCATCTTGTTTGATTCCTCCAAAGACCTTGGCCTACCAAGTTGCTACATTCAATCAAGGAACTCCGCTTTCAATCTCACTTCCTGTCAAGCAGAACAGCATTAACTCCAGATCAGCATTATTGCCAACCTTTATGGCTGCTCCACCTAATTACCACTGAAATTCTCAACCATGATATTGTCAGCTCCAAAATAAACCACTTAAAATCTCTCCTGTCCTCTGATCCTCCATATCTAGTATAAGAAAATAACTGCAGATGCTGGTACAAATCGATTTATTCACAAAATGCTGGAGTAACTCAGCAGGTCAGGCAGCATCTCGGGAGAGAAGGAATGGGTGACGTTTCGGGTCGAGACCCTTCTTCAGACTGATGTCAGGGGGCGGGACAAGTATGTCTATATACTAAAACTCTCGTTTATTATCTTGTTTGTGACTGAACTTCAGCCAAAACGGTACACGATAGTGCGACAATTTTAGGCCCACCTTACTCACCAGTGTCACTTTAGTGATAATGCAAGTAGTTTTATTGAAATCGGTCTTATATTTTTAGTTATTCACATTTTAAAGTTTAAAAGGAGGGGGGGAGGGAGGAGGGAAGGAGGGGGGAAAGGGAGGAGTGGGGGAGAAGGGAGAGGGGAGGGGAGGGAGGGTTGAGGAGAGAGAGGAGGGGGGAGGACAGGGTGCTGCACCAATGCAGGAGAGGTTTGGGCCCAACTGGTCCACTTGGTCTAGTATAGACATAAAATGCTGGAATAACTCAGCAGGACAGGCAGCATCTCTGGTGAGAAGGAATGGGTGACATTTTGGGTCGAGACCCTGTTTGATACCAAAATGTCACCCATTCCTTCTGTCCAAAGATGTTGCTTGTCCCGCTGAGTTACTCCAGCATTTTGTGTCTATCTTTAGTTTAAACCAGCATCTGAAGTTCCTTCCTACACACTTCTGATCCTCCATCATCCATCAGCTTCAGTTCATCCTGAACCAGTATTCCATCTTCCATAAACATTCCTCACCAGCATCCCCATCGTTGAAATTCCACACCAGCTCTCTAACATCCAAAGTCTCAAAGTAAAAATTCTCATCCCCATGCTCTCATCTTCAAAACTTGTGTTCATACTTCTATCTCAGTCATGCGACTTTTTGCGTATCGTATCTCCGTCCGCACTGCGGCCTAACATCATGGAGCTGGCGGTCCCTTTGCTGGGGACCTACGTCAGGAGTTCTAACCGCAGGAGCTTCGTCCGTCCCAATCGCGGGAACTTTGATCGCCCCAATGTGGGAGCTTCCATCACCGGCTGCGGGAGCTCGATCAGCCCGACTGTGGATGGTTCGACTGCCCCGACCACAGGAGAAATGGAGGGAAGAAGATAGTATGCTATTGCCTTCCATCGCAGTGCGCTGTGGTGGATGTTTATGTTAATTTTTATGTAGTTGTGTGTCTTGTTGCTTTTTTGGTATGACTGTATGGCAAATCAAATTCCTTGTATGTTTTTACATACTTGGCTAATAAATTAATTCCAATTCCAATTCCAATTTGATCAATTTCCTTTACCACTGTTTGTATTAATGCAGGAAAGATGTGGAGGCTTTGGAGAGAGTGTAGAGGAGGTTTACCAGAATGCTGCCTGGATTAGAGGGTTTCAGCTCCAGGGAGAGGTTGGACAGACGGATTGTTGTATCTGGAATATCAGAGGTTGAGGGGAGACTCGATATAAGTATATAAAATTATGAGAGGCATGAATAGGGTAGACAGTCAGAACCTTTTTTCCCAGGGTGGAAATGTCTAACTCTAGTTTTTCATACACAGAGTGGTGAGGACCTGGAACCCGTTGTGGCGATGGAGGCTGATACTACACCGATCAGCCAAAACATTATGACCACTGATAGGTGAGGTGAATAACATTGACTTTGTTACCATGGCACCTGTCAAGGGGTGGAATATATTAGGCAGCAAGTGAACAGCCAGTTCTTGAAGTTGATGTGTTGGATGCAGAAGAAATGGGCAGGAGAAAAGACCTGAGCGACTTTGACAAGGGCCAAATTGTTATGGCCAGACGACTGGGTCAGATCATCTCTGAAACGGCAAGGCTTGTGGGGTGCTCCCAGTCAGCAGTGGTGAGTACCTACCGACAGTGGTCCGAGGAGAGACAAACCACAAACTGGCGACAGGGTGTTGAGCACCCAAGGCTCATCGATGCGCGAGGGCAATGAAGGCTATCTCGTCTGGTCTGAACCGACAGAAGGTCTACTGTGGCACAAGTCACAGAAAATTTTAATGGTCATTTCTGGGCACCATGTTATAGGAAAGATATTGTCAACCTTGAAAGGTTTCTGAAACGATTTACGAGGATGTTGGCAGGACTAGTGGGTGAAGCTATAGGGAGAGGTTGAGTAGGCTGTGTCTCTATTCCATGGAGTGCAAGAGGATGAGGGGGAACCTTTCAAGGTGTGCAAAATCATGAGAGGAATAAATTGGGTAGATGCAGAGTTTCTTGCCCAGAGTAGGGGAATCGAGGACCAGAGGACATAGGTTCAAGGTGAAGGGGAAAAGATTTAATAGGAATCCTAGGGGTAACTGTTTCACACAAAGGGTGGTGCGTGTATGGAACAAGCTGCCAGATGAGGTAGTTGATTCTGGGACTATCCCATCATTTAAGAAACTGTTAGGCAGGTGCATGGACAGGACAGGTTTTGAGGGATATGGACAAAGTGCAGGCAAGTGGGATTAGTGTTGCTGGGACATTGTTGGTCGGTGTGGGCAAGTTGGGCCAAAGGGCCTGTTTCCACACTGTATCACTATGACTGCTAAGAGGCTTCCAGAGTGCACATGGTTGCATTTTCTCACCATTACTTCACAAAAATGAGGAGACACAAGAAACTCCAGATACTGGATTCTTGAGCAAAGCACAAAGTGCTATAGGAACTCGGCAGGCCAGAGAGCATCTGTAGAAGAAATGGATAGGCGACTTTTCAAATTGGGGCTCTTCGCAGCCTTTTAAGAGTGTTTCTTTTAACCATGATAAAGGAATCTTGCAATATTTGATTTCTTGAAAAGCTAAAAGGTTTCTGCAAAGTAACATTTTTCTGCCATGATGATCTTCGTGCATTAATAAAACAATTACGTGATCATTATCGTTATATTCGTTATATTCTCTGGGTTTTCTGTGCCGAATTGGATGCCGCTTTTCTTACCCTGCATTTCAAAGGACTATAACACGCTTCGGGTCGGTGCGATATCGTCCCTTACCTTTAGAGTGCTTGTGACTCCCAATATATTCCCTTCCCCATTTCTATCACTACATATGTTTAAGGAAACATTGAAAAGTCCTGCACTATTGTAACAACTTTTGGGATGTGGGCCAAACGCAGGCAAGTTGGACTAGTGTAGATGGGCCATGTTTGCCGGTGTGGGCAAGTTGGGCCGGAGGGCCTGGTTACACACTATGATTCTATGACTATAACAACTTAATTCCGACCAGGGATATACGCATAACATAGACTAGTCTTTCTCTCTCCCCCCGAGGTTCAATCAAGTTCCACAATAATTTTCAAAGCGCCAACCTCCTTTGTCTACATCGCAAACTTTTGTCATGAACACCGTGGGTTTGGGAGAGACGCCCTTAGATTATTCTTCATGTTAGATTTAGTATTCTTACAATCCCGTTTGACCATTCATGCATTCTTCCAATGCAACTCACGAAGACGGCCTTTTCTCTGCATTTTGAGCACGACATCTTTATTAAGCTTTAAGCTTTTTTTTATTTATCGTCCCCAACCTTTACCCAATCTGCCTTCGGGCTCTTGTTGGATTGGGCCGTGTTAATTGCAAACAGTCCAATTCTCTCAGTCCTTTAACTTCGTTTCAATCGATTTATATTTAACGGTTTTTTAAATTGTAATCGTCAGTTTCTAAACAGAAGCAATTAGCTTTATTTTCTCCCAATAATTGCTCTATAATTAAAGATCAAACGCTATTTCCCTACCGCCGAACAGCCAAATCAAAACACTTAATGAATCTCTCTCAAGTCGTTAAAATTTAAAGGAAAGTTTATCTGCATTTGTTTCCACTTTGTATTGTTGAGCCATTTGATCAAAATACACAATAACAACGGCGAGTGCATAGGGGGGGGGGGGGGGGGGGGGGGAATTCTTCGCGAATTCTGCATGTGATGCAGAACATTTCAAGAACATGAAATAAACAATATTTCTACCCGGATTAATGAAAATTGCTCCAACAAGATGTTTCGCGGTTTTGTCTATGTGGGTACAGTGTTGTCACGACGGTGAAGGAATTAATGGGCTGAACTGTACCGAATATAACTATTATAATCATACTAAAGTAATTGTATCATAATATTATTGCAGCAAACACATTCCGTTGCTGTGTTTCACTGCTATCTCACTAGTACTGGGCTATTTCATGGAACCTTACAACTAGTGCATCTTTAGAAACCAGAAGATTTCCTTCGTGAAAAGAACCGGAGGAAATTACAAGTTTGATTACAAAGTCGGGGCTCATTGTTCTCATAATTATAGTTATAAGTTAAAGGATTTAAGGGGAGCTGGTGAAACGTAGTCCCAATCTATCCCAAGTTTACTCTTTATCCTTTGGGAAGCTGCTCGGCCTCGTTGGAGCGGTTTATTTTGTAGAAGGATGTCATCTGGCTTCTTCTTAGAGCCGAATTAGTTTTTCACAAAAAGGATGCTTAGTTTGAAGCTCAGGCCTGTCCGCCACAGCCCTGACATACAGCCACCCACGGCGAGTCCCCCTGACTTCCCATGCCACCCAGTTCACTCCAGCGATCTTTAATTATTCGTGTTCAAGCAGGAGTCCCTTTACACTCGCCCTTCAGTCCTGCCACTGCCTGCCTGTCTGTCTGTAATCAAGAGGTCACCGGGCTCCCATTGTTGTTTCCAGCCACTTCTCATTAGTCTCTGCCTTGGCCGACGATTGGCTGTTCGGCCCCGGTGCGGCTCTGGTGATGTCATGGTGCCACCAGGTAAACCTGTCAAAGTGAAGTGGACAAGGTGCATTCCTGGGAGGTGGAAGAGCAGGATTTCACCGCATCTGGCTGCTCCTCCAGACCATGAAAATGGCCGAGGAAGTGCAGTCCACCAGCGGCCGGGGAGGTAAAAGGAAAGCTGACGAATTCCTAGTCCTTTATCCAGATCACGCCAATCCTGTCAATTCTGCTGCGGGTGAGTAAATCACAGGAAAGCAGTTACATATTCCCTGGTTTAAACACGCGTGGGGTAGCACCCTGTATGTGATACTCCAGTGAACAACTGATTTCGTCGCTATCAGTGTGATACATACAATCAGAATTGTAATAATACAGGTAAGCATGCATAGAGCATAGGTATGCAACGTTCGTACAATGACACACATGTATACCTCACGATCATGTAGTTAGGTCCATAAACAGGAGAAATGAATGGAGAATATATACTTATATATTTTAAGCATGCAAAGTCTTATTTTCGAAAAGATGTCGGTTTAAAACCATATTTGCCGCCCACATTTTACCCCTGCTCCCAGCTCCGTCTCAAAACTAAAACCCCGTTTATTGGTTAAAGTCCTGAAAACGAAAATGTTGAAAACGAATATTTAGTGGTTATGGATTCTGTTGGCCCATCATTCAATATCTAAGCTTCTAACTGTTGGTAAACTATGCAATGTTAATATATGTACTGTTCTTCGTATGTTTGACTTGGAGGGTGAAAATTGAGGTTGAAGTTTATCAAATATATTTAATAAATGGAATGTACTAGGTGCCTGTAATTTCGGATGAAGGGTAGATTTGGCTCCGTAAATTGGAGCTTCCAAATCCATGCACCATCACAAAACAAAACTATCCATTGTACCGAAGCACCTCAAACTCGCATGTTCTCCAAACCGCCCTGCATGGTGTATTTATTAAATGTCTTCTCAGTGGTATAAAATAATTCTACAAACGATACGCCAATCGTCATTTCAATTTTAGGCATCCGAAGGCTCTGGATGAGAGTTGCCAGGCTGGTATGTCGCGCCTATTGCACAAGGAGCCGCACAATTTTATATTGTGATAAATAAATGTATTTGCACCAGATTTGCAAGAAAGATACGCTATTTGCTTGAAATTAGAATATGCGTTTACATCTGCAAGATGCTGTGGGATATTGCTGCATTTTTTCACTAGGTTTCGGGCAAAGGCTTTGGGACAGTTGTACACCTTGCTGTGTACGCGATCAAACTTAACCGTCGATAGCCTCAAATAGCGGATATTAACAGGAAATGTTTCGAAACCCAAATAGGAAAAAATGATATCTTAAATACTAGCCAATTCAATCAGAATACAATGTTGGCCAGTCAAATCTTCACAGAAGAGTTATTATGTTGTATAAAATGTTTGTAGATTGTTGTTTGTGTATTTATATCATTATTCGCAATATTGTTGAGAGTTTAAATTACTTCCTTTTTAGAAAACTGTCTCGACCTTCTTGGGTTAAGCAACCCATTTTCAAAATATAAAATGAATCTTTGGGTTTACCCAAATACCAATTGATCATTGATCAAGATTCTGTTTTTAAATAACATGAAAAAATAATTTATCTGGCACCACAATTTTTCTCTGTGGAACTCTGAAATGAAATGGGTTGGCACCAGAAAGCAAATCCGTTGTGATGGTAACAATTGGTATTTTTAAACCTATCTTGTCTCAGTTTATATATTTAGTGAGAGGGATTCTATAGATCCCTCTTTCCCTGTTACATCTTTTAACCGCTGGTAGCAAGTTGAGAGGCACACAGAAACTCGTTCTTGTACTAGGTTAATTCCTGGAATAGCGGGACTATCATACGTTGAAAGACTGGAGCGACTAGGCTTGTATACACTGGAATTTAGAAGGATGAGAGGAGATCTTATCGAAACGTATAAGATTATTAAGGGGTTGGACACGTTAGAGGCAGGAAACATGTTCCCAATGTTGGGGGAGTCCAGAACAAGGGGCCACGGTTTAAGAATAAGGGGTTGGCCATTTAGAACGGAGATGAGGAAAAACTTTTTCAGTCAGAGAGTTGTGAATCTGTGGAATTCTCTGCCTCAGAAGGCAGTGGAGGCCAATTCTCTGAATGCATTCAAGAGCTAGATAGAGCACTTAAGGATAGCGGAGTCAGGGGGTATGGGGAGAAGGCAGGAATGGGGTACTGATTGAGAATGATCAGCCATGATCACATTGATTGGCGGTGCTGGCTCGAAGGGCCGAATGGCCTCCCCCTGCACCTATTGTCCATTGTCTATTGTCCATTGTCTATTGTCTATTGACCAGCGCAACATAGCGGCAAGTCACAATAGACCCATGCAATGTCATTGTGCTTTACCTGCCACCTGGGATGTGCCGGGTCAACGTGGTCTGCAAGAACCTGGGCGTTTGCTGCTTAGACCTCAGAGCCAATTTCACGACCAAGTGATAACTCTGCAGGCACAGAGATTGTATTAGAAATGATAGATCTGATTTTGTTCTGGCAGAGTTAGGTGACTAAAACCACTGGCATGGAGCCTCGCACATTGCTATCATTATCAGTAATCTGAAGCACTCCTCAAACAATTTTGTTTTATTTTTAATTGAATGTAAATATAAGGCTTTGATCTTGCAATATATGTGTGACTGGAGATGACATCCTCCCTTGGCAACTGCCTGCATCAATTCAAATATATCTGCAGTATTGCAAGGAAAGCGCAAAACTCTTTCGTTCATTTTTTCAGAGTTGGCACTGTCTGTAATGATCTGAAATGGTATTCTGTGATTCTATGTCACAGATTGATAGTCATAGCCATACAGCGTGGACACAGGCCCCTCAGCCCAACTTTCCCACACCGACCAACGTATCCCATCTACACTAGTCCCACCTGCGTGTATTTGACCCTTACACCTCAAAAACCTCTTTCCATGTACCTGTCCAAATGTTTCTTAAGCATTGTGATAGATAGTACCTGCAAATTCTTTAGACATTAAGTGAATCGATGAATATGGTTGATGCTGGTGTTTAGGTACAATAGACAATAGGTGCAGGAGTAGGCCATTCAGCTCTTCGAGCCAGCACCGCTATTCACAATCAGTACCCCGTTCCTGCCTTCTCCCCATACCCCTTGACTCCGCTATCATTGAGCTCTATCAAGCTACAAGATAAACCATTGAACATAACACATAACACATTGAACACAGCACAGGAACAGGTCCTTCTGCCCACAATGTCCACATTGAACACGATGCCGTTAAACAAATCTCATTGGCCTGTACATAATCCATATCCCTCCATTTCCTGAACCATGATCTATTGAATGGAATAGAAGACCCAAAGGGTCAAATGACCTAATTCTGCTTCTATTTCTCATGTTATGACATCCTTTAATTGTTGGAAGTGTCAATGGACTCCTTAAATACCATTAAGTAAGACTGACAGCCATTGTTTGAACCTTGGAGTGCTAATGCTACTCCTTTCCCGAGTCCGGCAACCTGACTTTTGCAATGACTTTCCAATGTGGTAAAACTGAGAGCATTCTCATTTTTTAAATTTGTATCCCATTATTAAGGGGGTAAAATGATTTTTGATATTCATCTACCAGCAAGAGAATAGCAAGTATTCAAGTTATGTTACACATGTTAAACTAATTTCAAGTGTATTTTGGTCTTTGGTAAAGGTAATAAAATGGACAATGTAGTTAGAAAGAACATTATTATAATATGTGCAAAAATACAATTTCATAATGAGTAATTTATAAACAGTGAACACCATATATCTTATTATTCACAAAATGCTGGAGTAACTCAGCAGGTCAGGCAGCATCTCGGGAGAGAAGGAATGGGTGACGTTTCGGGTCGAGGAAGAAGGGTCTCGACCCGAAACGTCACCCATTCCTTCTCTCCCGAGATGCTGCCTGACCTGCTGAGTTACTCCAGCATTTTGTGAATAAATCGATTTGTACCAGCATCTGCAGTTATTTTCTTATACCATATATCTTATTCTATTTTAGCATGCTAAAATAATACAGATATTTGCATTAATAATATTACAATGCATTTTCTACTTGTTTAAGCGTGTGAACGTATATTTTTATCATATTTTTAAATACATTTGAACATTAAAATATGCTGACAATTAACATTTTTATCAAATATGCAGTATTTAGAAATACTTAGTGCCCAAATGGTGACTGTTGTGTACTCCTACACATAGAGACATTATTTATATTTTGGTAATAAAAAGTAAATATCCAAAAACAATACTAAGTACTTGACATTGTCAATCATTATTGGATGTGATCAATGTGTTAAAATATCTCCTGTGTAGAAATTAAGATAACTAAGCATAGAGTTTCCTCACATGACAATGTACATGACTGATAATAATTATGGAAATAATTTACTTTATGTTTTAAAATGTTTGGCAACTGCACGATATACTGATGAATGGCAGCAGCATAATTGCTGCTATCCCTCCGAGCACCCACACAAACGTGTAAGTCCTAAAGTTACAGTGTAAACTCTGCTGGTCATTTCTTTACTGCACTCCCCCCCCCCCCCCCCCACCACTAACCTACCCCTCTCCACCCCCCCCTCCTTTCCCCCATTTTAGCAATGGACTGCATGGCATAAATTCGATCAAATTATCCAATGCCGCATCATTATATGTGTTCTTTAATAATTACTGAAAAGTTAATGTGTGCTGTTTTAAAAAAAAATCCTTATTCAGCAATTATGTCTAAATAATGAGGCAGGAAAATTGAGTTGGAATGGAAGACAAATTGCTAAACGTTACATTGATCAAAATAAGAAATACTAATGACGTTCACTTAGATCATTTAAAAAAAAATCTAATGGTCAATAACAGTTATATTCTCACAATTTAAGATTCGCTCCAATGTTTGTGCAGAAATTAAATTCAAAATGTAATAAATAATTGTCTTTTAGCAATTTGGGATCGAAATCTACTCTGTCTTCAACTTTTTTGTGCATTGCTCATTCTGTTTCAATACATTCTTTTTTTGAATTTCTGGTGTTCTGTAACACATGTACATAACTTCAATTGTACTAGATTAGTAGAGTTGGAATCAATGTTATCTAACGTAGCCAAATCCCTGTTTGCAGAATCAATGATGGCCACCAGTGCATGTTGTTTGCTTTATCCCCCAGGACCTTGCAGCAAGACAATCGATACCACTCCATAGCTTCTAATATTCAAATCTAGACTGTGAGATCTAGTTTCCACCTGTTCTTCCAAGGATGGAATTGGAGGGTTTATGGACCTAATGTTATGTTCATTTTTACATTGTTCCAAATTAGGATATCTTGATGCAAAGGAGGATGACCAATGAGTTATATGCAAGGACATAGGCTGGACAAACACTTCTGTGAGTGATAGATAATATAGTGTGTATAACTGGATGTTCTGTCAAGAGAGTTTTGTTCATGGTTAACCTATCAGAGTCCTTTTGATTAAATTATGGAGAGCTTCTAAAAGTAGCACAGTACATGTTATATATTTAAAATGACATTCAATAAAGTACCATATAAAAGATTGATTTGGTAAATAGAAGCAGGTGGGCTCGTTTAATTTACTTTAGTTTACTTTGGTTTAGTTTCGTTTAGTTTAGTTTAGATTAGTTTGGTTTAGTTTAGATTAGTTTGGTTTAGTTTAGTTTAGTTTAGATTAGTTTGGTTTAGTTTAGTTTAGTTTAGTTTTTGTTTTTGTTTTAATTTTTTTTGTTTTGTTTTAGTTTTGTTTTGTTTTGTTTTAATTTGTTTTGTTTTGTTTTGTTTTAGTTTTGTTTTGTTTTGTTTTGTTTCGTTTCGTTCAGTTTAGTTTTGTTTAGAGGCACTGCGTAGAAACAGGGGCTGACCAAGTCCACGCCAATCGTTGATCACCCATTCACTTTAGTTCTATGTTATCCCACTTTCTCATCCATTTCCCACACTAGGGGCAAGTTTACAGAGGCCAATTGATCTACGAACCTGTACGTCTTTGGGATGTGGGAGAAAATTGTAGCCCCTGGTGGAAACCCATGTGTTTGCAGGGAGAACGTATAAACACAGACAGCACCCAAGGTCAGGATCAAACCTGGGTCTCTAGCGTTATGAGACATAACTCTACAAACTAAGTCACTCTTGGTATTAAAGGAGAATGTTTTGATATGAAATTGACTAATGCAAATATTAGTTTGAAAGCCTTTCCAAAAACATTAAGGGTTGTCTATCAACAAATCTGATCACCACTGAAAAGAGACTGGGCCTTTGGGTTTCCATCTCCATGTCCATTGTTTTGTCTCATTTGACCTCATTGGGTCTGTATTCTTCTAAGCCTTGACTATTTAAATGCCTGTCTAAACTTCTATGAAATGTGGTGATTGTAGGGGGGGGTCCAGATATCAAGCAAAAGTTATGTTAAAAACAATTTATCCCTCAATTATCCTTTAAAACTCCTTCCTCTCACCTTAACCCTCTGCCCTCCTGTTTCTCATACCCCTACCATGGGAAAATATTCTATCTACCTTCCTATGTATTTGTACACCTCTATCAGGTTACCCCTCAGTCTCCTTTGCTCCAGGCACAACAAGCCCAGACAATCTAATCTCTCCCCATAACAAAAGTTCTCTAATCTACATTTGTAACATCCTGGTGAATATCCTTGGCATGCTCTCATGGGAAGTCACATCCTTCCTATAGTTGGTGACCTGTACTGTACCTAATACTCCAAATGATCCAACCAATATTGTGTAAGGTTGCAACTTAACATCCTGACTTTTTTACTTTAACCCCCAATCTTTGAAGACATGCATGCAAAATGCCTACTTCACAACTGTATCAACATGTATTGCCACTTTTAGGGACCCATGAACTTGAACCCCAAGATCCCGTGGTTCATCAATACTGTCACTTTAATTGTTTGTCCCAGTCTGACTCTCTAGATTTGGGCTCTGACACGGTTCTAATAATGCCCAATATAAGCTTGAGGAACAGTACCTCGTTATTTTTCCGATCATTATCATTATCTATCTACCTTATCTGCCGCACTTGACTCAATGTTGAATTCAATGCTGCCAGGTAAACTCAGTTTTTTTCTTTGCTGAATATTTCATTTTCAAATTTGTTCCCTTGTTTCTTTTTTCTCTGTCTCTCACTGCTGGCATTTAAAGTGCTGGTTACCATGGCAACTTTGGTTTGGTCCCTATCATAGACATTCCCTCCCTTCTTTCCACCTATAGACCTTACTTTAGACTTTAAAGATACAGCATGGAAACAGGCCCTTCGGTCCATCAAGTTTGTGCCAACCAGCGATCCCTGTACACTAGCACCATCCTACACACTAGGGACAATTAACAATTTTACCAAAGCCAATTAACCTACAAACATGTATGTCTCTGGAGTGTGGGAGGAAACTGGAGCACCCAGAGAAAACCCACGTGGTCACAGGGAGAATGTACAAACCTCGTACACATAGCACCTGTAGGCAGGATCGACCCAGTTCTCCGGAGTTGTAAAGCAGCAACTCTACCGCTGTGCCACTATGCTGCCACCTCTTTCCTTTTCTGCAACTTAAAACATGCACCTGTTTTCTCACTTCTCCTTTTCTGGCGAGGGAATCTTTGGCCTGAAACACAATTCTATTTTTCTCTTTACAACTGCTGCTAAATCTATTAGGTGCATCTGACCTTGGTCAAATCTGAATTATTTTGAAAGAGGAGCAAGAGGACTGTGAGATATGGGTTAAACCGAAACAGCATTTGAAGAGCTGGAGATACATGGGAAATGTATAAAAAATTTGAATAAAATAGCAAGAAGTTATGCTGAAATATTTACAAGATATCGGCTTGGCATCAGCTGGAATGTTGCGTGCCAACTCGGCACTGCATTTGAGATATAAGATTCAAGATAGCTTTATTTGTCATCCAAATTGGACGAAAATTCACATCTTTGGATAGAATACAAAGAAAGGTTATGTAAAAATTGGGGAAACTAGGAAAATGGAGCAAATAGCATCCTTAGGTAAGTGAATCAGTAACCACGGGGCATAGATTAAGAAATGTTGGCGAGAGAACCTAAGGTTAGAGGGGAGAGAATATCTTTAGAGGGTTAATATTATGATAGAATGTACTTTGTGAATGGATGGAGCAATCAGATTGTGTAAAATCTTGAAAAATAAATTGGTTAAGTAGTTGAACAGAATTCTCATCTCTTTGTAAATTTTAAGGTGAGGGGGGAAAGATTTAAAGGAACCTGAGGGGTATTAATTTTACCCAAAGGGTGGTGGGAATATGGAACAAGCTGCAAGAGGGAGTAGTTGAGACATGTACTATCATAACATTTAAGAGACATCTGGAAGGGTATATGGATGGGATAGTTTTGGAGGATTATGGGATAGGCATGGGCAGGTGAGGCATGTTGGTTTTAATAGGCAAGTTGAGCCAAAGGGCCTGTTTCCGTGCTGTATGACTCTATTACTGGTTTATAGTATTATAAGAGAAAAGATAGAATGTGAAACTGCTGTGAGACTGCACAACCAGCTCTACTCCCAGCAGA
Organism: Rhinoraja longicauda; assembly: GCF_053455715.1. NCBI lineage: Eukaryota > Metazoa > Chordata > Chondrichthyes > Rajiformes > Arhynchobatidae > Rhinoraja > Rhinoraja longicauda. Next base: position 26,502,909 of record NC_135961.1, on the reverse strand, counting down.
CCAGTCAACAGACCAGTTAACAGTAACAGTAAAAAAAAACACAGTAAATGATGACAATTATCCTTGTCTTTATATTTATTTATAACTAGACCAAGTGGGCCCATTCCTCGTAGAGGGGGGACAGGGAAGGGGAGAGGGTGTGACTGAGGAGCCCACTCTCTCCTCCCCCACCCCCACTCTCACTCTCCCCACCTCCTTTCCCCACCCCCCCCTTCCCCCACTCTCTCTTCCCCCCACCCCCATTCTCGTCCCCCAGCCCCACTCTTACTCTCCCCACCCCCCTTCCCCCCACCACCAACCCTTCCTCCCACCCTCCCCCTCTCCCCACTCTTACTCTCCCCCACCCCCCTTTCCCCACCAGCCCCCCTCTCCCCACCCCCCGCCTCCCCCACTCTCTCCTCCCCCCACCCTTACCCCCATCCTCCCCTCCACCCACTTGCCCCCCACGCCCACTCCCCTCCGTGGAGCCGTTGGCGGCAAAAGGCACTTACCGAGCGTGCAGGGAGGAGGAGGGAGCGTCGGACTGCTGGAGACGGGCAGCGCGGCTGCGGCTCTGGCCTAGCCGAGCTGGGATTACTCGCGGCGGTTGTGGGGGAGAAGGGGGAGAGGGGAGCCCCTGATTGCGGGCGGGTGGCTCCGCTAACGGCGTCCATCTTGTTTGTGCGAGTGAGGAGAGAGTCCGTGCGTGCGCCATGGTGATGTCATACGCACAGCAGCCCTTGGAAAAATGTGTTTAGAAATGAAATTTTTGAACTTTAAAATGTTTCTAACTTAAAAAATATAAGATCAATTTAAATGAAACTTGTTATAAAGAGTCGGCGCGAGAGTGGTGATTAAGGTGGCGCAAAAAATTGTGGCGCTATGGTTTACCGTTGGCAAAATCACAGAAAAACATAAATTTACATACGGATATATATATATATATATACACAAGATCAGAGTTTTTGTAGTATCAAAATAAATGATAGATGAATGTCCCCTGCTATCCACTTTGCTGCTGTAACACTGCAAATCTCCCCGGTGTGGGACAAATAAAGGAATATATTATTATTATTGGAAGGCTTCTTGAAAGTGATAATGCATCATTGGCTAACTTGTCTCCTTTATTTCTCTACTTTTGTGATTTCTCAATGATTTGTTTTGAAGCATGGTCTATGTTTTTCTGCAGATGACATATTGTTTGAACATCTGCCCAATGGTCGTATTCAACATTTGCTTAAACAGCGGGTTATAGCATGAAGTGTTCCTGGGCAGTGCACAACGATTGTGTACAGAATCGGACAATGATGAGAGTAATTTGAAATATATAGCGGACATCCATGTCACTTTTTGATACATTATAATACTCAAGGGACTTGCTAGTTAACAAATTTACAAAACAATATAAAAATCGTTATTTGGGAATATTATATATTAGTGCTCCAGACCAGTAGATGATGAGATTGCCGTTGTACATTTTATGATGAGCTGTGCCGTTCATTATGTGGCCACATCCTACAGGTGATATTTTGCTGGATCTCCAACCTACATTTTTCGTTACCAGGTATTAGAAGTAATGTTGACCTTTCCAGAGTAGCCCACATCCCAATGATATGTAGGCAGATGGATAGAAAGGAAGAAATCATGTGCAGGAAAAGCATATAGAAAACATGTTGACAGGAAACTGGAAATTGCTGCAACCATCACACAAGATCTAAAACCAATTACATTCCGTTCTTGCATACATTTTGCTCTCACTTCTCAGAAGAGAATGATCAAAGAATGTAGCAGGCCACAGCAAAATAAAATCAACCCTTCTCTTGAAGATGGCAGAAGTTTCCAAAACCTTGCTTCACTAACTAATTCAAAGACGAAAGCCGATGGATGCGAGTCAATAATCAGGAACCTCATGGCTCAGTCATCTGGCCCTTTATATTAGTCAGGTTAATTATTAATCTGAACACATGACCTGACCCAAAACGTCACCCATCCTTTTTCTCCAGAGGTGCTGCCTGACCTGTTGAGTTACTCCGGCACTATGTGCCTATCTTTAATCTTTACTGCTAGTTGATAGGGAATAGCCTTGTGAATTTCCAGTGCTCTCAGTTCCACAAAGCTCTTTTTGTAAACATGAGGTCCAGAACAATGAGCAGAGTTCTGAGTGATCCACAAATGATTCTTTTGGCATTTAACTTCACTGTTTTTTAAAATTCTAGCCACCTGAACACGAAACTCCAATATTGGTTGCAATTATTCAAAGTTTAGCTGGTGTGCATATTTACTTTACATGATTTAATATATTTTTGGCCTCTATCTCATTCAGTGTAATATTTCTGAGAATTGTTCTGTTTTTCTTTCACCAAAAACCATCTAATGTGTATTGTATAGCTCCAACCCTGTATTCTGCATAGCTACTCAGTATGGTCTAGTTTCCCAAATCCATGCCCATCTTTCCAATACTGCATGGTTGAATCTCTCCAATCAATTTTCCACCTTGCATAAGTACAGATTTTGTCTTACTCTTTCACAGTGAAGTATGTTATTGGGGTCATGTCACCTCCTTGTTTTCTCCAATATTCCATGGGCTTCAAAATAACTGATCACAGCATAACCCCTCCTTTAATCTCTCCTTAAAACTTCTTTCTGAGCAAGTTTTTCTCCACATTCCTTGGGTTTGCACTGATTTACTCTTGATTATGGTCCTGTGCAATCCTTTAAAACCTGTTTTTTTTATGTTAGAATTTCATCGAGATCCAGCCACTGTGTTAAATGTTTCATTGATTACTGTCATTCCCATTCAGCTCCACACATTCCAAACCAATACAAAAAAAACATAAACCGATCACAATTGCCCAGATGCAGGAACATTGCAGCGGGTCATTTGAGTATTTTGTGCCATTTTAGATGGTTCAATTCTCACCCTATATCTACAGATATTGAGGGGATGGATGGTGCTTATCAATCTGAGGCTAAATTATTTCTTTAGGTTTTGATGGGATATGTAGCCACAAAGATGGAAAATGAATTTTATGGCTGGTAAATGGAAATTAAATCGTTTTGTTTAAGAATTTGGTTAGGACCATTGTTCTATGGTATTATCAAATTTCTGAATTAGTCCGACATCTTCAGGCTAAGGAGATATAATACTGCAAAACAAAGTTTTCATTACGCATGTGATTTTTTTATCTGTGTTCTTTAAGACCACCGGTTCCTAAGAAATACTATTTGACTGAGCCAAGATTGACCAGTGTGCATAAAGTTAGAAAGCTCACTAATGAGTTTGCACAAAGCTTGAAGTACAGTATTACATTCTGATTCTAAGGCCAGTTACTTAGGCACAGTCACTTGACTTCCCTGCTAATCAGTAGTGCTGGTAAGCACATAGTCCGTTTCAGACAAATTAGTCTCTTTGTTGGTTTTGTTCTCGCTATCTGAGTATTCTAGCTGTGGGTCTTGTTCGCTTTCTCACGATATTAAATTATATGAAGTAAGACCAAGTGATTATCAAATTCCACATTCCCAGTAGGGTTGGTGTAATGGCTATGGTGAAGTCTAATCCCTGGATCCAGAGGCTGAATGAACGCTTCCACTGCCAGCATAACGACTGGTTGAGCAATCAGAACCTGGCCAGTTTCTGTTCTGCTTCTTGAAGCCAGGGCTTGACCTATTGTCAAATGCAAAGCTTATACCTCTTAATGCTCATGTTATTCAACTTACAAAGGAAAGAGAAAACAAGAAATCAAGCTCTTTCCATTGCATCTCTTTACAATCAGACAGTGTATTGCTCTGCCAAATCTTCAGTTGTTTTCAAGATGGAAATGGAGTTTGGAAATATCCTGAATAGTCTTTTTCTTTAATTAAGCATATTTAGATCCAGGCTGTGTTCAGCTTTATTTCGAAATAATAATAATAGAAAATGAATGATGTTGTAAATTTATCTTTGGTCATAAATAATTGTTTTGAAGAGACTATTTCCCAGTTGAAAATGTTGAAATATACCAGAGGGTGAGTTGTGGAAGTATGGTTAAAGATAAAGTTTCACCAAAATGGAAACTGTAATGGGCTAACTTATGATATGATAATATAACACAATCTCCTCAAACCATTAACCATTAATGAAACTGCACAATTTCAGGATTTTCCTCATATCAAGCCACTATTGCTTCAAAAATGTAATTGATATCTTCATGCTGGCTCCATACAGGGCACTTCATGTCAACATATTCAGTACTATCTTCTGATCCAAGCATTTTAATACTTAAGAAATTTACTTAATGCCAGAAATGTAACAAGCTCCATTTAAAAAAAAATCTAATGCGACACAACATTGATAAATAATAAACTGTTGCAAATCACTCAAATTTATAATTAGTACTAACATTTATGAACTTGTGTAAGGAATCTTAATGATGATAATGGCAGTGAGTCAAAAAAAGTTTACACAAATAGAACCATATGTAGAAAGACAACCAAAGCCCTGAAAATGGCACTTTAATTCGGGATGAAATCGGAAAGTGACATTTTGAGATTGGGCTCTGAACCTCATTGTTACATCAGCTGTCTTTTATTCCACATAGTTTCAGTTAAGTTTATTGTCACATGAACCGAGGTAAAGTGACAAGCTTTTGTTGCGTGCTAACCAGTCAGTAGAAAGACAATACATGATTACAATCGATCTATTTACAGTGTATGGATACATGATAAGGGAATAACGTTTAGTGCAAGGTAAAGCCAGCAAAGCCCAATCAAGGATAGTCCGAGGGACATGAAAGAGGTAGGTAGTAGATCAACCACTGAGTCCGTTGACAAGCGATCCCCATTCATTAACATTATCTCCTACACACTAGGGACAATTTACAATTATATCAAGCCAAATAGCATACAAACCTGTACGTCTTTGGAGTATGGGAGGCAACCGGAGCTCCCCGGAGAAAACCCATGCACGTCACGGGGAGAACGTACAAACCCCGTACAGACAGCATTCATAGTCAGGATTGAACCCGGGTCTCTGGCGCTGTAAGGCAGCAACTCTACCACTGCGCCACAGTGCTGCCGCTAATAATGCAAATCTATACTGCACCATTTCCATGATGATCAATGGGTATCCATTGTTTTGAAGGGCATTGCGCCTTTGTAAAGGTATTTATATTTCTTTCTACAATGTACGTCATGTTTCTCATTTTTATAACGGAATCAAGGGATATGGGGAGAACCAGGGTACTGATTTTGGATGATCAGCCATGATTATATTGAATGGCGGTGCTGGCTCGAAGGGCCGAATGGCCTACTCCTGCACCTATTTTCTATGTTTCTATTTCCCATTTGTGTGGCCTGTCTGGTATATCCACAGTTTGCTTTCATTTTAGGCATTTGTTTCTGATTTCAGTTGGCAGCAGAATTTACAAGTTCCCTGAGAGTTCAAGCTTGGGTGGCAACTCCTGCCTGCCAGTCAGTTTGCACGGACCATCCCACTACCCATCGCCTGCACGCAGACGTCATCGGACCACCTTCAGTCAGGAGCAACTGGAACACCTGGAGGCCGCCTTCAGTAAGAACCATTATCCAGACATCTACTGTAGGGAGGAGCTGGCCAAGATCACCAAACTGAATGAGGCACGCATCCAGGTCAGAGGTTCAATTCTTTGTTCGAAGCTAAAAAAAAAAATGCATGATGCACATTTTAATTGTTTTTAATTCACATTTTTCTGGTTAATAGTTTATGAATTTATTATGAAGTGGGTTTTTTATTCCCTTAGTCTCTCTATGTATTGTCACCTTTTAACTTAGTGAAATATTATTACTAAATTTAAGATTCCTCAATTAAAAATTGTAATGAACAGCAGATATTCCTGCAAATGTTTAATTACAACTCATAGCGTCATAAAATCAGTGTCATACAGCGTTGAAAAAGGCCCTTTGACCCAACTAGCCCATGTGGGCCAACATGCCCCATCTACACTAGTCCCACCTACCCACGCTTGAGACTTTTTGTTTTATATCAACTGACTGGGCTGAACTCTACAAATGCAATTTTAAACAAGGTTAGGCTGAATGATGGCCTTGTTCAGTAAATTATTTTTAAGGCAAAAACTGCATTGACATGATAGTTTCATGATTTTTTTATTTAACCGTCATATAATAAACCTGGTTGGCTTTCCAGCTTAATGGCATCTTTTTATGGCAGGGTAACCAAAATTGGGTGGCCTTACCAATGTCTTGTGGTACTGTAACAAAACATCCCAACTTCTGTCCCCAATTCCCTCATTGATAAAGACCAACATGCCAAAAGCCTCCTTCACCACCCTATCTACCTGTGATGCCATTTTTAGGGAACTATGTACTTGTATGCCTATATGCCTCCCTCTGCTCTATAACATTCTCCAAGTCCCCGCTATTCACTGTGTTGACTTGGGGATTCGCAAGAAATTTAACTAATGAAAAAATGGCAGAGTGCCAAAAGTGTGCTTGTCATTGCCTTTAATTTATGTTTCAAGGGAGTTAGATTTATCTCTTAGGGCTAAGGGAATCAAGGGAAAAAGCCGGAACGCGGTACTAATTTTGGATGATCAGCCACGATAATTTTAAATGGCAGTGCTGGCTCAAAGGGCCGAATTGCCTTCTCCTGCACCTATTTTCTATGGTCTTTAAGACTGCAGATCGTCTCCAGTTTAGGGACACCCAACTTATGTACAGCCCATACATATGACAGAGCATTTGACAGATGGATTTGTGGTTGCTGTAGTGCTGCAGGTGACTTGGCACTAGCTGGAATTTTGCTACATTGAGTTAACATGTTGGTATCCATTTTGCAAATTGTATCTAGAGACCATCCACATCAGCAGCATTTTGAAAACTGTCAATAGCATTTGAAACAAGGATGGAATGAGGAAGAATCTCTGTAGCCAGAGGGTGGTGAATCTGTGGAATTCATTGCCAGAGATGGCTGTAGAGGCCATGTCATTGGGTATTTTTAAAGTGGAGGTTGATAGGTTCTTGATTAGTAAGGGCGTTGAAAGTTACTGGGAGAAGGCAGGAGAATGGAGTTGAGAGGGAAAGAAAAGTACGCTATGATCAAATGGCGGAACAGAATCGATTGACCGAATAGCCTAATTCTGTTCCTATGACTTAAGAACTAAAACCTTATCTGCAATTATTTAAAATAAATCATTATTGGCATATAAGCTCAGGCTAAATGTCTCAGTGGTAGCGCCGACTCGAAATGTTGCCTATCCATTCCCTCCACAAAAACTGCCGGACCTGCTGTGCTTTGTTAGTATCAGCTTTATTACTAAGAATGGCAAAATGAGATTTAAAATGCTTCTCCAAGCTTTCTATTCCTATGGGATAACCCGTATCTGCAGGTTTCCTTTGCCGTGTGGTAGCTTCAATTGTGGCCACATTTCCGACTTTCAAACTGTCCAGGTCACCAAGAGATCTCAGGAACAGAACCCTGCCGTAACCCAGCATACTTGCAAATATAAACATGGTACCACTTGGCAAATTTATTGCACGGTTCTTGCTGAATGAATTCCTTTTCTTCTAGGTGTGGTTTCAAAACCGACGTGCAAAGCATCGGAAACAAGAACGCACTGTTCAGAAGTCGATCACTCCCTCTATTATTTCAGCCTGTAGTGGCCTGATACCTGCTGTTTGCCCGTCTACTTCAGCCAGACCATACCACCAGTACCCTCATGCCATAAATCATATGTCACGCTTCTCAACGATGGCAACAAGTGCCTATGGTTCCCCTTCAGCTGTCAGCCAATTCTCCTACACCAGTACACATGCACAATTGGCCTCTGCACCACCTGGCAGGCAGCATGAGGACTGGTACAGTCCCCTATGCTCCATTAACTCCCCCACTGCTGGCTTACCCCCACCAATGCTTTCTCTGGGACCCATGCCAGGTCTGGATCCACAAACACACTGGAGCTAATTGCTAAATGAAAAGTTGTCGCTTTCCAAAGTAAAATCCGGGTAGATTATTATGTAACAATATCCCCCGGTTACCCACCAGCCGTGCACTAATTTAGAAAATTGTATTTAAACAAATGTGCCCAAATCAAGGTTTTGTTAATTAGTAATAAAGATCATGCAAGATATTTCCAGTTCTAAAGTTTGGGAATCAATTATGAAAATAAAAATAATGATTTATTAAAGGTTGTGGTTCTTGTGCCTCAGGATGTTGATGAATTTTCTATGTTGACCAAAGCCAAGTGATAAGAATACTGTTGAAAGTCAAAACAGATAAATGTATGCAATTACTGAATGTGTAGAAGTGGTTTCTCACCTTCCATCCACTTGTCCTTATCCGCACGTGAATAGAATAACAGGCTTTAAACTGCCTGATAAATATAATGGGAATGCTTTACTGCAATACTCATTTAAACAAGATTGGCCCTCTAGCCTAATAATAATGGTTCAGCAAAACAAATGTCAGACAACAAGGTTATGTGAATCAAATGAGAGCAACAAAAGGTCCTGAATCTAACTCATTTAGAATAACATACAGCATCTAGTGAGGATTGTGCACCAGTCACTCCAAACAATATTGACACCAATAAGATGGACAGATACATGTGTTCTGGACAGATTTGAGATGGTAAAGTAATTTATTCCTTATATTGGATCTCCCTCTACTAGTGCAGCTAATTCTTCTGGAAACTGCTTAAGTTATGCGTCAACTTTATTTTTATATTGGAGGACAAACCAGTGTGTTCTGGATATTTTTTTATCATGCTTGACATGTATAATTTAGCACTAGATGGTTATCCAGCTTTGTTAAAATGCAGCAACAAGGCACAATCAGTAATTTATATGTAAAATAGTAGCTTGATAATTTACACTATGTTACTTTGCTATCCCTCACTTGCCATTTGATCTGAGTGAGCATATGAACCATTAAAAAGGTATGATGCCATAATGACAGTCATCATCCATTAAGTCATGATTTAATCTTTCAAGTGGTGCATACACAAGGAACTGCACACGCTGGCATCTTACATACAATACTGGAATAATTCAGCAGGTCAGGAAGCACTTCTGGAGGATATGGATAGGTTTGAAAAGGCATCCTGACCTGAAATGTTGCCTCAGCATATCCTTCAGCATTGCTGCTTGGCCTGCTGTGTTACTCCAGCACTTTGTATTCTATGTTAAGTGGTGTATCTGGAAGTGAATGGAGCTGGTAAATTTGATCCTAGGTATATTTAAAGGTTGAGAAAATTCTTTGATCCACTTCTAAATTTAAAATAATATTTCATTACATTTATAAATTCTACTTGAATATTACAAACATAAACTGTACAAACAATAAAATTGATTTTCCACTTTAATTCATGTAATGCTTGTTGTAATAGAGAACATTGTTATAATACATCCAAGATAGTTTCATTGAATATGAATAACTTTCAACCTATTTTAATGATATCCTGCCTTTTCAATAAGCCAGATTTCAAAACGCATAATGTATTTAAATAAAACATAACTGGGAGTAGCAAGAGGCTTTCATGTGTGTAGCTTTAAAAAAACTTCAACTGTATTTTTATTCCAAATTACCACAGAATTTATTCAGTGTTTCAGTAAACCTATAATCTCTATTATGTGTATTTATACAGCACAACAGATATTAGGAAATGTGAAGAATGATCAGTGCAAATATGAATTACCATATCAAATGGCATACCAATAGTATTTCACTGCTGGCTCAGAGCAGTTTAAAATTGTACCTTAATACAAACATTTTCTCTATTACAACGTTACATAAGTAGGCTTCTGAAATTATACATTTAACATATAGAATGCTCCATTTCATACCTACTATAGTATTATACACAAAATCAAAATTAGCACAAACAAAATAAGTAATTCATTGGTCATCCAAAATGTCATCTCATGACCTGTAACATGTTATAATGATTTTATTTTTAAAGTAAAAGTTTATTCTCCATGTCACTGAACTTGCACTTATGACTAGGGACCAAAACCATCTGCTATGTAACATGGAATTTCTCTCCCCCCACCCCAAATATAAATAATTATATTGTTATGCTTTTCATGTCAACTTTTCATTCTTTACATTTATTAACTGAATAAGTGACTAATGCAAAATGTCATAATATATTGCAATAATAGGACAGCAAGGTTAACATACTATCCTTTACATATTTCACTTTAAAATTGCACAAAAATATTTATACATATCCAGTGAAATTTAAAAATTGAGTTTACAATTCTGTGCAGAAAAGTTAAAACCTTCTGGTTCAGAGAGACTGGTAAACTACGACTGGCTCAGTTGTTTAGAAAATAAAGTTAACTGACCTTAACCAAGTAAAAAATAAACTCTCAATGGCTGTCAGAAAATGGAAACTATAATTCAATTATGTATTTTTTACTCTAGTGATTTTGCAAACTCAGCGTAATCAATGTATCCATCATTATTTTTATCATCATCCCTTAAAACATCATCAATCAAGCTAACAATTTCCTCTTCATTCATGGGTTGTCCGTGGCCACCACTTTCCTGCACAGAAAGACAACACAAATCAGACAAGATGTTGTGTGTGAAAACCATACTATAAAAATAAATTACTCCAATGCTTAAACAGTGTAACATTTTAATTGAGATTAGCGTTATGACTATCAACAATGACGTATTTAATGGTTCTACCTCATAACCAATTCTGTGGATGAATTCTTTCCCTTTACAGATGTTAACTAATGAGCTCATTTTGCTTTTGTTTCATTAATTTATCATTTGTAGGCAATTACTTTAAGTGTCTTATCATTTATAATTTCAATATAAAACACGATAAAATATTAATTACAATGGTCAAAAGGTCTATTGTAAATCATGGGTGGGGGGTTATGGTGTTCTTTATTGCCGTCTATCCACTATAACCGAGTACGGTATCATCATTGTATTTACTAGAAACAAACAACTGCAGATGCTGGTTAATACACAGGACACAAACAGGTGGAGCTACTCAGCAGGTCAGACAGAATCACTGGCGAACACAGATAGGTGACGTTTTTGGTCAGGACCCTTTCTCAGACTGATTCAGTCTGCTAACTTCTCCAGCATATTGCGTCGTTTCACCTTGGAACTATGTGCCAATGCCGCTGGTCTGCACCATCGAGCCATTTTTCACCAGCTGTCACACACTTTGGATGACGGGGCTTTTGTTGCAGCTCACGTTGTAGTCCCTGGGGACAGAGCTATCTTCGTGCCACTGCTACACACGCTCAGTCATCGTGGGGCTCCCTCCCCTCCCACCAGCTGCTGCTTCTTCCTGTCGCTTTGTCCTCCTCCCATGACTGTCCACTCCGCCTCCTCCAGTCTCCCTCATAGTGGCCGACATCTTCCAAGGTGGTGTATGTTGGCGACTCCAGAGGAGAAAGAGGAGGCAGCGGAGGTAGAGGGGCTGGAAAGAGTGGACAAGCCCACAGAAGGTGGTGGTGGGGGTCGAGGCAGAGTGGACAAAAGTCAGGAGGGGGCAGCAGCAGTGGGAGGGGGGGTCGAGTGGACAAAGCAAAGCCAATAGGAAGTAGTGGCATCTGGTAAGTAGGGAATGGGGAGTGAGCCACATTTTGACCGAGCATGTCCTGTCAAGGATTACAACAGGAGCCACAACAAAAGCTGCATCAGCCAGACGGCATGGGCTGCTGGTGAAGAAGGGCTCGCTGGTACACCTTGCGAGGTGGGCATGGCAGTATCAGTAGGTCTGTCCAAAATAACCAAAATCCATTATATGGTGCTCGGTTAAAATTGAGGTTTACTGTACCAGTTTCCAATCAGTATAATGTTCATCAGCTAAGCCAGAGATAATTGATGAAAGCTTAATATTTACCTCTTTGTGTACATGTGTAATGGCTGAAATTAGTTCCAATCCATCAAGCAGATTATTCCCATCATAATCATGCATTTTAAAGTAATGAAGTTGAAGTTCTTGTGGCGTCATCTCAGATTCTGGTTTGTCTATCACACCATCTAAATGCTCCATTATATGACTGCAAAATTAATGAAACTTGATTTGTTACAAATATTGCATCCATTTAAAATAGGATGACTTAACAACATATTTATTGTGGGAAAGATTGATAATAGTTCCGGAGCCAACCTTAAAATGAAAGATACACTGCAAACAAATAGCTCTGTGGACTACAACAAAACATTTTCAAATATCGCAGAAATACCAATATTTCATCAGGAGACCCAAGGTATGGACTTCCAATAATACATTAGCAATACCTTCATCATAGAAAAGCAAAGGAAATAATATTTTCCACCTCCCAATACCTATTTATCATCCTTCCAGTTACTTCAGCCAAGCAGTCAGGACAATGTTAATAGAGGTGGAACATTACAAAGCTTAATTAATAGCCACAATGCAAATCCTACGAAGCTAAATATTTAGATAAGAGGCACTGACAATATTCAATAGGTATGTTTAAAATAAAATTCAAAAATGATTCGCATCCAAATATCTGACATTTGAGTTTCCCCCCCAAAAATGTTATAAAGTAGTCGTTTGTTCAGGTTTTAAAAGTTCAAATTCTTTTTTTAAATTGAAACAAGTCCTCATGTCGCAACTTGGTTTGGATAAAAATAAAGATTACAAATCCAAAGATCCAATTAATCACAGAAACATTTACAAGAAAAAAACTGGAAAAAAACAGTTGACCCAATCATTTTTAAAACAGCATTTAAGCTATTTTAACCTGAACAATAAAGTTAATTTATTTGGGTGAGTGATAATTGAACTTGAATTTAATATAAAGTGTGGGATAGTGTCTCCCCTGTATTTAAGGGGGAAACAAAGTTAGCAGTCCCTTTTCCTGTGTTCCTAGGAAAAGGGACTGCTAACTTTGTTTCCCCCTTAAATACAGGGGAGACACTATATTGGAGTCCAACTTTTACTTTTACTATGTTTAACAAGGAACTGTAGATGCTGCTTTACAAAATAAGACGCAGTGCTGGAGTAATTCAGCAAGTCAGACAGCATCTCTGGAGAACCTGAATAGATGACATTTTGGGTTAGCTCTGAAGAAGGGCCTCGACCCAAAATGCGACCTATCCATGTTCGTCAGAGATGCTGCTTGACCCGAATTACTCCAGCACGTTGTGTCTTTTTTTCCCCACTTTTACTATTCTGGCATTTGCGTGCTGCTAGAGGGAGTGAAGTTTCAGCAAACTTCATAAGATTTGATATGTTCTCATTCGGTGATGGCCAAGATATCTGGTGCCCTAGGGACTAAATATCTGCAACAATCATGCATTAAAATGGAAAATGCAGCAAAGTTCAAAATGTGCCTGCTATGCTTCAGGACAATTATAAAGTGCCTGTGACCTTGGCTTTACATCAACAAATCCTTATCAAGACTGAGCAGCAGTCCTGTTCCTTGTCTGCTTATATAAGGCATGGAAATTGAACGGGGACAAGAAGAATGGGAGAAGCAAATTATTTAAGTCATTACATCAAAACAAATTGCAAAGTTCCAACTTATTGCACGCTTCTTAAAAGTAAAAAATTGTTACATTTAGGCACAACTAGTAAATTAGAAAGGAATTACAATGAGAGAAAACTGCTTTAGTTTAACATATTTGACCTAATTGCAGAAAGCAAGATACGTACTCTTTATCTTGAACAAGGTTCTTATCCAGACGAATGTTTGGTCGATGACCCTCAGTAATTTCAGAATCATGTGGTGGATGCGCTTGAGATCGAACTGACAACAGGTGATGCCTGCCTGACAGTACAAGACACACAAACCCTATGAAGCAACTCCTTGCAATTCTATTGCTGTATTCCATGACAAACCTGCATAAAAATGGAGATGATTTCAATAAGGGACATTAAATAATTGAAATGTAATATTTCCTCATAACAAAGATGGTGCTATCTTCCATAGTCCCATCTATTCTACATTCTTTCACTAATCCTGCAATTTAATCTCCTTTGCATTCACCAACTCCCAATTCTCCTCCGCTTCACCTACACTCAGAGCAATTTGCAATAACCATTTTACAAAAAAACAAAAGCTGGCCAGGCAGCATCTCTGGAGATCATGGATGGGTGGCATTTCTGCTCAGGACCCTTCTTCAAACTGAGCTAGTAATAACTGAAAATACAATGTTTACTGGCTGATGATGTCAACAAACATGCTACCTGACCTGCTGAGTTCCTCCAGCACTTTGTGTCCCTTTATACAAAAAGGACACAAAAGCGCTGGAGGAACTCAGCATGTCAGGTAGCGCATGCGAGCATCTCTGGAGAACACAGATCTGGTTGAAGAAACATAGTGTCCCAACCCTTTAAATTACTCCAACATTTTGGTTAATAATTGAGTCTGTTATGGGGGTTGGCTTAGTTCCAAAGTGCCTTTACCACGGCGATGCTGCCGGTACAGCTATCCTAGTTACCCCACTGCCACCCACAGAGGCCACTAGCTGATGCCCTGCATGAGGTGGGGCGATCAACTGAAGAAGGGTCACGAGCCGAAGCGTTGCCCATTCCTTCTCTCCAGAGATGCTGCCTGTTCCGCTGAATTACTCCATCTTTTGTGCCTATCTTTGAGCTGGGGCAATGCTCTGCAGTTCCTTTACTACAGTGATGCAGCATGTACAGTCCCCTGCATGAGCTGGTGCGATGCTCTGCAGACCCTTTACCACAGTGATGCTGCCTGTATAGTTACTGCCACAATTCACAATGGCCATCGGCTGATGCTCTGCAGTCCGCCGCACTCAGTGTGCCTGCGCTGCAATGAGCTGTCATCAGATGCCCCCCCCCGGTACACCCCAGCCCCTCTCCCATTGGCTTGCCCGCCCCATTGTCTATGACGCCAACAGCGCCGATTGGGGGAGAGGAGTGTCAGCCAGGGAATCCCCCGACGTCACACGCCAACCATACGCCACACGCCAACCCTACCCCACACGCCAACCCTACCCCACACGCCAACCCTACCCGACACGCCAACCATACCCCACACGCCAACCCTACCCCACACGCCAACCCTACCCCACACGCCAACCCTACCCCACACGCCAACCCTACCCCACACGCCAACCCTACGCCGCCGGGAGACGAAGATCCGGGCGCTCCTGCGCACATAACACAGCGATCAACACCCACACCCGGCACAGACCAACACACACACACACAAACTGTACAGCAGACCAACACGCACACACCCGGCACAGACCCACACACACACACGGCACAGACCCACACACACACACGGCACAGACCCACACACACACGGCACAGACCCACACACTGCACAGACCTACACACACGGCACAGACTTACACACGGCACAGACCCACACACACACACGGCACAGACCCACACCCGGCACAGACCCACACACACACAGCACAGACCCACACACACGGCACAGACCCACACCCGGCACAGACCCACACACACACAGCACAGACCCACACACGGCACAGACCCACACACACACAGCACAGACCCACACACACACAGCACAGACCCACACATGGCACAGACCCACACACACGGCACAGACCCACACACACGGCACAGACCCACACACACACAGCACAGACCCACACACACACACACACACGGCACAGACCCACACACACACACGGCACAGACCCACACCCGGCACAGACCCACACACGGCACAGACCCACACACGGCACAGACCCACACACGGCACAGACCCACACCCGGCACAGACCCACACACACAACACAGACACACACAACACACCCGGCACAGACCCACACACGGCACAGACCCACACACACACGGCACAGACCCACACACACACACGGCACAGACCCACACACACACACGGCACAGACCCACACACACAACACACACCCGGCACAGACCCACACACAACACAGACACACACGGCACAGACCCACAGACACACACACACGGCCGACACCCCCTTCCCCGGGGGGATGGTACTTTACGTCCCGCAACACTCGGGCGCCAGACGCGCTTCGTTGGGTCGCTGACCGTTGGTGCAAAGGACAGCGGCAGACGTGGTCGGCGCTGCAGAAGATGGCCGTGGCCGCAGCCTGGCCTCCATCCCCGGCCGCCCGAAACCGCTGCTACCGCCGCCCGGCCTCCATCACCCACCCCCCTCACCACCGGCCGCTTACCGCCTGTGGCCCCTCTGCCGCCCGCAGCTCCCGCCCACTCACTCGCCGTGACCGTTATATTCCGCCGGCAGCTCAGGCCCGCGCCACTCGCGGAGGAACCCCCATGGAACCCACGTGACCGCACCCGGCCGCTCACCGCCTGTCACCCCTCCGCCGCCCGTTATTATTCCGCCGGCCGCCCGCTCAGCCCCGCGTCCGCGTCACCCCAATGGAAGCCACGTGACCGCGCCCGGCGCCGCGCCCCGCCCCCCCGTCCCCCCCCGCCCCGCCCCCCCGTCCCGTCCCGCCCCGCCCCGCCCCTCCCCTCCCCTCCCCCCCCCCTCCCCCGCCGGGGCAGCGTGGCGGAGCTCGCCGCGTGCCACGTGTATGTGGCCCCTGCCGCCTGGTCCGTGATGTTACTCCAGAACTGTCGCCACTCATGCAAGTGAAGCTGCATTTGTAGAGAGTAATTCTCAGGAAGTGAAGCTGCATTTGTAGAATGAGCAATAAGATCATAAGAAATAGGAGCAGAAACTGACCTATCGAACCTGCTCGACCTCTAAATCCCATTCTGCCTTCTCCCCGTAACCTTTGACACCCTTATTAATCAAAAACCTATCAATCTCTGCTTTAAAAATACTCCAAGCCGGACTCCAATGCCGCCAGTTGCAATGAATTCATCAAAAATCACCACCCTCTGGCTAAAGAAATTCCTCCTCAATCCTCAGCAACTGCATTTGTAGCATGAGTAATAGAATTAATATCACAACGTGATGCTATCAGAACCTGGAATTCCTCTCCTCATTTTCATTTGTTTTCTTTACAAATTTATTTCAATTGTCTACTTGAATTAGTGGATTGCGCGTACGGTCGTAAGGTCAAAGTGCGTGACGCACGGAGTCGCTCAAGCCGTCAGGAGGACATGGCAGAACCTTTAGCGTACACTACCAATACATGCAACAGGTACATTCTTACCTTTACAAAGCCGCCAAAAGGCCAATTTTTGTGCTGTAAAAAACGAGGAAGAAACGAGGTGGAGGAAGAGGAACCAGGAGAAGGGCTGCTAAGCCCGTGGACGCAAGAAGCAGCTGGGAAGACATCTGGCCAGCCAGCAGGACAGGGGGAAACGCGGCCGGGAAGGGAGGCAGGAGAGCAAGGCCGAGAAGCAGAGGGCCGCCGACCGGGGCGAGAAGGAGGAGGAGGAAAGGACGGGGTTGAGCGAGCTGGGAGAGGGGCAGTGGGAAGAACCCGAGCCGAGGAGTCTGCAGGGGCAGAAGCAGTGAGCATTGGAGGTTGGCGACCCGCCTGAGGGTCAAGGGTCCAGGGAGGAAAAACCCGACGGCCTTGGAGGAGGAGGCGGTGGAAGACGAGCGGATTGTCAAGCCCGAAGAGGAGGTGGGGAGAGGCCGATCGGCAGCGGAGGCCGAGCAGCAGCGAGAGCTGGGCTGGGCGGGGCGTTGGGAGCCGAGGCAGAGGACCAGCCCACGGCTCTGCTCGGCAGCCCCAGCCTTGAGGTGTTGAGCGCCAGCCAAGTGGAAGCGGACCCCAACTGACGGAGATGGCGAGCGGGGAGAAGGGCTGGAGGGCCAGCAGCAGCAGCGAGGGGCCGAAGAGCTGCGAGGCGCGGCGCCTGGAGGGGCGAGGAGCGCAGGAACAGGGAGAGGTGTCGGGACACTCGGAGCGCCAGGATAGAGCCGGAAACATGCTGATGGTGCGGGTGAAGCCGAACTACAGCAAAGTGCGGCCGCAACATTGAACTGCAACAGCCTGTCATTAGGACTGGCGAACTGTTCCACAACAGAAGTCATTCCAAACATAAAATAGAAGAAAAAGACGAAGCAAAGAGGGCCTGCTGCACTGAAAGCCATAGTGAGTGCTTGCTTGCAGTACATGGCGTGCCCTCCAGTAGGCATTGTGTGGCAACAGTACGGGTCAGGGGCCGTGACCTCCCCTGCCCTGCAATCCCCCTATACACTGAAGGACTGAACAGCTTTAGCCATTTGGAGGAGAGATGTTCAAAGGTCAAGTGAAGAAACTTTTATTATCCTAAATTGCTCAGAGCTTGAGCTTGAATCATCTAAATCTATATGCTTTATGCAGAAAACAAAAGCTCTTCTGAATTGCTGAAACAAGAGAATGCAGATGCTAGAATCTGGTGCAACAGATCATCTTCAAAAAGGTCCCGGCCTGAAATGTGGCCTATCTGTTTTCCAGACATAATGCCTGACCCACTGAGTTACTCCAGCATTTTCTATCTATTTTATCCTCGTCCAGTGTTTATTGTTATACAAGTATGGTGAAGTACAGGTGCAGTGAAAACCTTGTTTGCAGCAGAATCATAGGCACAAAGGCTCATACATAATTTACGCACAATGCCCCTATCTGTTGCTGTATCCCAACTCCACTTCCCCCCACCATGCCTAGCTGGCTATGTGTACCTTTCCTGTTTCACCCTTCCCCGATTCACCAATCACATCTCGCTTGTCTCACCGTTCCCCCTCTCTATCTTCCATCTCCATTCTCAGTCATGATTTTGGGCTTTGACCCCAAACGTCGGCCATTACTTTTCGCCCACAGATGCTGCTCGACCTGCTGACTTCCTCCAGCAGATTGTTTCCCTCTGCTTTAAATCCCTTGAAGATTATGAGAAGAATGGAAGGCTATTGATATTGTAGAAACATAGAAACATAGTAAATAGTTGCAGGAGGAGGCCATTCGGCCCTTCGAGCCAGCACCACCATTCATTGTGATCATGGCTGATCATCCACAATCAGTAACCTGTGCCCAACTTCTCCCCATATCCCTTGATTCCACTAGCCCCCAGAGCTCTATCTCTTAAATTCATCCAGTGATTTGGCCTCCACTGCCCTCTGTGGCAGAGAATTCCACAAATTCACAACCCTGGGTGAAAAAGTTCCTTCTCACCTCAGTTTTAAATGGCCTCCCCTTTATTCTAAGACTGTGCCCCCTGGTTCTGGGACTCCCCCAACATTGGGAACATTTTTCCTGCATCTAGCTTGTCCAGTCCTTTTATAATTTTATATGTCTCTATAAGATCCCCTCTCATCTAAACTCCAGTGAATACAAGCCTAGTCTTTTCAATCTTTCCTCGTATGTCAGTCCCGCCATCCCAGGGATCAATCTCGTGAACCTTCGCTGCACTGCCTCAATTACAAGGATGTCCTTCCTCAAATTAGGAGACCAAAACTGTACACAATACTCCAGATGTGGTCTTACCAGGGCCCTATACAACTGCAGAAGAACCTCTTTACTCCTGTACTGAAATCCTCTCGTTATGAAGGCCAACATGCCATTAGCTTTCTTCACTGCCTGCTGCACCTGCACGCCAACTTTCAGTGACTGGTGTAGAAAAACGGATTGCCAACTGCATGTATAAAGGTTTTTTACGGCTATTGGCATAAACGTAGCAGTTTCTCTGCAGCAAAAAGACTGTCATCCCCTGTCTATATGTTGCACTGTCATCCCCTGTCTATATGTTTTGCATTTGTATTGCACTATGACCCCCGGAGACACTCTGTTTCGTCCCATTCGTTGCATGATCTGTAAGGAGTGGAATGACAAATAAACGAAACTAAAATAAACTAAACTAAAAGATGATGGCCCCAGTCAGTTCTGCCAGCAGCTGGACTTGGATTTGAGCCCGCCTGATGGAAGAAGAGATTGCCTCACACTTTGACAGCAGAAGCTGGCACACTGACAGCACCAAAGCATTGACGTCAGTGTAAAGCATTGCTCATTTTTTCCTTCTTTTTTATGGCTACTCACTGGAAAGAAATTGTGTTCATTTTGAAACTGTACCCCTTAAGTGCAAGGACAACTAATATAAATGAACTGTTTGAAATTATTTATGTTTGTCTGCTTTTACTGTTGATATAGAGACTACATTGATAATAAGAGATAGACACGAAATGCTGGAGTAACTCAGGGGGTCAGGCAGCAAACCCATTCTCTGGAGAAAAGGGAATACGAATAGGAATAGGAATAGAAAAGCATAAGAGTACTTGGATAGGACTCTTATTGCTTTTCTATTTCTATTCCTATTCAACAGAAACTAGTCATTTGGCCCAACGTTCGATTAGGTTATTTGCTCCATACAATTAATATTTCTGTACCCCTTATGTATTTATCTAATTTTCTCATAAATGTAACTGTCCTCTCTTTTTAGGCAGAGTTCAGAATGACTTGCTTCCACTGTCATTCTGTGGGTTTTGAAGTGACCAAAAAGACCAATATGGGATCTGCAAATTTTGCAACAGGTAGGGCAGAAGGCAGAGGGTAGAAGGTGGCAAGTGGTTAGCTTGGGAGGTGGTGCACCCCGTTCACTGTTTACCTTCGGACTGTTTTGGGAGCAAGCACATGGACACCCAACATCAGTGCCATCTTCACTGCTGCTTCTCCACGTTGAGTTGTGAATCAGAATCTCTCAGGAGTCAGTGGGGATGCTGCACCTTTTTCCAAGGAGGATTTGAGAAAATCCCCCATGTCTTTTTTTCTCTCTCCGTTTGCTAATCTATTTCTGTAATAGAGCTCAAAATGGAGTCTGGTGCTCGTCAGAGCCGACTGAGTGTGACGAGGGCCTCAATGCTGGGAAAGTGGCCACGGAGAGAAACTGACCATATACAGTCCAGTACTATGAAGTGCTTGCTGTATGTACATCTAGTCTCCAAAGCAGAGCTAATGAAAAATCAAGGGCCATTGCTGCCTGGTAGATCATGAGTTTTGTGCTCTTTACGATCTTTATCTTCAGACACAACTTTTCTCAGAAGGTCAAAGGTTGTGTTGGTGCATTGCAGATGATAGTGGTGTAGACTAAACAGTTTCCTTTTAGAGTCCTTCTTAGAGTCATACAGCATGGATGCAGTCCCATCAGCCCAACTTGCCTATTCCGTCCATGATCTCCCATCAACGCATTTTGTCCATATCCCTCTGGACCATTCTTATCAATAGACAATAGACAATAGACAATAGACAATAAGTGCAGGAGTAGGCCATTCAGCCCTTCGAGCCAGCACCACCATCCAATGCGATCATGGCTGATCACTCTCAATCAGTACCCCGTTCCTGCCTTCTCCCCATACCCCCTCACTCCGCTATCCTTAAGAGCTCTATCCAGCTCTCTCTTGAAAGCATCCAACGAACTGGCCTCCACTGCCTTCTGAGGCAGAGAATTCCACACCTTCACCACTCTCTGACTGAAAAAGTTCTTCCTCATCTCCGTTCTAAATGGCCTACCCCTTATTCTTAAACTGTGGCCCCTTGTTCTGGACTCCCCCAACATTGGGAACATGTTTCCTGCCTCTAATGTGTCCAATCCCCTAATTATCTTATATGTTTCAATAAGATCCCCCCTCATCCTTCTAAATTCCAGTGTGTACAAGCCCAATCGCTCCAGCCTTTCAACATACGACAGTCCCGCCATTCCGGGAATTAACCTAGTGAACCTACGCTGCACGCCCTCCATAGCAAGAATATCCTTCCTCAAATTTGGAGACCAAAACTGCACACAGTACTCCAGGTGCGGTCTCACCAGGGCCAGGTACAACTGTAGAAGGACCTCTTTGCTCCTATACTCAACTCCTCTTGTTACGAAGGCCAACATTCCATTGGCTTTCTTCACTGCCTGCTGTACCTGCATGCTTCCTTTCATTGACTGATGCACTAGGACACCCAGATCTCGTTGAACTCCCCCTCCTCCTAACTTGACACCATTCAGATAATAATCTGCCTTTCTATTCTTACTTCCAAAGTGAATAACCTCACACTTATCTACATTAAACTGCATCTGCCATGTATCCGCCCACTGACACAACCTGTCCAAGTCACCCTGCAGCCTTATTGCATCTTCCTCACAATTCACACTACCCCCCAGCTTAGTATCATCTGCAAATTTGCTAATGGTACTTTTAATCCCTTCGTCTAAGTCATTAATGTATATCGTAAATAGCTGGGGTCCCAGCACCGAACCTTGCGGTACCCCACTGGTCACTGCCTCCCATTCCGAAAGGGACCCATTTATCCCCACTCTTTGCTTTCTGTCTGTCAACCAATTTTCTATCCATGTCAGTACCCTACCCCCAATACCATGTGCCCTAATTGTGCCCACTAATCTCCTATGTGGGACCTTGTCGAAGGCTTTCTGAAAGTCGAGGTACACCACATCCACTGACTCTCCCCTGTCAATTTTCCTAGTTACATCCTCAAAAAATTCCAGTAGATTTGTCAAGCATGATTTCCCCTTCGTAAATCCATGCTGACTCGGAATGATCCCGTTACTGCTATCCAAATGCTCAGCAATTTCGTCCTTTATAATTGACTCCAGCATCTTCCCCACCACTGATGTCAGACTAACTGGTCTATAATTACCCGTTTTCTCTCTCCCTCCTTTCTTAAAAAGTGGGATAACATTTGCTATCCTCCAATCCACAGGAACTGATCCTGAATCTATAGAACATTGAAAAATGATCTCCAATGCTTCCACTATTTCTAGAGCCACCTCCTTAAGTACCCTGGGATGCAGACCATCAGGCCCTGGGGATTTATCAGCCTTCAGTCCCATCAGTCTACCCAAAACCATTTCCTGCCTAATGTGGATTTCCTTCAGTTCCTCCATCACCCTAGGTTCTCCGGCCCCTAGAACATTTGGGAGATTGTGTGTATCTTCCTCAGTGAAGACAGATCCAAAGTAACTGTTTAACTCGTCTGCCATTTCTTTGTTCCCCATAATAAATTCCCCTGTTTCTGTCTTCAAGGGACCCACATTTGCCTTGACTATTTTTTTTCTCTTCACGTACCTAAAAAAATTTTGCTATCCTCCTTTATATTATTGGCTAGTTTACCCTCGTACCTCATCTTTTCTCCCCGTATTGCCTTTTTAGTTAACTTTTGTTGCTCTTTAAAAGAGTCCCAATCCTCTGTCTTCCCACTCTTCTTTGCTATGTTATACTTCCTCTCCTTAATTTTTATGCTGTCCCTGACTTCCCTTGTCAGCCACAGTTGTCTCTTACTCCCCTTAGAGTCTTTCCGCCTCTTTGGAATAAATTGATCCTGCAACCTCTGCATTATTCCCAGGAATACCTGCCATTGCTGTTCTACCGTCTTCCCTGCTAGGGCCTCCTTCCAGTCAATTTTGGCCAGCTCCCGCCTCATGCCTCTGTAATCCCCTTTGCTATCCAACTGTAATACGGACACTTCCGATTTTCCCTTCTGCCTTTCCATTTGCAGAGTAAAACTTATCATGTTGTGATCACTGCCTCCTAATGGCTCTTTTACCTCTAGTCCCCTTATCAGATCAGGATCATTACACAACACTAAATCCAGAATTGCCTTCTCCCTGGTAGGCTCCAGTACAAGCTGTTCTAAGAATCCATCTCGAAGGCACTCTACAAACTCTCTTTCCTGGGGTCCATTTCCAACCTGATTTTCCCAGTCTACCTGCATGTTGAAATCTCCCATAACCACCGTAGCATTACATTTTTGACTCGCCAATTTTATCTCCTGATTCAACTTGCACCCTATGTCGAGGCTACTGTTTGGGGGCTTATAGATAACTCCCATTAGGGTCTTTTTACCCTTACAATTTCTCATTTCTATCCATACTGATTCAACATCTCCTGATTCTATGTCACCCCTTACAAGGGGTATCCACGTACCTGTCCAAATGTCTTCTAAATGCTGCTTATAATACCTCCCTCAACTATTTCCACTGGTAATTCGTTCCGTATACCCACCACTTCAATGTGAAAAAGATGCCCTTCAGGTTCCTAATAAACCTTTCCCTTCTTACATTAAATCTATATCCCCTGGTTCTTGATTCCCCTACTCTAGATAAATGATTCTGTGCATTTTCCCTATCCATTTTCCTCATGATCTTGTACATCTCTATACGATCACCCCTTAGCCTTCAGCGCTCCAAGGAATAAAGTCCTTGCCTGCCCAACCTCTCCATATAATTCAGACTCTCATGTCCTGGCAACATACTCGTAAATCTCTGCATTCTTGCCATCTTAATAACATTCTTCCTATTGCAAGGGGCACAAAACTGAGCACAATACTCCAAATGCACCCTCACCAACATCTTGTATGTAACATAACATCTCAACTTCTATACTCAATACCTTTATACTCAATATCATTTGAGCATGAAGCTTGTTGAAGCTGAGGTGCACCATTGCAGCAAGAGAGAATGAAAGTGTGTCAAGGTAACTACACAGCCATTCTTTACAATCTGTTGGTTCAGATCGTGGCTTGCATCCCACCATGAACTAAATGTAAAATGAAACTCCTCCTTGACTGGTCCAGAACGAGAGATTACAGGGTGTGCTCGTAAATCGGAAACAAATTTGGCTTGAAAGAAGGAGCCAGAGGGTGGTAGTGGAGGGTTGCTTTTCAGATTGCAGGCCTGTGTCCAGTGGTGTGCCACAGGGATAGGTGATGGATCCACTGTTGTCCAGTGGTGTGCCGCAGGGATCAGTGATGGGTCCACTGTTGTCCAGTGGTGTGCCGCAGGGATCGGTGATGGGTCCACTGTTGTTGTGCAGGGATCGGTGATGGCTCCACTGTTGTCCAGTGGTGTGCCGCAGGGATCGGTGATGGGTCCACTGTTGTCTGTCATATATCAATGATTTGGATGAGAATGCAGGTGACATAATAAGTATGCAAAATTGGTGGAATAGTGGACAGAGAAGAATGTCGTTTGTCGACAAGTGCAAAGTAATGCATTTTGGGAAGTTAATCCAGGGCAGCATTCAAACAATAAATGACAAAGCCCTGAGAGTGTTATAGAACAGAGAGACCAAATATGGGCCAAATAGGAAAGAATCATGGATGTATGCAATAAATTCTACTATATACATTTTGTTTAGAGACAAAATGTGGAGGAAAGAACTGCAGATGCTGGTTTAAATCGAAGGTAGACACAAAATGCTGAAATTAGCGGGACAGAGATGCTGCCTGTCCCGCTGAGTTACTCTAGCATTTTGTGTCTACCTTTTGTCTTGAGACAGTGGTTTCTCTGTAATTATGCATATTTTAAGGAATATTAAAGACAAATGGAAATTATTTTGAAGTTAACAGTGCATTGTTTATTGTATGTTAAATAACTCTGAAATAACCAGTTACATTTTTTATTCAAATATATAACATTATAAATAACTGAACATAGGCATTGTACATTTCTGCATTAAATAGGATACAAAAAAAATCTTTGTTCTAAGAAAATACGACATGTGGAGATGTATGTCAGATCATCTCACAATATTTAATTATGACATTTACTAGGTTAATAGAATCATTTATAGTT
Organism: Rhinoraja longicauda; assembly: GCF_053455715.1. NCBI lineage: Eukaryota > Metazoa > Chordata > Chondrichthyes > Rajiformes > Arhynchobatidae > Rhinoraja > Rhinoraja longicauda. The sequence goes on along the minus strand of NC_135961.1, from coordinate 26,477,485 downwards.
ACTTTGCTAACTTAAAATTAAAAAGGTCAGAGGAGATAATGAACAACCTTTTATGGTGTTATAACTATACTATTTCATAAATATTTGTAGTAATATTGTAAATAAACTGGCACACTGGTACAATGTTATGAATTTTAATGGTCTTGATGTTATATGAATTCTGATATGCAATATCACATGGAACATTATAACAGAAATGCTGAGCACAACAGTGTGTATGTTAAAAAAAAGTTTTGATATTCTAAAATATCAAAATTCCTTACGTCAAAGATTTAGATTTAAGAATTCCCTCTTAATGTATCATCTGATTGTGAATATAAACACGGAAAACACAAATCGATATAGTTATGTATTTGTATTAAAAATGAAAGAATTGTAATATTTTTAAGTGACATTAGCAAAGGTGAAATAAAGGATCTAATTATAGGATTATTATCACATAAGATTGTTATTGATGAAATGGCCAAGTTCCAAGAATCACCCTAGGGGTATTTTGTTACAAACTATAATAGGTTCATAGAACCCTCCGTAATCTTAAATCCTTGGAGCAAAAAGGATTCTGGAACTTAAACAAATAAAGTTTATTAAATAACAGAGACATTAAGAACTGCATTTATTGAAGAAAATGTGTTTCTTCAGAACTTGGAAATGTGAGATTAATAAAGATAGTAAATTATTTAGGAATGTATTTACACAACTATTTAATATTGATATACAGTACATCATTGCTAAAGTAGTGCACATTTAGAACTGAAAATCCAGTCACAATTCCTCAAAGAATGAATTTCACATTAGTCCTGCTTGACTTTAAATTAAGGTTATATCCAATGCATTGTTAAACTAGATTTGTTTAAAGTGTACTTATCCTTGAAATTGATAACAATTAATCTAAGTATGTTTGCAGTAAAAATGCTGTTTCTGCGAGATTCCAATTTAAATGCTAAACAAATAGTTAAGTGCACACATGCAGGTTAAAATGTGACAACTCCTCTTTCAGGCAACAACATTCAAGTTTCAGCTATGCAGTGTAAACAAGATAATTCTTGGCTGTTAGTGGAGCTATTGAGTGAAGGTAATCTTAAATCGCAAAAACAAAGAGAACTAAATGAACTCTTCAGCGAAAATCTTAGCAGGTCAGAAAATCTCAGCAATCTCAGAAAATACTGCAGGTCAGGCAGAATAGCTGGAGAAACAGAGATAATGTTTCAGATTGATGTCTTTTCACCAGAAACTTTAATTATATTTCTCTCTTTACAAATGCTGCCCAACCTGCAGAATATGCCCAGCATTTTCAATTTTTATTTCAGATTTTCAACATCTGTTTTGTTTTTAGACAAATTAGTTTGTCAGAAAATACTTCCCTTTGCAAGAGAGTGGAATGCATGGAATAGCCTACAGTAAAAACCGCTACAGTGTATTGATTAAGTACTTAAAAGAGGGCTGTATAGTATATCTTCAAAAAAAAGACACAAAGTGCTGGAGTAACTCAGCAGGTAATGCAGCATCTCTGGAGGACATAAATAGGCAAATGTTTCGGATGGGGACCTTTATTCAGATTCTTTTTTCTTTAAGTATTTATCTTGTGTTGAAATTTATGAAGCTGATCATGTTTCAGAACTTAATTTAATAAGCATGCATTTTTTTTTTATGAGGTCCCAAGTGAAGGACTGGGTCTTGAGAAACACTGATTATTTGACAATGACGAACCATAATTTTAGTACTAAAAGAGATGAGGGAAGCCAGGAGTTATGTTTAGATGATGGACGAGAATGCTTTGTTGAGATCCAAGGATACAAAAATTGGATTTTAAAATCCCAAGGAATTTATCAATAAAGGAGAATTATGCTGATCTGAGGAACCAAAATGGATGAGATACAGAGAGAAACTGTGCAATGAGTTTCAGTTTTGTACACAGATATCTGTGGGTATTGAGATTGTATTGAGATCCCAAGGACGTTTATTTGTTTAGCTTGAAAACTCAGAGGAGCATAGAAAATGTTGATGGCTAAATATCAAGCTAAAGATAAGAAAATAAAATGATAGAAAATCTATTCCTTGAAATGAATCCTCCATTATTATTAATGGTAAGATAGTTACAACAGTAATTATTCCGAAAGATGTCTTGGCTAGTTACTTTATGGACACCGTTATTATTATCCATTAAGTTAAATGCTTGGAATTTAAAGTTGGTTCAATGTAGGTACTAAGTAGAGTACAATTATTTGAATTCTTACTTAGAAGTACAGTGCACAATTGAACAAATTTCTGGCTCATGTGTTACCATGCTGTAGAATAACCTATCTGATCGCACACTGTATACCAGAGGATTTCTGTAATGACAACAAGGACAACTTGTGATCTGTAACAAATGGAATTTTTCAAGAATAGCATGAGTTTTTTTTTTCTTCCTCTCAAGTTAATTGGACAGGCTGCACTCTTGGGACCAAAAAAGGGAATTCTAAGACACATGTCATATTGAATGTATAAGTTGTGAGGTCATGTTGCAGTTATATAAGATGTTGGTGAGACTACATTTAGAGTATTTAGAGTATTGTGTTCAGTTTATGGCATCATGTTATAGGAAATATATTGTCAAGCTGAAAAGGGTGCAGAGATTTACGAGGTTGTTGCCAGGACTAGAGGGCCTGAGGTATTGGGAGACGTTGAGCAGGCTTGGACTCTATTCCTTGGAGTGCAGGGAGGGGGGGGGGGGGGTGAGGGGTGATCTTATAGAGGTGCACATAATCATGAGAGGAATAGATTGGGTAAATGCAGTTTCTTGCCCACAGCCGGGGAATCGAGAACCAGAAGACATTGGTTTAAGGTGAGGGGGGAAAAGATTTAATAGGAACTTGTAGGGTAACTTTTTTACACAAAGGTGGGTATATGGAGCAAGCTGCTGGAGGAAGTAGTTGAGGCAGGTACTATCGCAACTTTTAAGAAACATTTAGGCAGGTACATGGATAGATTTTAGATTTAGTGATACAGCGCAGAAACAGGCCCTTCGGTCCACTGAGTCCGCGCCGACCAGCGATCCCCGCACACTAACACTACCCTACACCCACTAGGGACAATTTTTTTTACATTTGCCCAGCCAAGTAACCTACATACCTGTACGTCTTTGGAGTGTGGGAGGAAACCGAAGATCTCGGAGAAAACCCCCACGCAGGTCACTGGGAGAACGTACAAACTCCGTACAGACGGCGCCCATAGTCAGGATTGAATCTGAGTCTCCGGCGCTGCATTCGCTGTAAGGCAGCAACTCTACCGCTGTGCCACCGTGCCGCCCTATAGGATAGGTTTAGAGGGATATGGGCCAAACGCAGGCACGTGAGACTAATGTAAATTAGACATATTGGTCAGTGTGGGCAAGTTGGGCCGAAGGATCTGTTTCCACCCTGTATGACTCTAGGAATCAATGTCATTAGAAAGCACAGGGCACATAGTCAGTATGTGTTCACCTTTCCTGGATTGCACTGCATTAGAGAAAAAAATACGACTGGCAGGATGCGTCTAACAGCAAGATCCAGAATACATTATGCTGAGCTTTGTATAATTCATTAGAAAACTATTCTGCTTCAATTCCATCATTGTTTTCAATTTGGTTTCTATCCCGTTACCTTAATACTTTCTATGAAATAATATTGAAGAAACGGGAGTTAAAAATATTTTTTTACAATGGAAAATATATTTACTATATAGAATTTAAAAAAATGCTTGGACATATTTATAAATACAACTTACTACAGTGCAATGTGGGTGTAAGTTATAGTATATCTTTTGACATGCTACCTTGATATTTCTGGTCAATCCTTCATTTTATACTCAAGGGGTTGACACTGGTAAAAAAAAAATGGACAGACCTTGGGCCAATATTTCTTTTTGAAAAAAAAAAGGTGCATTTGCTGAAAGTTTGACATAAAAATAAAAAATACTGGAGCCCCTCAGCAGGTTAGGCAACATCTATAGAAAGAAAAGAGTTGACATTTCAGCTCTGGAACCATTCGTAACAAGCTGCCTAATCAGCTCTGTTTTTATTTCCCATATTTGGTAATTCACTGTTGGGTTTAAGGCCTTTAGACACAATAATCAAGGGGCTTATCCTGTTCCTCTACCTGAATGTGTAAGATGGGAGCATATGTATAATACTCGTGTAACATTAGCTCTAGTACGGCAGAGTACTACTGTGTCTTTTGAAAGAGAAATCACCACAATAAATTAGTAACAGTAGCCAGGAAAAAAGATTATATCTATAAAGTTTATAAAGCTGATTACAAAGAGTAAACATAACATCATGCAGAGCACATTACAATGTCAAATAGCTTGTGTGCCAGAAAGGGAATTCTGATTGGTTGACGTACTGTTGGCTTCGAGGAGCTGAGGGAAGGTGGGTGATGCAATAAAAAAGGAACAAGCTAAAGACAAGGGTAAACAGGACTGAAGCAGAGCCTAGAAGTTTTTCTGGATTGTCTTGGGGAAGGGATTAAGTAGCAGTTAGCTGGAAGGATGGTCTCGCGCTCAATGACATTTACAGTCTGCTCCATTGCTGACTGTGAAGACACAAGGTACGGGGTATATGTGATTGAGGATGGAGGTTTGTGGAGAAAATAGCGCTTTTTTTCGAAGGGGAGTAGGTTGTTTTTGCGCTGTATAGGGGATCTTGATGTGGTCTAGCTAGACCTGGTGCATAAACCAGCTGTATGCCAGATATGATAGATTTGAAGGGACAAAGATGCCTTATACAATAGGAAACATAATTGACCACTCGAAAAGGGAACAAATACATTAAAAGTGGAGATGAAGGACAGGTTGACTAAAATAACATTGTGAAGTACCTTGCAAACATATTAATTCTCATATTTTGAAGTTTGGTGCAACATCACAATCTGCAACTTTTATATGTCACTTAAAATTACACAATCCAATTATCATTTAACTAACCTTTCACCCTGATTTTATTTGATATTAAATAGAAAGTATTTCAGAGAAAACAAAATTGGGAACATACCCATTTTTGAACACTGTTAAAATTATAGATGGTGGTTGAAAATGATCAAAATATATGAAAAAAAGTAAAATCAAGATGTTTATTTGTTGCAGTGCATTATTCAACATAACAAATGGAACATTGAAAAGGATGCAATTGATGGAAGGCATACTTCCACATATTCCTTAGGCCATACTTCACATCTTTAAATACTAGCTACCAAATGACAGTAGAGTCTTCAGTATGGGGACAGTTGTGAGCCTCAACAAAGTGCAAGGAAAGACTGGAGAAGCTTAAGGAATTCAGGTGGTAGACAAAAAGTGTCCCTGTACAGCAGTTTATTGTGATACATGAAAGCGATCTACAGCATTGTTTCAATATAACAGTAAGATTAAGCAAATGAACAGTTTTAATATCAGGAAGATTTTCTTCATGCAGAGTGAGTAACATGGAAAAATGTTTAGGTAGAGCAGCAGTGGAAATAAATCTTAGAAGTATTTAAGAAATTAATGGATGCTGTGCTGGAGGAATTTTAGGACCTCCCTTAAAGGATAAGGTAAAAAGCATTTATTTCATGGCTTGCAACATCGACAGAAACCATGCTTTAGATTGCCTTATCTATTCAAATTTTGCTAGTACCTTTGTGCAGGAAATTGAAATATATTTGTAGAGTCATCCAGCTTGGAAACAGGACCTTAGGCCTATCAGGTCCATGTACCCGCTTACACTCATGCCATATTGTTCTTCTCGCATGCCCATCAATTCCTCTCAGATTCTACCACAGCCACACATTAGGGGCAATTTATAGTGCCCAATTGACCTACTAAACTGCTTTTTTTTCGGCATGTGGGAGGAAACCACATAACGCAGAGGAAATGTATGCAGTGACAGAAAGAACATACAAACTTTACACAGACAGCATCGAAGATCAGGATGGAACCTGGGTCATTGGAGCTGTGAGGTTGCAGCTCTGCACATTGGACCATTGGCTAACCCTGTTGGTATTGCCTTCCATATTTCCTATTTCTTATGAAAGAACCATATGCAAGAGGGGAGCGATGTTACACAAATTCAATTTTTTGCTTATTATTAAACAAAGATATACTTTATGGCGAGAGATGACAATGCAAACACTTTAAAATATTATTTGAATGGTCATAAGATAAAAATAAATCTGTAAAAAAGATAGCAAGTGGTTATTTGACTACACAGAAACTGTTACTTTTGGTTTAAATAACTTGACCACCAAAAAGCAACAAAAGTCATTTAATATATCTATTAAAAAACTATAATAAATAATATCAATTTTAATCTTAATAACACTTAATAACTGTTAAAGTTGAGCAATCCCTTAATTACTTTAACAGTGAATGTAACTGTTGCTCAGTGGTCATATGCACAGCTAGGCACTTGGTTAGGCCGCCATCCATCCATGAGGACAAAAGCCTTTAATAGAAAAAAGACAATATTGCTTTGTTGTTCAAATGCTTGTACACTGAAGGAAATACAAGGCCTAATACAATGTTGTTAATTAAATCTTCAGATGCAGCTACATTTTGCGCAAAAAAAACTTTAAAATGTTTTCTCGATGCAGCTAAAGATGATTTTAGTCTACTTTTGTACAGATAATATCAATAGGTTCATTACTATCATCATTATAACAAAGTCGGTCCTTTGGTTGGCCTGGTGTGTGAAAGTAATGATTGACTTCCCATGTCCTTTAATTTTTGCCCTGCCGTCTGGACAGAAAGCGAAGATGGAAGTGACATGTGTGGAACAATTCCTTTCTGGGATTGGAAACTATTGATGTAACTGGCTATGAGCAAAGTCATTTCTAGGATCTGTAAAAATAAAGATAAATATTGATGAGTCTAAGTTGATGACAACATTTACTTTCTCAATGAATAATACTGTCCAGCTATAACCTTCCAAGTGTTAGCACCAAAGCAAACTGCCTTTATTTCTCAGAGTGTGGATACAAGGAACAGCAGATGCTGGTCTACAAACAAAAGACACAAAGTGATGGAGTAACTCAGTGGTTCACAGCATCTCTGGAGAACATGTTTGAAGGAGAACACATGGGGTCTGACGAAGGTTACCAACTGGAACGTCGCCTATGCATGTTCTCCATCTGCTGCCTGATCCACCGAGTTACAGCACTTTGTGTCTTTGTCTGCTTTTATTTCTAATATTGATTTAACTATCCTAAACATCCTAACAATCCGATTAATATGTCCCTGTGCGCATCAGCCTACCTATTGCAAACAGTGGATTTAAAAAAAATCCCAGGAACAGTTAGTGTGGTACAATGTGGGGAAAATTATTTAGTTTAGTTTAAAAAGCGCCGTCTGTACGAAGTTTGTACGTTCTCCCCGTGACCTGCGTGGGTTTTCTCCGAGATCTTCGGTTTCCTCCCACACTCCAAAGATGTACAGGTTTGTAGGTTAATTGACTGGGTAAATGTAAAAATTGTCCCTAGTGTGTGTAGGATAGTGTTAATGTGCGGGGATCGCTGGGCGGCGCGGACGCGCTGTATCTCTAAATCTAAAAATCTAAAAATACAGCGTTGAAACAGGCCCTTCAGCCCATGGAGTTCACGTGACCATTGATCACCTTATGAGTTTCATGTCGCAACCACTTCCTATGTAGTAGGGGCAAATGCATAGTGTCCAATTAATCTACAAGCCTGAACATTTTTGGCATGTTGGGGGCAACAACCAGTGCAGCCAGAGGAAACCAATGGTGTCAAAGAGTGAAGATGCAAACTCCACACAGACAGCACCCGAGATCAGGATCAAACCTGTGTCTCTGGCGCTGTGAAGCAGCACCTCTGCCAGTCATGCCACTGTGCTGACCTTGTGCATCACGTGTCTGTCTCACATCATGACATTCAATGTGTGTCTATATAGTGGGGGGGGGGGGGGGAGACAAATTGGAAATATAAGGATGGAGTTAAAGGGAAAGAGAGTACTGGAAAAGTTAAGAAAGACACCAGAATTAACAGGACAGAAAGCTCACGAAGGGATAGGAGTGAATGGCCAAGTGAAATAGGAATCGATGTGAAAGGTGAGGAATGGATTAAATATGAATGCGCAAAGTATAAGAAGTAAAGTGGATGAACTTGAGGTTCAGTTAGCTCAGTTAGAGATTGGTAGATACGACATTGTGGGGATTACAGAGACATGGCTGTGGGAGGATCGGGACAGGGAACTGAATATTCGGGATTATACGTCCTATGGAAAGGACAGGTAGGTGGGCAGAGAAGGTGGGGTAGCTCTGTTGGTGAGGGATGAAATTCAGTCCCTTGCGAGGGGTGACGAAGGGACTGATGATGTAGAGTTGCTGTGGATAGAATTGAGGATTTGTGAAGGTAAGAAGACACTAATGGGAGTTATCTACAGCCCCCCAAACAGGAGGCCATTTAAAACTGAGAAGAGAAAAAACCTTTTCACCCAGAGAGTTGTGAAATTGTGGAATTCTCTGCCACAGAAGGCACTGGAGGCCAATTCACTGGATGAATTTAAAAGAGAGTTAGAGCTCTAGGAGCATGTGGAATCAAGGGATATGGAGAGAGGGCAGGCACTGGTTACTGATTGTGGATGATCAGCCATGATCACAATGAATGGCGGTGCTGGCTTGAAGGGCCAAATGGGCTCCTCCTGTACCTATTTTCTATGTTTCTATGTAAATATGGAGAAGATGACCGACTCCGTAACCACCCTACCCACCCTGAGATGTATGAATGTTGTGCTGGAGACCCCAGTGGAAGAAGTGGAAAGCAGTTCAAGCCAGCAACTTACTACTGAAAGGCCAAAAAGTGCTAGAGTAACTCAGAAGGTCAGGCAGCATCTCTGGAGAACATGGATAAGTGGCGTTTTGGGTCGAGACCCTTCTTCAGACTTTGTGTCCTTTTCTGTATTAACCAGCCTATGCAGTTCATTGTTTCTACAATTTACTATCAAATCAGTCCATTCTCAATCATTAAAATGATGGAAAGCAGATGGAGGGTCTCTATTGAAGCAGATAGTAGTTCTGGACTGCTCTCTAGTTGTGGCAGGGTGGTTCAGTTGCCTAATAGCAGCTGGGAAGAAACTCAACCTGAATCTGGTGGTGTGCATTTTCACACTTCTGTACCTTTTGCCCGATGGTGTGCTTTCTTGGCCACTGCTTCAATATTTCACCTCACATGGGGGTAGCATGGGCTACCCATGGCTAACCCTCGTACCCTGTCACACACTTTGGGTTATATTTGTCAAGTTAATGGTGCTGAGTAAATGTAAATTGTTTTGATAGATTCAAATGTTTTTCAAATTAATATAAGATGGATGATTTATTTATTACTACAGCACATTAGTTGTGCACAAACATCAGTGGGTTCCTGTACAGTTGGCTTGAAAATTTAATACACAAACCTTTAGTTTTGACAAGGCAAACATGAGCTTTTGCATTGGTTTGTCTTTTGTACAAGCACCTTCTGCTGGCTTTCCAACTATAAGCATAAAGTCATCACCACAGCCACCAAAGGTCATGATATTCTTGTATATATACGTTGTTATCAAGCGCTGCGGAAAGAAAAAGATGCAATGAATGTAACAATTAGATATTTTTCATCTTTCAATTGTTGCATTTGTCTCAAAAAAGAAATGGCAATTACCATTCTCATATATGTTCAAGGGCCTATCCAAAACTATGGGCAAGGAGGAGGTTGCAGCGTTCTTGTTTTGAAAGCCTGAATCTGACCTGATCTGCTGCTTTGCAATTTCCCACAGAAAACCTACCTGCAGAGGGATGAATCATGGGGGGGTGGGGGGGGGTGATGAGAAGGTCGGAGTTGTCCTACCAGGGGAAGGCTGGCAGCAGCAAGGACAAAAGGACACAATGTGCTGGATTAATTCAGCAGGTCAGGCAGCATCTCTGGTGAATATAGACAATAGGTGCAGGAGGAGGCCATTCGGCCCTTCGAGCCAGCACCACCATTCAATGTGATCATGGCTGATCATTCTCAATCAGTACCTCGTTCCTGCCTTCTCCCCATACCCCCTGACTCCACTATCCTTAAGAGCTCTATCTATCCAGAACATAGACAAGTGACGTTTCTGGTCGAGACAGTAGTGGTCTCGATCCAAAATGTCACCTGTCCATGGTCAATGACCTGACAATACTGGAGAGGGACGCTGCAAAGATATTGGGGCTGGAAGCCGAGGGGTTGAATGGAATGTTTTGGGGAGCAGTGGTTCCAACTTCCTTGATGAACTCAGTCTGAAATATATAATTTGGATTTCTTGATTCATTTTAAAGACGTTAAATTTCTAAATTTTGATTGTATTTAATGATGGCAAAGTTTAGTGATGGCAAATTCATTGACAGCAAATCAGGTCATTGCTAAATGATATATATTTTGTTTTATCTTGAAAATGTGGGTTAGTCCTATTAGAGAAGCAGTGAAAGTAACACCTTCAGTTACATTGTGGTTTTGCAGACCATTCCCCAACACTCTTCCTGAGCTATTGAATGACATATTTACTGTTTGAAATTCTTACTGTAGATGTCGAGGTTTATGGGGTCTAAATTCTTCTAGGTATTGTGGGTTTGTTTTATGTGCTAAGTGAATGAATTTTATCTAAAATCTATCTGACCGCAGTTAACATATTTCCATGGTCAGGATCCAGGTCTACTCTGCATGTGATATCCGCACATGTGGAGCCCATTGGACATGTAGTGATGTAAATTGTGTATGCGCATTCTAGGTCTGTAAGTGGAGTAATCTATCATAATTGGAGAGTGAGGCCTGCTTTGGCAATCTATAAAGCCAATCATGCACACCTGGTGAGGGGCCACAGAGACCATTATGTCTATCCCCTTGCCAGTAGATTTTCTGTTATATTTTCCTTTATGTTCGCACAAACCCTCCCCCCCCCATGTCTTTGAACTTTCCCATTGCATCATAGATACTATTCTCGCTGTGCTAGCCCTCATGCCAAACTAGATTAATTGCAAGTACAACCCTCGTTCTTATCCCTTGTGCTGCCTTTTTCCCCTGATGTCGCCAACTGACCATCACTCCAGACCCAATACTGGAACCTTATGTCTCTCTTCAAATTCCATCGTCAACTTTTCTCTTCTGTGCAAAATGTCATCAACCCTGAAAATCTTTGCCCTTACTCCTAGTTCCTCATAATCTCTGCCACCTGTTAGAGATTCAGAATCATACAACACCGAAACAGGCCGTTTGGCCCACTGTACCCAGGCACCCATTGCAGCCAACAATGCTAATCCTATTTACTTGCATTAGGGTTATAACTTTCCATGCCCCAAATGATAGTCCAGACACTTCTTAAATGTGTATGCCATGTGTATGGAGAATATTTCTAAAATGTACTACCTTAATGCAAGATGAAAAGCCCATTGTTGTTGAACAGCATCATTCTGCCTGTTTAAGCAGTGACAAATTAGTAATCTTAATATGCGAGGGTGATCAGGCTTACCATTGAGTTGTATTCCAGTATACTAATGCCATTCTCATTCACAGCCAACCACACTGGTGCAGGATCAGATAGTGGTGGAATGATAGGCTGCGTAATAACAGAAATAAAATTCAAGTTATAATATATATTTACAGTTAGAAAATGTTGATAAAAATAAATTAGCAATTAATTGATTCTTTTGAATAATAATTTGATTGGTAAGATATGTTTGAATAATAAGAAAATTCAATATTTTCATACCTTCCCATTTAAAGGAAAAGTAACAATAAATATGTGCCACCAAAATGTAGTCATGCAATTCATGGGCCAATGTTTCTGTCATAATTCTGAAAGAAACCTGGTTCATATCTCCCAAAATTAAAAGGGAGGATTGTAAGAGATTGTTCTCATGGTTCTTAAGTGCTTGTCTATGGCCATCTACTATGTTTCAGTGGCAATGATTCCACCTTCACTACATTTGCACAGAAACCTTTTGATGTTTAGCATTTCCTGCTCAGTGTGTATCTCAAATAGGGAACCAGCAAGTATGTAGGTTACTGATATCTTATCTCATCTGCTCCTTAATCATAGGAGGTATGGATAAAGGTAAAGCAATGCTGAATATATTTATGACCCAGTACTTAGGTGATGCTTCAACACAATACACTGTTATCGTGGCTCAAAATCTTCAGTCAAAGGCAAGCTGCCATTAATCATGGCTGATCTTCAAAAAGATAATGTAATAACAAGGAACTGCAGATGCTGGTTTATACAAAAGATAGACATAAAATGCCAGAGTAACTCAACAGGCCATGCAGCATTCCTGGGGAAAATGGATAGGTCAGGACCCTTTTTCAGACTGAAACATCATCTATCCATTTTCCCCAGCGATACTGCCTGATCTGCTGAGTTACTTTAGGAGTCTACAAAAAGACCATATTTTACCCTTCCTCAGTCTGAAGAAGGGTCTCAATCTGAAACGTCACCTATCCATGTTCTCCAGAGATGCTGCCTGACCCACTGAGTTACTCCAGCACTTTGTGAAATTTTGTGTAAGCCAGCATCTACAGTTCCATGTTTCCACGTTTCCTCATACATTACCCCAGCAGAAACTTGTTCCTATTACTTAGCCTCACAACATAGGAAGCTATTTGGCCCAATGAGCCTATGTCTGCACACAGACTTCCACATCAGTTCCATTCCTCACTTATTTTCCGTTATCTATTCTCTCACATTTGGCCATCTTCCTTCCCCCTGATGATCCTGCCACCCAGTTACACTGAGGTAGTTTACTGTTGCCAATTAACCTACCAACACATGGCCGCAGCAGAATATGCAAACTCCACACAGACAGCACCCAGGACCAGAATTGACTTGGGCAGCTGGTGCTGTCGGGGAGCTTCACAATCATTGTGTCATTGTGCTGTCTGCTGAAAGTCAGAGTAACTATCATCAATGAGGCCATGCCTGGCAGATGACCCTTCTGCAAGGTAAATGGCAGAACAAGCCTAATCATCGGCTGACACACCTCTGAGCTCCGATGACTGTCTAAAATGTTTCTGACATTGCAGAATCAAGAACAATTAAAACACTTTTCAAACTTTAAAAAAATTAAACATTTTAAAGGATCTAAAAAATATTAAAACTAACCCTTGGCCTTTTGCCCTTCCCTTCCTACTATTAAAAAATAAGTAAACCAAAGCATAAAGACATTTAAATAAACTCAAACATTTAAAGGGCCTAATAGTACTAAAACTAACCCATTGTCTTTTGCCTATCCCCTCCAATGATACTAATGGAGAAGAACTTGCTGCATTACATTTGACCTGGGGTGGGTTATTTGAGTGGGTTCCCTTATGTTGCGTGATGGGGACTCCACCAGCATCCAGTGTTGAAGGACAGTTAAAGGAGATAGCAGTGTGCTGCAGTGAGACAGCGTCCATGTTCCTGCATACAAGAACGTATCTGTGCTTCTGTGGGAAAGGCTAGCAGAAACTCATCCAACCATCATCATTTCTGTGCAAAGTCTGGACCACAACCATTACACCACTTTTATATATCCTTTAAGATGGCAGATCAGAAGGAAATTCACCAGAAGAATCAAAGCTGCAAGGGAGTAAACAAAATAATACCTTTGAAGCAAATAGCTTTCCTCCAAAGAAAGGCCATTTCTTAGTTACAGCAAAGTAAATGCGTACACAGTCAGCAGTGGCACGACCTCGCAGAGCCATCCATTTCATAGAGAGCCGCTGATGTAATTGTCTGAAGTAAACACAACAGTAATGAAAAATAGCACCTTCTACTGCATGTGAATACTCAAACTATATTTTGAACAATATTTGTTTTGCAATGTTACCTGTAAAAGTCTTGATTATAATTGAGCACTCAAAATTAGTAAAATATAATTGCATTCCAAAATAATATAATTGCACACTCAATAAAATAATACATGTCCACCACCGATTTTCCAGCAACTGGTGACCAGCACCTCATCTGGACTTGGCGCCGATCGTTGGGACCCTGCGGCCGGGGCTCCTGATAGGCCGGAGCTGGCAGATCCATTCCCATAGCCGATTTTGGGGCCATTATCTTGGCTCCCCGGCTGGCTATTCCGGTACCGTTACATTTCTCTCGGAGGCCATGACCTCAGTTGGTCCAGCAATATGGTTAATCCAGAAAGGCTCTGCAACCAGGGATGCCGGAAAATCGGTGGTGGACCTATAGTTGCATTAACTATTGGAACACACCCTGAAATGAACAGTAGAAATTGCTTAAAACAGACACAAAATACTGGAGTAACAGTGAGACAGGCTGCATCTCTGGAGAGAGGGAATGGGTGATGTTTTGGGTTGAGACCCTTTGACCCGAAATGTCACCCATTCCTTCTCTCCAGAGATGCTGCCTGTCCTGCTGAGTTACTCCAGCATTTTGTGTTTATTTGCAGTTCCTTCCTACACATTAGAAATTACCTTGCTTGGCACTCAGTATTTGCCCTGAATGGCTCCATACTTACTTGAGCTGATCATCTGTACATCCTTGTTTGTACCTTTTTGGATAAAATTTCTCGATCACTTGCTTCAGAGCTTGGTTTGATTTCAATTGCTTGGAGATATGACCGGCTGGAGACGAGAATGGTCGTTCAAAGTCTCCAAAATCCACCTAAAGAAAATGCAGCTTGTAATTATTTTGCCACTATTCTTTCATTCAGGTTAAAATATGGTTCGTAAGAATCAAAGAAATAGGAGCAGGAGTCATCCACCCAGCCCTTCGAGGATCACGAGGAAGTGCCAGATATCTCTACCATACTGTTTTAATTTGTTAAATAATCTTACCTCTAAAGTTGCAATTGCAAATAATATCCACAACTGGATAATTCAGTTGGATACAAGGAACTGCAGATGCTAGTTTAAAAAAAAAAAACAAAGTGCTGGAGTAACACAGCAGGCCAGGCAGCATCTCTGGACAACATGGATAAGCGACATTGTCAGGTTGGGACCATTCTTCAGATTCAAAGGCAACATTTCTGGTCAGGACCCTTCTTCAGACTGATAGGTAACATTTCAGGATTGGGACCTTTCTTGAAATTTGCTGGGTGACGTTTTGGGTCGGGACCCTTCTTCAGAATTAATAGAAATCTGAAGAAGGGTTCCGACCCAAAATGTTACCTATCCATGTTCTCCAGAGATGCTGCCTGAGCCGCAGAGTTACTCCAGCACTTTGTGTCGTTTTGGGGGAAATTTAGTTGATTAGCAGTGGTACCGTAAGCCAAACAGCCAATTTGGTCAACATATGGCAATCTGAACAGTTGCTACAGTGGACAGTGCAATCCTCCATCTGAACTGGGTTAAACAATGAATGTGAAAGATGATATTCTGATATTCCAGTGCCTCCTCCGGTTTTACTCTCTGTCCAAAGCTTGTTGGGGAAGGGCCATGTTTGAAGGCACTGTTGCTTCTGTACACTGCCGGGCTGGGCTCTATGTAACAGCCAATCAAGTACTTAATGGATGGATTATTTAAGGAAGAAGCATGAATGTAATTGTTATATTATATGAGAATGTATTGACTTGATGGTTCAATGAATGTAGAGAAAGACATGCCCCTATTGTACAAGAAGGGTCCTGACCTGAAACACTGCTCATCCATTCCCTCCCCAGATAGTGCCTGAACCACTAAATTCTTCCAGCACATCGTGTTTTTCTCCCTTTGAACACATGCTGTATATTATCAGTACAACATATATATTTTTTAAGAAGTCAAGAAATAAAACAAAAATTATTGAGTGCATTGCAACCAATTGATGCTTGCTGGAAACATTTTCATGGGTTCAGCACGACAGTTCTTAAGATTAAATAGTTTCTTGGCATTCATTCTTTTGGATTACAAAATTAATTGTGTAATTGTGATGCTTTGAGGAGCTGCTGGTTGTATAACCCCGACACGTTTTTAATTTGGGAAGGAGCAAGTTCTGTTATATAGCCACACAGATCTTTTCTTGCCCATTTGTATGGAAACATCGTCCAACTGTGGTTTTACCGGCTGAACAATGTTAAACTTCCATGAGAAAACATTATAATTTGTGGTCTTGGGAAGCTTTTTGTAATATCTGTAGGAAAATAACTGCAGATGCTGCTACAAATTGGTAACACAAAATGCTGGAGTAACTCAGCAGGTCAGGCAGCATCTCTGGAGAGAAGGAATAGGTGACGTTTCGGGTCAAGACCCTTCTTCAGACTGATGTCAGGGGGGGCGGGACAAAGAAAGGATATAGGTGGAGACAGGAAGACAGTGGAAGAACTGGGAAGGGGGAGGGGAAGAGAGAGACAGAGGAACTATCTAAAGTTAGAAAAGTCAATGTTCATACCGCTGGGCGGTAAGCTGCCCAAGCGAAATATGAGGTGCTGTTCCTCCAATTTGTGGTGGGCCCCACTATGTCCATGACAGAAAGGTCAGACTGGGTGTGGGAGGGGGATTTGAAGTGCTCAGCCACCGGGAGATCTGGTTGGTTAAGGCGCACTGAGCGAATGTGTTGAGCGAAACGATCGCCGAGTCTGCGTTTGGTCTCGCTGATGTACTCCCATTTCCAATCCCAGTCTGACCTTTCTGTTATGGGTCTCCTCCAGTGTCATAGTGAGGCCCACCACAAATTAGAGGCACAGCACCTCATATTTCGCTTGGGCAGCTAACAGCCCAGCGGTATGAACGTTGACTTCTCCAACTTTAGATAGTTCCTCTGTCCCTCTCTTCCCCTCCCCCTTCCCAGTTCTCCCACTGTCTTCCTATCTCCACGTATATCCTTTCTTTGTCCCGCCCCCCCCGACATCAGTCTGAAGAAGGGTCTCGACCCGAAACGTCACCCATTCCTTCTCTCCAGAGATGCTGCCTGACCCGCTGAGTTACTCCAGCATTTTGTGATACCTTCTTTTGTAATATCTGGTCATTTGAGATCTATGAATGAAGCTGCCTGAAGAGGGTCAATAACTGAGTAGAAAGGAACTGCTGATGCTGGTTAATAACAAAGATAGACACAAAAGTGTTGGAGTAACTCAGCGGAACTGAGTCACCCATCCTTTTTTCTCCAGAGATGCTGCCTGACCCACTGAGTTACTCCAGCAGCTTGTGTCTATATTCAAAAATCAATAACTCATCAAAAACAGCGAAGGAAGACCCATAAAAAGAAAGTTTGTTTAAATATTTTTATTTTGGAATTAAATATTTGCTCCTCCACTTTGCCAATGTAGATATTTATTTTACAACGTTGAACTGAGATGGATTATTTCAACCACAATTGATGAATAGATTTGTGATATTCTTACCTGAGCTAGTAGTGCTGCCATTTCTAATGCAAGCTCTTTGTTTACTGGAAAATGTCCATTTACAATTGCATCATTAGTTTGATACATCAGCAAGAGCTTTTCTCTGTCTGTCTCTCCACGCATTTGTGTTGAGAAATACAGCCTATGAATAACAAATAATGGAGTATTAGCCATTTGGCTTTTCTATCATTGAATCACAGTATCAGGCCGTCCCCACCTCTCTTCCAATTTTCTCACTCCCACTATAATCAGTCTGAAGAAGGGTCCCCACCCGAAATGTCACCTCTCCATGTTCTCCAGGGATGCTGCCTGACCTGCTGAGCTGTTCAGCACTTGTGTCTTTTTTTTTTGGTAATTTTAGTCTGCCTGCTTTCAGTATTACCTGTTTTTGTAGGTGAGTCGGACAGTTCGTGTACCCTCAAATTTCCCAGGATGCTGTTCCTTGGAGGCTTGCTCCCATTTACAAATTATATCACAAATCTGAAACAAGACAAGAAATATTCCTGAATTTATTGGTTCAGCAAATTCTTAAATCTAGGTAACATTATAACACCAAGTGCATTAAAATAATACAGCAACACACATAAGTCTGTAAACTCCAAAAAGTAAATCATAAACAGTCTGGAGAAAATTATCCAATTGCCAAAATAGGCAGGAATTTATAAAATGTGGAAAATTCCAACATATAATTTTCTAGATTGAAAAGTAATTTACTTGAAAATTATTATTTATCATAATCATCAATTAATTTGTCTTATTCTTTTCATAATAAAGTTACGGTTAACAAATTAGTAATTAATTAATTGTTCATTTATATAAAGTTTATATAAATGGGCAGGGTCTCAAAGGCTACCAAAGTTAGTGCCCTGACATTGCAAGAGGCCTGAGCCATAGCTGACTTCCCATCAGAGGACTGAAGGTGGGACTCAGGCCAAAGTAGGATTCAAGGGCAGGTGACTGCCTTAGATTTTCGACTGTCCCAGTCGATTCTCCGAGTCCCAAGACCAAAAGACCTCCTGTAGCGTCTCCTGCAGCCGCAGGGACTAGACCAGTGAGGCCTACCACGACCGTCGAGACCGTTAGACTTTAGAGATACAGCACGGAAATAGGCCCTTTGGCCCACCAAGCCCACGCTGACCAGCGATCATCTATAATCTAGCACTCTCCTTACACACTAGATATAAATCACAATTTCCAGAGCCAATTAACCTACAATCCTGTAGGCCTTTGGAGTGTGGGAGCAAACTGGAGCACCCAGAGAAAACCCACACGATCACAGGGAGAACATACAAACTCTGGACAGACCTGCAGCCTTTTGACCGACTCTCCCAGAACCTCCAACTGACTCTCTTCCCAGCTGTTATCAGGCAATTGAACCGTCCTCTCACCAACTAGAGAGGGGTTCTGACCTCCCATCTATCTCATTGGAGATAGACACAAAATGCTGGAGTAACCTAGCGGGACAAGCAGCATCTCTG
Organism: Rhinoraja longicauda; assembly: GCF_053455715.1. Taxonomy (NCBI): domain Eukaryota; kingdom Metazoa; phylum Chordata; class Chondrichthyes; order Rajiformes; family Arhynchobatidae; genus Rhinoraja; species Rhinoraja longicauda. The sequence goes on along the minus strand of NC_135961.1, from coordinate 26,458,741 downwards.
GAGAGGAGGAATGGATGACATTTCGAGTCAAGACCCTTCTTCAGGAGACTATCTTTATTTGGACTTTACCTTGCACTAAACCTTATACCCTTTATCCTGTATCTGTACACTGTGGTTGGCTTGATTGCAATCATGTCTAGTCTTTTTGCTGACTGCAGCAAAAATGTTTTGACACGCAGCAAAAATGTTTTCATTGTACCTCGTCCATGTGACAATAATAAACTAAAGCATTCCCCTCACTCCAACATTTCTGCTGTCACATTAGGAAGCAAGTTTTGTAAGCTCAAACCCTTTGGCAAACATCAATGGATTTTGCAATGGATTAAGTCTTTCAAATCAAACCCAAATCAGACAACAAAAAAGGAAATTATTTGTAAAATCCATAAATTTTAAAGGATGCTAGCTTTGGGGAGATAGGAAAACACAGGGTGCACAAGCATTTTCAGGTTGTTTATCTTTTTCTCTAGATTATTTATTTTTGATAACTGACAGAGCATTTCAATCCTTGTCTTTTTACAATCAAAGCTGTTACCAAAATTTAAATGCTAGACAAGGTTATTTCAAATACTCTAAGGGTGAGAACAATGTCAAATAGCTTTTTCTTATAGAACATAGACACTGAAAATGCTGCAAACATTAAGCAAGTTCAGGCAGCTTCTGTGGGGAGTTAACATTTCAGATCAGAAACTTCAATAGAACGAGGATAGAGAAAACAAATTAGTTTGTGTTACAGCTTTTTTGAAGTATTAAGCTTTGTTCAATAAAAACTGCACAGGTTAAACATCGTAAGTAAACAGACTAAACAGTTTTGAGCTAAACTACCTTTTCAAGTAATTAGCAGGTTTTAAAATATCCCCTTTGCTGTTCATCTTGCCTTGCTTTTTCCTTATATATTTACCAACCTTTCCCATTAATCCTGATAAGACATAGGATCAGAATTAAGCCATTCGATCAGGGCTGATCTCTTTCCCCTCTCAACCCCATTTTCCTCCCTCCGCCCTGTAACCTTTGACTTTTCAAAAGAGTGTTCTCCAGCCTGATCCAACCAGTTGTGAGGTAAAGTTAGAATTTTTTCCAGATACCGATCAATTTGATCTGTAATACCAGTGTATTTTTAATACACTGTTTTTTAATTGCTAAGATTGTGCACATAATTTGTGTATGGACTTGTGGCCTTCCATCAGTCACCAGACCTCAGTTACGCCAAATGATTACCTTTACATTTCCTTGGAGACAGTGCTCTTGATCATTTCCTGAGGGATCATCTGTGAAAAGAAAGAATCCAGACTGCACAGGCTTCCTCATGCCAGTTTCTTGGTTCAGTGTGTGTAGAAATTCTTCCACTGTGGTGGATGCATCAAATCCAACCACCTGCACATTCAGAACACAACAGGTTTTCAGTCAATGCAGACATTGCAATAAGTTAAAAGTGTAGATAAAAATATGTTTTCAACAAAATCACCATGTCTCATGTTTTTCTGATATATTTATTATCTATATACTAAAACTCTCGTTTGTTCGTTCCTGAACTACAGCCAAAACGGTACACGATAGCGCGACAAATTTAGGCCCACCTTACTCACCATCGTCCGTTTGGTGCTAATGGAAGAAGTTGCTGTTGTGGTCATTATCTGATCCTGTGCCTTGGTTTTGATTGTAACTTTGTTCAAGAAATAATATGCACCTAATACCCACTGCTAATTGTCACACATTCACCATAATTAGTTTTGATTATTTAGAAGAAGAGAACAAATGAGTTTGAAGTTACAACAAGGGTGGGGGATAGATGCATAAGCCAAAGGGAACATCTCCAATGGGGAAAAAAGACAACGTGCTGGAGTAACCCAGTGAGGCTGACAGCATCTCTGGAGAACAAGGATGGGTGACGTTTTGGGTCAGGACCCTCCTTCATGTTCTCCTGAGATGTTGCCTGACCAATTGAGTCACTCCAGCACTTTATGTCTATCTTTTATTAACCACCAGCTGTAGTTCCTTGTGTTTCCGTATCTCTGATGAAGCTAGGCCAAAGTTCCCATGGAGACAAGTTGCAAATGTAATCATCTTGCTGATGGGTTAAAATTAATTCAGTTTTTTTAAGTCAGCTACAAACATTCAGTGCCTTAACTCTTGCTATGTGGCTGTTTAATAAGAAACTAGACCAAGGGAACCCATTGGGCCCAAATCTACCCTGAATTGGTGCAGCACCCTCTCCTCCCCCATCCCCTCTCCCCCCTCTCCTCCCCATCCCCTCTCCCCCCTCCCTCCCTCCTCCTCACCCCCTCTCCCCCCCTCCTCTCCACCCCCCTCCACTCCCTCCCTCCACCCCCCTCCACCTCCCACCCCCCTCCCCTCCCCCTTCCCCTCCACCCCCTGCCCCTCCCCTCCCACTCCATCCCCCTCAGCCCCCTTATCTCTCCTCCCCTCTCCCTCCCCCCCCTCACTCCCTAGGAGATAGATTTAAACTTTAAAATGTGAATAACTTTAAAAATATAGCACCGATTTCAATTAAACTTCTTCCATTAGCACCAAAGGGATGACGATGAGTAAGGTGGGCCTAAAATTGTCATGCAGTCGTGTACCGTTTTGGCTGTAGTTTAGGAACAAACAAACAAACAAACGAGGGTTTTGGTATTTAGATAATATTGCATCCGTTTGTTCTGCCTGCAGCAGGATGCAACAGAACAATTTAGACCCAGTAAATATAGAGGTGTACAAAATCATGAGAGGAATAGATTGGGTAGATGCAAGTAGTCTCTTGCCCAGAGTTGGGGAATCAAGAACCAGAGGACATGAGTTTAAGGAGAGGGGGGAAAGATTTAATAGGAACCTGAGGGGTAACGTTTTCACACTAAGGGTGGTGGGTGTATGGAACCAGCTGCAGGAGAAGGTAGTTGAGACAGGTACCGTATGTTTAAGAAACATATAAGGAACATCTCCGATGGATAAGACAGGTTTAGAGGGATATGGGCCAAACTTAGGCAGGTGGGACTAGTGTAGATGGGACATGTTGATCGGTGTGGGCAAGTTGGCCGAAAAGCCTGTTTCCAAGCTGTATGACTCAAATTACAATTAACAACAATGACAATGCATGAAAAATCATATTGCCAAGTAACGTGCTCACCTGATATGTGCCATTCATGAAATGAACGGGAATGCTGAAGGGTAATGAATGGTGGTATGGATTTCTCAAGAGTATTGACAGGATTTCCATTCTGGAAGGTTTTGATTCACGACTTCCATTTCTCTGAGTTCTTTCCAGTGACCGTTGGCAGTAAATCGCGTATTTTCCAAGTTCAGTCCTGGAATTTGTGAGTGGAGTACAACAAAATCTTACTTGCTATTTTCTTGGCATTGTAAAGTAGAAAATCCACAGTTCAGTATTGTTCAATATCGGCAAGAGTGCCAAACTAAAATTAAAATTAAATTAAAATTGCCTATTATCAGGCAAACGAACCATCCTACCAACGAGAGAGCAGTCCTGAACTACTATCTACCTCATCAGAGACCTTCAGACTATGTTTGATTGGACTTTACTGGACTTTACCTTGCACTAAACATTATTCACGTTATTCCCTTTATCATGAATCTGTACACTGTGGATGGCTCGATTGTAATCATATCCTATCTTTCCACTGACTGGTGAGCACGTTCAAAATCTTTTCACTGTACTTGCATGGTCTCATTATCACGCTACAGAAGACTACAAACTGATGGTTTTCTCACTGTTTTTATGTGGCATCTTGTATACAGTAAATGGCAGGAGCCTTAGGAGCATTGATGTAGTGATTTAGGGGGGGAGGGGGGGAGGGGGAGGGGCCACCAAGCACGACATCCGGAGGCTGCAACGGATCGTTCGCGCAGCTGAGAAGGTTGTTGGCTGCAACCTTCCCCCCATTAACGAACTGTACATTGCAAGGTCCAGGAAGCGAGCGGGCAAGATCATCTCTGACCCCTCTCACCTGGCCACAAACTCTTCGAAGCACTTCCCTCTGGAAGGCGACTCCGGACTGTCAAAGCAGCCACAGCCAGACATAAAAACAGCTTTTTTTCCACGAGTAATAGTTCTACTCAATAACCAAAGTCTGTAGTCTCTTTTTTGTTCTGGTTTATTTTCACCCACATGTTTAGACCGTAATGTTGTATCCTTATTGTTTTGATGTGGTTATGCTTTATTCTTAATTGTTAACTGTATGTTTGTGTTGTCATTTGTGAGGGGTGCACCAAGGCACATTCCTTGTATATGCATACTTGGCAAATAAATAAATAAATACGTTCGTTCGTTCGTCCGTCCGTCCGTCCATTCATTCATTCATTCATTCATTCATTCATTCATTCATTCATTCATTCATTCGTTCGTTCATTCGTTCGTTCATTCATTCGTTCATTCATTCATTCATCCATCTCTGATACAATAGACAATAGCCAATAGGTGCAGGAGTAGGCCATTCAGCCCTTCGAGCCAGCACCGCCATTCAATGCGATCATGGCTGATCACTCTCAATCAGTACCCCGTTCCTGCCTTCTCCCCATACCCCCTCACTCCGCTATCCTTAAGAGCTCTATCCAGCTCTCTCTTGAAAGCATCCAACGAACTGGCCTCCACTGCCTTCTGAGGCAGAGAATTCCACACCTTCACCACTCTCTGACTGAAAAAGTTCTTCCTCATCTCCGTTCTAAATGGCCTACCACTTATTCTTAAACTGTGGCCCCTTGTTCTGGACTCCCCCAACATTGGGAACATGTTTCCTGCCTCTAATGTGTCCAATCCCCTAATTATCTTATATGTTTCAATAAGATCCCCCCTCATCCTTCTAAATTCCAGTGTATATAAGCCTAATTGCTCCAGCCTTTCAACATACGACAGTCCCGCCATTCCGGGAATCAACCTAGTGAACCTACGCTGCACGCCCTCAATATTAATAGCTGAAGGACCAGGGTGCAACATTTAGTTAATTTCACTACTACTTCTCATTACTAAAGTGATTGCTTGCCCGAAATAAATACCTGTCATGTTAACGGGGAATTTAGATTGAAATGCACAAGCTTGAATTTCTTTAATGAGTTTAGCACTTATTATTAATGGGGGATGGGGGGGCATTGGTTTTGCAGCTGATAATGGAGTGGAACAGCAGTATTTGGGTTTCTGCATTGAACTACACATCTTCCATCAACTGAACTTGCTGTAGCACCTGAGCCTAAAAACATGAGCCATGTTAGTCTCACCATTATTCAGGCAGCAATTTACTGACCCTTTTCTGTGCTGTACATACCTTGGATCTGCATTCTGCTGTAGATGAACTCTGAGCAACCAGAGGAAAGGGTGTTGAGGAAGAAAAAGGCCAATGCATAAAGCCAAGAACTGCCATCCCTAAAAGATACAAAGATTAGTTTGACGCAGATTTTCCCAGATTACCCTGCACGTTCTTACTTATTGGGTTATACATATTATTCTACAATGATATAACCATCAACATGGATAATTTGAGAAACAATGCAGTAAGAACTCTTTTTGAGTCACACATTTCGCAAAATATATCAATGAAATTATATCAAAATTCATCTGGGTATATGGAACAAGCCGCCAGAGGAGGTAGTTGCAACAGATACTATAACAACAAAAAAGACAGTTGGACAGGTGCATGGATAGTAAAGTGAGAGGGATATGGCCCAGATGCAACCAGGTTGTACGTGTGTAGACGGGGCATCTTAGTTGGCATGGGTAAGTTGGGACGAAGGGCCGGTTTCCGTGCTGCATGACTCCATTTAATTTATTTAAACCAAGCTAAGTGGGCGCTGAATTCGATGAATATTCTTCAATTTGTCTGTATAAACAGAATTAAAATACAACCAGGCTGTTGGATCTGAATTCTCTTCACTATGCTAGTTGCAAGATGCCAACACCTTCGTCTTGACAATAGGCCAATATTCTCAGGGCTTGAAGAATGAGTGAACTTGAAACATATGATACTGTAAACCAGCATCTGCAGTTCCTTGTTTCTATTTCTTTATTTAATTAGTTTCTTTGATTTCCTGATGGAAAATCCAAGCTATCCATTGACTTCCAAGTGGCAGTCTTCGTGTTGGCTCTCATCACTTCACCATCCCCATGCTGATGTCCTCAGGTCCCCTGATCACCAGTCTATTTGAGCCCAAGCCCAAATCACCAGTTTGACCAAATGCCAATTACTGAACTGCCAGGCACTCAACTCAATCAGTTGCCTACTTCACCAGCCCTGATCCCCAACTAGTTTAGCCCCATCCACAATCTTGTCTCTTTCCTTGCAGCCAAAGATGCCAAACCCTGATGTTCTACAGCTCAAAAGATTGCAATTCATTGTGAAGTTAGAAGATAAGCAGCTTGTATGCACAGGGTTTGAAGCCATCGCCTTGTGTAATAAAATCTTGGTATTGGAGGAGAAATTAAGAACACTGAACAACAAGCTTTTTGTTACAGCTCATTTCAGGATATTTTAGAGGCCACATTAAGGGCTCATCTGGCTGTTAAGAGACGATGTTCAAAAGCCTCTTGAGGCAGTGGTCATCAAACTAAGACAATAGGCAAGGTACCAGTCAAGGCCAATGGTAAAACATTCTGTTGTTCACATAGTTTTCTATATGCAGGTATCGTTATAATTAGTTACAGCCCAATACGTAGCAGGTGGCAAGTGTAATGAATGAAGGGGTACCACACAGATTTAGTGAGAAAGCAAGTTCTGAAACTTGAAGACACAAGATACTGCAGGTGCTGGAATCTTGAGCAAAACACAAAGTGCTGGAGTAACTCAGCAGGTCAGGCAGCAATGGAGGAGGGAATGGATAGGCGACATTTTGGCTCAGGACTGAGTCTGAAGAAGGGTCCCGACCCGAAATATCACCAACCCATTCCCCCCAGAGATGCTGCCCGAGCTGCTGAGTTACTCCAGCACTTTGTGTTTTACTCAAGTTCTGAATCTTAACTGATTGGTATGGTCACTTTACTACATTTCTCATCCAAACAACAATTTGCTTCAACTTGTAACTAAACAATGCAACTTTCCAATTTTTGGAAAATTCGTCACTGTACCTGAAGTGTTCCAAAGTGGTTCTGGGTTTGCTGCTTTCTCGTTTGCTTGATTAATTGGCAGTAGATCTCATTCTGAAGCTCTCTGTGTGTGAGACACATTTGCAAAGCGCTCTGAGCCAGTGATACATGATAGTCAATGGCAGGGGCATCAATAGCAACATTGATGAATAACTGGGAAGTCTGAAGATTTAAAAAACAAAACATCATTTTATTTGATAACTAATACAGTAGTGGATTTTTGGGTAATCTTAAATCAACCCTGTTAGATTTGGGTTAGAAACACAAAAGTAGCCAAACACCGGGACTTGATTGCCAGAAAGATCCATAATATCAGCTGGAATTAGAAGTGTCAAAAGAGCAAGAAGATGCTTCTCAAGTTGGGGTTTGTAACAGAAGATAGATTGAAGAATTAAACCTCTAAGAGTTTGTTTATCAGGTTTGGGAATGTAATTGAAAGGATTTTTAAAGAAAACATTGGAAAAAAAGAGTAATGAAAAATGTTCCCTCTCTCTTCTCGTCCTCCCACCCATCCAAAAAAAGACAATGAATGCCAAGCTTATTTTATAAAATGAATGGATTTTATAGAATAGATAAAGAAAGAGTTCTCTCTCCTGTCTTGCATCCCCTCTCTCTCTCTCACCCACCCTAGTCATCCTGCTAGTTTCACTATTCGTATCCCTTCGTTATCACCTCTTCCACAGCCAACAAGTGACCATTATGGGTTCCACCTTTCCTGGGTTATCAGTACAGGCTCTGATTTGTTCTGTACCATTTCATACGTCTAGTTTCAATAGACAATAGACAATAGACAAGACAATAGGTGCAGGAGTAGGCCATTCAGCCCTTCGAGCCAGCACCGCCATTCAATGCGATCATGGCTGATCACTCTCAATCAGTACCCCGTTCCTGCCTTCTCCCCATACCCCCTCACTCCGCTATCCTTAAGAGCTCTATCCAGCTCTCTCTTGAAAGCATCCAACGAACTGGCCTCCACTGCCTTCTGAGGCAGAGAATTCCACACCTTCACCACTCTGACTGAAAAAGTTCTTCCTCATCTCCGTTCTAAATGGCCTACCCCTTATTCTTAAACTGTGGCCCCTTGTTCTGGACTCCCCCAACATTGGGAACATGTTTCCTGCCTCTAATGTGTCCAATCCCCTAATTATCTTATATGTTTCAATAAGATCCCCCCTCATCCTTCTAAATTCCAGTGTATACAAGCCCAATCGCTCCAGCCTTTCCCTCTCCATGACTCTCAGTCTGAAGAAGGGTCTCGACCCGAAATGTCGCCTATTCCTTTTCTTCACAGATGCTGCCTGACCTGCTGAGTTACTCCAGCTTTTTGTGTCTATCCAAAAAAGATGATGAATGTTGAGCATACTTAATATCATTCAATATTTGTAGTGTACCTATTCTAAATCCTGAGGGAATGTGATGTGGCACTTGTGTTGGTTATCTTATCTTATCAGCAATATCTTTTCAAGATTGCGGCAGAGAATGAGACAAAGCTAACAATTAATATGCTCAACAACATCGACATTTGGATTTCTGTCTTCATCCTCAAATACTGTCGCATGTTGGGGGTAAATGTCAGTGAGTTCTAGTGGTCTAAATGGACCATAGTTCTTCAGGAGACAAATGAATGTTACCTTAAACAGTTTGAGTGCTTCAGTCTGCAGAGCTGCAGATGGCAGTGTGGTAAGAGGAGATGATATCCCATCTTTACAGTAGCACAGTGTCGGGTGGGCCCAGAGCTGGGAGCCTGAAAAGAGAGTCAAAACACAAACAAAAATGACCTTGGAACTGAATTATTGACCTTGGAACTGAATACAAGTAAAAATTATTGCAATTTCAAAAGTTAAAATTCAGTCATTGCTCAGATTAACAAGAGGCAACATGGTGGTGCATATGTGCACATAAAGCTTTGTCTGTCTTGGTAAGAATCTATTCCCAAATCACATTAATATGTGAAAACCCATGCCTCACATCATGGGTGCTTTCTAACAACACTGGTTGATATCCCTCAATTTGTTAAAAACAGCACTCAAACATGACAGGACACAAAATGCTGGACTAACTCTGCTGCTCAGCCTCAGAAGGGTCTCGAGCCAAAATGTTACCTATCTATGTTCTCCAGAGATGCTGCCTGACCTGCTGAGTTACTCCAGCACTTTGTGTGCTTTTGTGTATTAACCAGCATCTGCAGTTCTTTGTTTCTACACTCAGACATAATGTTCCGAATATAAATTTAAATACATTGAAATATTAGACTTACTTGAATCTTTATCTGCATTCAATAGGTTGCCAACCAGCTGTTCAAATTCAGTTCCCACATTTATATCAGTGCAACCTGAAGCCACAATTAGCTGGTAAAACCAGGTGTCCTTTGAAAAAAGCAAATCACATTATAATAACCGTTTAATCCAAGGCCAGCCAACAATGGTGATAATTACTTGACTGGCTCATAATGCATTGTTAAACTTGGGGGAATGGTTCTGCTTTAATATTTAATCTTAACTGATGGTAGCAGTAGGTAATCAACTGTCTAGACCTTCACATTTGTGGGCACCTGCTTTGACCAAGAGAAATGCCTGGTTCTGAGCCAGGCCAGGTTCAACCCTGGTGTCGAGATGGTTCTGAGCCAGACCAGGTTCAACCCCTGGTGTCGAGATGGTTCTGAGCCAGGCCAGGTTCAACCCCTGGTGTCGAGATGAACAAATTTGTCCAGACTTAACAGCTGCGAAACTGTCATCTTTTACTATCATCGTATCTAGAGATTAACAATAAATTCAATAGACAATAGACAATAGACAATAGGTGCAGGAGTAGGCCATTCAGCCCTTCGAGCCAGCACCGCCATTCAATGCGATCATGGCTGATCACTATCAATCAGTACCCCGTTCCTGCCTTCTCCCCATACCCCCTCACTCCGCTATCCTTAAGAGCTCTATCCAGCTCTCTCTTGAAAGCATCCAACGAACTGGCCTCCACTGCCTTCTGAGGCAGAGAATTCCACACCTTCACCACCCTCTGACTGAAAAAGTTCTTCCTCATCTCCGTTCTAAATGGCCTACCCCTTATTCTCAAACTGTGGCCCCTTGTTCTGGACTCCCCCAACATTGGGAACATGTTATCTGCCTCTAATGTGTCCAATCCCCTAATTATCTTATATGTTTCAATAAGATCCCCCCTCATCCTTCTAAATTCCAGTGTATACAAGCCCAATCGCTCCAGCCTTTCAACATACGACAGTCCCGCCATTCCGGGAATTAATCTAGTGAACCTACGCTGCACGCCCTCCATAGCAAGAATATCCTTCCTCAAATTTGGAGACCAAAACTGCACACAGTACTCCAGGTGCGGTCTCACCAGGGCCCGGTACAACTGTAGAAGGACCTCTTTGCTCCTATACTCAACTCCTCTTGTTACGAAGGCCAACATTCCATTGGCAGGAGTACATTCGTGCAAATGAAGGAGGAAATGCAAGTGATTCTTGATCCTCCAAAGGGGCATGGTTTTGCAACCTTCTCCCATGTGAACAGATAGGAAGATATTGAAAAACTAATCACTTAAAAAAGGTTTAAAAAATGTAGTCCTACAATGCAGGAGTGGTTCATTATAGTATTTCAATTTTCTGTGCTTCCTAAAATAATGACAACTATGTTTATTTTAACTTTCTATCTAATCCCATGTGTTGTGTTTCAATCTTTATATTGTGCTTTATAAAATGATTAGAAGGTTAATTACAAATTGAGCATTTCTTTCCTGGTTTGTCTGTGATTTAGCCCACGTGATATCACCTCGGTACTAGACATGTGCTGTAATTTCAAACTGAGGTTCATCTGTCACTGATATTGGGAAAGGCAAAAATATATTTATTACTGAGAATGTTGGATCATTGTAGTGAGATTTCTTTGAGGACAACAGCAAGAGCCATAGACCAAATTCCAGGTCATAATCCTAATTAATGCTTCTTGGAAGAAACATTAAACAGAGGACGTGTCAGCCCTTTCAGGTTTATGGAAAACGTTTCCATGAGGTTACACAATGAGGAGTAGGGTAGTTCTTACACTTCCTTGGACAATAGTTATTATTATTATTCAATGAATATCCCCAAACCTATCATGACAAAGGAGCAGAATTAGACCACTCAGCCCATCGAGCCCGCTCCACCATTCAATCATGGCTGATCAATTTTTCCCTCTCCTGCCTTCTCCCCTTAACCTTTGACACCCTCACCAATCAAGAACCCGTCAATCTCCGCTTTTAAAATATCCAATGACTTGGCCTCCACCCCCCCCCCCCCCCCGTGGCGATCTGTGGCGATTAATTCCTCAGATTCATCACCCTCTGGCTAAAGAAATTCCTCCTTGTCGGTACATACGATCAGTGCATTTGCTTCATAGCTAGACGTGGGACCATGCTGTGCAGAAAGTAGCTGCTATGTTTCCTGCTTCACAACTGTCAAACAGCTGTAAATCTTTTGGGGGAATATTCGAGGATAAAGGAATCCTGTATCATGTCTAAGGCATTAAAATGAAGGTTACCTCTCACTAGTATAAATGTCCTTACAGAATTATTATAACAGATTTAGTAAATAATTGCAAACATACCTTTGCATGTTTGGAGCCTATGAGGAGGTAGGTAGGGCCCTGGTTTTTGGGATGAATGCCAATTGTATAATGTGTAGATAGTAGGCTCTGACTGCTGGTCTCATAATCTTCATCTGAATCACACGATCTGTCCACCTCTTCAACTGCTGCTTCCATCAAATTAATCTGACCTAATGGAAACTTGACAATATACAAAATATGTTGAATAAAATACAAAGGTGCTGGAATAAATAATGCAAATGTTGTGAAAAGAGTCACTGATTTGAGCTTCAAGGTACAGTGCACAGTCCATTAAATCCACGTTAAAAGCAGTGAATGTGACAAGAGCCTAGGTTCAAATACCAGTGCAAATTGACTGAAAGGCATATCTACGTTGGAAGGGTTTAATGTGAGCTAAACCTGTAATGGTCAATGGCCATAGCACAAATTATCGCCTAATTCACTACTAGACATTTATTTAGACATGCAGCATGGAAACAGACCCTTCGGCATACCGGGTTCATGCTGACCAGCAATCACCCATGTACTTGTTCCACTGACACATTAGGGACAATTTACAGAAGCCAATTAACCTACAAACCTGCATGTCTTTGGAGTGTGGGAGGAAACTGGAGCACCCGGAGAAAACCCAAGTGGTCACAGGGAGAACGTACAAACTCCGTGCAGACGGCACCCATAGTTACGATCGAACCCTGGTCTCTGGTGCTGTAAGGAAGCAACTCTATCTCAACATTACTGCTGCCCATGCTGGTGCAGGAGTGCATTATATTGTCACAGAGTGCCTTAGGTGGAACTCGTCTAATTGTTTGGTCTTCTTTTTTAAAAATGTTAAAATGTAAAAATCACAGATGACCACTTTCAAACAAAGTATATCAACCAGATTGGCGTGGTAATAATACAATAATCGAGCATCGGCATAGTGGCGCAACTGTGACAGCTGCTGCCTTACAGCACCAGAGACACGGGTTCAATCTCGACTCAGGAGCCACCCGAGCGGAGCTTGCATGTTCTCCCTGTGACCACGTGAGTGTCCTCTGGGTGCTCCAGTTTCTGCCCCATATCCCAAAGACGTGCAGGTTTGTAGGTTAATTGGCCTCTGTAAATTGTGGAGGCAGTGGATGTGAAAGTGGGATAACATTAAACTAGTACGAGTGGGTGATCGGTGGTTGGCATGGACTTTCATTTTGTAGGGTGGAAGGTGCATGAGGTATTTTTCCAGATACCCACTAATGGAATGAAATTAAAATACAAATAATGTAATTACCTTAAAGAGCAATAATAAAATGATATATTCACCAAATGCAACATTAAGAATCAGGATGTTGAACAAAGAGTACTAGCAGACAAACACGATTTGGAGAGAATCAGGTAGTGACAAATCTGATGGTTTACCTTATTTTCCTGACTGCGGAAATAATAGAGAACATTTCCAACAAGTGCACACCAGACTTTCTTGGAGTAACCATGCTTTACCTGCAAGACAAATCAAAATTATGGGACCTGACACAATGGACACATAAATAGCAGGACATAAAAGATTTATAGAAATCTGCTGGCAAGATAGGTAGAGAATGGCAAATGGAATACAATCTTGCAGAAAATACAAGGTCCTGCATTTTGCGAGATGAACGAGGCTAGGATATATAAAGTGAATGGTAGAGCCCAAGTTCATATTGAGGAACAGAGGAACCTTGGTGTTCATTTGCAAGAGTCTCGGAAGATGATTAGGAAGGCTTAAATAATACTTTCATTAGCTGGAGCAGAGAATACAAGAGGTAAGGAAGTCACATTACAACTATATGAAACATTGGTTAGGCCACAGCTGAATTACTGTGTGATTTTCCAGTCGCCTCATTATATCAGGGATGTGATTCCAATGAGTCGCCTCATTATATCAGGGATGTGCAGAGGAGATTCACTGAGGCATTGCCTGGATACACCATTTCAACTATGAAGAGAGACTGGATAGGCTGGGGGTTTTTTTTCTTTGGAGTTGAGGAAAAACCCGATTGAGATATGGAAAATTCTGAGAGACATGGATAGGGTAGGTAGTAGGAATTGTATTCCATGGCAGAGGGTTTCCCTTGTAAGTATTCCCTTGGTCTCTATAACCAGAGGCACGGGATTAAGATAAGATAAGGAGATTTAGAGTGAATTTGAGGAAGAGTTTTTTCATCTTGGTCTGCTGCCTGTTTCCTGAATTTTCTGTTTTCTTTTAGGTGTCCAGCATCTGTAGTTGTTTTGATTTTCACCTTTAAGATTACATTGTATGTTCATCAGGAAACCACTGCATTTTAAAAATATCTTGAAATTCTTTGATTTCCTTAACTTATCATAGGATTATTTATTCAATTGTGCATCAACATTTAAAGCTATATAGATAGATATACATATTTATATATACATATTTATAAATTATATATACACTTCAGATTATATGCAATACAATACCTATTATTTCTATGAATCATGACTGACCGTAAATTCCTATAATTCATCATGACTATCTAATAGCTAATTATTGGAATCAGTACCTTAGTTAGTAAACCTTCGATTGATGGCTTGATATCCGGCTGTGTGTAGAGTGGGCTGGCAGCCTGAATGCGTAAAACATTCTGTAAAACCCGAATCCATTCCTCGAGAATATTAGGAGAATCTGCAGTCAGGTAGTAAGTCTTTTTCTCTGTGACAAGCTTAGAAAACAGAACAAACTTATTATTGTCAGGCACCGTGTCTTTGGAGATGGGTAAATGATTGAACAACCGATCATCTGGACAATGACTCAGAAACCTTCGGAAAAGTAACATTTCCAATGATTGAAAATAGATTTAATGCAAAATCAGTTATTTAGTGTTCAAAAACTGAAACAGGTGCTGTATTTTGGAAATGAAATGTGAAACACTAACCTGAATTGTTTGCTTTCCATCACATTTAACAATACGATTCGAGACATTGAGCTCAATTTGGCCCTGTGGTTTACGAATAACATCACTCTGGATTGAGAGACAAGAATGAAATTATTTTTCAGTAAGGGCCACGGAGTCTTGTATACAAATATTAGAGTAATAAAACTTCAAGAATATTAATAGTTTCTGCATTCAAATTGAAAGCAGACCAAAAAATGGAGGAAAATAAAGGTGCAAAGTGTTGGAGTAACTCAGTGGTGCAGGCAGCATTTCTGGAGAACATGGATGGATGACATTTCTGGTTGGGATCCTTCAGACTGATTGTGGTGGGGCGGGGGAAGGGGGAGGGGAAGAAAGCTAGAAGAGGGGAGGAGCAGGACAAAGTCTGGCGAGTGATAGATAGGTACAAGTGAAGGGGAGGGAGGGGGGTTTGATTGGCAGATGGTTGGATGAAAAAGGTGAAAAGACAAAAGGTGTGAGATAAGAATAGAAGTGCTTCTTGTGAAGCCAGAGGAAGGAACACAAGTGGAAGGGGATGGGAGAAATGAATGCATGTTCCAGAGAGCAGTGGAGGTGGGGGGATTTGTAGGTTTCTTAAAATTGAAGAATTCAATGTTCGTACAGTTAGGCTGTAAACAACTAAGCAGAATATGAGGTGCTGTTCCTCTAGTTTGTGTGTGGCCTCACTCCGGCAATGGAGGAAGTCCAGGATAGAAAGGATAGTATGGGAATGGCTAGGGGAGTTAAAATGCTTAGTGATCAGGAGGTCCAATAGGCCTTGATGGACTGAGTGCAAGTGTTTGGCGAAACGGTTTCCGAGTCTACGAGGAAAGTTTAGTATCTCAGGTTTAAATTTAGTGACTGCGGAGTTGGAACTAAAGAGTTCTGTTTATCATACTTACTGGGGATTTGTAGTACAACAATTCACCACCTTTAAGGACAAACCATCGCCGTTTCCATGTTTTTGCTTTTCCTCCCATTTTTAACAAATATCCAGACTTTTCCAAAGGTTCCTGTTCATGAGATGATTGTGCATTTTAATCTCTGTGGTTATCACGATCCTTAGCGTTTTCCTTTGCCAGTTCACAGTTTACATGGATTTATAACTCTGCAAGTGGGACACATAGTGGTGGCACAGTGGCGCAGCAGTAGAGTTCCTGCCTCAGACCTGGGTTCGATCCTGACTATGGGTGCTGTCCGTGTAGAGCTCGTACCTTTTCCCTGTGACCGCGTGTGTTTCCACCAGGTGCTCCAGTTTCCTCCCACACTCCAAAGAACTAGTGTCAGGGGATCGATGGCCCGTGTGGACTCGGTGGGTCGAAGGATGTTTCCATGCTGCATCTCTAAACTAAACATAGTCCTGACCTTTTCATTGGTCTGCATGTATGGTTCTGTTCTGTATTTGTTTTTTTACACACAGACTAGAGGGGGCAGTAGTAGAATGCACTGCCAGACGTGGTGGTGAAGGCAGATACAATAGTGGCATTTAACAGGCTTTTAGCGAGGCACATGCAAGTGCAGAGTACCGAGAGATATGGATCATGTGCAAGCAGATGAGATCAATTTAACATGATATTATGTTTGGTACAAACATTGTGAACCAAAGGGCCTGTTCCTGTGCTGTACTGTTCTATGTTTTGTAAACTGTGAGAGGAGTTATGACTTTTTGATTGCACCCTTTATAGTCCATGAAAAAAAGCTTATTTATTCTCAAGGAAAATTAATAAAACATTTTAAAGAATTGTTACCTTACAAAGAATTTTGCAACGATTTACTTGCAATGCAGGGTGAAAGACTGTTATGTTGAAGACAACTAACATTTTGAACAGACAGTATTTACAGTGACCCTTCATCCTCACAGTACTCTGCACCATCAGCAAGAGAATAAAAATTGGTTTGCTTGGGCAGCTTACACCCAGTGTTATGAATATTGATTTCTCCTACTTCAAATAACCATTGCTTTCCCTCTCCGTCCTCCCGCACCCTAGTTCTCCAACTAGGTTCGCTGTCCTTCTGATTAATTTTACTGATTGTATGCCTCCTTTTCACCTTCCCCTCAGCTAACAATGAACCATTCTACATTTCCTTATCATCGTCTGAAGATGTTTTCACACCTTACCCCTCCATATCTCCAGACGTCCTCTACCCCGACTCTCAGTCTGAAGAAGGGTCTCGTCCCAAAACGTCACCCATTCCTTCTCTCCAGAGATGCTGCCTGTCCAGCTGAGTTATTCCAGCATTTTGTGTTTATCTTTGGTCAAATATCCCAGTTTTCTTTACAGTTTCTTGCTCTTGCTAGTAAAGGTGGGTTGGGGAAAGACATGGGGAGTCGTAGGCAAGGTGATTGTGTGTTGGTTGTGATTTTAGTAGAAGCAAGTTTGTACCAGGACTGTTCCTGGCTATCTGATCTGGCTAGTCCATAGACACTAAGTGCTGGAGTAACAGCGGGTCAGGCAGCATCTCTGGAGAAAAGGAATAGGTGACGTTTACCCATCCTTTTTCTGACCTGTTGTCTGTCCCGCACTTTATGTCTATCTTCGAAAATGGATACTTGACGTTTTTGGTCAGGATTCTCTTTTAGACATTTACAAATTTTTATTACATTAAAATATTATTTTTATCTGTATCGCTTAACATTATATCAGACTACTCAAGAGCAGGATTTAAACTTACATTTTTTCCACTGTCAATGGAATGGGATGAGGATGTTTTTGGAAGCTTCTGCTCGGGCTCAGAGCATTCTGTGTCTGTACAGTATGCATCTGGTGGGATGGCATAATCACTTTCTGAGGTCATAGACGACATTGAAACACCTGTACAAGATATGAGCACAATTTATTCATTATCATTTGTACAAACTCCGTATCTTTTGAAAAATGATTTTTAAACATAAAGACTGCGCCCACATCCAAAGGTCATGGGCTCAAAGACGCAGGAACGTGTCTCACTTCAGATCTATTCATTCATTAGGAAAGATCCTATGTTGGGTTATGGACCCAAGCCCAGCTTGCCCGCTGCAGAACTGAGAACTCACCTGGAGAGGGAAGGCCAGCGAACCCAGCCTCTGCTCGTCCCGTGGACTGAGAATCGGAGAGGAGGTAGAGGGAGACGACAATAGATGCTGGACAAATGGCCCGGTAAGAAGATCTGGGGGTGGGTGGGGGGGCGTATCTTCCATGCCCTCGAGGTCGGCTGTGGGAGGTGCCCCTTGGGGAACAAGGGTAGAAGAGAAAAGGGCCTAGCGTGGAGAGGGACATTGGTTTGCGGGATGATCGGATGGAGGCGACGGCTGCAATGGGCCTGTGGCCGGCTGCAGCTGGGACTGTAAAATTCTGCCAAAATGGCGCCTCTTGCATACGGCCTCAATGGGGTATTCTGAACATTCTGTACCAACTGGGGGTTTGTACTTATGTAAGGGGTTAGTATTGCAGAGCTGAATGCAAAAAAAATATTTCTCTGCACCTAGTACATGTGACAATAAAGAAACCATTGAACCATTGGATCTGGTTACAAAGCTGCAAACAGGAAGCTTTGCCTGAAAGGTTCATTTCCAATGTAATGGAGACCAAGTTAAATTTGTAAATAAGCTCCCCATATTTTATTCCTGAATAACCTTGTTCCAAGCACCTCCTGTTTTTGGAAATTATCTCACCAGCGAAAAGACATTTTTAAACCTACTCCATTGAATCCCACTAACATTTAAGACACGCAAATTAAATGTCTCATAAGTTCATAAGTTAGAGGAGCAGATTTAGGCCATTCGGCCCATCAAGTCTACTCCGCCATTCAATCATGGCTGATCTATCTATTTTTCCCTCTCAACCGCATTCTTCTGCCTTCTCCCCCTGACACCTGTACTAATCGAGCATCTATCTATCTCTGCCTTAAAAATATCCACTGACTTGGCCTCCACGGTGTTCTGTGGCAATTAATTCCAAAGATTCACCACTGTCTGACTAAATAAATTCCTTATCATTTCCTGCCTAAAGGTAAGTCATTTTATTCTGAGGCGATGGCCTCTGGTACCAGACACTCCCATCAGTGCTTCCCGGACATATAGCGGATACCGCACCTCGTTTCATGGCCCGTGGACTGCTGGGGCTGCTGGCTTTGCGGGAGTCTGATCCTGCCATTGAAGTCCTGGAACTCCCTCTCGAGCTGTCACTTTCTTCTGTTTCAGATGACTCGTCTGAGAATGGGCTGGTGCTGATCTGGGTTGCTTTCTTCAAATTTTAAGAAGATATCTGTGTTAAAATGTTAACATATGCAGCAGGATCTCCAGGCAATGAAATTCTGTACACACCAGTTGAAAGAATAGTCACTTTGTAGACATTGTAATTTGTGCAGATCTCACTTAAACATAGAGAATAGTTGAAAATCTATTCCTAAACTAGAAAACGACAGTGATAATGAGCAGTATTGTCAAGTCAGTATTCACCCATCTAATCCCTTTAAAAAAAAAAAATGAATTGTGTTTCAACAATATTTTATAGAAGGGAAAGTAACAAGATGGACCTCGGAGTGCAGGTATATTTCCTGGAAAATGGTGTCACAGGTTGATAGGGTGGGCAAGAGAGCTTTCGGTGCATTGGCCTTATAAGGGTATCGAGTATAGAAGTTGGGATGTTATGTGACAGTTGTACAAGACATTGGTGAGACTGCATTTGGAGAATTGTGTTCAGTTTTGGTCACCCTACTCTAGCAAAGATGTTGTTCAGGTAGAGAGAGTAGAGAGAAGAACATCGAGGATGTTGCCAGGACGATGGCCTGAGCTCCAGGGTTGGGCAGGTTAGAGGTGTAGATAGGGTAAAAAATACCCAGAGTAGGGGAATCAAGAACGAGGACATGGGTTTAAGATGAGAGGGAAAAATGTAATGGGAACCCGAGGGGTAACTTTTTCATACGGGTGGTTATATGGATCGAGCTTTCAGAGGAGGTCGTTGAGGAAGGTACTATAACAACATTTAAAAGACATTTGGACAGGTATATGGATAGGAATGGTTTAGAACAATATGGGCCTAAGGCGGACAGAGGGAACTTGTGTAACTGGGGCATCTTGCTCAGCATGGGCAGGTTGACCCAAAGGGCCTGTTTGCGTGTTGTATGACTCTTTAACACCCTTTTGTATCAAATATTGGGCAGCACAGTGGCGCAGCAGTAGAGTTACTTCCTTACAGCGCCAGAGACCCGGGTTCGATCCTTTCTACGGGTGCTTCTGTATGGAGTTTGCACGTTCTGTGACCATGTGGGTTTTCTCCGGGTGCTCTGGTTTCCTCCCACATTCCAAGGTTATAGTTTAATTGGCTTCTATAAATTGTCCCTCGCGTGTGGGATAAAACTGGTGTACAGGTGCTCGCTGGTCGGCACGGACTCGGTGGGCCGAAGGGCCTGTTTCCACACTATATCTCTAAACTAAACAGTGGAGCAGCTAGTATTGTCACGTCACAGTGCTGGAGACCTGGGTTTGATCGTGATGTTGTGCGCTGTCTGTGGAGTTAGCATGTTCTCCCGGTGACCGCATGGGTTTCATCCAGGTGCTCCCATTTCCTCCCACATCTCCAAGAAGTGCCGGTTCGTAGGTTAATTGACCATAATAAATTGCCCCTCGTGTGTAGGGCGTGGACGAGACAGTGGGATAACATAGTACCAGAGTAAACGGGCGATTGATAGTCAGCGTGGACATGGTGGGCCGAAGAGTCGGTTTCCTTTTCACCAATTATCTTTCAATGATTTGTTTGTGGAATAGGTGGCTTTAATCTGCACAACTCACCCCTTTCAGAACAGTGTAAACTGGAGTAGTCATGCTATTATAAACCAAACTGGTATAAGATTCCGATGTTGATTGAGAAGGCATGAAGCCAGTGCCTAGAAAATAATGAAGAATAGTTGTACAATTTGATTAACATTCAAAAGCTGCATTAAAATGTATGCATAAGAAACTAAACATTTATTTACTTGAAGACACAGGACTGTTAAATAGATTTGTTTCTGCTATAGACGAGAAAATGCTGGAGTAACTCAGCGGGACAGGCAGCATCTCTGGATAGAAGGAATGGGTGATGTTTCGGGTCGAGACCCTTCTTCAAACTTTTCTGCTATTTCTTGGAAGTTAAATTATTTCTAACCACTGACTTGCAGCAATCAAGTAAGAAGGTGCCAGGTTTAGTGCTGATATGTGCTGATTTGTCAGATCTCACTCAACAACAAGGTCGAGATAATGAATAAATTACTCTATTGTTAGGAGCCGACACACGCTCTGAAAACCATTTGTTATACATAGATACATATGAGCAGTGTGTTTCTTGTAGACAAATAGGTGCCAGTACCCATATTGACCCTTGTTGGTGGTAGATCTCCATTCTGTAAGTTTCTTATGCTGTTTAAGGGCCTGAACGACTAACTTAATTAACACATTTTAATTTTTTAACTTTAGTAAACCTTGTAAGATTAACAATTCGAAAAATCTAGTTTTAAAAAAAACTTTTTAGAAACAGGTACTGCCAGAAAAAAAGCCCCACTACATGTGGGTGGCTGATAAATATACTTAGATAATACGTAAACAGGCATTTAAAAGTTGATCCCCCCACAGCATCCACCCCTAAGAGAGAGAACTAGGCAAATGCAGCACAGAAAAGTCAACACAATCTCGTAAATCAGTCTCTTAAACAGCAAAACCTCTGTAATATCATTCCAGGGAACAGATCATCCTGTGGATCAATGACCCTAGACATAATTAGACTGGAACATTTCTTCCTCACAAGTTTTGAAGACTTACATTTGCTACTTGTGTCCGTACTGATGGCCTCGGACATTCTCATACCTGATTTGGCTACTGCATAAATCCTGCTCTCCTAGATTAAAAGATAAAAGGAAAATCTGTTCATCCCACTGAACGATCACACAGATTATTGAACAGCAAACTAGACGTTTGGTAAAAAGATGACGCAAAGTGCTGGATTAAATCGGCAGGTCAGGCAGCAGATTAAATTAATAAATTCATAACTTATATGAGAAAAATTAGGCCATTTGGCCCATCAAGTTTACTCCACCATTCAATCATGGCTGATCTACTGTATCTTTCCCTCTCAACCCCATTCTCGTGCCTTCTCCTCGTAACCCCCGGCAACCCTTACTAATCACAAACCTGTCAATCTCCGCCTTAAAAATGCCCAATAACTTGGCCTCCACAGCCGTCTGTGGCGATGAATTCCACAGATTCACCACCCTCTGACTGATTAGGGTCTCGACCCGAAACGTCACCTATCCATGTTCTTGGGAGCCACTTGTCAGTAAAAGCAGTGATGACATTCGCCTTCATCTGAAATGGGTTAGTTAATTTTGTTTATTGTCACGTGTACCAAGGTACAGTGACAAGCTTGGTCAAGGAAAAGAGTGTTGAAAAACCCATGGTCTACAAGCAGCAGCGATCACCGCCCAACTATATGCTTCCGAGACATGGACTACATATAGCTACCTCCATTAATTACCCCAAATTTACTGGAAAGATATGAACTAAAGACGCCAACTGCAGCCTCTCCCCAGAGCCCTTGTACCTAATTTAGGGCGTTCTTTGGCATGTAGTCCGGATTATGGAATTGACCAGTTTGCATGACTTGGACAGATCAGATCACAAGTGCTTGATACACAGGCAAGAAGTTGATCCGAGAACAGACTTACGGCCGTGATACTCATCTGCAGGGACACTGTTGTCTGTCACTGAATTTCTCCTGTCAAGTTTACTCACGTTTATTGCTATATTTTGTGAAATAACACTTTTTACGTCTAAAGATTGATTAGTGGATGGACCGATTTATTTTAGTTTACATTTTTCCTCACCAAAGTTTAAGTGGGACAACTTCAGAAAATGTTTCAATAATCCAAAAATGTTTTTCATTGCCTGCTGTGGATAAATGCACCAGTCTATCCTGATGTGAAATACCTGAGGTTTTTGAGGTTATAGAGTGTGGAAAAGGGGCCTTTTGCCTAACTTGCCCACACCGACCAACATGCCTCAGCTACACTAGTCCCATCTACCTGTGTTTTGTCCATATCCCTCTAAACCTGTCCTATCCATGTACCGGTCTAAATACAGTATTTCTTAAATGTTGGTTAGGTGAGCTGCATTGTTAAAGCTGTCAGAGCAATAAGAACAAATTTTAAAACTTGGCATCTTTAAAATCAACAAATAAAGCATCAAATACATCACCATATCAGATTTATGAGAATTACCCAGGAAGGGAATCTGTGCAGAGGAGGAGTTGGTGGTTTGTTATTGGGAACTTTGCCTTTGGCTTCTGTGCATGGCTGCTCATCGGTAACTTGGGTTTCAGAATCATAGCAAAACATCCCCTCTTCATAGCCCATTTCCATTTTCTCCAGAATATCAGTTTCGATGTCAATGACGTCGATGTCCGTTTCTTCGTGATCTATTGGCATCATACTTATAACGTTGCGGTTCTTGCTAAACGGGCGGTCAGTGCTTAGCTGAGGTTGGCTGCAGTGTTTCTTGGCTTTGGCCGCACTTGTACCAAATACACTGGGAGCCCTTAATTTTGGTGGTGTTAAGTCTGACGAAGATGTTGCTTCGGTGAAGCAAGGTGTGTGCTGGGTCCTGCCAACTGTTGTAGGTGCTGATGTTAGAATCAGGCTCGGGGAGTGTTTGTCACCGGACGACGAATCTAGCCTTTGCGACTGAAATCTCTTGTTTAACTCATCGGAAGAACAATCAAGGTCTGTTTTTTTTCTACTCAGTGTTTTCGGGATCACGATGTTCGGAAAGTGATCTACTGCCTGTCTTGATTCGGTATTTGCAACGGCCTCTTGCAAAGGTAGTTTTTTCTCAATTTTACCCTCGTCATCAAAGCTGTCGTCAGATGCAGTCAGGTAGGTATCGCTCCCAATCTGACTGAGTCTGATGGCTTCCTCGGAAGTGTGAGTGGACAGGTTGGACCAGCATCTAGATGTTGCCTGATTTCTTCTCGCTCCCTCATCGGAACTGTCATCACTCAGAGGCATAAAAGCCGTACCTATTTCTTTTGTTAAAAGCTGGTGGTTAGTCAGTTCTTTGCTACCCTGTAACTCCATCACACGGTGGTTTTGTGGGTAACCCCTTTGATCTATTTCAGTACTTTGAGCAGGTTTTGAGCGGGATCTCTTGTTCATTTCCTTGCCTGGAAAGGATAAACATGCGTCAAATTACATTCATAATTCTAGGTGCTTGAAATGACATAGATTGATGCATCAAGCCAGACATTCTCCCCCTCCCCTCGTCACAATGTGGACAGAGTTCCCCTGGTCCTCACCTTTCACCCCATCAGCCGTCACATACAACACGGAATCCTCCGACATTCTCGCCACCTCCAAGGGGATCCCACCACTAACCACGTCTTCCCATCTCCACCCCTTTCCGCATAGACCATTCCATCCGCAACTCTCTGGTTTACTCATCCCCTCGCACCCAAACCACCCCCTCCCCAGGTACCTTCCCCAGCAAACTCAGGAGATGCAACACGTCCCTATGCCTCCTCCCTCGAATCTGTCCAGCGAGGTGGAGCATTGAGAGCGAGGTGGAGCGTCAAGGACAATGGGGGACGCGCAGAGCGTCGTCGAAAATGAATGGTGACTCAGCGAGAAGGTGGGGGTTGCTGCCACGTGCGGTGGCAGGCGGTATATAGGAACGTTTGATGTATTTTGGTAACTTTGTCAGAACGAGACACTTGATGGCGACGCTTGCGTACTGCGTAGGAGAGGTCTGCTCTATGATTTCACTGGGTTGTATGTAAAACAACGCATTTCACTGCACCTAGGTGACAATAAACTATCATCATTGAATTGAATGAATCTGTAAAACTCAGTGATTAACCTCCTGACCCAGTTGTCATTCTCCCATACTAATGGCCACTTCCCCACTGCACATCGCAGTAATTCATAGGCTCTGCTATTACCAACTGCAGATAATCGGTCCTTGCTCTGAACCTGTCTGTCCCAGTTTCCACACCCCATTTCCTTGGCCCCACTATACACCAGCACAGAGCACAAAGGAAAGGTCCTCACCTTGCCTATTATAGGTACTGAGCAAAATGGTCACAAATGTGCCAAGTAAAATGGGACAATAAGTGATTTATGGGTTTAAAATTAAAAAAATCTCATTTTAAAGTGGTTCACTTTAAAATAACACTTGTGGAGAGAGAGAGAGAGAGGCAAATGTCTTTTTGGATTTCCCATAAAGAGTGTGCAAACAACACTAAGAATTAAGTAACCCTTTTAGACAATGGACAATAGGTGCAGGAGTAGGCCATTCGGCCCTTCGAGCCAGCACCACCATTCAATGTGATCATGGCTGATCATTCTCAATCAGTACCCCGTTCCTGCCTTCTCCCCATACCCCATGACTCCGCTATGCTTAAGAGCTCTATCTAGCTCTTTCTTGAATGCATTCAAAGAATTGGCCTCCACTGTCTTCTGAGGCAGAGAATTCCACAGATTGACAACTCTCTGACTGAAAAAGCTTTTCCTCATCTCCATTCTAAATGGCCTACCCCTTATTCTTAAACTGTGGCCCCTGGTTCTGGACTCCCCCAACATTGGGAACACGTTTCCTGCCTCTAACGTGTCCATCCCCTTAATAATCATATATGTTTTGATAAGATTCCTTCTCATCCTTCTAACCCTTTTCATATTCTCTCAAATGAAAACATTTAGTGATAAAACAAAAGCCTGTAGAGGTCCACCACCGATTTCCGGTGCCCTTGGTTCCAGAGCCTTTCTGGATTATCTGTTTTGCCGGACCAGAGGTCAGGGCCTCCAAGAGGAGTCGAATGGTACTGGAACAATCCACCTTAGCCACTGAGGGGCTGAGATACTGGCCTGCAAAGTCGGCTATGGGAACGGATTTGCTGGCTCTAGCCAGGCCAGAGATCTAGAGCCCTGGCCTCAGGGGGAACATTTGACCTGACGATCGGCCGCGTTAGTCCCAAAGAGGTTGAGATCGGCTGCATCACCCGGCCTAGACACCACATTTTCAGGGGCACTTCTGGGGAGGGGAGGGTTGGCATTTTAAGTGCACTCTCGTGGTTTTGTCCGAATTAAAGGAGGTGCCAGACCATCAGTGGCCGGGAAACCGGTGGTGGACCCGTATTAAGATGTGTTAGCAAAATGTTTGTCTTAAATTGGTGTTCTTGTGAATATGTGCAGCTTGTCCAGTCCCCAATGTACTTTGCACAAGATCATAGCAAGGGTTCCATCCACCTGTAAACTGTTTGTCCAGTAATCCAGCTTCCAGAGTATTTTGCTGAAGACTTTGGGGATTTCCTTTAAAGTATCCAAATATCAGGCTGCTGAGCCGCTGTGCGTCTCCCGAGGTTTGACTTAAACACGATGGTGACATCCGTCCGCGACTCCCTGTCAGGGCTGAGAGAGCGAGATGGCATTTGTTATTTCAGCTTCCTGACCACTGTGCAAAATAGGACCTTTTTCCTAATGGAAATGGTAGTTCAAATTTATCATTATGTGGCTCTTTTTCCTTAAAGGCTGTCAAAATGAGACATCTCTGGTGAGTAGACACAAGGCTGGAACATTGCAGCTCACTCACAGACAAGTCAAGGTTTTATATACGAGATAGGCATAAAATGCTGGAGTAACTCAGCGGGACAAGCAGCATCTCTGGAGAGAGGGAATGGCTGACGTTTCGTGTCGAGACCCTTCTTCAGACTGATGTCAGCGGAGAGGGAGGTACATAGATACGTGAAATGGACGGTATCAAATGCTATGTTGAGCAGCGTAATAAATCAAACTGGATAAGATCACCTTGTAGTTCCCTACGATAACTTGCTCAGTGGGGATATATTTACATTTAAATCTTTCACTTAATATGTATTGAGAACAGGAATTACACGACTCCAGAACAAAATGTCGATCTCTCTTTACTATTCATTTTAAGCATTTTTTTGTCATGCACAAGGGGCATAATTCACCTTTGGGACATAGGAATGATTATTCCACTTGAGGAACAATATGTTGTCATGAGGATTCTAATGCTAAAGGCAGTATTTTCATCAATAGCAATATTAGATATTCCAATCATTTGGTCGAATAATAAACAAATGACAGTAAATAACCAAACACCTAAACACCAATGCTTGAGTCCATAGTTTAATCTAGAGATACAGCATGGAAACAGGTTCTTCGGCCTACCGAGTCCGCACCATCTAATGATCACCTGTTATCCCAGTTTCGCATCCTACACACTAGGGGCAATTTACGGAAGCCAATAAACCTACAAACCTGCACGTATTTTAGATGTGGGAGGAAACCGGAACACGTGGAGAAAACCCACATGGTCACAGGGAGAATGTGCAAATTCCGTACAGACAGCACCTGTAGTTAGGATCGAACCGACGACGCTGGCGCTGCAAGGCAGCAACTCTACCACTGCGCTACCCTTGTTGATGACCTTTTATCAGAACTCGACTGCTACACGGAATTAATTATTAAAAAGTGTCAAATTTGGGAGGGAAATAAGCAGTTTGAATGGAAGTGAATGGAACAAAGCCACCAGGTCATGAGAGATTCTTGACTTTACCTCCAAGAGTCACTAAACACAAGTCAGTCCTACTGCACGAGACAGTTTTCGACTCCACCCTTCCCCAGTCAGAAAGGCCACACAGCTGGGATGGCCTATCAAGTGGGAATGCTGCTGCTCAATGTTCCACAGGGTGAGGTGCAGCAGACACAAGGAGGTTTGCGAATGTGAGATTGTGGCAGAAGGCAATAGCCCGGATTGATTTATCAGCATACACACTCATTTTACATCAACTTTGTGATGGGTGGCTCAGCGGTAGAGGTGCTACCTTACAGCGCTTTCAGCGACAGAGACGTGCATTTGATTCAGACTACGACTGTACAAACACTCCGTCTTTATGGAGTTTGTACGTTCTCCCCATGACCGCGTGGGTTTTCTCCGAGATCTTTGGTTTCCTCCAACACTCCAAAAATGTACAGGTTTGTAGATTAATTGGCTTGGTATAAATGTAAATTGTCCCACGTGTGTGTAGGATAGTGTTAATGTGCGGGCATCGCTGGTCGGTGTGGACTCAGTGGGCCGAAGGGCCTGTTTCCCACACTGTATCACTTAACTTAAGTATTCACTTTAAAAAAAAGGCAGCTTCACAGACAAATAGAAACACAAGGAACTGCAGGTGCTGAAATATTGAGCAAAACACAAGAGTGCTGGAGGAACATCAGGTAGCATCTGAGGTGGATAATGGACAGGCGACCTTCAAGTCCAGCCCACCTTTTACACCAAATCTACTCCAAAACCTTCCTATGAATTGAAGGTTCATAGGAAGGCTTGAATATTAATTCAAGCATAGGCATATGGAACTGCAGTTGCTGGAGTAACTCAGCACGTCAGGCAGCATCTCTGCAGAATGTGGATAGATGACATTTTGGGTCAGGATCCTTCATTAGACAAGAACTGCAGACGCTGATTTATTAAAAAAAGATGGAAAGTGCTGGAGTAACTCAACGAGTCAGGCAGCATCTCAGAGAACATGGATAGGTGACGTTTTGGGTCAGGACCCTTCTTCAGATTGATTGTAGTAGGGGGGAAAAAAACTGGAAAAGAGAGATGGGGTGGGAGGAGGTGTGGAACAAAGCCTGGTGAGTGATAGGTGGATACAGGTGAGTGTGGCGACTGATTGGCAGATGGGTGGAGCACGTTTTGCAGGCAAGACTGCCGTAACAAAAGGAGCAAATATTAGGTTGATTTTTGTATACATTTGTATAGTTAACTTCCACCTTGCAGAATCCAAAGGCATACCAAGGGGAAATGAATATATTCCATATATCCGAGGTACTTATCCTACATCATTAATATATTTGTAACAGTGCAGTGCCGGCAGTACAGTACTGTAAGGGTAGAGTGCTGAATTTATCAATGAATCACTTAAACATTGGAAAAAACTTTATTTATACCTTGTAGCTTTGTCTGAAAGATCTGGATATGTTCAACTTGTTGTTGATTGGTAAATTTAATATTTTGATTTTCAGCTTCAAGCTGCAAACAAACAGTGAATATTAGTGTGTTACTAAATCCTGTATGACTCCACATTATAACATATCCAATTAATTCAACTTACTGAAAATGCTTATCAAAAATAAACTATGTAACATTTATGACTTTAGTTTAGTTTTAAAGAGACAGTATGGAAACAGGCCCTTCGGCCCACCAACTCCACGCCGATCACTCACCCATTTACACTAGTTCTATGTTATTCCACCTCAACCACTCCCTGCACCCTAGGGGCAATTTTACAGAAGCCAATTAACCTACAAACCCTCATGTCTTTGGGATGTGGGAGGAAACCAGGGCACCTGGAGTAAACTCACATGGTCACAGGAGAACGTGCAAACTCCTCACTGACAGCACCCAAGAACAGGGCTGAACCCGGGTCTCTGGCATTGCGAAGCAGCAACTTTACCACTTTATTTTCACAAACTACATTGTAAATAGTTATTAGTCTGGAGTCATGAGGGAGAAATCACTCATTCTAAAACATCAAGTGAGGAATAAATCACTCATTCTAAAACATCAAGTGAGGAATGCAACACTATTGAGGATAGGATCCTTTGCATGAGCTAGTTAGCAGAAGCCTGTTCTTCCCGCACAGATGACTGTAAATGATTACATGGCATAAGGTCCTTGAAGTCATGACAGACTGACAATATTGTCATTATTCTGTGACTATGGGAACTTACTGTCTACAATTTGTCCATCGTTAAAACAGTGATTAAAGTTCACAAGTAATTCACTGCTACAGAAAAATTCTGGGTTAACAGGTTTTTGAAATCACTTTTTCCATGCAAATCTTCCTTTAAATTTACGTTCAGAAACAGAAGAATTTTTAAAAAGCCCAGGTTCCATGCCACAATTTAAAAAAAAAAGATTATAAACAATCAAATACAGAGCTATATTTGCATGGGTTATTCAGGTGCAGTGCTGATCATTTCCTATGGATATGTAGCATAACCCGAGTACCTCGTGCAGCTTCATTGACACCCAATCTTTGATTTTAGCCGCTTTCTCTTCTATGACTTTGGCCTCCTGCATCCGTAGATGTTTCTGAAATGTAAAAGTATATATATACTAGACCAAGTGGACACGTTGGGCCCAAATCTCTCCTGCATTGGTGCAGCACCCTCTCCTACCCCCCTCCCCCTCCCCACTTCCCCCTCTCCACCCCTCTCAACCCCCCTTATCCACCCTCTTCCCCTCTCCCTCCCTCCTCCCTCCCTAGGAGATAGAGTTAAACTTTAAAATGTGAATAACTTTAAAAATATAACACCAATTTCAATAAAACTACTTGCATTACCATTAAAGCGTCGACGGTGAGTAAAGTGGGCCTAAAATTGTCGAGCTATCGTGTACCGTTTTGGCTGTAGTTCAGTCACAAATAAACAAACAAACGAGTTTTAGTATATAGATATTACGATCTTAATACTGCAGTGCAACACTTCATCCCAACGGGAAGAAACCATGGGTAAAATGCAACAAAATTTGTGACAATGAAGTTTACTCTTCATACACCGTGCGGTGGTATAAATCCAATGTTGGTGAACATGCTTTGTTATTCTGTATCTCTGTCAAGAGTACTGGAAGCAAACAATGTATGTTTTGAAATCCAACTCGGGTCAATCTTGTTGAAGAGTTAATTTCTGCTCTCTGGATAAGATGTATTTCACGCTTGTCTAAGCCACTTTAATTTCCATTGCTTTGACCCACTAAAGCAGAATTAAAGATCCCCTGGAAGCTGTCAGTAATTGAAATGAACGACGGTCATATTAGAAATCCTGTTCCCAACAGGATTTACAATAGATAATTGAAGTTAAGCTTCTGCTTTCGTGAGGGGAAACTTAAAACGATAATCAGTCAGAAACTCATCACTAAGTGCACTCCACTTAGGATAGTAACTAAATATCTACAATACTTTTAATAGTCAACTAACTTGCCCACACTGGGATCTGGTCTGAAACACTAGACATGGTCAATGAACAAGATATCTAACAGTACCTGGCAAGCCCATCAAAACTCAGCACCCCTGCTGTAGGAGTGGCAATTGTATTAAAGAAAGAAACTGAATGAAGGCAATTTTAACATTTGACAATTTCAAACAATTTTTGATCCCTGATTGTTTTCACTGGAATGCCGGAGGTTGAGGGAACACCTGATAGAAGTATAGAAAATTATGAAGCATAGATAGGGTAAACAGAATCATCTTCCCAGGATGGAAATGTCAAAGACTAGAGGGCATAAGTTTAATGGAGAGGGGAAAAGTTTAAAGGAGATGCATGGGGCGAGTGTTTTTTTTAGGCAGAGTGGTGAGTGCCTCGAACACACTACCAGCGGTAAAGGTGGACGCAAATATAATAGTGCCATTTAATATGGTTTCGGATAGGCAGATAGATATGCAGGGAATGGAGAAATATGGATCAAAAGCAGATAGAGGAGAATAGTTTAATCAGGCATCATGGACATTGTGGGCCAAAGGGCCTGTTCCTGTGCTGTACTGTTCTATGTTCAACATCAGCAACCAACTCCCTTTCTCTCCCAATTTTTTTTCTAGTCAGTGAAATAAAGCAAGATATGCAGAGAGCTATCATTTCAACAAATGACTGTCCAGGATCTGGCCACCAGCAAAACTTTACTTCCCTCATCGACTGGTAATGCACTTCTGCCTGAACATGCGTGCATCCAGTCTGTCCACCAAACTGGCAACTGGCTAGTCAAGGCTGAACAATAATTGTTGGGTGGCTGGACTTCAAGATTATTGAGCAGATATCAAGATATCAAGATATCTCAAGATATCATAGTATATAATCGCTAGTTCAATTATTCAGTATTTTTACAACAGCATTGAAGGAGAGATAATTGTTAGCAAAAGTAGCTGGGAATTGAGGAATACTAAAGGAAATTAGCAGTTTAAGGACTGCAATCAATTTCCCAGACTTTCACAAGCATCTGGACCAATGTTCGGGATTCAAATTGCCCTTTTTATAATTGTTTCCTCCTCATCAAATCAGTAATTTGCAGCTTTACTGAATACGTTATTTTACTTTAATGCAATTTTTTTTTGGCAGAGAGGAGTTGTCTCCTGATTTGAAGTGAATAAATTCAAATTTTATGTTCCATCATGAGAAGAATCTGATGGTTCGCCCAACATCTCCCTCTATTGTAGAAACGAAGAACTGCAGATGCTGGTTTATACTAAAGATAGACACAAACTGCTGGAGTAACTCAGAGAGTCAGGCAGCATCTCTGGAGAAAGGTCTGAAGATGGGTTCTAACCCGAAACATCACCCAAACCTTTTCTCCAGAGATGCTACCTGACTCGTTGAGTTACTCCAGCACTTTGTGTCTATCTCCCTCTACTGGCCAGGCCTGAATCTGTAACTGGTGACAATGGCTGTTGTTCCACCAGTTTTAATTTAGGTTAGAGGTACAGTGTGGAAACAGCTCTTCAGCCCACCGAATCCACACCGACCAGTGATCTCCATGCACAAGTTCTGTCCTGCACACTAGGGACAATTTACAGAAGCCAATTTGCTAATTAACCTGCAAACATGCGCATCTTTGGAATGTGGGAGAAAACTGGAGTACCCTGAGAAAACCCACGTGGTCAGAGGGAGAATGTACAAACTCCATACACACAACACCCATAATCAGGATCAAACTCGGGTCTCTGGCAGTGTAAGGCAGTATCTCTATCGCTGCGCCACTGTGCTTTTTGAATTTTATAATTCTGAATGAATTTTAATTTTTCTCTAGATGAGAATAGAGAATATTTGGAAATCACAAATTTTCTAGTTTTTACAGTTAACTTTATTTACAAATTTGATCATTGCATGTACATTACCGATAGGGTCAGCTTTCATTGTCCATTTTCAGTTGCCCACGAGAAAGTGGTGAAGCTACCTCCACAGTTCTGCTCGAAGGTATCACAAAATGCTGGAGTAACTCAGCAGGTCAGGCGGCATCTCAGGAGAGAAGGAATGGGTGACATTTCGGGTCAAGACCCATTTTGAAGAAGGGTCTCGACCTGAAACGTCACCCATTCCTTCTCTCCTGAGATGCCGCCTGACCTGCTGAGTTACTCCAGCATTTTGTGATACCTTCGATTTGTACCAGCATCTGCAGTTATTTTCCTCCACAGTTCTGCTGGTTAGGAAGATTGCAGGATTCTACAATAGTTGGAGTGAATCCTACAGTGGTGCCATTCCCATGCATAATTTAATATTGCTCTTATTCTCAAGTGACGGCTCTGGAGTTGATTTAGAAGACATTTTTGATACACTGCTCAAATGCATCTTATTCAAGTTACAACTTACAGTCACAGAGCACACATAGTGGAAGAATTAAAATGGTGGTTGGAATGGAAGGTTAACAAGTGTTTTCTTTCTGTCCTGCAAGATGCTGACCTTCCTGATAGTGTTGAAACTGCACTCACTCAGGCAAGCGGAGAATATGCCACACCATTATCGACCTGTAACTTGTAGAGGTACTGGCCCTAGTGGCAGAAGCAGTGTACAACCTCAAAGTGCCTGGCCAGCCTCCACATCAGACACAGCCAGCCCCATCAGTGGAAGAGCCTGCAGCTCCTACATCAGCCTCATGTCATTTGAGAACCAACAGACCCTAAATTTGTGCTAAACATCTTCCATCCCAATGGACTACCTAAGAAAAATAAGATGGATCTCTCAATTAAAACAGGTTAAATGCCTTTCCGTGTTGCGAGTTATCTTGAAACGTGCTGGCGACTTGACAGGTCAGAATACCTGTATTTTCAGCAGGTGT
Source organism: Rhinoraja longicauda (assembly GCF_053455715.1). Classification (NCBI taxonomy): domain Eukaryota; kingdom Metazoa; phylum Chordata; class Chondrichthyes; order Rajiformes; family Arhynchobatidae; genus Rhinoraja; species Rhinoraja longicauda. Next base: position 26,425,309 of record NC_135961.1, on the reverse strand, counting down.
TGTAGATCAGGGATTATACAGGCATTTGGTTTCAGTTATTTCTTTGCAGTCTAACACTATTATTTCTTTAATTAACAGAAGTAAAATGCTGAAGGTCAAATGGCACAAGCAGAGTTGTGGGGTGGAAGAGATGACGGGTTGGGGAAGATAGAATGGGGCAGAATACACGGAGAAAGATAGCTTGTGTAGAAGATTTCAAAATGTAATGACAAAAAGTTCCAATCTCATATTTAACCAATATCCATTTCAGAGTCACCAAGGAAGGAATTATTGAAGAGGAGCTCAAACCTGTTCATCCACCTGGAGCTCTAAACGCTGAATGAAGTAATCTTTTTCCACTATAAGGGTCTCCAGCTCCTGGCAATTCTTGTACAACTTATTCTCGGACTCACTTGTCTGGATGTTGGCTGCGTTTAGCTTTTCTTCCATAACACGGACCTATATGTGCAAATCAATTGTTCAAAACAGATTTAATAAACATTTCCATTCTAGAAAAAATATTAATTGCTGGAATATAAATGAAGGAGGCCTGGCTACTATTGCAAATGCAGGATAAGATTCAATATTATCCCAGTGACAAACTTCAGACACGAGTGATTCTTCACTTACGCAGGCATTTCTTTGCAGGAATATTTTAAACACACTGTAGCCTCTGAGTGTTAAAATGAAAACCAGAACCTCCCAAGGGATGAGACCTTATTCCCATTCTGGATTCTCCCATGAGGGAAAACATCCTCACATTTTCTTCCCTGAATGAAATCACCACTTTCTGGTAATTGGTTGACTCAACTGCTTGGAAGCAATTCCCATGAAGGGTCTGAACCAATAACCAACTGTTCGGAAGTGACATTGAAGGCATGTAGCTACATTGGAAATTCTGCAGTGTTTGTTGAAGAACTATGTTTGTTTATACACCACCTGCTGATTGGCCTTGTCAGCTCGACGGTTGGCATCCATTACTTGCCTCTCCAGCTGCTGCATCTGAAGAGAAGAAATCACTTTGTCAGTGTGGGGAAAACTGTAAGATAATTTCCAAAGAAACATTTTAAAACCGCATTGTTGCTTCTGAAGGTATCTTTCTTTATGAGGATTAGGAAAGAAACACTAATCCTACACCATCATAATGCCGGCAAGAGCATTTTGGAATGCGAGGACATAATTTGGTGGTTGCAACCTTATTTATTTCATGAAATCAGTTGTTGGCAGACAAGGCTACAAATTTGCATTGATAACACAAGACAATGGTCTGTGCAAAACTGTTCACACTTGTCTTTACATTGTAAAACCAATTTCAATTTCTGGAATTAGTACTTCTCAGGCTAAGCAAGTATTTAATTGCCCATCCAGAATTGCCCTTGGGAAGGTGATGCTGAGAAATTCCTCCAAATCTCCTTTCTAAATTTATAACCCAGCGGTATGACGTTGACTAGTTAGCATACCACAGGAAGGATGTGGGGGCTTTCGAGAAGGTGTAGAAGTGGTTCACCACAATGTTGGCCAGATTGGAGTGTATCAGCTATAAGGAGTGGTTGAACAAATTTGGATTGCTTTGTCTGGAGCACTGGAGGCAATCTGATAGAAAATTATAGAAAGCATTGATAGGGTAGATAATGTCTTTTCCTGGGGTGGAGCTTTCTTCCCTCTAGCTTCATAATCTGCAATTCTTCAAACTTGTCTCACACCTTCCTTTCATATCTCTGGCCTTTGTTCCAACCATCTGCCTCATCTATGCCAACCTATTACTTGTCATGCTTATTGTTGCCTCTCCCCCCTTTCAGCTTCTCTTCCCAATAATCTGTCTGAAGAAGGGTCTCGACCCAAAACTTCACCTATCCATGTTCTCCAGAGATGCTGCCTGACTGGCTGAGTTACTCCAGCATTTTGTGTCTATCTTTGGTATAAACCAGCATCTGCAGTTCCTGGTTTAAGCTGAGGGCACAGGTTTAAACTGTGAGGAAGAAATTTAAAAGACGTGCGAGGCAAGTTTTTGTTTGCTCATTACCTACACCTACATTACCTGTAGGTGTTCAGAACATGCTGTCAGGAGAGGTGGTAAAAGCTGGCAGGTGGGGTTACAGTATCTCGATTGGCAGTGCAGATACAGTGGTTTGAAGCACTGTTCCAGTGCTGTACTGTTCTAACTTCTATGTTCCATGATAGAATTAATATACAAGTTGAAAAATATATTGTACCCACAGAGTTAAATAGATTGGGAAATATGCGTGGGAGCAAGGAAGAAAATAATAAAGTGGCTCAGACAGGCTGGAAATGTATCTTGCACTACAAAAGGCAGCTGGCCATCTCTGAAAGGTAGCCAGACAGGCCTCATTAATAGAGATGGAGGTTTACTGCTGGAATTTAATTAGCTAAAACTGTGCAGTTTACCAAGAAAAGCAAAGGCAAGCTTCACAATTCTTGCTCAGAAAGGGACAGTAATTCAAGAGCAAATCATCTTTCGGGATTATCCGATAGGTCCAATTAACAAAGAAGGTTTTTTGGTCTAATATCAGTAATATGACCCCATCTGACTTAGATTATGATTTGCTTGAGATCTTTCGTTACAAACCGGTCTCTCTTGCAGTTGATTTGTCACAAAAAAGACCCCACGTATTAGGCACTTAATAATAATTACATGAATTAACGCAATTGAGACTATGTAATAATCTTAACTAATCAAACAAAATTAGCCAGACTTTTCTTTCAAAACTAATCCACCCAAAACCGTTGTAAGAACTGAAAATAGTTCAAAGATTCTTGGTATTGTGTGCGAAAGAATTATACTGCAGAACAGCATTCTTAATAAGAAATTGAGTGTTTAACAAGCTCTAATTTAGGATCGTAAAACCTACCACCCACAGGATTCAGCTTTTATAATGTACATATCAGATCCCATGATTGACACGCCTATTATGGTTGACTGAATCAAAACATAATTTTACCAAATTGTACCTCTTTAAGGCAGCATTGTGCAGTCATCAGAAATTAAAACAATTATAAAATAATTATTATTTACATTCAAATAATAAGCACAGGGTTTGTTTTTCCACATAGGCCTAAATAAGATAGCCCAGATTTTAATGTGGATATTCATAAGTCATAGGAGCAGAAGTAGGCCTTTTGCCATCAAATCTATTCCGCAATTCACTCATGTCAGATCTATCTTTCCCTCTCAACCCCATTCTCCTGCCTTCTCCCCGTAACCCTTGACACCCTTACTAATCAAGTGTCTGTCAATCTCCGCCTTAGCAATACCCAATGACTTGGCCTCCACAGCCGCCCATGGCAATGAATTCCATAGATTTGCCACCTTCTGTCATTTTATTCTTGAAATTGGAGTATTGTGAGCAGTTTTGGGCCCCATATCTGAGGAAGGACATGTTCGTGTCAGAGAGGTTCCAGAAAATGTTTATGAGAATAATCCCAGGAATGATTGGATTAACATATCATGACTGTTTGAAGGCACCGGGCCTGTACTCGTAGAGTTTGGAGGGATAAGGCGGGACCTCATTGGAATTTACCGAATAGTGAAAGGCCTGGATGGAGTGTATGTGAAGAGGATGTTTCCACTAGTGGAACAGTCTAGGACCAGATGCCATAAGCTCAGAAAAAGGATGGATCTATGGAATTCATTGCCACTGACAGCTGGGGAGGCCAGGTCAACGGATATTTTTTGAGGCGGAAGTTGCCAGATTCTTGATTATGAAGGGTGTCAGGGGTTATGGGGAGAAGGCAGGAGAATGGAGTTGAGAGGGAAAGATAGACCAGCCATGATTAAATGGCAGAGTAGATTTGATGGTCTGAATGGTCTAATTCTGCTCCTATATCTTATGAACAAGGAATTAAATGTGCCTTTCTTTGCAAGTGTTAAATGCATGTGTGAGTATTGGATGTTGGTTCTACTTAATGTAGATTCAGTTTGGATTGAGATCAATGTAACTGTGTTAATACGAGTACAAATACTGGCTGGCATTTTTGTTTGTGATTCATGCCAGTCACCGAAGATGAATCTCTGTGCAAATGGCAGAGGGATGCAACACAAAAATGCTTTTCACTGACACACTGGAAAAATCCTTTGATATACAAGCACAAAATCTTTTCTCACAAAGAAGCTCCTTTACAAAATTCTATTGGATATGAAAAAGATGAAAACGTTTAATCTTCCTATTTAGGACTAATACCAATAAAAATGTTTGTAAAATACTGTAAGAATGTAAACGAAATAGGAGTGGGTGTGAATCATTCAACCTCTGTAATGTACAATCACTTTGGATAAGATCGCAGCCATTCTTTAACCTTCAATTCAGTTTCCTGCACTATTCTCATATGCCCCAATTATCTTGCATACAATAATCCATCATGCTTTATGCTGAACAAACTGAAGAAGAGTTCTGACCCAAAATGTCATTTGTCAATTTCCCTCCACTGATGCTGCCTGGCCCTCTGAGCTCCTCCAGCAGTTTGTTTCTTTACTTAAGATTCCAACATCTGCAGTTGCTTGTTTCTCCATACCTTGCAATTAATATTCTCATTGAGTGGTCATCCAGATATGGACTACCCTCCATAACCCTTCCATGGACTACCTTCCATACCCTCCTGAAAACGTTGCCCCCGAGGTCCCTCTTAAACATCTCTCCTTTTACCTTCAGCCTACGCTCTCTAAATTTAGAATCCTCCACCCTGAGAAAAAGACTGTGAGCGTTCATTATATCTATGGTACCATGGACCTCATGATCTTTTACACCTGAATAAGGTCCCCCTCAGCCTCCTATGCTTAAGAAAAAAAGTCCCTGCTATCCAATCTCTCCCGATAAGTCAAGCCCAAAAGCACAGGTAACATCCTGCTAAATTTCTTCAGCCCCTTTCCAACTTAATGACGTCCTATTTACAGCTGGTGCAATGGTGTCTTTCCTAGTCTCTCACCAAAATGGTGTGAGCAGCCTCCTCACCAAAACCTCACAAGCCAAGTTCTTCAGCACCACTAACTTTCCCAGTTCCTAATTTCTTTCTGAATTGATTCTAACATGGAGGTGAAGTGGGGATCAGTCGGTGGCCATTCCCCCTCTGAACCCTACTCTGCATCTCAATGAGATCATGCATTTCTGTCTATCCATGCACATTCACCTACTATGATCAATGTTCAAGGATAATGTTCAATTAAGAATTTATTTGTACTGTTGTCAATATATATGCCATTTAAACATTCTTGGCTCTCCTACTAGTTCCGCATCCCATTGCTTCCCAATCGCCTTCAATTTCAAAAACTATTTTTGTTGATTTTTCCCTCCCCAAGCAGATTATTCACCGACTAAGTTCTTCCTCATTCACTCAACCTGACTATATACCCCACCCCACCCTGCACTTTGTATTCTCTGCCTGCTTTTTAAAAAAAACTTAGTTTTGCATTGTCAACTAACTTCTGCACATTACATTCCATCCTTTATCCAAGTCATTGCAATAACGTGTAAATAATTCAGGTGAAGGAAGGTTCCTTGTGGTCTCTCACCCATGGATGCCCATCAACCTAAAAGACCCAATTCTTTCTACTCTGTTGACGGTCTATTTAACAATGATCAATTTATAATAATAACAATGCCAATCTCATAAGCCTTAATTTTGTGCAAAATGGAAAATGGAAATACATTACAAGTACCAACACTATCCTGCTCGCCAATCGTTAAAAAGTTTTATTAAAGACATTTATATCCTTGTAGTTTAGTTTAATTTACTGTCACGTGTACAGAGATGCAGTGATAAGCTTTGTAAAACCACACATACAGCGTTCAATCATAACCTGCCTTTAAGTTACCTGTTACCCATGAATTCTTGCCACAAAATTAGCTTCCAGATCAACATTTTCTAATTCACTCTTTTAGAAAGGATGAAGCAATATTAGCTGCTATTGATATTAACTGTGTTTTTGAGGCAGTGTCCACCACTTCCTGCAGCTTCCTTCTTTAATGGATATGGTGGAATCAGGCCATGATGTCACCAGTTAGTACACTCTCTCTACCATACACCTATCGAAGTTAGAGTATTTGGTGACATACCACAGCTCAATCTTCACAGGAACTAGAGGCATGGATGAGCTTTCATCAGGCAGGGGACAATTTACCGAAGCCAATTAGATGTTTTAATCATGAGATTGCATCAATGGGCCACAGGACAGATCTTCAAAGATATACACACTAGGAATTTGAAGTTGTTGATTCTCCACTGCCATCCCGTCAATGAAGACAGGTTTATGGACCCCTGGGTTTCCTTTCCTGAATTCAAGAATCAGTTCCTTGGTCCTGCATTACAACACATCACAAATTTTGCAAGAAAAATGAGATTAAGCAAAAAGTTGGCCGAGAAATTATGGTTCCAAACCTTTAATCTTCTTATGCCCTTGATTCCACATGATGAAGATCTAATTAGAGGCATAGTAAATCAGTTGGTTCAGAATTGCAATTACTGCTCGTTTCCAAGTGCTTATTCACAAGTTCATCTCAAGGTCAGTTGCAGATAAACGACAACTAGGGAAAGCTGTGCGTTTGTTTATAACGTACAAAACTGTAAATGAGCAGACCGATTACCAGTGCCTTTATTGCTTGCAAACCATTGCAACACCACAGAGAGCAAACCAACGAGTTATCACCGACTCGGTTAAATAAATTATATTAGAAATTCAAACGAGGCTGAAGTTGAACATTTTGAGAAGATGGGTGCATATTTGCAAGTACGGGTCCATCACCGATTTTTCAGCACACTTGGTTCCACAGCCTTTCTGGATTATCTGTTTTGGCGGATCAACAGGGGTCACGGCCTCCAAGAGGAGTCTAACGGTACTGGAATGGTCCTCCTAGGCAGCCGAGGAGCTGAGATATCAGCCCACAAAGCTAGCTATGAGAACGGATCTGCCAGCTGGAGTTCCAGAGCTGTGGCCGCAGGGGGAAAATTTGATCTGCCGACTGGCGCAAAAGTCCCAATAAGGTGGAGATCGGCCGCCTAACCCATCTTATGCGCCATGGTTTTGGGAGTTGGGGGGACTTTGGGGGGCGGGGGGGGGGAGGATTTCAAGAGCACTCCCGTAATTTTGTACGGATCAAAAAAGGTGCTGGACCACCAGTTGTCTGAAAATCAGTGGGGGAGTTGTACTGATCCAAAGGGTTAGACATCCAAGGCACCAGCTGCAGAGGATTTGCAGTTTGAGGGCACAGGCTTCCAAAGAATACCGATGACCGATCATTTGCTGCCAATTGCAGCCCATCACCAGGCTTGTCCACAATGAGTTTAGTTTAGTTTATTTGTGTCGTGTGTGCTGAGGTACAGTGAGAAGCTTTTGTTTGTGAGCTATGTAGTAAAAAAAAGACTATACAAGAATATAATCAAACTATCCATGGTGCACAGATGAAGAATAAAGGGTACAACTTTCAGTGCAAGATACAACACTGGAGTCCGATAAAGTCCGATTAATGATCATAGGTCTCCATTGAGGTAGAGCATTCGGAGGAAACCCAGGCGGTCACAGGAAGAACGTGCAAACTCCACCCAGGCAGCATCTGTGGTCAGGATGGAACTCAGGTCCCTGGGTAGGCAGCATCTCTGGATCTCAGTCTGAAGAAGGATCTCGACCTGAAACGTCACCCATTCCTCTATCCAGAGATGCTGTCTGTCCCGTTGAGTTGCTCCAGCACTTTGTGTCTATCTTCGTGTGCATCTGCAGTCCCTTCCTACAACATCAGGACTCTGGGCACCATGAGGCAGTAACTCTACCAGCTATACACTGTGCCGCCCGGTGTTTGAAATATTTAAATGGATTTCGTGAAATTATAGAACAGAGATGCCATTTCCTTTTGCCTAGCTTTCCAAAACCTAGCTAAAATCAGTGTGGACTCAAGGTGAAGCATGAAATGACCTCATAAAAAAAAATTACAACTGATAGACATTTTTTAAAATAGACTGCAATGGATTCTGATCAGGTATCAAAGGACATGGACAAAATACAGATTAACGAATTGACTCCAAATTAACCGTGACTCAAAAGCGCCAAAACAGACTGGAAGATAAATGGCATATTCCTGTTCCTATTTTCTGACACTTAACATGCTTATGACTGAAACTTAAGGTTCAAAGAACCCAGCTGTTTATTTAGCCAGGTGCAGGTCGATAGGTATTTTAACTTTAAGTACTGTAGCTCACATTTTCTTTTTTTTTTAATGTACGAGCTGGATTGAGATTAGTAAAGTTTCCTTAACCGGTTTTCCTTTCCATTGATATACAAACTGGAACACGAATGTTGAGTTAAAATACAGAAAATTCTATTTCTTTCAATGCCCTAGTTTAAACAACAATTACTAATGATTTGGATTAACTAAATAAACTCAGGGGTGGCACGGTAGCGCAGCAGTAGAGTTGCTGCCTTACTGCGTCAGAGACCCTGGTTCGATCCTGACCACGGGTGCTATCTGCAAGGAGTTTGTACGTCCTCCATGCGAGTTTTCTCTGGGTGCACTGGTTTCCTCCCAAGCTCCAGACGTGCAGGTCTGTAGGTTAATTGGCTTTGGTAAATTGTCCCCTGCCTGTACGATAGTGTTAGTGTACAGGGGTCTGCGCAGACCCGGTGGGCTGAAGGGCCTGTTTATGTGCTTTATCTCTAAGCTAAGCTAAATACTGAGAGTTTTATTGTAGTTTTGAATGAGTGAATGGCTCATACCCTAAAGTAGCCTCTCAGCATTTCATCCGTGTATACACACAGAACTCCAGTCCCAATGAAGGACCCCTTGTTAAAATCTGCCTCCCTTTCATTATAACCTGCCTTCTGCCAACTACTACATCATTCCACAGATTCCTACAGCAACCTTACACAGATAGCACAGCAGCAGCAAAATACCTTTCAGTCAAAAACGATGCAATTGTGATATAACTGAATGATGCAAAATGTTTTAATCTGATTAAATTAAGCTATGATATGTACAATGTGTTGCATGGTTTAGTAGGATTGTGGCAGAGCAGACTGTTCTAAATTCTCTCGTACCCGTGTCATTTGATGCTCTGCAAATAGTTAAATGTGTGGTTGTTTTAAAGAGCAAACAAGATTTTTGTGACAATTCGCAGCATTTTTCTGAAAAATTGCAAGATGCAATGGGCAGTGTCAGACAACTGTGTCAGTGCACTGAATATCCAATCTGAAGGAGTTGCCAATGTGTATTGAAGAATGTTCCCTACAATTACCCAACACAGTAATTAGTGCGTTTAATCAGTGTCCTTCATCTTCAGACTGTCCATGCAAGCCACCAACCTCAAATATTTGGAAACAGCACATTACCAGCAAGTAAGAGCAGAATATGTTTCAACAAAAGGGAAAAGACATGGATAGGATAGATTTGTGGGGATATGAGCCACGTGTGGATGGGGCATGTTGATCGGCATGGGCAAGTTGGGCCGAAGGGCCTGTTTGCACACTGTTTGACTCTACGACTCTCTATGACAATAAGCCAAATAAGCCAGCTCACTTTTGTTGGATCCAAGTTTGAGCAGCGGATACAATAGATGAGGTTGGAGGAGGTGCAGGTGAACCTCTGTCTCACCTGGAAAGACTGTCCCTTTACCTCCCCCCACAACTCCATCCAAGGACCCAAACAGTCTTTCCAGGGTCCTCCATTGCCTACTGTTCCCCCCCCCCCTCACAGTGGTGACCCCACGCCGGGTCGCCGTTGCTCTTCCCCCTCCCTCACTGTCCCCCCCCCCCCCCTCACAGTGGTCCCCCCACGCCGGGTCCTCCATTGCCTACTGTTCCCCCCCCCTCACAGTGGTGCCCTCATGCCGGGTCCTCCATTGCCTACTGTTCCTCCCCCCCCCCCCTCACAGTGGTGCCCCCATGCCGGGTCCTCCATTGCCTACTGTTCCCCCCCCCCCCGACCTTTCCACAACGCTGTCAGATCCTCTCCCTAGGCCTCCGTGGGGCTGACCCGGGCCCCAGCCGCAGGCTCCGTTGGCTGCTCCGTTGATGCCAGCTCCAACCCACGAGGCGAGGCTCTGCCGACCCCGGCTCCGACCCGGCTTCTCCACGGCCATCCGGGAGGCATCGGGACCGCGGCGCCTCGACGAAGGCCTCCGGCCACGTTCCCAGTCGGCAGCCGCAGTCCGGCAGGAAACCTTCAGTTGTTTTTTGTAAAAAGTGTGTGGCCTAATTTTTAAAAGAGTTTTTAATCTCTGACTTTATGGGAGGATGCAAGCAAAGGCAATCCATTTTCCCCAGAGAGATGAAGGAAATGTCAGACAGAGAAAGGTTTGATCCATCCGAAACTAGAAAATTCAGCTAAGCGGAAAGCAGAGATAACCCATATCATAATATATTTTCATCTGTCCGACCACAAAATCCAATGAATTTATTTCAATATCGAGCAATCATCAATATTTTAAAGTCTAATTTAATAAAATCAAGAAATGAAGACACAAATTGGAAAGTTTTCCTCCATTAAATTGAGGAGGTGGTCGGAAATGAAAGAAGTAATTTCAAGGAACAATTTGCTATAATTTGAGTCAAGTTCCCAGACCGTGACAACACGACAAGGCAATCATGTGATTGTGAAAAATCAAAGTCTTTGCAGTTCACAGAATAAACACAAATCTATTATCTACCTTTGATATCACTTCCTTTATGTTACAATAACACACAAATGCACAGTGGCTGGATATTATGCTTTAAATCCTAATTCTTTGGTTGTATGCACAAGGTCAGTGTTGATTTAATCTAAGCAGATGACGTTAATTTGGCCTCTGTATCAGTAAGAAAAATGGAGATGTGCTGTCTCAGTTTCCAGCATTACTTCTAAACTACATTTTTCAGCCAAATCCACTATTTTGTTTACTTGCAGCTTTTCCAAAACATGAATTCTTATCTTCTACAATGGATTGCCGCTGCAGACTTCAAAGCAATTACTGATTATTGCAGGAAGCATTAAACGCTGAGTGTGATGAAACAAATAGATGCTCTAAATATACAATGAGTCAACGGAATGGAACTCAACAGATCCACATTTTAAAAGTCGAGTTCAATGCACGTTGGTGTGAGTGTTAAGCAGACGACAGTTGAATGCGTTTCTAGCCCTGTGTGCGTTGTGGTACTATGCTGCGCTGAGAATTATGCAGCAGTTTTCAATTCTGGATCTACAGTATGACCACTTTAGTTTAGTTTAGAGACACAGCGCAGAAACAGGCCCTTCGGCCCACCGAGTCCGCACCATCCAGCGCACCCCGCACATTAACACTACCCTGCACACACTAGGGACAATTTACACAGGCACCAAGCCAATTAACCTACATACCTGTACGTCTTTGGAGTGGTGGGATGAAACTGAAGATCTCGGAGAAAATCCAGGCGGGTTTTCCCATGAGAAGAACGAACAGACAGCACCCGTAGTCGGGATCGAACCCGGGTCTCCAGCGTTGCAAGGCAGCAACTCTACTGCTGTGCCACCCGATCCAAAGTTAATTGATCCAAACCATGTTCACTGTGAAAATACTGTCGAGATAAATAGAAGCATTCCTACTTTCAGCTACTATCTCCAGACTGCTGGGAAAAAAACACATATACTCAGATACCAAACGACAAAGTGTGCCTCTGGTATTGTTAACCTCCTGATCCAGTCCTCGCTTAATCTTATCAGATTTAGTGAAGCAAGAAATCAGATTTCTCAAATTTCTGCTGTTAATGCACTTAGTATTTTGCAGCCATTTATAGCAGTATGTAATCATGATTAAATCATTTAACGGGTTAAAATACCATTCCGGAATGCATTTCTTTGTGGTTCATTATGAGATGAGGCTTTGTATGAAAAATAAAAATAATTTTATAAAAAGATAACCGTTTTCCTGAGCACTAGTGTTGAATGGTTTTCAGAAACCAAGTAATTCCCACATTGTCCGATACACTGTCAAATTGTGAGAACAAACACAAGTAAAGCTCCTGTTTCAATATATTTTATGCTTCTTGCAGTTGTAAATTTTAAGACATTAACTAATATCAAGCATATCACCACTGTTTACAATGGGGCTACAGCAGCACCAAACATTCATGGAGGAAATTAGTTGATTGCTGCTGGAAGTATGATTGTGCCAATTTCCGAACAAATCTTGATTCCAGTAGTCACTACCTTTCATTACATGTGGGCCGAATGAAGTAAGTAACGTAGAGACCATGCCAACATGACTTCACCTTTACTAATCCCAATGTAATGTTAGAATCTTGCAGTATGTAGACTAATGCAATTATATCATCAATAAGGATTATCATTAGTGCATCTTCAACCAACCCACAAACCATGAGTAACCACAGCCATTCTGTTACATTATATTTAAAGTAATCTAAATGACTGCCAGATAGATGGATGTAAACGTGGAAACACATTTTCCTTAATCTTTCCGAGATTTCTAAGGATTAAAAGCCTGTTAAATTTATATCCTTTCTCTGTTTAAAGTTTAAAGTTTGTTGCATTTCCTGCTGCATTTGTGCCCATTTGACCACTCCACCAAATTATACACCCCTTTTGTTTATAATTGTTATTGCATACCAACATCAGAGTACACTTTCAAAAAGCAGAGAAAATGCTTGGCTTGTTGAAAAGGAGATAAAAAAAAAGGTGCAAGGACCTTCTCCTTATCTTACACCTTTTGTCTCCCTTTCATCTTTGGCCTTTGCCATCCAAATGCCAATGGAAACCTACGTCATCCGTAGCCACCTATCACTTGCCAGGCTTGGTGCCACCCCCACCCCTTTACCAGTTTTCACCCTCCCCCCTTCCTCATTACAATCAGTTCTTTGGGCTGGATCTCATCCGAAAGGTCGCCTAACCATGTCCTCCAGAGATGCTGCCTGACCCTCCGAGTTACTTTATGTTTTTTAAATATTAATTCAAGGTTTTCCCACTAAACACCCCATGATTGTCCTTTTGCTCCAAGACTGGGCAACATCAATATGTGTCTGTCTGTTTAAAAAAAAAAATTTAATCTGCAGTTGTACAGGGCCCTAGTGAGACCAGACCTGGGGTATTGTATGCAGTTTTGGTCTCCAAATTTGAGGAAGGACATTCTTACTATTGAGGGAGTGCAGCGAAGGTTAACAAGGTTAATTCCCAGAAGGCGGGACTGTCGTATGTTGAAAGACTGGAGCGACTGGGCTTGTATACTCTGGAATTTAGAAGGATGAGAGGGGATCTTATTGAAACATATAAGATTATTAAGGGATTGGACACGCTAGAGACAGGAAACATGTTTCCGATGTTGGGGGAGTCCAGAACCAGGAGCCACTGTTTAAGAATAAGGGGTAGGCCATTTAGAACTGAGACGAGGAAAACCATTTTCACCCAGAGAGTTGTGAATTTGTAGAATTCTCTGCCTCAGAAGGCAGTGGAGGCCAATTCCCTGGATGCTTTCAAGAGAGAGCTAGATAGAGCTCTTAATGATAGCGGAGTCAAGGGGTATGGGGAGAAGGCAGGAACGGGGTAGTGATTGCGGATGATCAGCCATGATCACGGTGAATAGCAGTGCTGGCTCGAAGGGCCGCATGGCCTCCTCCTGCACCTATTGTCTATTGTCTAAGATCACATCAATCATTTTAAATAACTCATCACAGTAATCTCTGGGCCAGGGTATTAATCTCAGGATACACTTAGAACACAGAGTTGCACCCCATTTCTTGGTTTTTGACAGTCAGCAGCAACTGATTAATTGTCCAGAAAACACTTGTGGGTAACTGGCATGTGCTAGAAAAGCCCTTCCTTCTCAAGTTCATTTTATATTAATACATACAACGTTTTCATACATACCCTTTAATTAAGATTATTTATATCAGACGTGACGGTCCTCATTAAATCAGTATTTGATACCGTTAACAAATATAACTAAACTAAAAAATATGCCAGTATCTTCAATGGTTCTTTATTATCACGTGTACCAAGGTTGAGTGAAATTATTATTTTTTTGGATACAGACCAGTATGATTGTTGGCATTAAGTACAAAATGCATAGAAACAGGCCACTGAGTTCATATGTGCAGGCCCAGACCATCCCCTAACACCAGGGCGGCATGGTGGCGCAGTGGTAGAATTGCTATCTTACAGCACTAGAGACCCGGGTTCGATCCTGACTACGGGTGCTGTTTGTATGGAGTTTGTACATTCTCCCCGTGACCAGGTGGGTTTCCCCAGGGCGTTTTGGATTTCTCTCACACTCCAATGACGTACAGGTTTGTAGGTCAATTGGCTTCGGTAAGAATTGTAAATCATCGTTAGTGTGTAGGATAGTGCTGGTGTATGGTGATTGCTGGTCGACGCTGACACAGTGGGCTGAAGGACTGTTTCCAAACTAAAGTCAGCTAATTTATATATGCTGTAAAAAGTTAATGGTTCTTCCAATCACTCATGGAACTTCAGTGCTTGCGGTACAGAAACAGGCCATTTGGTCCAACACATCCCCACTGGCGTTTATTTTCCCGCAAAAGCCTCGCCTATCTTTGCTCATCTGAACCGATCAACACATAAGAACAGCAACATGTCTCGGACTCTCAGCTTGTTGATCTTTAACCTCAGCATCATTTTTGTGATTCCCTTGAAAGTCAAAATTCTATTAATCGTGATCTGGATACACTCACTGACCTGGTCTCGGCAGCCATTCTGGGTGGCAGGATTCCAAATATTTACCACCCTTGGGTGAAGAAATTTCTTCTCACCTCAGCCCTGAATGGCTGACTTCTTATTCTGAGACCATGACCTCCATAATGCACAATAACAAGCACTGTTTTAGCCCATTTCATCTGGTGAAAAGCTGGTTCGCGGAATTGCCACCTGCATCTTATACTGATCATGCCACCAGTTTGCTTTCTGCGTTCTTAAACTGGTAACAAGATCACGAGCCAGTAGTCCACTGTCAAGTCAAGAGTGTTTTATTGTCATATGGCCCAAAACGGAACAATGAAATTCTTACATGTAGCAGCGCAACAGATATTTTAAACATTTTACTGTATGAAACCCATAAAGCAAAAAAATAAAGTAGTATATTTAAAAAACAGACAAATGGATAGACAATAGTTGTGCAAAGTCAAAAATAATCTCCCCGTCCATATAGTTTGGAGCCTATTTGGAGGTTGTAGTGCTTATTAGCCTACTGGTTGTTGGGAATTTGTCACAAATGCATCCTTTGGTGTCGGAGGAAAAAGTACAAACCAAAACTCATTGAAAGGTTTCAAAGGCTTCAAAGGTCTTTTATTGTCACATGTACCAATTAAGGTACAGTGATATGCGAATTGCCATTAAAAAAAAAGCAACAAGCCACGCAACTACATAAAGGTTAACATAAACATCCACCAAAGCGGATTCCCCACATTCCTCACTGTGGTGGAAGGCAAAAAAGTCCAATCTTCTTCCTCTTTATTCTCCCGTGGTCGGGGCAGTCGATCCATCCGTCAGGGCGATGGAAGCTCCTGCGTCGGAGCGGTTGAAGCCCCTGCATCGGGGCAGTCGAAGTTCCTGCGGCTTGGAGCTCCCAAAGTCAGTCTCTGACCAGAGACCGCGAGCTCCGTGATGTTAAGTCCACAAACACCCACGGTTGGAGCTCCAAGGTCAATCCCTGGCAAAGGGATCATGGGCTCCGCGATGTTAAAGTCCCGTAGGCTCCCCACGGCGGAGCTCTCAAAAATCGGTCTCCTGCAAAGGCCGCCAATTTCTCGATGTTAGGCCGCAGTGCGGACGGCGATACGATATGATTACCTCACATCTCTGTCGAGGCAAGAGATTGGAAGTTTCCCTCAAACTCCCCCCACCCCCATTCCCCACATAAAACAAGGTAAAGAACACTAAAAACATACATTTAACACATACTATTAAAACACAAAGAAGGAAGGGATAGACAGACTGTTGGCGAGGCAGCTATTGCCGGCATCACCCGGTTCGTGTTATTTGATCATATCTGTAGCATACTGGCAGCACAGTGGCACAGTGGTAGAGCTGCTGCCTCACAGCAACAGAGTCCCGGGTTTGATCCTGACTACGGACGCTGTCTATACGGAATTTATCCGTTCTCCCTGTGACTGCATGGATTTTCTCCAGTTGTTCCGGTTTCCTCCCACACTCTAAAGACAAACAGGTTTATAAGTTAATTGCCTCTGTAAATTGTCCCTAGTGGGTCGGATAGAACTAGTGTATGGGTGATCCCCCCTACATTCAATAAACTTCTCCCTCCTCCCCTCCCCTGCCCCAGATTCTACCATTCACCTGCATCCTCAGGCCAATCTTCTGTGGCCAATTAGCCCACGTCTTTGGCATATGGGAGGAAACCAGTGCATCTGGAGGAAACACATATGTTGAGAGGGATAACATGCAAGCCTCACACAGACAGTACCCGGGGTCAGGTGTGAACCTGGGTCTCTTGGCAGTGTGATGGCTGTGTCACCCACTGTTCAGTTCTGTGCTAACTCCTATGTCCAGGTAGCGTTTGAATTAATTGATGTGGCTCATTTGTTCATCTGCAATCTCTGATGATCACTTGCAATCAGCACGATTTCAATCACTTTCAACTATTCCATCATTTCCCTGAATTCCGTGTCCAGTATGCACATAGCTAAGAATCATAGAATTGTAAAGCACTCCACATTAGAGTCTAGAGTCCAAATATTTGCAGCAACATAAATAGTCCATAAACACAGTTCTCATAGGTAACACAATAAACAAAAAAAGGTTCATTAAATTAAAAAACAATATTAGTGCCAAACAAAAGCCCCAAAATCCTAGTGCAGCCAAGATATTTCATAGTTCGTAGTTTAGTTGGCCTTTGAAGTCAACAATCAGCTCATTGGTCTTAATGGTGTTGGAAGCAAGGATGCTGTTCTGGCACCATTCAAACAGATGATCGATCTCCCTCCTATACTCCAATATCATTACCCATAATTTATCCAACAATGGTGGTATCATGGCCCAATTTAAAGATGGAGATGGAACTGTGTCCGACTGCACAGATTCGAGTACAGAGCGAGTCGAGCAGGGGACTGAGCACACAGCCTTGAGGTGCTCCTGTGCTGATGGTTATTGAGGAGGAAGTGTTGTTGCCAATTGGTACCGATTGTGTTCTTATAGATGCGGAAGTCGAGAATCCAGTTGCAGAGGGATGCACAGTTCCCCGAGCTTGGTGTTGAACACCAGGCTGTAGTTGATGAACAACAGCCTGATGTATATGTTCTTTTTATGCAAGTGGTCCAGTACAAGGTGGAGAGCCAGCGAAATTGCATACCCCAGTGGTCTATTGTGGCGGTTGGCAAATTTTCGTGGGCCCAGTTTCTTGCTAAGGTAGGAGTCGATCTGCGCCATAACCAACCTCTTAAAGCACTTTGTCACCTCGAACGTTAGTGTAAGAAAATAACTGCAGACGCTGGTACAAATCGAAGGTATTTATTCACAGAATGCTGGAGTAACTCAGCGGGTCAGGCAGCATCTCAGGAGAGAAGGAATGGGTAACGTTTCGGGTCGAGACCCTTCTTCAGACTGATGTCAGGGGGGCGGGACAAAGGAAGGATATAGGTGGAGACAGGAAGACAGTGGAAGATCTGGGAAGGGGAGGGGAAGAGAGGGACAGAGGAACTATCTAAAGTTGGAGAAGTCAATGTTCATACCGCTGGGCTGCAAGCTGGACGTTAGTGTCATCAGTTGGAAGTCATTGAGGCATGTCACCTTGCTCTCCTTGGGCACTGATATTATTAATGCCCTTTTCAAGCAGGTGGGAACCTCAGAAATGAGAGGTTGAAGGTGTCCACAAAAGCCCCAGCAACATCTATAGACAATATCTATTGCCTTGACTTCAACAATGTTTTTTTAGATACCTGCATAAAAAGGTCAATTAAATTAGCAAGGCAGGATTGCCATGCTGATTATCTCAGACCAACCCCTGTATTTCTCACGTAAATCCGATTCCTTAGGATTTTCTCCAGTAATTTTCTTACCCAGTCCATTTCCTTACACAGTCCATTACACCTGCTGGCTGACCAACCAACTTCCCTTCCATTGACTCCATCCTCGGCAAGGCCACCAGCATAATTAAGGATGAGACTCACACCGGCCACCCTCTCTTCTCCCTTCTCTCATCAGCCACTCTCATGTGGTGACTTCCATATTCCCACCACTCTTTGGATATCATAGTTTCTAGGGAATTGATGATTGGATTTATATGCAATCATTTTGTATTAATGGTTCTTAATTCCATTTACTTGGGCAAACATTCCATGGATCTATCCCAACGATCCACTTCATAATCTTAAAGTACCACTAACAAGTCAACCCCCCTCCCCACCGCCCCTGAATTTGGAGATGTGGAGAATTTCACGAAAATGCGCATCTCCAAATTCAGGGGCAGGGGATGTTGTCTTGTTAGTGGTACTTTAAGATTATGAAATGGATCATTGGGATAGATCCACAGAATCTTTGCCCAAGTTGATATGATATCCAAAGAGTGATATCCAAAGAGTGGTGGGAATATGGAGCTCGCCACAACAAGTAGTTGTTGAGGAGACTGCTGTATAGTAGACTTAAGTAAACACGCAAGGAAAATAAATCAATGAAACATTAACATGCAAGCATAACGGGCAATTAGGAAGGCAGACAGTTTGAAAATGGAAGCAAAAACTGCAGATGCTGGAAATCCGCAATTAGTGCGTGTGCTGGGGAAACTCAGCAGGTCAGTTAATATTTCAGGCTGAACACCCTTCATCAGAACTACTTGTTGTCCTTAACTGCAAGAGGATTTAAGGACAATAGTAAAAATGTTTTATTGTCATTTTATAGGGCATTGTGCTACCTCTGGAAATAAGGTCACCTTTTGTCACAACTGATAACAAAAAATCATTTTCCAGTCCTCTCATTATTTACGGGTGAACAAAACCCACCTGCCTATCAGCCATTCATTATCTGGATTCACTCATCACTTGCCAGCTCTTAGCCCAACTCACCTCTTTATACAGTGCTAACTATTCCCCTCTACTCCATCAGTCTCAAGAAGGGTCCCGAAACATCAACTATCCATTTCCTCCCCACAGATGTTTGCCTGGCCTGTTGAATTCCTAAACGCAGTTTTTTTAGAAATAAAACATAATTCTAAATTTCATACTAGTAGACATCACGATACTGCAGAGGGATTTTTTTTTGTTTTTGTTCATGGGTGGAATGAAACAGTACATTAGACTCATTCCGCAATTTGCACAAAAAAAGCACATTCTACATTTTGGATGAGCATTATTAATGTTCATTATTATGAAAATTATTGAGTATTTTGTACAGGCTTAAAACAACAAGTCTGTTTATTATCAAAGTAAGATTGATAATCTGCAGATGGACACAAAAATCTGGAATAACTCAGCGGGTCAGGCAGCATCTCTGGAGAAAAGGAATAGGTGATGTTTCACGTGGAGACCCTTCTTCAGACTCTCAACCCAAAACGTCACATATTCCTTTTCTCCAGAGATGCTGCCTGACCCACTGAGTTACTCCAGCATTTTGTGTCTATCTTCGGTGTAGACCAGCATCTGCAGTTCCTCCCTACATATTGATATAATGCAGTCTAGGCAGTGTGCTTTCCCCAGACAGCTAATTGAAAACCCTTGTTCTAAATGTTCATGTTCACTTGCCTTCTCTGCAAGCAGCTCTCTGATTTTGCTGGCCTGCACACGAAACTTCAGCATCTGCGACTCAAGAGTCATACACCGCTCTTTCCAATCTATATCCCCAGCCATCTCGGAACACTCAGCCATGGTCACGTTCAGTCTTGTACGAGGATGGAAGTGTTGATATCCAATATTCTAGAAACAATTACGGAAGGAGGAATGAGAATGGAACAGAAATTGCACAGAGATACACGAATAATTCTAAAACTCAGTAACAGTGTGCACTATTAATTCGATCTTGGTTCAGGAACGGATTGAATCACACCATTGTGACCTATTCCAGTGTCTAGTCAGAGGAAGGGTCCCGACTCAAAATATCATCTGTCCATCTCCCTCCACAGATCTAAGTGATACTTGTACTCAACTGTATACACAAATGAATTTCACTGAACCGCAGTACATGTGACAAATAAATAATCATTGTAACCATAATGCCTGATCTGCTGAGTTCCATTAGCAGTTTTTTGGGGGGCTCAAGATGGGGCTGTTCTTGAGTGTTGTAGAACAGAGAGACCCAAGAGTACAGGTACCTAGTTCCATGACGGTGGTGACAGTGGTGGTGAAGATGCTGTTTGGCATACTTGGCTTTATTGGTCAGGGTATTGAATGCAGGCTGACATGTTGCAGCTGTACAATATGTTGGAAAGAGCACATTTGGAGTACTGTGCAGAGTTTTGGTGAGGCTGCTATAGGAAGGCTGAAATTAAATTGGAAAAATTACAAAAAGATTTACAGGCATTTTACCAGGTGTGAAAGGTTTGAATTACGGGAGAGGCTAGGTCTTTTTTTCCCTGGAGTATAGGAGTCCAAGGGGAGATCTTACTGGGTAGATGCAAAATGCTGGAGTAACTCAGCGGGACAGGCAGCATCTCTGGAGAGAAGGAATGGGTGACGTTTCCGGTTTTAAAATCAAGAGAGGCAATAGATGCGCTCAAGTGCCATGGTCTTTTTCGCTTAGTAGGGTAGTTTAAAAACTACAAGGCATAGATTTAAGTTGGAGGGGAAAGATTTCAAAGGGTATCCCAGGGGCAACCTTTTCACACAGAGGGTGGTCTGTATATGGAATTGGCTGCCAGAAGAAGGTACAATTATGCCATTTTTTTTAAATTTTATTTTTTTATATTTTTTATTTTTGAAAAGCATATGTACAAATAGAAATAAAAAAACACATTTGTTACAAAGTTCTTACATAGCTTCAATTTTTAAATTTTTGGAGAGAGAAAGTAAAAATAAAATTAAAAAAACTATAAACTTGGGGAGAGAGAGTAAAAGGGTTAAAAAAAACGGATCTAACAATAAAAATTAAAGGGAGTAGATCCGGGAGACAATAACCACAGTTGTACATCCAACCCCTAACTCAAGTTTCAACTTTTAATTTAAATTTTTTATTTTAGTCCTGTGCCAAACACATTTACTTTTCTAAAAATTCAATAAATGGAGACCATATTTTTAAAAATAGCTCAGGTTTGTCGATTAAGGCAAACCTTATTTTTTCCAAATGCAGGGTCTCTGTCATTTCCATAGTCCACATTTTAATTGTGGGGGTTATTGGTTTTTTCCAAAATTTAAGTATTAATTTTTTCGCAGTTATTAGACTGTAATCAAGAAAATGTACCTGACTTACTGTAAAATTTGTAGTATGTTCTGATAATCCTAATATAATTAATTTTGGGTCCATATCTAACTTTTTATTAATAACTTTAGAAACTATTTTAAAAATCTCCAACCAGAAGTTTTGCATTTTTATACAAGTTACGAAAATATGAGTTAAATTAGCTTCTTGAAATTGACATTTATCACAAATAGGAGAGATACTAGGAAAAATCCTATTTAATTTCGTCTTCGAATAATGTAATCTACGTATTATTTTAAATTGTATTAAGGAGTGTCTAGTATTCAATGAACATTGATGTACATGTTGTAAACTTTCATCCCATATATCTTGCATTATAAGTTGATTCAATTCGTCCTCCCATGCTCGTCTATAAGATTCTGATGACGGAATGTCAGTGTCAAGGAGAGTATTGTAAATAAAGGATATTAATTTATTTGAATTATAATGTCGATTCAGGCATACATCAAGTGTTTCTGGACCTCTAAACTTATATTCTTGCATGTGTGATTTTACATAATCTCTAAGTTGTAAATATCTAAAATAATTATTAACATGTAATCCGTACTTCTGCTGTAAATCCTGAAAAGAAAGAAAAGTTCCCTTATGATAAAGATCTCCCACCCTTTTAATTCCATAACTTTTCCATTGAGCAAAGCCACTATCTAAGACAGACGGTTTAAAAGAAGGATTATTCGCAATAGGAAGGAAAACAGATAATTTACTCAATTTTAACGTAAGCTTTAATTGTTTCCAGGTACGGATAACACTGTGTATAATGGGATTACCTCCATATGTTTTTTAATTTAAATTTATTGGAGCTAAGAGGATCGCACCAATATCGAATGGTAAACAATCCTCTTTCTCCATCTTTAACCAATCCGGTTGTTGATCAGAATCATCCAACCAGCAGGTTATATTTTTAATATTAACCGCCCAATAATAAAATAAAAAGTTAGGTAAAGCAATTCCTCCATTAATTTTAGACTTACATAGATGTCTTTTATTTATTCTATGAGTCTTGTAGTCCCAAATAAAATTAGTAACAATTGAATCAATTTAAAAAAAAAACTTTTTTGGAAGATAGATCGGAAATGCTTGAAATAAGTATAGTAGTTGTGGAAGAAAGATCATCTTTATAGCATTACTACGACCAACTAATGATATAGGGAGTGTTTTCCAAAATTGGATATTTCTGTGTAATTTAGTGAGTAAAGGAGGAAAATTTAATTTAAATAAAGAAGTATATTTCCTAGTCACGTAAATTCCAAGATATTTAAACTTTTCATAGGCAATTTTAAAAGGAAATTGTTGAAGTATGGCTGGATTATGCTCCATTATTGGCATAATTTCACTTTTATACCAGTTAATTCTATATCCTGAAAATGAACCAAATTGAGTTATGAGATTTAATAAATTCGGAATGCTAATTTCTGGCTTTGTAATATATATTAATACATCATCCGCATATAAAGAAATTTTATTGGTTGTATGTTTAGTGTTATAGCCATGAATATCTGAATTTGATCTAATACTCTCAGCGGCACGGTAGCGCAGCGGTAGAGTTGCTGCTTTACAGCGAATGCAGCGCCGGAGACTCAGGTTCGATCCTGACTACGGGTGCTGTACTGTAAGGAGTTTGTACGTTCTCCCCGTGACCTGCGTGGGTTTTCTCTGAGATCTTCGGTTTCCTCCCACACTCCAAAGACGTACAGGTGTGTAGGTTAATTGACTGGGTAAATGTAAAAATTGTCCCTAGTGTGTGTAGGATAGTGTTAGTGTGCGGGGATCGCTGGGCGGCGCGGACTTGGTGGGCCGAAAAGGCCTGTTTCCGTGCTGTATCTGAAATAAAATAAAAAATAAATTAAAGTGGTTCTATAATAAGGGCAAATAGAAGCGGTGATAGTGGACATCCTTGTCTACAACCCCTAGATAAATGAAATTTAGATGACAGCATTTGATTAGTTAGTATTCTAGCTGTTGGGGATGTATATAAAAGTTTCACCCATGAACAAAAATTTTCACCTAGTTGAAATTTTTCCATCACTGAAAAAAGATAGGGCCATTCTACTTGATCAAATGCTTTTTCAGCATCTAGCGAGATGATTGTTAAATCTTCATTTAATAATCTATTTGAATAAATTATATTGAACAAGCGTCTCAAGTTGAAAAATGAATATCGTTTGGCTATAAAGCCTGATTGATCGGGGTGTATCAATTTATCTATAACTAGACTTAATCTCTGAGCTAATATTTTCGCTAATATCTTATGCCATTTAAAAGATACTTGGACAGCTACATGGATAGGAAAGGATTGTAGGGATATAATCCAGGTGCATGCAAGTGGGACAAGGGCAGTGAGGCAACAAAAAAGGTACAAAATCATGAGAGGAATAGATTTGGAAAATGCACAGAATCTCTTGCCCGAACTCAGAGAACCAGAGGACATAGGTTTACGGTGAGGGGGAAAAGATTTAATAAGAACCTGAGGGGTGACTCTTTTTTTTTTTAAACAGAAAGGGTGGTGGGTGTATCAAACAAGTTGGCGGAAGAGGTAGTTGAGGCAGGTACTATTGCAAAATTTAGACAAATACATGGAAAGGAGTGGTTTAGAAGGATATGGGCCAACCACAGGCAAGTGGGACTAGAT
The DNA here is from genome assembly GCF_053455715.1 of Rhinoraja longicauda. Taxonomy (NCBI): domain Eukaryota; kingdom Metazoa; phylum Chordata; class Chondrichthyes; order Rajiformes; family Arhynchobatidae; genus Rhinoraja; species Rhinoraja longicauda. The sequence continues at coordinate 26,401,366 of NC_135961.1, read as the reverse complement.
GGGACACGTTGGTCGGCATGGGCAGGTTGGGCCGATTGGCCTGTTTCCATGCTGCAGGACTATGATTCTAACCTGGTCGGTATGGACATAGTAGGCTGAAGAGCCAGTTTCAGTGCTGTGTAGCTCTCTGACTCTGCAGTCCAGAGCACAATTTGATAGATAAATTCTTGAAGACATTTTGCACTGAACATACACGCATTTGCTGGATTATATATATCTGATGTGGAAAGAACATATTAAATCCAAGAAAACAGGATGTACCAGATTAATAAATTTCATGTGAAAACACCATTTTTCTAAGGAGTAAATTTTGCACGAGAGTAAGAAATTACCTAGAAATTCAAATGGATTGTGACTAATTTTTCTTTTAATCACTGCTACCTGACCGAAAAGTTACTTTACCCAGTGAAAGGGAATAATGACCGTTTCTGAGTTGTTTTGTGTCACTCTGGAAAGATGAAATGACAACGTCTGGAGTGATACATCGTTGCGCACTCGAGTAATTTCAGTGTCAGTTAGTTGCACACATGATGATATCATTCCATTCAATAGACAATAGACAATAGGTGCAGGAGGAGGCCATTCGGCCCTTCCAGCCAGCACTGCCATTCAATGTGATCATGGCTGATCATTCTCAATCAGTACCGCGTTCCTGCCTTCTCCCCATACCCCCTGACTCCGCTATCCTTAAGAGCTCTATCTAGCTCTCTCTTGAATGCGTTCAGAGAATTGGCCTCCACTGCCTTCTGAGGCAGAGAATTCCACAGATTCACAACTCTCTGGGGTTGTGTAATTTGAATGCATATTTAATGCTTTTATTGTTGGGCTGTGTTTTGGGGTTTTTTGGGGTTGTGTAATTTGAATGTCTATTTAATGCTTTTATTGTTGGGCTGTGTTTTGGGGTTTTTTGGGGTTGTGTAATTTGAATGTCTATTTAATGCTTTTATTGTTGGACTGTGGGTGACTGAATTTTGTCCAATATTGGATGACAAATAAAGCTATCTTGAATCTTGAATCTTGAAAAAGTTTTTCCTCATCTCAGTTCTAAATGGCCTACCCCTTATTCTTAAACTGTGGCCCCTTGTTCTGGACTACCCCAACATTGGGAACATGTTTCCTGCCTCTAACGTGTCCAACCCCTTAATAATCTTATACGTTTCGATAAGATCTCCTCTCATCCTTCTAAATTCCAGTGTATACAAGCCTAGTCGCTCCAGTCTTTCACCATATGACAGTCCCGCCATTCCGGGAATTAACCTAGTAAACCTACGCTGCACACCCTCAATAGCAAGAATATCCTTCCTCAAATTTGGAGACCAAAACTGCACACAGTACTCCAGGTAGTACTACAGAGGACCATTATGGGGAAAATTAGACTGATCAGGCACACATTTTATTTGCCCCACTACATCAATTATATATCTCTACATTTCAATTCATCATACAATTCAATTCAATTCAGGCATTTGAGAGACGCGATAAAACACCACAGAAATGAAAATATTTCGCAGATTTCTAAATACCCAAATGATTAAAATTGTATCATTCTTTAAGAGTGATCATGACTTTGGTTTGAAAGATCAATTGCATTTAACCTAACCCTCTTGGCATGTTTTCCAAGCACACTACATCATTTAAGGAAAAAATGCCAAGGATTGCGTACATTCATAGCTAACTCATGACGAGCTATGCAATCTGGTGGATATTTACAAATACTTTGAATGCTTGATAAACCACCAAGAGAGTATGGAGTGACAAGAGATCGCAGACGCTGGAATCTAGAGAATAAACAGGCCTACACTGCAAAGGAATAAAATAGATCACAAACACAAGCAAAACGAAACTGTTAGATGATCTCAGCAGGTCAGGCAGCATCTGTGGGTGGGATTGGACAGTCAATCAGACCCTTCTTCACAACTTAGAGTTCCTCCAGCTGCTCTGCTTTATTTTTGCGACAGGTTCCAGCATCTACAATCTTTTGTGCCTCTTCCAGCAGTTTGAATTTTGCAACAAGAGTGTATGATGAAAAGAAAATGCAATATGTAATCGTTTCAAGTAGGCAAACATCGTAACAAACAAAATGTTGTAATGGTGTAAATTTCACTTTATACTGAAATTGGAAAGCTTTACATTTTGAATCTATCAAATTTGCATGCAGAATGAACTTAGTGTATTTTACATGCAACTTTTAAAATCAAGCTTAACATTAAACCCCGAGCAATTGGTTGCACTCGAATAAACAAAAATAAAGCATAAATTGATGAAAATAACCCTCAATGTCAATTCTGTTTGTCATTCTACCATTGGTGCCTGATCAGCCAATCTGTCTACCTTTTATAATTTTATTTCAGATTTTTATTTTTGTTTGCTTTTTGAGTCCATTACATCAATATGTTGAACAAGGCTTTGGTTGCAGGTACTCATTGATCTATGACTACATAAACCAAAGAGCTACATCATTATCCAGAAAACAAATTACATTTTATATCTAAACCAAACAAAACGTGTGAACATCCTATACATGGTTAAATTTAAACTTTAAAAATTTTCACCAGTACAAAAAGGATAAAATCCTATAATTTTAGTAAATAAAGCACTGAATTTTAGATTAATCAAAAATAAAATCACAAGAAAGTGCGATTTTCAAATATCTGTCTCAAGAATTTCATTTCATCTGTAACTATTTTTGTTGTGTTCTATTGCCATGTACTACAATGTAACATTTGGCCAGGCCATTTTAAAGAGGCTTCAATCAAACCTTATGCAGAGGCTGCTGTCAAATTTAGGCGTCACTGGGTAATGTTGGCTGCTTTCCTTCCCTACAGGGATGAATGAATCATTTATGTTTTTACCACAATCCAGGAGTTTCATGGTTCCTTTTACTGAAAGCAGATTTTTATTTGTCGACTATTATAGTTAAAACTAAAATCACATTTTCAAATTGTATATAGCATGTCAATGAACACAGATTAAGGATGCATGGTGGTGCAGCAGTAGAGCTGCTGCCTTACAGCACCAGAGACCCAGGTACGATCCAGACGACAGGTGCTGTCTGTATGGAGTTTGTACGTTCTCCCCTTGACCTGTGTGGGTTTTGTCCGGGATCTCCGGTTTCCTCCCACACTCCAATGATGTACAGGTTTGTCGGTTAATTGGCTTAGTATAGATGTATGTTGTCCCTAGCATGTAGGAGAGCTTTAGGTGTAGGTGGGCCAAAAGGCCTGTTTTCACACTGTATCTCGAAACTAAACTACATGGTGAGAGTTGTCTAGTCAGAACTGTATTGTCAGAAACTACATAAGGCTCATCATTTGGAGGAACAGCATCTCATATTCTGTTTGGGTAGGTTACAGCCCAACAGTATGAACAGTGAATTCTCCAACTTTAGGTACAAACTCAACAACCTCCCTCCCCTTTTCTCCCTTAACTCACCCCCCTTTCTTTCCCCTGCCCTGAGCCCTGACTGACCTTGCCCTTTCCTCTCCCCTCCACCTACACTCCTGAACAATCCACATCTTTCACATCTTGTCAATGCTCTAGCTACACATTTGCAACTCTCCAAACCATTTGTCTCACACCTTGTATGTGTGTTCATCTCTGGCCTTTGCCCAACCATTGACCTATCAACTGTGTTCACCCATGGCATGCCATGCTTTGTCCTGCCACTCCAGTTGTACAGGGCCCTAGTGAGACCGCACCTGGAGTACTGTGTGCATTTTGGTCTCCAAATTTGAGGAAGGATATTCTTGGTATTGAGGGCCTGCAGCGTAAGTTTACTAGGTTAATTCCCGGAATGGCAGGACTATCATATGTTGAAAGACTGGAGCGACTAGGAGCGACTAGGCTTGTATACACTGGAATTTAGAAGGATGAGAGGAGATCTTATCGAAACGTATAAGATTATTAAGGGGTTGGACACGTTAGAGGCAGGAAACATGTTCCCAATGTTGGGGGAGTCCAGAACAAGGGGCCACAGTTTAAGAATAAGGGGTAGGCCATTTAGAACTAAGATGAGGAAAAACTTTTTCAGTCAGAGAGTTGTGAATCTGTGGAATTCTCTGCCTCAGAAGGCAGTGGAGGCCAATTCTCTGAATGCATTCAAGAGAGAGCTGAATAGAGCTCTTAAGGATAGCGGAGTCAGGGGGTATGGGGAAAAGGCAGGAACGGGGTACTGATTGAGAATGATCAGCCATGATCACATTGAATGGCGGTGCTGGCTCGAAGGGACGAATGGCCTCCTCCTGCACCTATTGTCTATTGTCCACTCTTCCTATTGACTTGCCATACTTTGTCCTTCTCGCCCACTCCGTGCAATCAGTCTGGAGAAGGAACCTAACCCGAAACTTCACCCACCCATGTTCTCCAGGGATGCTGCCTGACCTGGTGAGTTACTCCTGCATTTTTTGTTTTTCCTTGGTAAACCAGCATCTGCAGTTCCTTCATTTCATGTGTCATCATTTTTCTAATCTCTTTCACATTTCTTTTCAGACATTCCAAAGTGCCTGTCAGCCATGGAAATATTTTAAACTAGACCAAGTGGACCAGTTGGGCCCAAACCTCTCCTGCATTGGTGCAGCACCCTCTCCTCCCCTTCCCCCCCTCCCCTCTCTCCACCCCCACTCCAACCCCCTTATCCTCCCTCCTCCCCGCACCCCTCCCTCCCTAGGAGATAGATTTAAATTTTAAAATGAATAACTTAAAAAATATAACACCAATTTCAATGAAACTTCTTCCATGAGCACCAAAGGGACGACGGTGAGTAAGGTGGGCCTAAAATTGTCGCGCTATCGTGTACCGTTTTGGCCATAGTTCAGGAACAAACAAACAAACGAGAGTTTTAGTATATAGATAGATAGATGTGCAGGGATTGTTGCAAGATGGGAAACATGGCAGCAAATTTGCACACAGGATTCTTCCACAAACCAGCAACTTGATAATGATTAAATCTATTGCTGTTGTGCTGAGGTATAAATAGTGGCCAGGGAACATAACAAATATCAGCGGCTTGAATGACAATGACAGATCAACAAACACATAGATATTAACAAGAAACTGCAGTGCTGGAATTCTGAGCAAAACACAACGTGCTGGAAGAACTCAGTGGGCCAGACAGCATCTGTGGTCTCGGGTCAGGTCCCTTCTTCAGGCTGACTATAGATATAATTTTAGGTAAAATAATATCTTAAGGGGAAAAAACGTATTAATATAGGATTGGTTGAGATAAATATCGGAATTACTAAAATTACTAGTCATAGAATACATCCGCAGGGATTGAAATATGACGACGAAACAACTCGTTGTAAGTAATTTAACTCCCGAGGTCATACACGTGTCTTAATATGACACGGATTGCATTTGCTACTGTAACACTTCCTGCGGGAACTGTTTGATCTTGTTATTGTTGGTGATACTTCAAACTTCCCTTAAAACTTGATCTGTCCAGGGGTAAAATAAATGTTAGATACGTTATTGTAAAGTTGTAAAGTTCTCGTCGAGTAGGCTAGCCCAAGAAAAATCATTCTTGTCAATTCTTTCACAGTCAGCTGCCCATTTTTGAAAGAGCATGGATTTCCAGAGCATCGATTAATGCTTTCATTTTACTCATATCTATTTTACCAATAAATAATACCAATTCAGAATACATCAATTCCTAATCAATATACCTCCGAGTTCACTGCGGTTCCACCCTTCAATCGTATGAAATCCACAAACACCGTTGACTTGAAAACATTAGCAAACATAAGTTTTGGCTGTTCTCTTTCAAAAAATATCACATATAATATTGGCCAAATTATGTAATTCGTGTTTCAAATGTCCTCGGAATTCCCTTTCCAAAAACTCTATTTAACCCAGAAAGAGAGAAAAAAAATCCACAATCCAATTATAAAGGGCAGATTCATTCGACTTAAACTAAACGGTATTTCAACTGAAAACGAAAATGTAATTCGCGTGCGTTTATGGAAACACTGAAGTGACTTTTGTGCACAGTAAACGTTATTCTTTCAACAGAGAAATAAACGATTAGAATTTACAAACATATTTTTTATAATCAGACTTTGTGAAAGATACTGATGATCTACTGAAATGAAAAGTATCCTTCCACCAAAATCACTGAGAAAAAAATACATCTAACTCATATCACAAGAATGGATTTGTTTAGAGACCCCCCCCCCCCTCAAAATATTTTGCTTCTTAGGAAAATATAGTTATTGGAGTGAACCTTTCGGATGTAATGGAATGCACCCTTCCTTGTCCACTGGATTAGTGGGAACTCCCAGATTTTGCCTCAAACTCATCTTTTCCACCCTGCCTCCGAATGACATCACTTGCAGAGTGGAAGGGCTACTCGAATCCTCCTCCCTTGCCTTGGTCGAAATTCAGCATCTTCATTCCTGACAATCACTGGCAAAAAGCCTACCTGCTCAAACGCACCATTCTCTCCGTTGAAACTGCGACAGAAAGGGATGCGGGGGGGATTCCAGGCAGACGCTCCATGCTGAGTGACCCTCAGCCTCTGCTGCTGCCATCCCCGGCTGTGCTGCTAACTTTCCCACAGCCGCTGCCCACTGTCAGCGCTCGCAAACCATCCGGGCCAACGTTCCATGACTGACGCGAGTCGCGGCCAATGGGGCGGGGGGAGGCGCCTATTCGTGCAACGCCAAGGCGGAATTGACGTCGGCCTGAGCTGTTGCAAACATGGCAGTGTCAGGTTGTGCTGGTGGTCGGGCAAGGGGTTTTGCAATGAAATCGTTGTCCTAAGCAACGTCGCCAACACTTACTTTGCTGCACAACCATTGCACAGGCCCTGTGCTGCACTGGGATCTATCAGTCGCCCCCACGACCTTCCCCAAACTTAATTTAACTCCTAAGAGGTAACTGGAGTGAAATGCACATCAAGGAATAATTTTTTGCTGCTTTTTTTTTTCTACCGTCTATTTAAAATAATCAGAGCAGGGATGGTTCTTAAGAAGAAGAAAAACGTCGAGGTTGGTCGGATTATTCTGGATGACCAGCAACTTGCAAGTTTCAGATGTAAGTAAACACGTGTGGTACAGCTCTCTACAGCAGGGTGAATGGGTAGACCACAATGTGGAAACTTGCAGAATTTCCTGGGCTTTAAAGGTTGAAATACATTAATTGGATTTAGAATGATGTGGTCAATACAGTGTAATCAAACTCGAAAACTTGCATTTATTTTGAAGTGCCGTTTGTGCCATGCGTTATGTGACATTATGTATGCGACAACCAGTGATGGTGATTATACCTCAAGGTACAGATCCCATGTTGTAACTGGGCAAAGGATTAACTAAAGTTAGACACAAAATGCTGGAGTAACTCAGTGGGACAAGCAGCATCTCTGGAAAGAATGGGTGACGTTTCCGGTCGGGACCCTTCTTCAGACTGATGTCAGGGGAGTGGGTGGGACAGGGATGGAATGTAGTCGGAGACAGTAAGACTGGTGGGAGAACTGGGAATGGGGAGGGGGTGGAGAGAGAGGGAAAGCAAGGGCTATTTGAAGTTAGAGAAGTCAATGTTCATACCGCTGGGGTGTAAGCTACCCAAACAAAATATGAGGTGCTGTTCCTTCAATTTGCGCTGGGCCTCACTCTGACAATGGAGGAGGCCCAGGATAGAAAGATCAGATTGGGAATGGGAGGGGGAGTTAAAGTGCTGAGCAACTGGGAGATCAAGTTGGTTAAGGCAGACTGAGCAGAGGTGTTCAGCGAAACGATCGCCGAGCCTGCGCTTGGTTTCACCGATAAACAGGTTGACACCTGGAACAGCGGATACAGTAGATGAGGTTGGAGGAGGTGCAAGTGAACCTCTGCCTCGCCTGAAAATACTGCCAGGGTCCTAGGATGGAGTCGAGGGGGGAGGTAAAGGAACAGGTGTTACATCTCCTGCGGTTGCAAGGGAAAGTACCTGGGGAGGGGGTGGTTTGGATGGGGACGAGTTGCCCAGGGAGTTGCGGAGGGTATGGTCTCTGCGGAAAGAAGAAAGGGGTGGAGATATGGCCAGTAGTGGGATTCCGTTGGAGGTGGCGAGTGTTGGAGGATTATATGTTGTATGCGACAGCTGATGGGGTGGAAGGTGAGGACAAGGGGGACTCTGTCCTTGTTGCGAATGGGGGGAGGGGGAGCAAGAGCTGTGGGATATCGAGGAGACGCTGGTTGAGCTGTGGGATATCGAAGAGACCTTAGTGAGAGCCTCATCTATAATGGAAGAGGGGAACCCCAGTTTCCTAAAGAATGACGATATCTCCAATGATCTAGTATGGAAAACCTCATCCTGGGCGCAGATGCAGCGTAGACAGAGGAATTGGGAGTAGGGGATGGAGTCTTTACAGGTAGGGTGGGAAGAAGTGTAGTTTAGATAACTATGGGAGCCAGTAGGTTTGTAGTAGATGTCGGTCAATAGGCTGTGATGGAGACGGTGAGATCCAGAAACGGTAGGGAGTTGTCGGAGATGGTCCAGGTGAATTTGAGTGCAGGATGGAAATTAGTGGTGAGGTTGATGAAGTCTGAGTTCTGCATGGGTGGCAGAGAGTCAGATGTAATAAAATCAGAAATGGTGTGTGATATTAAGGCCTGGTGCTCGTCTGTGGTCCAAGGATAAGTAGGAGGAGATGTCTGAGAGTTGCCACCTGGCCTCAGTCTGGTAGAGGTCAGCGCACCAGACTACCATGGCACCTCCCTTGTTGGCGGGTTTGATTATCAAGTCGGGGTTGCTGCAGAGTGAGCGGAGGTCTGTACGTTCAGGAAGGGAGAGGTTAGAGTGAGTCAGGGGAGTGGAAATGTTAAGGCGGTTGATGTCCCGCCGGTAGTTGGAAATGAAAAGGTCTAAAGAAGGTCGAGGGCCATCCGGGGGAGGCCAAGAGGAGGGGGTCCGGTGGAGATGGGAGAAGGGGTCATCACTGGGTGGTGAGGACTCCTTCCCATAGAAACAGGCCCGGAGGCGAAGGAAGAAGAGCTCTACATCGTGACGGGCCTGGAACTCGTTGAGGTGGGGGTAGAGGTGAGGCCTTGCTGAGGACAGACCATTCCGTATCAGAAAGGGGGAGGTCGGAGGGGATGGTGACCAAATAAAGGATTAACTAATATGATTTTGATAGACACATGAAAATGAGAGGAGTTTCTGTTCAAGGAAGATCTAGAGGTCCTTGAAACCTGTGTAGGAAGGAACTGCAGATGCTAGTTAAACCAAAGATAGACACAAAATGCTGGAGTTACTCAACAGGGCAGGCAGCATCTCTGGAGAGAAGGTTTGGGTGATGTTTTGGGTCGAAACCCTTCATCAGACTAGTCAGGGGAAAGGGAAACAAGAGATATAGGCAGTGATGTAGAGGGATATAGAACAAATGAGTGAAAGATATGCAAAAAAGTAACGATAATTAAGGAAACAGGCTATTGTTAGCTGTTTGCTAGGTGGGAACGGGAACCTGGTGCGACTTGGGTGGGGGAGGGAATGGAGGAGAGGGTGTGCAGGGGCTACTTGAAGCTCGAGAAATCAATTTCATACCACTGGGTTAAAGGTTGCCCAAGCGAAATACGAGATGCAGTTCCTCCAATTTGCGATTAGCCTCTGACAATGGGGGAGGCCTAGGACAGAAAGGTCAGTGTGTGAATCGGAAGGGGAATTAAAGTGTTTGCCAACTGAGAGATTAAGTAGAGCCAGGCGGACTGAGCGAAGGTGTTGAGCGAAACGGTCGCCCAGTCGAAGTTTGGTCTCGCCGATAGATAAGAGTGCACATCTTGAACAACGGATATGGTAGATGAGGTTGGAGGAGGTGCAAGTGAACCTCCTAAACCGAAAGGACTGTCGGGGTCCCTGGACAGAGTCGAGGGAGGAGCATTTAGGGACAGCTGTTGCATCTCCTGCGGTTGCAAGGGAAGGTACCTGGGGAAGAGGTGGTTTGGATGGGAAGGGATGAGTTAACCAGGGAGTTGCGGAGGGAACGGTCTCTGCGGAAGGCGGAAAAGGGTGGAGATGGGAAGATGTGATTCGTGGTGGGATGACGTTGGAGTTCGCAAAAACATCGGAGGATTATATGTTGTATGCGACGGCTGATGGGGTGAAAGGCAAGGACTAGGGGTCTCTGTCCCTGTTGTGACTCAGGGGAGGGGGAGCAAGGGTAGAGCTGCGGGGTACTGAGGAGACACGTGTGTGGGCCTCATCTATGATGGAAGAAGGGAACCGCTAAAGAATGAGGACATTTTGGATGTTCTAGTATGGTACACCTCATCTTGGGTGCAGATACGGTGTAGGAGGAATTGGGAATCGGGAATAGAGTCTTTGCAGGACACAGGGAGGGAAGAAGTGTAGTCGAGGTAGTTGTGAGAGTCAGTGGGTTTTAATAGATATCAGTCAATAGTATATTCCCTGTGATGGAGATGGTGAGATCAGGAAAGGGGAGGGAGGTGTTGAAGATGGTCCAAGTGAATTTTAGTGCAGAATGGAAATTGGTGGTGAAGTTGATAAAGTCAATGGGTTCGGCAGGGGCTACGGATGCTGGTTTACACTGACGAAGCACACAAAATGCTGGAGTAACTCAGTGGGACAGGGAGCATCTCTGGAGAGAAGGAATGGGTGATGTTTTGGGTTGAGACTCTTCTTCAGACTGAGAATCAAGCGAAAGGGAAACGAGAGAAAAAGACGGCGATGTAGAACAAAGAAATGAAATGTATGCAAACGAATAACGATGATCAAGGAAGCAGTCCATTAGTAATTGTTCTCTTCTGTACTGTATTTCTCCCCTCAGCTATTGCAACTGGCGAGGAGAACAGCCTTGTAAATCTTCTTCTCGAATGCGTAGAGTTAAAGGATGGAATAGAACAACTGCATTTACTGAAGAAGGTACTACCTTATTATTTCCATTAATTGTGTTTCTGAACAGTAGAATGGTAGAAGAGCACTGATGGGAGTCACAATGATTATTTTAAGATAATAGTTTTATTTGCACTTAATGTTAATTCCTTTTTAACCTTATCTGCAGCTGTACTTTAAACTACTTTTTTGACACATTACAAGTTTTGAAATGTAAAAGCAAGAATGTTGTTTGTAGGATTGTTAAGTAATGGCCATATATATAAATCACCCATTGCACATTTTAGCTCAAAATGTTGAATTAAGTGAAAGACTTGCTTATTGGAACATTTTGTTGTAGTATTGAGATACTATTTGAAAAATCTTCTCAGCTTTTGGGTTTCAAACTTTGTGGATTTTGTAAGTAGCAATGTTGTGTAGTTTTGCAAGAATGGTTTGCCTCAACTATTTTAGAAGCTACCAATCTACTTATGTTTTTTTCTGAGTGCCGAAGATTTGGATTTAAATATTAATAAACTCATCAATTACCATTTTCATTACTTACAGTGCAAGTATGCACAGGTGTAGATTGTTCTCACAAATGGCAATTAGTAATTGTTCGTGTTCATATTGTTATTCAAACATATTTTCACATAATATATTTGGTACTTTTTTTATTACTTCCCTTCTCACTGATAAACTTATAATGAACTTTTTTAATCATTTTAAATGGCATTGCAATGCATGGAATAACCACAATGAAGGAATCTAAAATATATTTGCTCAGTCAAATGAAGTATGTGAGATTAAAGCAGGTATTATGAAAAGCAGAAAACAGCAGATGGTGGAAGTCCTGAAATTTTAAAGGGAATGCTTTAAATTAGCTGCTAAGGCAGCAGGTGTGGAAAGAGAAACGGAGTTAACGTTTACAGTCAATAACCCTTCATCAGAATTCAGAACTGGAAAAGTGAGGAAAGACTTGTGAAAACACTTTTTTTCACTTCTCCAGTCCTGATGAAGAATTATCAACCTATTTCTCTCTTCATATAGCAGCCTGACCTGCAGAGTATTTATTTCCAGCACTATTTGTATTGAAAACAGGAGCAAGTTCCATATAAAATCACAAATACTTATTTGTCACTGGGGGTTACTTGTTAAGTGCCAATCATCATTTAAAAAAAAGTTATTGAGCAGTATTGTGCTTTCTTCAATTAAAATAGATGTCAACTGTGACTGAACCAAGTCTTGATTTTTATTGTAGAAACAAGAAAGTGCAAATGCAGGTTTACAAAAAAAGATACAAAGTGCTGGAGTAACTCAGCAGGTCAGGGAACATTGGAGAGGTAAGCAGGGTCCAGACTTGAAATGTCACCTATCCATGATCTCCATAAATGCTGCCTGATCTGCTGAGTTACTCCAGAACTTTGTCTTTTTTGATTTTATTGCTCTTGCCATTGTTCTTATTCAATGCGATTTAACAACTTCAGTTGTTCATTTTATCAGTGACTTCTGTAAATCTTTCATATCTTTAAATTTCAGATTGGTTCTTTGTTACGAAAGCTAGACACAAACTCTGTTCATAATTCACAAACTGGCAGCTGTATGGAAATACTAGTTGCGATTTATTGGGGTCTGGAATCGAAAAGCCCCTTGAAAAGAGCAACAGCAAGGTGACCCACATTCTTTTGTTTGCCCTTTTGCATTGTATGTTTGAAGTTGCTTAATAGTTCTGCTAATAGTTTGGTGTCCATGGGAGAAATGCACAATCAGGTGCAGCACAGTACCACAGCTGGCAGAGCTGCTGCTTCGGGGCCAGCGATCCGGGTATGATCCTGACCGTGGGTGCTGTCTGAGTGGAGTCTGCACGTTCTCCCTGTGCCGCGTGGGTTTCCTTTGGGTTCTCTAGTTTCCTTCCACATCCCAAAGACGTGTGGGTTTGTAAGTTAATTGGCTTCTGCAAAATTGTCCTTAATGTGTAGGGAGTGGATGAGGTGCGATAACGTAGGACTAGTGTAAGCGGGTGATCGAAGGTCAGTGTGGATGGCTGAAGGGCTTATTTTTATGCTATATCTCCAAACTAAGGTGTGGGATAAATCAAGGGGTTGGTGGTGGGGGGAAATGAATTGTTTGTCTATTTTACATTCCAATTAAGTGATTTTATTGAATGAAGAATGATTTTTTTGTTTATTGAGTCAGGTCCCATTAGTATCTCTGCTACCATGTCTTCTTGCTCTCATTAATGGTAAACAAGGTTATATTCATGACTGATATTCTTAATATTTAACATTTACCCGAGTCCCTTGAATTAAATATTTCTAGTTACTTCTCCATCTGGTCACATCTTTGTTTAGAAACCCCTTATCAATTGTATTCCAATCTCCCCAAGAGCCATCGGCTTGTTTTGTGTGGGAAAGAAGGCTGATAGATACTTGCTTTCATAGGTCGGGCATTGAATATTCAATATTTGATATTGTTAACAATATCACCTTCATAGCGAGAGGATGTGAGTACAGGAGCAAGGAGGTCCTACTGCAGTTGTACAGGGCCCTGGTGAGACCACACCTGGAGTATTTATGCAATTTTGGTCCCCTAATTTGAGGAAGGACATTCTTGCTATTGAGGGAGTACGGCGTAAGTTCACCAGGTTAATTCCCGGGATGGTGGGTCTCACATATGATGAAAGAATGAATCGACTGGGCTTATGTTCACTGGAATTTAGGATGAGAGGGGATCTTAGTGAAACATAAAAATTCTTAAGGAATTGGACAGGCTAGATGCAGGAAAAATGGTCCCGATGTTGGGGGACTCCAGAACCAGGGGTCACAGTTTAAGAATAAGGGGTAGGTCATTTAGGACTGAGATGAGGATAACTTTTTCAGCCAGAGAATTGTGAATCTGTGGAATTCTCTGTCACAGGAGGCCAATTTACTGGACGTATTCAAGAGAGAGAGTTAGATATAGCTCTTGGGGCTAACAGAATCAAGGGAATGGGGAGAAAGCAGGAACAGGGTACTGATTGTGGATGATCAGCCATGATCAAATTGAATGAGGGTGCTGGCTAGAAGGGCAGAATGGCCTACTCCAGCACCTATTTTCTTTGTTTCTATGTTTATGTTATATTATTAACATTTTTTACATATATAATTATGTTATATTGTTAAAAAAGGATCTAGAGAGGCAAGTGTTATGGTCTGTAATTTAATAGAAGTAGTTTGAGGGGAGTGAGTTATGGGACCTTTGGTTATGGTCGGATGGGGCACGAGGAGGTAGCGAAAAACATGTGTTAGGGTCTGGGGACAAGAATGAAAATGGCATCTGATGGATGTTCTCACAGAGTTCTATGTGCTCTTTGTATATTGGAGATAAGGATGTAGGAGAGAGGTTTAAGATGACTGCTGCTTGTCTTTGTATTCCTTTGGACCCTGCAACCTTTGACATGAAAAACAGGTGGTAGAGGCAGGGAATAGCTAAACTACTCCATAACAATTTATGTTTGCATCCTTGGACTTGAGTGAAGAGACAGGGGGACCATATCAGAGGTGGTCAGAGTGACTGATCGATTGTGGAATCTGGTAGAAGAAAACTCAGAAAACCTCTTAGAAATAGTGGAGCACTGCAGACTTCGAATGAATGAGGAGGTAGAAGAAGATTGCACGAGTTCTACCCACGAGTTCTACCCACATCCCAAAGATGTGCAGATTGGTAGGTTAATTGACATCTGTAAATTGCCCCTTGTGTGTATACACTATACACTAGTCTGAATGGGCCAAAGAGCCTGTTTCTATGCTGTATCTCTGAACTAAACTATGGAAATTCCCTGATAGATCAAGGCAGTTGGAATGTTAGAAGTGCAATTTAAGTGCCAATTTTTGTTGAGATTTTGTTTAAGCAGGTTTTGTTGCAGAATGTGTAGGAAGGAACTACAGATACTGGTTCATACTGAAGATGGATACAAAATGCTGGAGTAGCCCAGTGGGTCAGGCAGCATCTCTGGAGAAAAGGAATAGATGAAGTTTGAGTAACATGAAATGTAACTTATTCCTTTTCTCCAGAGATAATGCCTGGCCCGCTGAGTTACTCAGCATTTTTTGTCTATCTTGTTTTGCAGAATGAACTAAGTTTTCGAGAGAGAAGGTAGATATGAGTGCAGAGTGTCATAAAGATTTGATCAGGAATAACCTTGTGTACTATTTGCATTCAAAAGTGTTGTCATCTGGTAAAATTCACCTCATTTAACTTTTTAATCCGCTCTGTGCAATTTTAGGTAACTCTGTTGTGTGCCAAATATCTATATTGGGCTTAGTTAAACTGCATTTGTGGTCTGGTGGCTTAAACATAGAGTGGCTTTTGTACTGTATTTAAATATTTAAAAATGAAGTCCGCTCACACCGAGATGCTTATTTTTTAATGTGCTTGCACAAAAGGTTTCATTCAGACAGTACACTCATGTTCTTTTGCAGTACTCTGGGCTGTGTTCCTGAAAACCTGCAGGAAGAAGTGGTTAGCTGCCTCGTCAGTTGCCTGAGGAAGGAAATGTTAACGGTGGAGAAATCCCACGTTAGGAAGACGATTGACTCCATTGCAGCCTGCATGGAGAATTTTAGGCTGGGTAAGATTGGTCAAGGGCATAACCTGGACTGATTTCATAAATTCATGAGTTCTAACAGCAGAATTAGGCCATTCGGCTCATCAAGTCTACTCCGCCATTCAATCACGGCTGATCTTTCTTTCCCTCTCAACCCCATTCTTCTGCCTTCTCCCCATAGCCCCTGTCACTATTATTACCAGATTAATTTCATATTCAGATCACACTTTATGTGCTTCTTCCTTCTTGCATTGTTCGGGAATGGAGGGGATTCAGCTAATTTTACATATCTGTGGAGGTTTGCAGCCCAAAAGGAGCGTTAATTATTTTTTTAAAATGTTAATTTTACTTAATCTCAATCCTAATCTCATTCTTCAATTCTCCGTTCTCATTATAGCCCTACTTCAAATATGTATCCATTTTCCTCAGTTAAAATTGCACCGGGAATTGATTCCGTCAGGAGAGTCAATAGTGTTTAATTGTCATATGTAACGGCAGCGAACAATGAAATTATTACGCAGTAGCAGAACAGGCCTGTAAACACAATTCACATAGATAGTAAATAACAGACAACAATGCAATAAATGAATAACGCCAATACTAGTTACACTCGCTGTTATAAAGCAATTCATGCTTTAAATACCTGTGTTAAGGAAATGTTCTTAACCCACCCTTTATCCTTGTGATGGTAATTTTAGATTGGTCACCCCATCATCTCCAGTTTCTGACAGCAGTAAGCATTTTTTAATATTTCTTTTATCAGAAAGTCCATGCGTGTAATCAAACTAGATTTGGCATGCTTTAGATTTGGTATTCAGGATAGGAAGGTAGAGGAAACTGCATAAGATTTGATTATTTTTCTAATTGTGATGCATTTTTAATGGTAACCATTTTAATTTGGTTTTGTTTGCAGGTGAAAAATGCATGCAGGTGACA
Organism: Rhinoraja longicauda; assembly: GCF_053455715.1. Classification (NCBI taxonomy): domain Eukaryota; kingdom Metazoa; phylum Chordata; class Chondrichthyes; order Rajiformes; family Arhynchobatidae; genus Rhinoraja; species Rhinoraja longicauda. The sequence continues at coordinate 26,385,042 of NC_135961.1, read as the reverse complement.
TATCTGGAGGGTAGGTTTTCTACTTTACTCTCTTGGGTATGTCTTTTATTTTTGTTCCAATTATACTTCTGAGTCCTGCAGTTACTTTAGTTTCACTGAGTACAACATCAGTGTGAATTTTAATCTGAGTATCTAAACGCGTTAATCTAATTAAATTTGCCATCATGTGTTTGATAGCACAACTAAAAACATAAAAACATGTAATGTCCTGCTCCATTTGAGGTTTAACTTGTTCAGAATTATTCCTCTGCAGGCTTGGGGCAAAAAAATGGTTCCTACAGTCCCTTGTCATTTGCTAGTTTTGCCAAATCCATCCACCCAGTTTTAGAAGAATGACTGTTCCACTTGTTGCCTGTTTTGTCATACAGTTTAAAAGCTTTTTGGCTCACAGACCACAAGACAGCCAAAATAATTTCAAATGCAACCAAGAAGTGTTGTGGCAATTTTTTTTACACTGAGGGCAGTGGGTGCCTGGAAAGTAGTGCCAGTGGTGGTGGTGGTGGCAGATACGGTAATGGCAGTAAAGGGACTTTTAGATATGCACATGGATATGCAGGCAATGGAGAGATATGAATCAGAGGGGTGCCAGCAGATGAGATTAGTTCATCTTGGCATCATGTTCAGCACAGACATTGTAGGACAAAGGGCCTGTTCCTGCGCTGTAGTTTTCTGTTCTCAGAATCATTCTGAATCCCCAGACAAATTAATCAAAAAAGGTTTTGTTAAATCAACAGAGAGAAGCAATGAGCATTATTTTTTAAGTTGTGAGTTTGTTAAGTGAAATTAAGAGGGTGTGCATTGAATTTTAAAATGATCACAAAAGTTAACTTCTTCCTAAATTCCGGTGGAGAAATGGTAAAAAAATAGAAATTTGTCTGATTTGGGTTATTTTGGAAATTGAGGTAACATGTGAAATTGCCACAGTAACTATCTCTTCTTTTCAGTCCTTCAGTTTCTGCACACAGCACTGCTCGACCTCAAGTTGCAAAATAAGTGAGTCTTTTAAAATTAAGGTTGTGCATTTGTGGTTACCTAAATAATTATTTTAAATGTGATTTAGCTTATTCTGAGTGTTAATCAAAAGTCTGCTATGTCTGTGATTTTGGATTGTAAAATTATAGAACTGATTGATAAAATACTTGCATGCTACACTCACATTAGGATGCTGCCTTCAAGTTAAATGTATTTAGTAGTGTGAAGTTCCATGTTTCAAGTTATAATAATAGTCCAACTAGAATCGCTGAATATATTGTACATGGCTGTGTGCCGGTGAATATTCAGTACAGGACCACCACCGATTTTTCCGGCACCCTTGGTTCCAGAGCCTTTCTGGATTATCCGTTTTGCCGGACCAACAGAAGTCACGGCCTACGGGAGGAGTCCAACGCTTCTGGAACAGTCCACCTAGGCCGCCAGGGAACCAAGATAATGGCCTGCAAAATCGGAGTCGGCAATGGGAACAGATCTGCCTGCTCCGACCAGGCCAGAGTTCCAGAGCAACAGCCACAGGGGCCAAATTCGACACGCGGTTCGGCATGGAAGTGCTGATGAGGTCAAGATCGGCAGCCTCACGTGGCTGAGGCACCACATTTTTGGGGGGACTTCTGAGGGGGGTGGGTGGGGGGGGGGGGGGGGGGTGAGGGGGAGAGATTTTAAGGGCACTCTTGTAATTTCGGCCGGATTAAAGGAGGACCTCCAGTAGCCGGTAAAATCGGTGGTGGGCCTGTATTCATGTTGCCTCTATACAGGAAATTAAGATTATAGTTAATATTATGAGCTCACAGGTTTGCACATTCTGTTCTGTGGATTTATTCTGTTGATTCAAATTATTCTGTTGATTTTTCATATTCCATGTTTATTGGCTGGCCTGTCAGTTGCTTCCATATATTTTTTAATCTAAAACAAAACATTGCCAGCATTGCAAATCTATTTAAGGTCAAATATTGAATGACATGAACATTTTTAAAATATATCGCATTTACGTAAGGTTGTTTAATTTAGAATCATGTTTCCTTTTACCATTCTAATTTCTGATACAATCATGAGAGGAGCTGTACATTTTGCCTTTGGTTTATGATACCTTGAAACTGATTTTGCAGACTTTATTAAATGAATGTCCTTAGCTTAAAAAGTTAGCACAGTGGCGCAGTGGTTGAGTTCTGCCTTACAGCGCCAGAGACCCAGGTTCAATCCTGACTATGGGTGGTGTCTGTACGGACTTTGTACATTTTCCCTGTGACTGCGTGGGTTTTCTCCGTGCGCTCCGGTTTCCTCCCACAGTCCAAAGACGTACAGTCCAAAGACGTATAAGTTAATTGGCTTATGTAAAAATCATAAATTGTCCCTAGTGTACGTAGAATAGTGTTAGTGTGTGTGGCGATCGCTGGTTGACGCGGACTGTCGGCCGAAGGGCCTGTTTCTACCCTGTATCTCTAAACTAAATTATTCTCAAAACAGTGCATTTTCATGCAGAATGGAATATCTATTCTACTCGAGTTTGACTGGATTGTATTTATGTACAATATTATCTGATCTGTTTGGAAAGCATGCAACACAAAGCTTTTCACTGTACCTTGGTACATGTGACGATAATGGACCTTGCCCTAAACCTAAAATTGTAACTTTGCTTTAGGAGCCTTGGTGGGCAACACATTCCACAGAACAAGCTGATGTACGATTTGCTGCTAGCCTTAAAAACGTCTATGGTCCTCGTTCAGAAAGTTCAAGGCAAAATACATGGCATTTTCTCTAAAAGTCCTGAGCCAGCTCTCTGTGAATGCATGTGTGGGCTACTTGCATCCTTTACTGATATAATCATCGATGGTAAGTTTATCAGAAACTAATGTTGTTCCATGCAAGGCAGTGGCTAATGTGATTATTAATTGAGTGCAGGAGATAATCTTTGACATTGCAGGCAAATTGCATGTTTTCTTTATACTAATTCTTCCCATCTTAATTTCTGAGAATTTAAAATGACATCTGATCTTACTGAAATTTGTTTGGGAAACAGCTGGATTATTTGTTTCTTCTGCACTGCAGGAAATTTCTTACAGACGGTTCAGAGTTCGGCAGGGATGGCTGTGCTACTGTTTATCAAGACTATTGTGGAACGTGATGAATTGTTACCAAAGTTGGTGAGTGGCACTATTCTCTGGAGGGAGAGAGTTCATTCAAGTTAATTATCTTTAATTCTAGCAGTGCTAGAAATATTTAACCTGTTATGAGAATAACAAAACACAAAAGCAAACTGCTACGAATGTCAGAAACTAAAAGCAAAAAAATACTGGAAGTATTCAGTAAACCCATGGAGTATCTGCGGAGAAGGAAATAACCAGATTAAAGTAAGATACTCAAATAGATTCCAAGTACCATTGATGGTTAAATACTAAAGAATAACCGGCGACATTTAACATAAAACATTAAGTGACGTTACTTTGATGACTTTGGATGAAAATTCACAGGGCGATTTGAATCCCAAATTTGTGATTTTAGGAAAAAAAGAGAGTAAATGTTTTCATAAATGGTCAAAACGTTGTCTCCAGTGGCACTTGACTGCATATTTCCCTGAATTTTTAATTGGAACCTTCAGAATAATTTTACAACTGAATTCAATTTAATCTCCTAAATTTGTTTATTTCTCAGGATCTGGGGGCCACTGGTCAGGCAAGGCCAGCATTTATTGTTCATCTCTAGTTGCCCTTGGTGGATGTGTGTCACTTATTTGAGAGTCTTCCGGTGAGGATTCTCCAACAATGCTGTTGGGCAGGAAATTCCAGGATCCCTAGAATCAAATCCCCCTTTAGCACCTGCCTAGTATTTGAAGAAAACAATTGAATCCAGAAATGGGATTTGAGGTTTTTTAGAAAGGCTCCTTAGGTTACAATTTGTCCCGTTTGAAACGATGCTGTTAATTTTAATTCCACGGGATAGGTGAGAAATTGTCAAAGTGTAAAGAATTGGGCAACAAAACTCTTACCACTTTTTTTTGTAGGCTTTTTGATTTATGAGAGAATGGGAGTTGTCATCAAGGTTACTGCTGAGACTCACAAATGCTTCAGAGGAAGCATTGTAAACACTGGGAGGAAGGGTTTCATGGCCTTGGGAAGCTCGTCTGCTGAAGGGGAAGTAGGTCGCCATGTCAAGCTTCTCTTCCAAAACCACTAACTATCACCAATAAAATTCTTATTAAAAAGATCAAAAGAAAATCTGACTCCAGCTGCTGATGTGAAAACAATATGTTTGAAACACTCAACGAGTCCGTCCACATCTGTGTGAAAAGAAAGATTTAATATTTCAGCTTCTAGAATCATAGTCATACAGCAATGAAACAGGCCCTTACCTGTGCAGACCAAGGTTCCCCATCTGCACTAGTCCCACCTAATCACTTGGCCCATATGCCTCTAAGCCTTTCCTATCTAGATCCAAATGTATTTTAGATGGTGCTATAGTACCTGCCTCCACTACCTCCTCTGGCAACTGATTCCACATACCCATCGCTGTGTGTGAAAAAGTTGCTCCTCGGGTTCCTATTAAATGTTTCCCCTCTCACCTTAAACCTATGTCCTCTGGTTCTTGATTCTCTGACTCTGGGCAAAGGTTGAAGACTCTTGTCTCCCTTCAGCAGCCAGCATTTCCAAGAGGCCATTTTCCAGTGGGTTTTGGAGTGTTATCTGAACAATTTATAAAATGTTTACATCTTAACTGGTTCATCTTCTTATTTTAAAAGGTTCACGATCTGCTTTTTAACTCCACGAAAAGAGTTCACGATGCACCAGGATGGCTTGTTCAGAGTTGTGGGGGGCTTTACAGAGCTGCACCTCCTGCTGAAGCAGTGCTTTTCCTCCTCCAAGGAACACTGACAATGTTAGACTGGGGAAGCGGGAGCATGAGAGATGGCGGTGACCAACTCTTGCTAGAAATATTAACCACTCTCTTGTTACTCAACACCTGGTAAGCATTAGATCCAAGAGAAGTACTGTGCTCTAAGCAAGATGTACTCATGTATGTTATTGATAGAAATTTGTCATTGAAGCGGTGGAAGTGCTGACTCTTTCTGTCTTTAGCTTTAGCAAATACAGATGAGTGGTTCATGTTGGGAATGCACAATGGCGCAATTGTAAAGTTGCTGTCTTACAGCGCCAGTGACCCGGGTTCGATCCTGTCTACGTGTGGTGTCTGTATGGTGTTTGTACGTTCTCTCCATGACCACATGGGTTTTCCCCAGGTTCATAAGTGATAGGTGCAGAATTAAGCCATTTCGACCTATCAAGTCTACTCGGCCATTCAATCATGGCTGATCTATCTTTCCCTCCCAACCCCATTCTCCTGCCTTCTCCCCATAACCTCTGAAAGGTGTTCCAGTTTCCTCCCACATTCCAAAGACGTATAGGTTTGTGGGTTAATTGGCTTAGGTAAAAATTGCAAATTGTCCCGAGTGTGTAGGATAGCGTTAGTGGATGAGCATCGCTGGGCGGCGCGGACTCAGTGGGCCTGTTTCCGCGCAGTATCTCTAAACTAAAAAACTAAACTAAAGTTCTAACATTATCTACAAGCTGATTTTATTACAACATGTACTGATCTATTAAATTATTCATAGGGAGATCTTTGAATTAGAGGGCTCCTAACTGTAGCTGCAGTTATTTAGAGACACTTAACTTTCCGTCTTTCCTTCATACCATACTGGTTGACTACATAAATTTTGAAGATGAATCTTTTTTTAAAAACTTGCAGTATAAATGGCCATAATTTAGTGAGAATTTGAACCAAAAAACTGAATGCTAAAGCTTTGTGCACTGTTGTAGTGAATTTAGTTTTAATTAATGCATCCCTTACTACAATTTGCAGTTACATGTAAGAGGCAACTGCAGATGCTGGTTTAAACCAAAGATAGACACAAATAGCTGGAGTAACTCAGCGGGACAGGCAGCATCTCTAGAGAGAAGGAATGGGTGACATTTCAGGGGGTCTCGACCCAAAATGTCTCCCACTCCTTCTCTCCAAAGATGTTGCCTGTCCCGCTGAGTTACTCCAGCTTTTTGTGTCTATCTACAATTTGAAGTTAGCTGCTTCCATATCCCTCCACATATTTTTGTTTTGTTTTTTTGTCACCTTGCCCGATTATTCTTCGGAATCAAGAATTTTGCTTAGAAAAGATTATTTCGGCGAGTCAAACTGTGTGCAAGAGATCCTGTCCCATTTCCAAGTTTTTCTTCCACTCTGCTGAATGATGTCAGTGTGTAAATGAAACTGAATCTCCAATTTAAAAATAATTTCGGACTCCACTTCAGATTTGTGTTTCAAATCAAGAATCCTATTGTTAAAACACTGCAGTCTACTCGGTGTGGAGTTAAATTCGGTACGTGGGGTTTGTAGTTCTGGCTCAAATCATTGTCGTATTATTGCTTGCATTTGTTCTCTACTCCCACCAAAGAGAACAATTTATGGTGCATTTGTTTAGCTGTGCAATTGTTAGCCCTTTGTTCAGTTCGAGTCATTCAATGCTGACCAAACTGCATAAGTTATTGTCCTCTAGAGCATAAAATGGCAACAAATACACTTGTCAAATTTCATGTCAAATTCTGCAGGACATCTTATTGCTGATTTTCATTTAACGTTTTAAGTGAGGTCTAAATAGTTGGTAAAGTAGGGTTAACATTTCTAGAACACTCAAACTTGCTCAGCAATCTCAATTATATAATTGCCACTTCAACTGTAGTTGTATTCCTTATAATCAGAGTGAAGTGAAATATCACCAAAAGACTAAATCCTAAGAATATGACATCTCCATTCATTAGCAGCTTCTGTGGAGATTGAAGGTGACACAGAGGGAGTATAACTTGGGTATTCAGGTAATAAAATTAGGCTGGTGACAAGAGTCTGCAGATGCTGGAATCTTGAGCCAAACACAAAGTGTTGGGGGAATTCAATGGGCCATGATTCATAAATTCTCGGAGCAGAATTAGGCCATTCAGCCCATAACGGTCTACTCCACCATTAAATCTTGGTTGATCTATCTTTCCCACTCAACCCCATTATCCTGCCTTCTCCCCATAACCCCTGACACCCTTACTAATGAAGGATCAGGCTCTGTGGAAGGAATGGACAGGTGAAGTTTCAGGTTGGGACCTTACACTTTATTTACAAAATTACCGGCTTTCTTCGTGCTTCTGTGAACCTGCCAGATATTACAACTTGTATGGATTGGGTTTGGTGAATGAGTGTGCTCTATGTTATTTGTACACTAGACCAAGTGGGGCCCAAACCTCTCCTGCATTGGTGCAGCACCCTCTCCTCCCCCTCCCTCCTCCCGTCTCTTCCCCCCCTAACCCCCACTCCCCCTACCCCCCCTCCACCCCATTCCCCTCAACCCTTCTTATCCTCCCTCCCCCTCTTCCCCCTCCCTCCCTAGGAGATAGATTTAAACTTTAAAATGTGAATAACTTTAAAAATATAACACCGATTTCAATGAAACTTCTTCCATTAGCACCAAAGAGAGGACGGTGAGTAAGGTGGGCCTAAAATTGTTGCGCTATCGTGTACCGTTTTGGCTGTAGTTCAGGAACAAACAAACAAACAAACAAGAGTTTTAGTATACAGATGTACATATTCCCCTGTTGTCACTGATGTCTTTTTGTTTTAGTTTAAAGGAATCCAGTATGGCATTGTCGATTTCCAGAACTCTGAGCTTTTGGACAACATCTGCATTAGATGCTCTCCATTCAGACTCATGCTCCCAGTATCTGAAAAATTCCTTGAATGGAAACTCTGAATCCATTCAAAAACTGCTAGGATATGTTTGGACACATTGGGAACATCCTTTGGATGCATTGAGACATCAGACTAAAGCTATATTAAAAAACATTTTAAAGATTCACCAGAAGACCATCGAAGGTTCAACTGAAGAGACAGATTTATTCTTCTTAAATCTGACACAGAGTTTGCTGGATTTAGAATGGCACATCAAAGGAAAATATATTTCGCTGAGCTGTTTAGTAGAACATTTGGGTACTGATTATATACTAACCATCGATGACTCCATCCCTAAACAAGTCTTAGGGATAATGCATGAGCAGTCATTAGCAACATATGCAACCGATTTATTGGAAAAAATGTTCATCGGTCATAAGAATCAGTTGAATTCTTCACCCCAATCAAGCAATTGGATTGAACAGTGGCACAAAACCTGGGTCTTGCCATTTCTGACGGCCTTGTGTGATGAGAAGTCCAGCCAAACAACTTCCATCATTGACCACTATCTTCCCAAGCTATTGAAATGCAATCCTGACAGCCTGACCTATATGATTGAAGAGCTTCGCTCTTCTGACAAGGCTAGAAAGAACGGTGAGTAAGAGAAATTAACAAAGCTGATGTTATTTACACTGACTGAATGAATAGATTTTTTCTGTGTTTGCTGTTCAACTAAGTTTCTAGTCAGTGTCTTGGTCATACAACGTGGAAACAGGCCCTTCAGCCCAACTTGTCCATGCTGAGCAACATGCCCCATCTGCACTAGTCCCACCTGCCTGCACTTGGCCCATAACCCGTTAAATCTATCCAACCCATGTACCTGACAAATGACTCTTAAATGTTATGATAGTACCTGCCTCAGATACCTCCACTAGCAGCTCATTCCATAAGCCCAGCACCCTTTATGTAACAAAAGAAAAGTTACCCCTTGGGTTCCTATTACATCTTCGTCCCTCCCCTCACCTTAAACCTCTGCCCTCTGCTGTATATTTCCTTTTACTAATCCGTGATTTATTTTTATTGTTTTTCTTCTGTTCATGATCTTTTGTTCTAAAATAGAACACATACTTTTTTGAGGGGGAGGAAAAACTCTCTGAACAAATGTTGGTCATTTAACCCTTTGTGTAAACATTATCTGCATTTGCATTTTAAGTTCAATAGCCGAATACCATTTATTTCAAACATTATAAATATAGCAGGTCTACTCAGTCTTGGTATGTAATAAAGAATTGCTGGAAGTATGTAACAATTGATCAGGGTCAGGAAGAGAAAGCAAACTTAAATTTTAAATGGTATTTGCCACCAGAAAAGGTGCCAGATATGGGATTTTCCTTTCATTAATATCCATCCAATTTGATTCCTCTGACTAGTAACTTGAAAGAGTAAAACATACTTTAAGGACAGTGCTCCAGTACGAAACTAAGTTCAAGATTCAAGATTCAAGATTCAAGATATCTTTATTTGTCATCCAAAAAACAAGTTTTTTGGACGAAATTTCGTCACCCACAGTCCAACAATAAGAGCAATAAAATAAGCAAAATTACACAACCCCAACCAACACAAAACCCCCCAAAAAGAAACATCCATCACAGTGAGTCTCCTCCAGTCCCCTCCTCACTGTGATGGAAGGCCAGAATGTCTTTTCTCTTCCCCTGCCGTCTTCTCCTGCGGTCAGGCTGTTGTCGTTGCCATGTTCCAGGCTGCGCCGGACGGTGAAATGTCCGCAACGGGCCGACCCAAGCCCCGCTGCAAGTCGGGGCGGTCGTGGCTCCTGACATTGAAGCCCCCGCCGAGCAGAGAAAATTCCGTGGCCTATTTCAGGCCGCGCCGGACGGTGAAATATCCGCGGCGGGCCGACCCAAGCCCCGCGATCCGGGGCGGGCGAACACGCTGCCGCTGCCGGACCTCCCGATGTCGGCATCCACGCGGCCCGAGCCTAAGGCGAGTCGCAGCCGCTCCCGCAGCCTCCGAGAACGGCCGGCTCCGCTGATGGTGAGTCTGGTCCGCGGGCTCTGCGAACCAGAGCCCTGGAGGCCGCCAGCTCCAGGAGTTTGGCCGATGGTAGGCCGCAGCAGGAACGGAGACACGGCCCAGAACACAAAGGTCGGGTCTCCGTTCGGAAGGGACACATATTTACAATGTTACAGTTCCCCCCCTCCCCCCCACATACACACATAGTACAAAAACACAAAAACACCACATCACAACTACAATTAAGACAACAAAAACAACAAAAACACAAAGACAAATGGACTGCAGGTAAGCCGCAGCTGCTAGGGCAGCGCCGCCATCTTCAGTATCGTTTTGTAGATGTTAAACTTTTTATTGATGAATGAAGTTAAACCCACCACTCTGAAGATGCGGTCATGAAAGCACACCAACGCCTCAATTTCCCCAAAGCACGAAGGGAGTTGACTCTAACCATCATCCACAGATGCACCATAGAAAGCTTTCTATTGAGACGCATCACAGCTTGATTTGGCAATGGCTCTGCACAAGATTGCAAGAAATTGCTGTTGTGCATGTAGTCTGGCCCATCAACACAGTCCTGCCTCCCCACCATCAACTTCATCTACAGTTCATGTTGCCTTGGGGAAAGCAGCCAACATAATCAAGGACCATTTTCACCCTGGTTATTGAGTAACCGCTTCTTCCCTGCTGATAATGTTGGACCGATAATCCAGGATGTGGGTAGGATCTCCCAACCCCTACTTGATTGTGCGTAATCCAGGGTGAGGGTAGGATCTCTCTCCCAATCTCTACTGGATTGTGCACCTTGCACTTTTTATGTGTCCTTTTTCTTTAACTGCAGCACTACAACATTGCATCGCTAGATGCTGCACACTGGTACCTTTCCCTTTGACTATTTGTTGTACTTGTGCATGGCTTGATTGTAGTCATGTAGATTCTGATATGATTGGATAGCACACACGTTTATCACTGTATTGCAGTTCATGTGACAATAATAAACCAATACCCGTAACATCATAAAATATTTGCAATTAGCAATTTACAATTTCTTGTTAGAAATAAATATTTAAAATGTTGGAGCAAAATAACTGAACTCACCTGGTGGCACGGTGGTGCAGTGGTAGAATTGCTGCCTTACAGCGCTTACAGTGCCAGAGACCCAGGTTCGATCCCGACTACGGGTTTTGTTTGTATGGAGTTTGTATGTCTCCCCGTGACATGCGTGGGGTTTCTCTGAGATCTTTGGTTTCCTCCCAATACAATACACAATACAATACAATATATCTTTATTGTCATTGTACAGGGGTACAACGAGATTGGGAATGCGCCTCCCATACGATGCAATAATTTAATTAGCTAGTCAGTATTAATTTAAACAACCCAATGAAACAAATTGTAACAGTTTTAAAACAGAATAAAGTGCAAGTAGATCTGTACCGGTTCACTGCGCGATGTGACCATCCGGCTCAGCAGGACCAGTTCATAGCAGCTATGGCCCTAGGGATGAAGTTGTTCCTGAGTCTGGAGGTGCGGGCGTAGAAGGCCTTGTATCGTCTGCCCGATGGTAGAAGTTCGAACAGACTGTTGCAGGGGTGTGAAGAGTCTTTGTGGATGCTGGTGGCTTATCTGAGGCATCGTGTGTTGTAGATGCCCTCCAAGGCTGGTAGCTGTGTTCCCATGGTCCTCTGAGCTCTATGGACTACCCACTGAAGAACTTTCCTCTCTGCCTCCGTGCAGCTGAGGTACCACACAGGGATGCCATGTGTTAGGATGCTCTCTATGGTGCAGCGGTAGAATGTCGTCAGCAGCTGTTGGGGTAGACCAGACTTCTTCAGTGTTCTTAGGTAGAACAGTCGTTGCTGTGCCTTCTTGACCAGCGCAGCGTGTTATTGGACCATGTTAGGTCCTCCGAAATGTGAGTGCCCACACTCCAAAGATGTACAGGTTTGTAGGTTAATTGGCTTGGTACCAATGTAAATTCTTCCTAGTCTGTGTAGGATAGTGTTAATGTGCGGGTATCACTGGATGGCTTGGACTCGGAGGGCCGAAGGGCCTGTTTCCGCGCTGTAAAATTTAGTTTTACAGCTGGGGGAATGTCTGTTTGTAAATGAATTGCTAAAGCGACGATCATGATTTCAAGCCTCACTCCAGCAATATAAGCAGACGATCTGAACAAAAGCTTCTACTGAGGGCAATGGAAAACTAAAGCTCTCGTGGAAAACATTCCATGACACTGTTCATGGCAAACTTATACCTCAGTTTATGGCACTGAAATTCATTGCTTGACTATCATTTGCTCTTTCTGGGTTTGTGCTGTGTGTAAGTTGGCTGCCACACCTCCCTGCACATTACATCAGTAGCATAACCTCATGTGTCTTTATTGACTGTAAAGTACCTTGGGACAAATTGAAGCCATGGCATGTGTTATAAAAAATGCAGATTTATTATATCTCCTTAAACAATATTCCTGACCAGGAAAAAACTGATTATTTACACATCTCCACATCCTTTACCTTCACATGCTTCATAGTGATAACCAGTGCGTTTTATAATCATTTTTGCAATTCTGTTATTCTGCATGCTTTGTTCAATTTTCTTTATAAAAAAAAATGGCTTCAAAACCATTACATAGGCACTGTCTTCACTGCCTTTTCCTATATTAAAAATATATATAATTTCCAGCGTTAGTGTGTGGCCGGTAGGTTCAGCATTTAATGCCCATTCCTATTTGCTCTTGCCCCACCTTTATGAACTTTTGCAGTCTTTTTATTTGATCAAGGTATCTCCAAAGCATTTTTAGGAAGGGAGTTCCAGGATTTAGATTCACTGACAATGAAGGAGTGGCAATATGGTTCACAGGCAGGATAGTGCTTAGCTTGGAAAGAGACCTTCAGCTAGTGGTGTTCCCATGCACGCTGCCCTTATCCTCCTTGGTGGTAGAGGTGGTGTGTTTAGGAGGTGCTGTCAGAGTAGTCTGGTGAGTAACTGCAGTGTATTTTGCAGATGGTGCACATTACAATTTGTGTGGGATGTTTTGTCGAGGGAATGCATGTTTGGTTCTGATCTCTGGTGCTGACTGTGTGGCATTTGTGTCTTCCCCTGTGCCCTGCATGGATATGCTCACTGTTTTCTTAGTTTCATCCCTCAAGATGTATGGTTTGATAGGTTAATTGACTGCTAAATTGCTCTTGCTGTAGGTGGGTAGTAGGAGAATTAGAGGGGAATGTGAGAGAAAATAGATTGTAAGAAAATGGGTTGGTAGAAAACAAATGGCGGCACCATGGCGCAGCGGTAGAGTTGCTGCCTCGCAGTGCCAGAGACCCAGGTTCAATCCTGGCCACGGGTGCTGTCTGTTTGGAGTTTGAACTTTTTCCCAGTGACTGCATGGGTTTTCTCTGGGTGCTCCTGTTCTCTCCCATGCTCCAAAGACATGCAGGTTTGTAGGTTAATAGGTTTGGGTAAATTGTGCCTAGAGCTTAGCATAGAACTCGAATATGGGTGATTGCTGGTTGGTGTGGACTTGGTGGGTCGAAGGACCTGTTTCCACGCTGTATCACAAAACTAAAGTAAATGGGTACAAGGGACTCATGGGATTGGTCTGAGAGTCAGCAGGTACTTGGTGGGCTGAATGACTTCTTACAACATAAACAAAGATAGAAGTAGAGGGTAGCCACTTTTAGACTGAAAATATCCTTTCCAAAACAATTTGGGCTGTTATTCACCTACTTGGTTTCCCCATTTTATGAGAGTTCTTTTCACGTTCTTTGTTGATACTAAATGTGCCTGTTCTTAAAAAAGGAATTGTATATTTTTAATGTCCTAATAGTCAATAGACAATAGACAATAGGTGCAGGAGTAGGCCATTCAGCCCTTCGAGCCAGCACCGCCATTCAATGCGATCATGGCTGATCACTCTCAATCAGTACCCCGTTCCTGCCTTCTCCCCATACCCCCTCACTCCGCTATCCTTAAGAGCTCTATCCAGCTCTCTCTTGAAAGCATCTAACGAACTGGCCTCCACTGCCTTCTGAGGCAAAGAATTCCACACCTTCACCACTCTCTGACTGAAAAAGTTCTTCCTCATCTCCGTTCTAAATGGCCTACCCCTTATTCTTAAACTGTGGCCCCTTGTTCTGGACTCCTCCAACATTGGGAACATGTTTCCTGCCTCTAATGTGTCCAATCCCCTAATTATCTTATATGTTTCAATAAGATCCCCCCTCATCCTTCTAAATTCCAGTGTATACAAGCCTAATTGCTCCAGCCTTTCAACATACGACAGTCCCGCCATTCCGGGAATCAACCTAGTGAACCTACGCTGCACGCCCTCAATAGCAAGAATATCCTTCCTCAAATTTGGAGACCAAAACTGCACACAGTACTCCAGGTGCGGTCTCACCAGGGCCCGGTACAACTGTAGAAGGACCTCTTTGCTCGTATACTCAACTCCTCTTGTTATGAAGGCCAACATTCCATTGGCTTTCTTCACTGCCTGCTGTACCTGCATGCTTCCTTTCAGTGACTGATGCACTAGGACACCCAGATCTCGTTGAACATCCCCTCTTCCTAACTTGACACCATTCAGATAATAATCTGCCTTTCTATTCTTACTTCCAAAGTGAATAACCTCACACTTATCTACATTAAACTGCATCTGCCATGTATCCGCCCACTCACACAACCTGTCCAAGTCACCCTGCAGCCTTATTGCATCTTCCTCACAATTCACACTCCCCCCCAGCTTAGTATCATCTGCAAATTTGCTAATGGTACTTTTAATCCCTTCATCTAAGTCATTAATGTATATCGTAAATAGCTGGGGTCCCAGCACCGAACCTTGTGGTACCCCACTGGTCACTGCCTGCCATTCCGAAAGGGACCCATTTATCCCCACTCTTTGCTTTCTGTCTGTCAACCAATTTTCTATCCATGTCAGTACCCTACCCCCAATACCATGTGCTCTAATTTTGCCCACTAATCTCCTATGTGGGACCTTGTCGAAGGCTTTCTGAAAGTCGAGGTACACCACATCCACTGACTCTCCCCTGTCAATTTTCCTAGTTACATCCTCAAAAAATTCCAGTAGATTTGTCAAGCATGATTTCCCCTTCGTAAATCCATGCTGACTCGGAATGATCCTGTTACTGCTATCCAAATGCTCAGCAATTTCGTCTTTTATAATTGACTCCAGCATCTTCCCCACCACTGATGTCAGACTAACTGGTCTATAATTACCCGTTTTCTCTCTCCTTCCTTTCTTAAAAAGTGGGATAACATTTGCTATCCTCCAATCCACAGGAACTGATCCTGAATCTATAGAACATTGAAAAATGATCTCCAATGCTTCCACTATTTCTAGAGCCACCTCCTTAAGTACCCTGGGATGCAGACCATCAGGCCCTGGGGATTTATCAGCCTTCAGTCCCATCAGTCTACTCAAAACCATTTCCTGCCTAATGTGGATTTCCTTCAGTTCCTCGATCACCCTAGGTTCTCTGGCCCCTAGAACATTTGGGAGATTGTGTGTATCCTCCTCAGTAAACACAGATCCAAAGTAACGGTTTAACTTGTCTGCCATTTCTTTGTTCCCCATAATAAATTCCCCTGCTTCTGTCTTCAAGGGACCCACATTTGCCTTGACTATTTTTTTCCTCTTCACGTACCTAAAAAAACTTTTGCTATCCTCCTTTATATTATTGGCTAGTTTACCCTCGTACCTCATCTTTTCTCCCCGTATTGCCTTTTTAGTTAACTTTTGTTGCTCATTAAAAGAATCCCAATCCTCTGCCTTCCCACTCTTCTTTGCTATGTTATACTTCCTCTCCTTAATTTTTATGCTGTCCCTGACTTCCCTCGTCAGCCACAGGTGTCTCTTACTCCCCTTAGAGTCTTTCCGCCTCTTTGGGATAAATTGATCCTGCAACCTCTGCATTATTCCCAGGAATACCTGCCATTGCTGTTCTACCGTCTTCCCTGCTCGGGCCTCCTTCCAGTCAATTTTGGCCAGCTCCTGCCTCATGCCTCTGTAATCCCCTTTGCTATACTGTAATACCGACACTTCCGATTTTCCCTTCTGCCTTTCCGTTTGCAGAGTAAAACTTATCATTGACATATTTCACACGAGGAATATTTATTTTATAATGTCCAACTTTTTTCCTTTTAAACTGTCTTCTTGCAGTTAAGCTGATTGCTTGGTTTGTTTCCATTAGGTGCCCTCAGCTGTAGATGTGCTCTCGGGGCATTGATGACCTGCCTGAGGACAGCTAGAACTCAGGGACTCTGGAGTACTGAGGAAAAACCGACATGGGACCAACTAATACCTGTCAGCCTGATAAAACAGGCTTTGGTTCACAAACATGAACAGGTATGAACAACAATCTGAAAACTAATTTTTCGGGACCTTGGATTAAACGGCCGATCGTTTAGTTTAATATAGAGCTACAACATGGAAACAGGCCCTTCGGCCACCGAGTCACGTGGATATGCAGGGAGTTGAGGGATATCGATCACGTGCAGGCAGAGATTGGTTTAACATGGCGTTATGTTCAGCACAGATATTGTAGGCTGAGGGGCCTCTTCCTGTGCTGTTCTGTTGTATGTTCTAATAGATGATTCATGTTGGTGGCTGATGTCCAGGTGGACATATGTAAAGTTAAAAGAAGAGCACTTGAATGTTTTATGCTTCACTGATTGTAGGTTCCCTCAGAGGTTACTTTACATCATGTATATGTGTGTAAAAAAAAAATCATTCTCATTTGCCCCACTTTGCTCTTTGCAAACCAACAAGGTGGTGTCCTGCATTAAAGCATTGGAACATAAACAAATAATAGCTGTTGTAGAATGCTTTGGAGGAAGAGGTGAAGGAGAGATTGCAAAGTATGTCATTTCTTCTTTTAGTACATTGTAAGCCATCACTCCAGTTTCCTGTTTTAATAATTTAATCCATGATTTCCTTTAACCTTCGATTCACTTTGTACCTAAAACAAAAATAGCTCAGAGTTTTCGGCACACTATTTATTGAGTATCCATAACCCTAAAGAAAATTTGAAAAATTGTGATCCTGCCATGGTATATTTCCTCTATCGTTCAAATGCCAATTCCTAATATAGGGACATTGACTTCAAGATTTAGACTACCTCTGCCCTGCTAGATTCAAAGTATTCTGAATCTGAATTCTGTATGTGTCTTTAATATCAGATCTTCCTAACTCCAGCAAACGTAGACACAAACTCTCCTCAAAGAACAATCCTCTCTTTGGGTTCCAAGAGCCAACATAATATGATCTCTGTTCAAACCAAAGAACTCTCAGAACACTCATCTAGGTGAAGTATCTCCATCTAGGGTGACGTGAGCAATGTGTACAGAGTACCCTGGGTGTAATCTCATCCAACTTTCATTTAGTTGCAGCAAACTAATGGAATGTTGGCCTTCATAACAAGAGGATTTCAGTGTAGGAGTAAAGTGGTTCTTCTGCAGTTGTACAGGGCCCTGGTAAGACCACATCTGGAGTATTGTGTACAGTATTGGTCTCCTAATTTGAGGAAGGACATCCTTGTAATTGAGGCAGTGCAGCGTGGGTTCACGAGATTGATCCCTGCGTGGGTTTTCTCCGAGATCTTCGGTTTCCTCCCACACTCCAAAGACGTACAGGTATGTAGGTTAATTGGCTGGGTAAATGTAAAAATTGTCCCTAGTGGGTGTAGGATAGTGTTAATGTACGGGGATCACTGGGCGGCACGGACTTGGAGGGCCGAAAAGGCCTGTTTCCGGCTGTAGATATATGATATGATATGATATGATGGCGGGACTGTCATATGAGGAAAGATTGAAAAGTCTAGGCTTGTATTCACTAGAGTTTAGAAGGATAAGAGGGGACCTTATAGAAACATATAAAATTATAAAAGGACTGGACAAGCTAGATGCAGGAAAAATGTTCCCAATGTTGGGGAAGTCCAGAACCAGGGGCCACAGTCTTAGAATAAAGGGGAGGCCATTTAAAACTGAGGTGAGAAAAAACTTTTTCACCCAGAGAGTTGTGAATTTGTGGAATTCTCTGCCACAGAGGGCAGTGGAGGCCAAATCACTGGATGGATTTAAGAGAGAGTTAGATAGAGGTCTAGGGGCTAGTGGAATCAAGGGATAAGGGGAGAAGGCAGGCACGGGTTATTGATTGGGGACGATCAGCCATGATCACAAAGAATGGCGGTGCTGGCTCGAAGGGCCGAATGGCCTCCTCCTGCACCTATTTTCTATGTTTCTAAACCTTATTGTACGCCATATTACACAACACAGCTTTTCACTGTATCTAGAAGGTTATCTTAGACAGGTACATGGATAGGGTAGGTTGAGAGGGATAAAGGCCAAAAGCAGGCAGGTAGGACTAGTATAGACGGGGCATGTTGGTCGATGTGTGCAAGTTGGGATAAAGGGCCTGTTTCCACGCAGTATGAGTCTAGGTACACATGACAATAGTAAATCAACACCATGCACCAACCTTAAATATAAGCAAGCATCCCATATGCTTTCCTGATCATTTGCTGAATGTCTGTGTTAATTTTCTTTGATTTGTGCGCTAGGGTCATCACTAGGTGGCTCTTTGAAAGTCAACATCCTTTGGAGAAAATAATACTAGTTTTCCTTCTCCCTTCCAAGCAAATGACTTCATAATTTTCCACACTGTAATCCAGCAGTGGCTTACGTGGTCTTTCTCAGTTTGCAGTCCCTACCTTCTTTATAATGCTCATTCCAAGCTGGCTTTGCAGTGTTAGTTTAGGTCCTTTTGTTAACCTCCAGTCCCAGAAGCCACTCTTCAATTTAGAGAATGTTGGAAGGACAAAGTATAAGATAAAGTCATAGCTGGAGCTAATGTGATAAATGGCCTCCTATGTTGTAATAAGTAAACCCTTCTAATCTACAGACATGTTGCCTTTTGTAGCAATGTTTTAAACCCAAATATTATCTTGCAGGCAAAATCTAGATATTGAAGGTTTAGAGAGATATGGAGCGTCATGGGCAGGTGGGACTAGTGTAGATGAGGCATCTTGGTCAGCAAGGGCAAGTTGGGCCGAAGGACCCGTTTCCGTGCTGTTTGACTCTTTGATAGGCACATCTCTCTAATTTTTCTGGTGAAGTTTTTTCATAGTTTATGAAAATTTTGCCATTGAGAATTATGAGCTATTTTAATTGTTTGTCATTGTTTAATTATTGCGATTTCATTCAATTCACCAATCTACTTTTGCAAACCATCTGTCCCTTTTGTAATAGGCTTAGTTTAAAATTGAAACTGCTTCGCCATTGCTTTCAAACTTGCTCATAAATTATTCCCATTAATGTTTCCTGCCCTTTGTTATTTCTTCTTTCAAACTGCTTCATTGCTTCTTCTCCCTAATATTACAGCCTACTATCCTTTAGTGCCACTCACTTTACCTTATTGTTTCTTATCAGAGCTAACCCACCTTTTTTCCCCCATTTTGTTTACTTGGAGTTGAGCATCAGGAATATCTAACTTTCAGCCTTGGATATCCTCCAGTTGTGTCTAGGTAGTGATTGTTAGATTAAGAAAATAGAACATAGAGCATTCGAACATAAGACAGTGCTGCACAGAGGCAGTTCCTTCAGCCCATGATGTCTGCGTTGAACATGATGCCGTTAAACTAATCTCCTCTTCTGCATGTGATCCATGTCCCTACATTTGCTGCATATCCATAGGCTGATCCAAAAGCCACTTCAACGCCATTTATTGTATCTGTCTCCGCCCAGCAGCACGTTCCAGACACACACCCCTCTCTGTGTAAAAACAAACATCCCAAAAACAAAAAAAAAACCATGCCGTGCACAATCTCCTTTAAGCTTTGCCCATTTCGCCTTAAAGCTATGTCCTCTAGTTTTTAACCTTTCCACCCTGTTTATTAAACATAGAAACTAGGTGCAGGAGAAGGCCATTCGGCCCTTCGAGTCAGCATCGCCATTCAATATGATCATGGCTGATCATCCAAAATCAGTACCCCGTTCCTGCTTTCTCCCCATATCCCTTGATTCCTTCAAAGGCTAAAGGCCTTTGATAAATGGTGCTGGCTCGAAGGGCTGAATGGCCTACCCCTGCACCTCTTATCTATTGTCTTTTGTCTAAATCAAATAGGTTTTCACAATGATCCACAATTGCAGTTACCATTGTTGATTCTTTTTAACCAATTCCAGGTTTATTAAATTGTTTTTTCCCTTAATCTATACCCCTCCATCAATTTCCCTCCTGGGATAAATAAAGTTCCATCGTATCGTATTGTTTTCCCAACCGTAAATTCTTATACTGCAGGGTAGGAATTGAACTGTCACATCAAAAGTATTTTGCAGGCAATATCTAGAAAACAATGCTATTGCACCAAAAGCATGATAATTTATAATTTTCTGTACAATTCACTAATCTAATCTGTCATTGCCTTTTCATGAAACCTCTTCAAAACATCCTTTATGCTTTCGTAAGGTGGCATCTGTATTATCAAAACTCCAAAGTAATATTATTGGCAGGGAGAGGTTTGCATTTTTATGGTTCCAATAGTGAACTCTCAACTTTTCTTAGCTGATAACAGCTAAACGAAAATAAATTGTAGTTTGGAAATAAGTATTGTGACTTATATTTTAATAAGCCGACTAGGCAGATGCAGAGGGGGGTGGTTCTGGGACGCCAGAATGCACCGCTGAGCCTACTGGAGATGTCGTGGACCCAATCAGCGAAACGTCGATGAAAGTAGGTGCCCACTTGATAACCCCAATGACGTGTCTGCCTAGCCCTTCTCAACATCGGAGGAGCATAAGTGAGTGCATAAGCCTCCCATCACCACCGGGAGCAAGTTGACATTTGGCACTTTGGGATTTCTAACATCTTGTCCTGTGTATTTGGAAATAAAATTCTAATTACTACATTACTACTAGTGTCAATGTTGCTTGGATTACTGATTATTTTGGCTTCACTGTGAGAAGGGATGAAAATGGTTGAGGATGGCACAGAATTGGCTGCAGCTCACATTGCAGTTCCCTGTTTTGCTTTTGAATTGTATAATGGGCACATATCAAGTGCTGGTCAATGTAAGTGAGTCGAGGGTCGCAGCTTTTGTGACGATGAAAGGCACAGTATTAAGAGGAACTCGGAAATAACAAAGTTACAAAAACCGACCCATTCTGTTTACAGGTCCGTTTAGATGCCTTGGGTTTGATATGTGAGACAAGCCGCACTACAGAGGCTGTATCTCAGCGAGAGATGGACTTGGTAAAATTCTTCCTTCCGTATAACCTGAACAGTCAGTTTCCTGCGGTGAGGCAGAAGATTGTGTGGGTATTGAGAAAGGTCAGCCAGTTTCGATTCTCCTTTTGCAGTTACTGTACCTTCTCACAACATTGCCGTGTTATGGGATTTGTTTCAAGTATTTTAAAGATATTCTTGATATTTAAATGTAACTTGCCTCTCTTTCAACAATTTTTGATGCAGCTTTTCTACAGGATAAGGGACAGTTCCCAAATACTTTATAAACAAACTCAGGCAATTAATAGGCAGAAGAACGGCGGATGTGAAGAAAAAGCAAATAATCAAGATCCAGAAGCTCATCTTCAACAGTACAAGGTACAGAATAATTCATTAATAACTAGACTGAGGTGAACCCGTTGGGTCCAAATCTTTCCTGCGGGCCTCTCCTGGGGCAACCCTCCCCCAACTCACGATCCTGCGGGCCCGGCAACCCTCTTCAACTGACGAAGCCCGTTGCCGGGCAGGGTGTGTCCCCCGGGGCTGTGGGCAGGCGAGGGGGGGACAGGGAGCCACTCACTTGGCCCCTTGCCGCCAGCGCTGCAGCCAAAGGGAGCTGTGGACCCAAAGCCTCTCCTGCATTGGTCTAGCACCCCTCCCCCATGACCCACTCCATCCCCCTCAACCCTCCTTATCCCTCCCTCCACACCCCCCTCACCCACTCCATCCCCCTCAACCCCCCTTATCCCTCCCTCCTCCCCCTCAACTCCCCTTAAAACTAGCACCCTCCCCTCCCCCACTCCCCTCCCCCACTCCCCACCCCCACTCCCACCCCCTCTACCCCCCTTTCCCCACTCCCCTCCCCCGCCCCCATTCCCCCCTACCCCACTCACCCACTCCATCCCCCTCAACCCCGCTTATCCCTCCCTCCTCCCCCACTCAACCCCCCTTAAAACTAGCACCCCCCACTATCCATTAACCATTCCTCAGCCCATCTTCAAAGCCGATCATGATCCTGCTGCAATTTTTGACATCTGCAATCTTACTAGTCATGCCTCATTTGTTCTCATCCAAATCATTGATGTAGATGACAAACAGCAATGAACCCAGCACTGAACTCTGAGGCACAGCACTCCACTTTGAAAAACAACCTCCCACCATCACCCTCTGCTTCCTTTCGTCAAGCCAATTTTCTATCCCTTCAAACTAATTGTGGGGGGGAGAGAAAGAATGCTGGGAGAGAGGCGAGGAGTAATAATAAAATATCATCTGATAGTCTGGAAAATCCACTTGTCCGGTGTCACCAATGTCCCAAATGTGCTGCATTAGCAGAGTTTTACTTAAACTAATTTAAGCCTTGAATTTGATAATTCATCTTTCGACAGGTGATAAGCATCACAATGATAAAAGTCTGAAGAAGGGTCTCGACCCGAAGTCAACCATTCCTTCTCACCAGAGATGCTGCCTGTCCCACTGAGTTACTCCAGCTTTTTGTGTCTATCTTCGGATAATGAAGATGAGTACGGTTGCAAAAGTAGTTCATCGTCACCGATGAACTGCTGTATATAGTTGATAATCCCTTTAACTGGCACTGATGGGGCCTCCTTCATGCCACATATTGTCTCATTCTGGAATCCTCAGAGCACTTGTGATACCTTAAAAATGTTTGTTCCTTTGTTTTGCAGTAGAAATAAAGAATATTGTCAAACTGCCACGATCACAACAAGGCTGACTGAGATTTGAAATGTGGTAGACACAAAATGCTGGAGTAACTCAGCGGGTCAGGCAGCATCTCGGGAAAGAAGGAATGGGTGACGTTTCGGGTCGAGACCCTTCTTCAGACTGATGTCAGGGGAGGGGGCGGGACAAAGATAGAATGTAGTAGGAGACAGGAAGACGAGTGAGAGAACTGGAGAGGGGATGGAGAGGGAAAGCAAGGATTACCTGAAGTTGGGGAAGTCAATGTTCATACTGCTGGGGTGTAAACTATATGATGTGGGATCAGTTGAGTTTTCATGCGAAGATGATGTGGGATCAGTTGAGTTTTCATGCAAAGACTTTTTGTATTTCAGGATTTTTTTACATGGATGTGTGAACGATTATTCCAAGCTCTGTTTCCAGGTGCTTCCTACCCGAGCAAATTCATTGTCTTGAGTCTCTTGGGAATAATTGCTGAACTTTCCGACAATGCGGAGGGTAAGTTTTTTTTGTTGCCACTCACTTATCTTTCTCTCCTTGTTTTGCCCATAAGAACTGCCTTCATTTATCATGGTGAATTCACACTCATCTTTCTCTCCTTGTTTTGCCCATAAGAACTGCCTTCATTTATCATGGTGAATTCACACTCATCTTTCTCTCCTTGTTTTGACAGCTCCCTTCGTTTATTGTGGTGCATTTCCACTAAACTGCAAGCCACCGTGTTTCTTTTATTTTATGTGTTCACGTATTGTACGCAATTCTTTCCTTTCTGGTGATGCTCCTCTTAATTTCGAAATAATGTTCAACACACATCTTGCCAAGTGAAATCCACCTACACCTATTTGTCCTCGCGAACCAGTGCTCTACCGCAAAAACCTTTGGTGTCGCAAGTCATTGAATGTTTAACCATCCCTGCATAATTCGGACATGATTTTGATGAATGTGTTTTATCACCTCTGAAGATCCCGTTACACATACTATACGAAGAAATCTATTAATATGTGACATTAAAATCTAGACTAATAGTATTGTAATTCTGTTTTGATCCCTGAATAGTGAGGTGCATTAAGTGTACAATGTGCAACAAATTATCGATGCAAAACAGCAGTTGTATTTTTAAAATAAACCTTGCAGGTGGGTTTTAATAACTGCAGTTTATTCCATACTGCTTTTTTTACAGGTCTGATTTACAGAGTGATACAAATATCTGATGCCTTGCAGCCTGCCTATGCTGATGCTTTGTTAGGATGTTTGAATAGCACCTTCGAGGAAGTTAAATTATTAGCCTATGATCTTATGAGGAAACTTCCAGCTACGCTTTTTGGACTGCAGGTAGTAAACGTAAAGAAAAGCTTTGGTCGTTCTTGCTATATATATATTGATGTATTTATATATGTTTGTGTATATACGTATATAATATACACCAATGAGCCAAAACATTACGACCACTGACAGGTGAAGTGAATAACATTGATTATCTTGTTACAATGGCACCTGTCAAAGGGTGGGATATATTAGGCAGCAAGTGAACTGTCATTTCTTGAAGTTGATGTGTTGGATGCAGGAGAAATGGGCAGAAGTAAAGACCTGAGCGACTTTGACAAAAGCCAAATTGTTATGGCCAGACGACTGGGTCAGAGCAGCTCTGAAATGGCAAGGCTTGTGGGGTGCTCTTGGTCAGCAGTGGTGAGTACCTACTGACAGTGGTCCGAGGAGGGACAAACTGCAAACCGGCGACAGGGTGTTGGGCGCCCAAGGCTCATCGATGCGCGAGGTGCAACGAAGGCTGTCCTGTTTGTTCTGAACTGACAGAAGGTCGACCGTGGCACAAGTCACAGAACATTTTAATGGTGGTCATGGGAGGAATGTGTCACAATACACAGTGCATCGCACCCTGCTGCGTATGGGGCTGCTTAGCCGCAGACTGGTCAGTGCCCATGATAACCCCTGTCCACTGTCGAACGCCTATATTGGGCACGCGAGCGTCGGAACTGGAACTGGACATGTGGATGACCGTGTATGTGTGCGCCATTTACCTGGGGAAGTGATGGCACCAGGATGCACAGTGGGAAGACGACAAGCCGGTGGAGGGAGTGTGATGGTCTGGGCAATGTTCTACTGGGAAACCCTGGGTCCGGCCATTCATGTAGATGTCAATTTGACCTGTGTCACCTACCTAAATATCATTGCAGACCAGGTACACCCCTTCATGGCAATGGTATTCCCTGATGGCAGTGGCCTCTTTCAGCAGGCTAATGCGCCCTGCCACACTGCACACATTGTTCGGGAATGGTTTGAGGAACATGATGAAGTGTTCACGGTGTTGCCCTGGCCTCCAAATTCTGCAGATCTCAATCTGATTGAGCATCTGTGGGATGTGCTGGATCGACAAGTCTGATCCACGGCGGCTCCACCTCGCAACTTACAGGACATGAAGGATCTGCTGCTAATGTTTTGGTGCCAGATACCACAGGTTTCTTTTTGTTTCTTTTTGTTTGGTGTTGGTTTATGATTGTGTGTGTTATTGCTTATTTTTATTGCTCTTATTGTTGGACTGTGGGTAATCTTTCATTTCACTGCACATTTATGTGTATGTGACAAATAAACTTGACTATTGGACTATTGAAGGACACCTTCAGAGGTCTTGCAGAGTCCATGCCTCGTGGGTCGGCGTGTTTTGGCAGCACATGGAGGACCAACCGTGTATTAGGCAGGTGGTCGTAATGTTTTGGCTCATCAATGTATATCTGGCCTAGGTCAAGTGTGGCTTTATTTCTTGTAACCTGTCTTCTCAAAGTCTCATCAATCACACTTGAATGTTGCAATGTACGTCATGGAAAGTGAACTGATAACATTGCGGTGAGACAGCAGGACGCAAAACAAATTATCTTAACAGAATTGGAAAAGGGAAATGACTGAGAATTTGTTTTTTAATTTTATTTTCTACATTGCTAACTTTCTTGGTAGGTCCTGAAAAAAAGATGGAAGGAAAGATTCAATTGAGAAACAACATAGAAAAGAAAATTAAGAACAAAACATTTTCTCAAGATGTCTTGAAATAATTCACAACTTGAATGAGAATATGTTCATTAACAATGTTTAAGAGTACTTGCATTGTTTGGTAATAGTTTTCTGGATAATTGGTTTCCAAATTAAATATCTCCATGTAAATCACAATGCAACAGGGCCAGCACAGTGGTTCAGCCAACAACAGAGTTGCTGCTTTACAGCGCCAGAGACTTGGGTTCGATCCTGACCACGAGTGCTGTCTGAACATTGAATGAATGAATATATATATTATTTTTTTTAATGGCCGAGTATGTATACATACAAGAAATTTGCCTTGGTGCTTTGCTCGCGAAAGGATAAAAACACGATATACAGCAGACAATTTAAAAATAAAACATCATAATTTAAACATGTGAAAATAAAGTACCAGAGTAGAAAGAGGCTACAGAATTTTGGCTATTGAATAGAGCTACTGCTCGTGGAAAAAAGCTGTTTTTTATGTCTGGCTGTGGCTGCTTTGACAGTCCCGAGTCGCCTCCCAGAGCAAAGTACTTCAAAGAGTTCGCGGCCAGGGTGAGAAGGGTCAGAGATGATCTTGCCCGCTCTCTTCCTGGTCCTTGCAGTGTACAGTTCGTCAATGGGGGGAAGGCTGCAGCCAACAAATTTCTTGACTGATCGAACGATGCGCTGCAGCCTCCGGATGTCATGCTTGGTGGCTGAGCCAAACTAGACCCGATGGAAAAGGTGAGGACAGACTTTATGATGGTAGTGTAAAACTGGACCATAATTGCCTGTGGCAGGTTGTGTTTCCTCAGCTGCCGCTGGAAGTACATCCTCTGTTGGGCCTTTTTGACTGTGGGGTCGATGGTGACCTCCCATTTAAGGTCCCTGGAGATGATGGTTCTGAGGAACTTAAATGACTCCACAGTTGTGACTGCAGTGTGGTCATTAAGACTAGTAATCCTTGGCTTGTCTGCACAGACCAATCCTTGGTCAAACCTTTGGAATGTGGGAGGAAACCGAAGCACCTAGGGAAAACCCACACGATCGCAGGAAGAACATATAAACTCCCTCGGGAGTTTGTACGTACTTCCTGTGATCGTGTGGGTTTTCCCCAGGTGCTGCGGTTTCCCCCACATTCCAAAGGTTTGTAGGTTAATTGGCTTTGGTAAAATTGTTGATTGTCCGTAATGTATAGGATAGTGATAGTGTATGGGATTATCGCTGGTCAGTGTCAACTGAGTGGGATGAAGGGCCAGTTTCCACACAGTATGTCTAAAGTCTAAAGCAGATCAGCCAGAAACTTACTGATGAATGGCTTATGAGATGTGTCTTATTATCTAACAGTTGCGGGTCAATTTACACATGTATCATTGTTTTTAACAAAATCTGGCGTATTTCACTTCACTGACTTGTAACAAATAGCCTGCAGTTGATCTCAGTAGTTTTTTTGCTGGGTTATCCACTTCCTTTGAATTCAACATGTACAACTGATATTACTGCAACATTGCAAATCCTGGCAACGTGACCCATCGATGAACTGTTATTTAACTCCTGACCTAGGTTATTAGCATTATTAATCTAGGGAAATTCCAGGGACTCTTACTTCTGATATACTTCTGATCTCAGTGTGTAGGAAGGATCTGCAGATGCTGGTTTACACCAAAGATAGACACAAAATGCTGGAGTAACTCAGCGGGTCAAACAGCATCTCTGGAGAAAAGGAATAGGAACCAGTCTGAAGAACGGTCCTGACCCAAAACCTACCTATTCCTTTTCTGCAGAGGTACTGTCCAACCCACTGGATTATTTCAGCATTTTGCCTGTATCTTCTGATCTCAGTGTTGGTTCTCATATCGTTGGTTCTTGGATCTTGTGTGCAAACATTAGTGCCACAAATGTTTAATTTAGATGCTTATTTGATTATCCTGTCTGAAACATTCATAGTCAACAAGATATACACTGATCAGCCAAAACATTATGACCTGATGAGCCAAAACATTATGATCACCTGCCTTGTATGCTGTTAGTCCTCCGTGTGCAGCCCCATATGCAGCAGGGTGCGATGCACTGTGTGTTGTGACACATTCCTCCCGTGACCACCATTAAAATTTTCCGTGACTTGTGCCACAGTAGACCTTCTATCGGTTCGGCGAGATGGGATAGCCTTTGTTGCCCTCGCGCATCGATGAGCCTTGGGCGCCCAACATCCTGTCGCCGGTTTGTGGTTTGTCCCTCCTCGGACCACTATCGGTAGGTACTCACCACTGCTGACCGGGAGCACCCCACAAGCCTTGCCGTTTCAGAGATGCTCTGACCCAGTCGTCTGGCCATAACAATTTGGCCCTTGTCAAAGTCGCTCAGGTCTTTACTCCTGCCCATTTTTCCTGCATTCAACACATCAACTTCATGAACTGACTTGCTGCCTAATATATCCCACCCCTTGACAGGTGCCATTGTAACAAGATAATCAATATTATTCACTTCGCCTGTCAGTGGTCATAATGTTTTGGCTGATAGGTGTACATTGGTTACGATGTATTTTTAGGTGATTAATATGGTTTTGTCTTCTGGCTGGAGTAGTTAATTAAATGCAGCTCGTGTTCCTCCATCTTGCAGGAAGGTGAGAAATTGCGCACACTTTTGCAGGCAGCTCTGGACTTGTCGACCAGCACGAAACCTTATGATTGTGTTACTGCTTCCTACCTCTTTGCCCTACTGGTACAGCAGAAAGGTTTCCTGCTAGCTCTTCATGCTTGTTCTTCCAAACAACAAATGACTGGTGACCAGTGTGATGGCCTCAGCAAGGCTGATGGAAAGCAACCAGATAAGGAACTTGTAGAGACCAATGTTTTGGAAGGTCAGTGCTGATCTACAATTCAACTCATTGTTTCTGGTAAAATCCAGGCTTGATATTCTTCAATTTCTGCCTTTTGCATTGTGCAGATGACCAATGTTTATTGTTTTTGCTATCTTGTGACGCATTTCCTACACCGCTTAATAATTTGACTGCATATTTACAAGAATGGCTTAACATCTCCTTAAACTCTAGTGATAACACTAGTGGGTGCTCCTCAGTTGCCTGCTG
The DNA here is from genome assembly GCF_053455715.1 of Rhinoraja longicauda. Taxonomy (NCBI): domain Eukaryota; kingdom Metazoa; phylum Chordata; class Chondrichthyes; order Rajiformes; family Arhynchobatidae; genus Rhinoraja; species Rhinoraja longicauda. The sequence goes on along the minus strand of NC_135961.1, from coordinate 26,356,294 downwards.
ATGGACAGTTATATTGAACATTGGGATTTGGGTACAGGGGCGTTATTATCTGCATATTATTATCATTTCCATGTTTCGTACAATCTGCGTCCACAAAATAACCTTGCGGCCTCCCACTTCTGAGGGGATTCAACAGTGTTAGTTAAGAGTGTTGTTGGGTGAAAATGTTAGGAAAGGGTGTCAATGGCAGATCTTGATTGTAATTATTAGAACTGTTGCACAATGTGGTCATGTGTTTTGCATGCTAATGTTAAATCTTAAGACTTGGAATGCAGATAGAGCAGGAAAAATATTTTGTGGGTGTCTGCAGAGCTTCAAACATCATACCCTGGGAACCATCCTGCTGCAGTGCCTTTACGGAATGATTCCATAATTTTTAGTAGGATGAAGGGGAGAGTCCTTGGGTGCAGTGCTTGTCCTGTCTCAAACTTTATAGTCATGAACCTAAACATCTTACAGAGACACCCAGTCTTCAGTGGCACCAAAGCTTCAGGGGTAGGACGGCCAGACTTTCATTTCTGATGATGCACATTTTTTATTTTTTAATCACCTTCCTTTCCAATTCTGTGACAGCCCACAGTGCTGTTGAAAGAAGTAACAAGCCTGTCCCTCCAGGAATTGCAACCCACCTTCAAAGCCAGACCATGAGGAAAAAGAAAGGCACATGGGCCTGCAATAGATCCGTGCCAAACAGTGCAGGTGCCTACTTCCTCTGGCAGCTTGGTTCGTGTACACATCACCATCTCCATGAAAAGGTTGCTCTTTAGGTCCTTCAATCTTTCCCTTCTCACCTTAAGCTTATGCCCTCTAGTTTTGGACTCCACTACCCTTGGACAAAGTCTGGCTATTCACCTTATTTGTGCACATTATTTTATAAACCTCCATAAGGTCACCCCTCATCCTCCTTTGCTCTAGGAAACAAAATGATTGCTCACTGGTGAGTATCTGTACTATTGTTGCAAATGCGTTTTATATCTGATTGATTGAATTGATCGAGCCTCATAAGAAGGGAGGAACAACACCTCATATTTTGCTTGGGCAGCTTGCACCCCAGCAGTATGAATATTGACATCCCTAACTTCAAGTAACCCTTGTTGTACCTCTCTGTCCATCCCTCCCCCTTCCTAGTTCTCCTACTACCAGTCTGACCCTGATTAAATGTTATCTCTCTATACTTCGTTGTAATCTTCTCCTAGCTAACAATGATGTATTCTACATTCTTCTTGATCTCCATCCCCTATGATGTGTCGTTTCCACACCTTACACTTCCTTATCTCTGTGTCACCCTCTCCCCTGACTGTCAGTCTGAAGATGGGTCTCAACCCGAATCGTCACCCATTCCTCCTGTCCAGAGATGCCGCCTGTCCCCCCTGAGTTACTCCACCATTTTGTGTCTATCTTTCATTGAATTGCTTGAAAGATTCAAGCTTGAATCCGGCTTTGCCATCCACCGGGTTCACACTGAACACTAGTTCCATGTTATCCCATTTTCCCATCCACTTCCTCCACACTAGCGACAATTTACAGAGGCTAATTAACCTACAAGCCCACGTCTTTAGAATGTGAGAGCAAACCAGAGCACCCGGTGGAAACCCGTGCTTCCGCAGGGAGAACATGCAAACTCCACACAGACAGCACCCGAGGTTAGAATCAAACTCTGGTCTCTGGCGCTGTGAAACAGCACCTCTACCATCCATGCCACTGTGAATCATACTCGTTCATATTGAGCTTTTATTCACGTGACACACCCTGTCACGTTACTATTTTGCTGTGTTTATGTATTTCTCACTTGGAGCAGTTATATTATCTTGACCAGACTGACATTAGAAAATAGACAATAGGTGCAGGAGTAGGCCATTCAGCCCTTCGAGCTAGCACCGCCATTCAATGCGATCATGGCTGATCACTCTCAATCAGTACCCCGTTCCTGCCTTCTCCCCATACCCCCTCACTCTGCTATCCTTAAGAGCTCTATCCAGCTCTCTCTTGAAAGCATCCAACGAACTGGCCTCCACTGCCTTCTGAGGCAGAGAATTCCACACCTTCACCACTCTCTGACTGAAAAAGTTCTTCCTCATCTCCGTTCTAAATGGCCTACCCCTTATTCTTAAACTGTGGCCCCTTGTTCTGGACTCCCCCAACATTGGGAACATGTTTCCTGCCTCTAATGTGTCCAATCCCCTAATTATCTTATATGTTTCAATAAGATCCCCTCTCATCCTTCTAAATTCCAGTGTATACAAGCCCAATCGCTCCAGCCTTTCAACATACGACAGTCCCGCCATTCCGGGAATTAACCTAGTGAACCTACGCTGCACGCCCACCATAGCAAGAATATCCTTCCTCAAATTTGGAGACCAAAACTGCACACAGTACTCCAGGTGCGGTCTCACCAGGGCCCGGTACAACTGTAGAAGGACCTCTTTGCTCCTATACTCAACTCTGCGCTAATGTTGATTAACTCTTGCTTCTGAAGTTACAGTCTGGAGCTCAATGGATGGCTTGTCATGGAGACAAGATCTATAAACGGTAACAAAAAACAGAACCCAGTGTACACTGCAAGTTATTATAATCGTTTGGGGAAAATGGTCATAATTGATCTTTGAAATGTTATAACTTTAGCGGCAGTGGCTGTTTGATTTGGTGAATGTTCCCCGTGAGGAATGGGGCTGCACAATTTTGGCAGCATTTGAATTATCTTCTTATAACCATATAACCATATAACAACTACAGCACGGAAACAGGCCCGTTCGGCCCTACCAGTCCACACCGACCACTCTCTCTGACCTAGTCTCATCTACCTGCTCTCAGACCATAACCCTCCAATCCCCTCTCATCCATATACCTATCCAATTTACTCTTAAATAATAAAATCGAGCCTGCCTCCACCACTTCCACCGGAAGCCCATTCCATACAGCCACCACCCTCTGAGTAAAGAAGTTACCCCTCATGTTACCCCTAAACTTTTGTCCCTCAATTCTGAAGTTATGTCCCCTTGTTGGAATCTTCCCCACTCTCAAGGGGAACTCTGTCCGTCCCTCTTAACATTTTAAAAACCTCTATCAAGTCCCCCCTCAACCTTCTACGCTCCAAAGAATAAAGACCCAACCTGTTCAACCTCTCTCTGTAGCTTAAGTGCTGAAACCCAGGCAACATTCTAGTAAATCTCCTCTGTACCCTCTCCATTTTGTCGACATCCTTCCTATAATTTGGCGACCAGAACTGCACACCATACTCCAGATTCGGCCTCACCAATGCCCTGTACAATTTTAACATTACATCCCAACTTCTATATTCGATGCTCTGATTTATAAAGGCAAGCATACCAAACGCCTTCTTCACCACCCTATCCACACGAGATTCCACCTTCAGGGAACAATGCACAGTTATTCCCAGATCCCTCTGTTCCACTGCATTCCTCAATTCCCTACCATTTACCCTGTACGTCCTATTTTGATTTGTCCTACCAAAATGCAGCACCTCACACTTATCAGCATTAAACTCCATCTGCCATCTTTCAGCCCACCCTTCCAAAAGGCCCAAGTCTCTGTAGACTTTGAAACTCTACTTCATTATTAACTACACCACCTATCTTAGTATCATCTGCATATTTACTAATCCAATTTGCCACACCATCATCCAGATCATTAATGTAAATGACAAACAACAGTGGACCCAACACAGATCCTTGGGGTACTCCACTAGACACTGGCCTCCAACCTGACATACAGTTGTCAACCATTACCCTCTGGTATCTCCCATTCAGCCATTGTTGAATCCATCTTGCAACCTCACTATTAATACCCAACAATTTAACCTTCTTAATCAACCTTCCATGTGGAACCTTGTCAAATGCCTTACTGAAGTCCATATAGACAACATCCACAGCCTTGCCCTTATCAATTTCCCTGGTAACCTCTTCAAAAAATTCAAGAAGATTAGTCAAACATGACCTTCGAGGCACAAATCCATGTTGACTGTTTCTAATCAGGCTTTGTTTATCCATATAATTATATATATTGTCCCTAAGTATCTTTTCCATTAATTTTCCCGCCACAGACGTCAAACTAACAGGTCTATAATTGCTAGGTTTACTTTTAGAACCTTTTTTAAACAAAGGCACAACATGCGCAATGCGCCAATCTTCCGGCACTATCCCCGTTTCTAATGACGTTTGAAATATTTCCGTCATAGCCCCTGCTATTTCTGCACTAACTTCCCTCAATGTCCTAGGGAATATCCTATCAGGACCTGGAGACTTATCCACTTTTATATTTTTCAAAAGTGTCCGTACCTCCTCTTCTTTAATCCTCATAAATTCCATCACTACTCTACTTGTTTCGCTTACCTCACATAATTCAATATCCTTCTCCTCGGTGAAAACCGAAGAAAAGAAATTGTTTAATATCTCCCCCATTTCTTCCGGCTCAGCACATAGCTGTCCACTCTGACTCTCTAATGGACCAATTTTATCCCTCGCTATCATTTTGCTATTGACATATCTGTAGAACCCCTTGGGGTTTACTTTTACATTACTTGCCAAAGCAACCTCATATCTTTTTTTCGCTTTTCTAATTTCCTTCTTAAGATTCCTTTTACATTCTTTATATTCCTCAAGAACCTCATTTACTCCCTGCCGCTTATATTTATTGTATATCTCCCTCTTTTTCCGAACCGTGTCCAATTTCCCTGGAAAACCACGGCTCTTTCAAATTATTATTCTTTCCTTTCCACCGAACAGGGACATAAAGACTCTGTACTCTCAAAATTTCACCTTTAAATATCCTCCATTTCTCTATTATATCCTTTTCATAAAACAAAATGTCCCATTTCACTCCTTTTAAATCCTTTCTCATCTCCTCAAAATTAGCCTTTCTCCAATCCAAAATCTCAACCCTTGGTCCAGATTTGACCTTCTCCATAATTATATTGAAACTAATGGCATTGTGATCACTAGACCCAAAGTGCTCCTCAACACATACCTCCGTCACCTGACCCGTCTCATTTCCTAACAGGAGGTCCAACACTGCCCCTTCTCTGGTAGGTACCAATAGACAATAGACAATAGACAATAGGTGCAGGAGTAGGCCATTCAGCCCTTCGAGCCAGCACCGCCATTCAATGCGATCATGGCTGATCACTCTCAATCAGTACCCCGTTCCTGCCTTCTCCCCATACCCCCTCACTCCGCTATCCTTAAGAGCTCTATCCAGCTCTCTCTTGAAAGCATCCAACGAACTGGCCTCCACTGCCTTCTGAGGCAGAGAATTCCACACCTTCACCACTCTCTGACTGAAAAAGTTCTTCCTCATCTCCGTTCTAAATGGCCTACCCCTTATTCTTAAACTGTGGCCCCTTGTTCTGGACTCCCCCAACATTGGGAACATGTTATCTGCCTCTAATGTGTCCAATCCCCTAATTATCTTATATGTTTCAATAAGATCCCCCCTCATCCTTCTAAATTCCAGTGTATACAAGCCCAATCGCTCCAGCCTTTCAACATACGACAGTCCCGCCATTCCGGGAATTAACCTAGTGAACCTACGCTGCACGCCCTCCATAGCAAGAATATCCTTCCTCAAATTTGGAGACCAAAACTGCACACAGTACTCCAGGTGCGGTCTCACCAGGGCCCGGTACAACTGTGGAAGGACCTCTTTGCTCCTATACTCAACTCCTCTTGTTACGAAGGCCAACATTCCATTGGCTTTCTTCACTGCCTGCTGTACCTGCATGCTTCCTTTCATTGACTGATGCACTAGGACACCCAGATCTCGTTGAACTCCCCCTCCTCCTAACTGCCTCTACGTATTGCTGCAAAAAACTATCCTGCACACATTTTACAAACTCCAAACCATCCAGCCCTTTAACAGAATGTGATTCCCAGTCTATGTACGGAAAATTGAAATCACCCACAATCACTACTCTGTGCTTACTACTAATATCTGCTATCTCCTTACATATTTGCTCTTCCAATTCTCGTTCCCTATTTGGCGGTCTATAATACACCCTTATAAGTGTTGCTAAACCTTTCTCATTTCTGAGTTCCACCCAAACAGCCTCCCTAATCGAGTCTTCTAGTCTGTCCTGCCAAAGCACTGCTGTGATATCCTCCCTGACAAGCAATGCAACACCCCCACCTCTTGCCCCTCCGATTCTATCACATCTGAAACAATGAAATCCTGGAATATTTAATTGCCAATCGCAACCCTCCTGCAACCATGTTTCACTGATCGCCACAACATCATACTTCCAGATGTCAATCCAGGCTCTAAGCTCATCCACCTTTCTTACAATGCTCCTGGCATTAAAATATACACATTTAAGGGACCCATCATTTCTTATTCTCAGTTTATTTATTTTCACTTCTTTCTCTCCTACATATTGGGTCTGAGTGTTTCCCTTTTCTGCCTCCTGCCTCACACTGCCTATTAGCTATCTGTGTTTGAGTCCCTCCCCCCAACCGTACTAGTTTAAAGTCTCCGCAATTACCTTAGCAAATCTCCCCGCCAGGATATTGGTACCCCTCAGGTTCAGATGCAACCCGCCCTTTTTGTACAGGTCATACTTCCCCCAGAAGAGGTCCCAATGATCCAGAAACTTGAATCCCTGCTCCCTGCATCAGTCCCTCAGCCACGTATTTATCCTCCACCTCACTCCATTCCTATTCTCACTATCGCGTGGCACAGGCAGTAAGCCTGAGATTATCGCTTTGGAAGTCCTTTTTTTAAACTCTCTTCCTAGCCCCCTAAATTCTCCTTTCAGGACCTCTTCCCTTATCCTACCTATATTGTTGGTACCTATATGTACCACGACCTCTGGATCCTCTCCCTCCCCTTTCAGGATATCCTGGACACGCTCAGACACATCCCGGACACCGGCACCAGGGAGGCAAACCACCATCCGGGTCTCCCGACTGCGTCCACAGAATCGCCTATCTGACCCCCTCACTATAGAGTCCCCTATCACTATCGCTCTCTTCTTCCTTTCCCTACCCTTCTGAGCAACAGGGCTGGACTCCGTGCCAGAGGCCCGGGCGCCGTCGCTGCCCCCAGGTAGGCTGTACTCCCCAACAACACCTAAACAGGAGTATTTATTGCCAAGGGGTACATCAACTGGGGTACTCTCTAGTCCCTGCCTCTGCTCCTTGCCCCCCCTAACCGTGACCCACTTGTCTACCTCCCGTGGTCTTGGAGTGACCACCTCTCTATAACTCCTTTCTATAACCTCCTCACTCTCCCTGACCAGACGGAGGTCATCAATCTGCCGCTCCAGGTTCCTAATACGGTCCCTTAGGAGCCCCATCTCGTCGCACCTGGCGCAGATGTGGATGTCTGGAAGACTATCAGACTCCCAGATTCCCCACATCCGACACCCAGAACAATAAACTGCCCTGGCACTCATACTCCCCAAACAAAGCCCCGTGCTCGGTTTCTAAACCTACCGCCCGGCCGCTGCTCCAACCGCTCCAACCGCCCACCCAAAAGAACTGAGTGATCTCCTGGGAGAGGCGAAAAACCGGATAAAAAAACCCAGGCCAATTTGGGAAAAGAAATACGGGAAATTCCTCTCCGACCCCAAGCTAGGCGATCGAAACTTGTCCGGGAGATCACACAGATCTTACTCCTTACTAACTCCACACAATACTTCCCAAGCAACACAGCTTGGTGCTGCTGCTGCTACTTAATCATTTAAAGCAAAATCTTACATCGTATATCAGTGCTAAAGTTCTGCAATGTACAGAAGTATTTCAGAAATGCAAGAACAGAATCATGAAAAGAGTTTTGGGAAAACTGAATCCATTGTGGATCAACCAAATGTACAGAAACATTCAACCACTTGTGTGCAGAATGGAAATGACTTTTGAATTAGTATAATGAGTTATTTATTATTTTTTTTAAATTTAATCTGCGTTTAATTTTCTTTAACTTTCCAGTTATTAAGTACCTGGTGAACTGTTTGTCAGATGAGATCAGACAGGCTGCAAAATCTCTGGTGCACGCGGCAGCCTCTAACCCCTTATATGGAAGAGTTCATTGCATCATTGGAACTCTGCAGCAACTCTCTCTGAAGTAGGTCATCTTGTTTATGAGTACCTGCTGGGTTGCCACATTCTATTTCCAAATATATATATTTAAAAAATCTTACATCAGATTTATGTCCTTTGGTAACTGCTGACGTTTTCAAAATCTGTTGAGCGATGATAACTTTTTAAAACTGCGGGTGGTGGTGTGATAGCATTTATAATGTACCATGAACTACAGTCCTGCACTATACAGCCTCGTTAGGATGTCCTAATTATATACCACTGAGAGGCAAATCAAAAGAAATAGGTATAATCAACCAAGTATATTCTTTCCTGCCTTTTCCTTGCTCTCCCACTGTCCACATCAAATTTTAAAAAACGCAACTGAAAGTGTTCAACTTTCTTCAATAAATGGTTATGAATAAAATTGTGTGACCTCTGACTTGCTGCTTCACACATTAGAAGTGCGGCACGGTGGCGCAGCGGTAGAGTTGCTGCCTTACAGCGAATGCAGCGCCGGAGACTCAGGTTCGATCCTGACTACGGGCGCCGCCTGTACGGAGTTTGTACGTTCTCCCTGTGACCTGCGTGGGTTTTCTCCGAGATCTTCGGTTTCCTCCCACACTCCAAAGACGTACAGGTATGTAGGTTATTTGGCTGGGCAAATGTAAAAATTGTCCCTAGTGGTTGTAGGATAGTGTTAGCGGGGATCGCTGGGCGGCGCGGACCCGGTGGGCCGAAGGGCCTGTTTCTGCGCTGTATCTCTAAATCTAAAAAAAAAAATCTAAAGATTCGCTACTTCAGTGGAACTGTTATGTTGACTTGATTTTTGTCACTGGTCATACTGAGCTAAATCTATTACTTGTGTGCCAAGTGTGGGGAATTTACAACATCCCTATTTTTTCCCCAAGTTGAGCCAAATATTAACTTGGTCACCCTTTGTGACCATTAAAGGCAAGGCAGGCAGGCACATTTGATATAGCTGTATTCTTACATTGATGTCATGTGGTAGGTGGCGTCTGGTCCTTCAGTTGTACCAAACCCAATCAACAGTCGTAGAGAGGAATGCTACCAGTACATTATATAACTACTTGTCATTTATATGATACATGTGCTTTTTGTAATTTACTTTAAAGTGTGAGCTGTAGAGAGCTCAAGTTAATATTTGGACTTGCTTATGTGAACATGTACCAACACTATTAGCTGACTGAACTCTTAAATGCTCACAAACCACTAATGGCTTGATTGTTTATGAAAGGCAGCTATTCTGTAAACAGTAATAGTGCATTTCAATTTTTTTTCCAGGTCCATCACAAAAATAGCAGAATGGCAGCAGATTGTAGAAAGGCTGATTTCAATGGCCTTCCATCTGTCATCAGTGGTATCTCCTATTTGTCAGAGCTCCTCACCAGAAGGGCTAATTCCAATGGACGCAGATCTCGGTAAGCTATTGCAGTTAATAAAGGAAGAAGCTCAGAGCAACATTAACATAGAATCTGCTAGTCAGTGGCAAACCATCAGTACTTACAGCTGCCCTTGTAAACCTTGCCCACAAAGATATAGTGAATTTTTGCTGTTCCCAGTGTAGATTTAGTCAGGTGTCAGGAAACCTTTTGCATCTAGTTGCAGTGATGCCATTGACCAGCAAAATACAAATAATTTACAAGGACAGTAAACTGAGCTAATGTGTTTTTGTCAGACAAATAAAGACTACATTAGACTTTAGAGATACAGCGCAGACATAGGCCCTCCAGCTCACGGAGTCCCCTCGAGTTAATTATCACCCCAGACACTAATACTATCCTGCACACGAGGGACAATTTACAATATTGCCAAAGTCAATTGACCTACAAACCTGTATGTCTTTGGACTATGGGAGGAAACTGCAGCACAAGTTGACAAGTTATAGCAGTAGAATTAGGCCATTCGGTCCATCGAGTCTCATCCTCCATACAATCATGGCTGATCTCTGCCTCCTAATCCTATTTTTCTGCCTTCTCCCCATAACCCATGACACCCGTTCTAATCAAGAATTTCTCTACCTCTGCCTTAAAAATATCCACTGACGGGCTCCACAGCCCTCTGTGGCAATGAGTTCCACAGATTGACTACCCGCTGATTAACTACCCTAACTAGCACCTTTAGAAAACCGGGTCTCTGGTGCTGTAAGGCAGCAGCTCTACCGCTGCGACACTGTGCCACCTCTGAAATTGAAAGTAAGGCAGATGTTGCTTTGGTTTAGTTTAGAGATACAGCGCGGAAACAGGCCCTTTGGCCCACTGGGTCTGCTCCAACCAGCGATCCCTGCATATTAACACTATCCTGTACGCACTAGGGACACTTTTTACATTTGCCAAGCCAATTTACCTACATTCCTGTATGTTTTTGGAGTGTGGGAGGAAACCGAAGATCTGGGGGAAAACCCATGCAGGTCATGGGGAGAACGTACAAACCCCGTATAGACAGCACCTGTAGACGGGATCGAACCTGAGTCTCCGGCGCTGCAAGTGCTGTCAGGCTGCAACTCTACCGCTGCGCACTGTGCTGCCCTGTGTTTTGCCACGGTGAAAAACCAATGATTTAAATAATTCTTTTTTGTAGATCTCATTTTTGATTTAACATTGAGAAAATAAAAATCCATGAATATAACTTTTTAAAGTCAGAACTAGCAGTTATGATTTTTGAGTGCTATTTATGCTTCCTTCTCATGCAATGTGCCATCACATTTTCAGGCTTTTTTACAGGAAAGGTTTATTGATTCGACTGATCATGCTGCGGAAGGCTGCAAAATAGTCTATCTGTGGAGGAGCAATTAAGTCTAGATTTCTCTATTTAATGGCTATTTAATAATTCAGATGTTGCAGTCAGATTTCCTCCTTTATTCTATGGTATTGATAAATGAGGATCCCTGAATTCTAAATGATTTGCCGAGTCCAGTAGTAGCATTTAACTGTTTTTATTTAGGCATCAGAACAAAGTGTTAAAATATCTGCAGAGCTTTAGTAAAACCGAACATATCATCCAGTGCCCTCCATAATGTTTGGGACAAAGACCCATCATTTATTTATTTGCCTCTGTACTCCACAATTTGAGATTTGTAATAGAAAAAAATCACATGTGGTTAAAGTGCACATTGTCAGATTTTATTAAAGGGTATTTTTATACATTTTGGTTTCACCATGTGTTTATACATGGTCCCCCCATTTCAGGGCACCATAATGTTTGAGACACATGGCTTCACAGGCGTTTGTAATTGCTCAGGTGTGTTTAATTACCTCCTTAATGCAGGTATAAGAGACCTCTCAGCGCCTAGTCTTTCCTCCAGTCTTTCCATCACCTTTGGAAATGTTTATTGCTGTTTATCAACATGAGGACCAAAGTTGTGCCAATGGAAGTCAAAGAAGCCATTATGAGACTGAGAAACAAGAATAAAACTGTTAGAGCCATCAGCCAAACCTTAGGCTTACCAAAATGAACTGTTTGGAACATCGTTAAGAAGAAAGAGAGCACTGGTGAGCTTACTAATCACAAAGGGACTGGCAGGCCAAGGAAGACCTCCACAGCTGATGGCAGAAGAATTATCTCTATAATAAAGAAAAATCCCCAAACACCGTCAGACAGATCAGAAACACTCTTCAGGAGTTAGGTGTGGATTTGTGAATGACCACTGTCGGCAGAAGACTTCATGAACCGAAATACAGAGGCTACACTGCAAGCTGCAAATAACTGTTTAGCCGCAAAAACAGATGGCCAGGTTACAGTTTGCCAAGAAGTACTTAAAAGAACAACCACAGTTCTGGAAAAAGGTCTTGTGGACAGATGAGACAAATATTAACATATCAGAGTGATGGCAAGAGCAAAGTATGGAGGAGAGAAGGAACTGCCCAAGATCCAAAGCATACCACCTCACCTGTGAAACACTGTGGTGGGGATGTTATGGCCTGGGCATGTATGGCTGCTGAAGGTACTGGCTCACTTATCTTCATTGATGAGACAACTGCTGATGGTGGTAGCATAATGAATTCTGAAGTGTATAAAACCATCCTATCTGCTCAAGTTCAAACAAATGCCTCAAAACTCATTGGCTGGTGGTTCATTCTACAGCAAGATATTGATCCCAAACATACTGCTAAAGCAACAAAGGAGTTTTTCAAAGCTTGAGTGGCCGTCTCTGTAAGCCCAACAATAACATCATTGAAAACGACACAAAATGCTGGAGTAACTCAGCATCTCTGGAGAAAAGGAATTGGTGACGTCCCTGGTTGAGTCTGGAATCTGATGAAAGGTCTCAACCCGAAAGATCATCTATTCCTTTTCTCCAGAGATGCTGCCTGACATGCTGAGTTATTCCACCATTTTGGGTCCATCTATAGTGTAAACCGGCATCTGCAGTTCCTGGTTCACTATTTCTCATCTGGATGTGAAGACTGAGCGAGGACCTGCTTTAACTGCTCTTTGTGTTTTTCGCCTTGCTTTCTCCTCTGTAATGGATAAACATTCTGAAGAAAGGTCTCGATCCGAAACATCACTCATTCCTTCTCTCCAGAGATGCTACCTGTTTCTCCAGCATGGTGTGTCTATCTTCGATTTAAACCAGCATCTGCAGTTCCTTCCTACACCTGGATAACCATTTGCTGGATGAACTCAGTGGGTCAGGCAGCGTCCCTGGATTACATGGTCACGGTGGTGCAGCGGTAGAGTTGCTGCCTTACAGTGAATGTAGTGCTGGAGACCCGGGTTCAATCCTGACCACGGGTGCTGTCTGTGCGGAGTTTGTACGTTCTTCCTGTGACCTGCGTGGGTTTTCTCCGAGATCTTTGGTTTCCTCCCACACTCCAAAGACGTACTGGTTCGTAGGTTAATTGGCTTGGTAGATGTAAAAATTGTCCCTAGTGGGTGTAGGATAGTGTTAATATGTGAGCATCGCAGGTCGTCACGGACTCGGTGGGCCGAAGGGCCTGTTTCAGCGCTGTATCTCTAAACTGAACTAAACATGGATAGGCGATATTTCTGATTGGGACTCTTCTTCAGGCTATTTGACTAATGATTCAGATTGATTGATTCAGAGTGATGGTATTATGTTTCCTAAACAGAGACTGCTGAAAACTTGCATAAGATTATAAGTGAAATAAAACCACGGGACACAAACGATTACTTTGCACAAGTGAAAGTGATGAAAAGTGATGAAGACAAAGAACCAAGTAGAAATCTTCCTGGAGACTGCAATCCTGCTGAAGATTTGAGCATGACAATGACCGGTAACAAAGTCAAATATTTTTCTCAGCATTTATTTATTAAAGTTTCAGAAATCATATGAAAGTCTTGCAAAAACAAATTGGGGGCAGTCAGCATTGAATGCTCCCCAGAAATCAGTTCTGACGTAGCTTACAGAAGAGAGTTGATTAGAAAATACTTAATAACTTGAGAGAAGCATTTTTGATTAACAAGGATACTAACAACTCAAACACCATTGTAACAGAGAAGGTTTATTTTCAAGGACAGTTGTTAAATTACTGGACTAGTGATTCAGAAGCTTGGGCCAATAGTTTGTGGAGGCAACTTTATATTCTACTGTGGCAGCAGTGGAATTTATATTCAGGAAATTAATATCTGGAATTAAAATGTAACTGCAGCAGGTCCACTTGGCAGTTCTGCAGTGGACATTACTACACTTAGTTATTGGAAAAGAGAGCCAGATCTTCCTTTTGATCTGTAAAGGTGGGTTGTTTGAATATGTTTCTCTTCGATTGTGAACCAATTGAGAGAAGAAAATTAGAAGACCACTAGACCAAGTGGACCCATTGGGCCCAAACCTCTCCTGCATTGGTGCAGCACCCTCTCCTCCCCCCCTCCCCCATCCCTTCTTCCCCCCTCCCCATCCCCTCTGCCCCCCGCTCCCCACCCTCCCCCCCCTTCCCCTTCCCCTCCCCCCACTCCAACCCCCTCAACCCCCCTTATCCTCCCTCTTCCTCCCCTCCACCCTCCCTCCCTAGGAGATAGATTTAAACTTTAAAATGTGAATAACTTTTAAAATATAACACCGATTTCAATGAAACTTCTTCCATCAGCACCAAAGGAATGACGGTGAGTAAGTTGGGCCTAAAATTGTTGCGCTACCGTGTACCCCTTTGGCTGTAGTTCAGGAACAAACAAACAAACAAACGAGAGTTTTAGTATATAGATGATACAAAGTTGACCACAATTAAATAGGCTTCTGAAGTAGTCGTGCTGCAACTCTCCAGGAATGTCAATGTCCAGAGTAAACATTAAAAAACAGAATGTAAAAGATCTTTGCCATTGAGCCAACTTTACCATTGAGTGAAAGTATGATCCTTTACTTTTAAGCTCACCCTCCAACCCGATTTCCACTGCCATGACAGTTAGAAATCCTTTCAATCTCCCTCTCAACCATATCCAATGGCGAGGCAGTCATATCCCATCAAAGCGAACATTTCCAAGGCTTGCAGTCTTCTGAGGGAAGGCATGGTCTATTGAAGGGTCTCGACCCGAAACGTCACCCATTCCCCCTCTCCAGAGTTGCTGCCTGTCCCGCTGAGTTACTCCAGCATTTCGTGTCTACATGGTCTATTGCTCATACTAAGATTGTGTCAATTTCTTTCCAAGCTCTCCAGGTCAAGGATAAATCAGTTTAATGTCCACCATCAAACCCTGTCAGCGTGTTGTGTAATCTTATTTGGAATATAATGCATGGGTGCTCTTGAACTATGAAGGAGAAGAAATAACCCTTGAAACCATGTGGTTCTCTATCACCTTTCATCTATCATCTTTCATCTATCATCTTTCATCCATCCATTTCCATCATCTACCAAGATGCATTTTCAAATAGTGTTAGTTTGCCAGAGGAGATAGTTGAGGCAGGTGGTGTAACCACATTTAAAAGACTTTTGGGCAGGCACATAGATAGGAAAGGTTTAGTGGAGTGAGGGCCACATACTGGAGTAGATGGGCATTCTGGTCGGCATGGACAAGATGGGTCGAAGGGCTTGTTTCCGTACTGTATGACTGACTCTGAATCAAGTATATTTCTTTCAACTGTACAATTTCTGATCTGAGAGAAGGGGCAAAGTTTTAAAAAGATGCTTATTTTTTTATTTAAAAAAAAATGTAACTCATTCTGCTTTTTTAATTTTGTCCAGTGGCATCTATATACTAAAACTCTTGTTTTTTGGTTTTTTTTCTGAACTGCAGCCAAAACGGTACACGGTAGCGCGACAATTTTAAGCCTACCTTACTCACCGTCGTCCCTTTGGTGCTAATGGAAGAAGTTTCATTGAAATCGGTGTTATATCTTTAAAGTTATTCACATTTTAAAGTTTAAATCTATCTCGTAGGGAGGGAGGGAGGGAGGGGGGGGGGGGGGGGGTAAGGGGAGATGGAGTGGGGAGGGGAAGGGGAGGGGATTGGAGGGAGGGAGAGGGGAATGGGGGGGATAAGGGGGGGTTGAGCGGGATGGAGTGCGGGGGAGGGGGGAAGGGGAGGGAGAGGGGAATGGGGGAGAAGGGAGAGGGGAGGGTGGAAATGGGGGGTGGGAGGGGGGGAAGAGAGAGTGCTGCACCAATGCATGAGAGGTTTGGGCCAAACGGGTCCACTAGGTCTAGTTCCTAATAAAAAGGAAACCCCAGGTGAACGATGGTGTTACCTACCCCTCGAGCCAGTTTGAAGCAGTTTATTTTGGCCCTTGCATGCCATCTGGTGGTTTCTTAGAGGAGCAGCGCAATCACCGCAAATTGAATTGCAGCCCCACTCCAAACGTTTTGTATTGTTCCATCCATTGGTATCCAACTTCCTACAAGAATGTGCTGATCCATGTGAAGAGTGATTTATTTTGCTTTTAACTGCTTAATCAGCTGCTGCTTGACTAATCTTTTGGAATTTTTTGAGGATGTACTAAGTAGAATGGATAGAGCCAGTGGATGTGGTGTATCTGGACTTTCAAAAGGCCTTTAATAAGGTCCCACACAAATGATTAGTGCGCAAAATTAGAGCACATGGTATTGGGGGTAGGGTATTGACATGGATAAAGAACTGGCTGGCAGACAGGAAGCAAAGAGTAGGAATTAACGGGTCCTTTTCAGAATGGCAGGCAGTGACTAGTGGGGTGCCGCAAGGCTCGGTGCTGAGACCCCAGTTGTTTACAATATATATTAACGATTTAGATGAGGGAATTAAATGGAACGTCTCTCAATTTGCGGATGACACAAAGCTGGGTGACAATGTGAAGTGCGAGGAGGATGCTAGGAGGCGGCAGGGTGGCTTGGATAGGTTGGGTGAGTGGGCGGATGCATGGCAGATGCAGTATAATGTGGATAAATGTGAGATTATCCACTGGGGGCAAGAACAGGAAGGCAGATTATTATCTGAATGTTGTCAGATTAGAAGGGGAGGTGCAACGAGACCTGGGTGTGCTTGTGCATTAATCACTGAAAGTAAGCATGCAGGTACAGCAGGCAGTGAAGAAAGACAATGTTGGCCTTCATTGCGAGAGGATTTGAGTTTAGGAGCAAGGAGGTCCTACTGCATTTGTACAGGGCCTTGGTGAGACCGCACCTGGAGTATTGTGTGCAATTTTGTTCTCCTAATTTGAGGAAGGACATTATTGATATTGAGGGAGTGCAGCGTAGTTACACCAGGTTAATTCCCGGATTGGCAGGACTGACATATGATGAAAGAATGGGCCGACTGGGCTTGTATTCGCTGGAATTTAGAAGGATGAGAGGGGATCTTATAGAAACATATAAAATTCTTAGAGGATTGGACAGGCTAGATGCAGGAAAAATGTTCCCGATGCTGGGGGAGTCCAGAACCAGGGGTCACAGTTTAAAAAATTGGAGTAGGCCATTTAGGACTGAGATGAGGAAAACCTTTTTCACCCAGAGATTCACATCTGTGAAATTTTTAAGAGAGAGTTAGATTTAGCTCTTAGGGCTAAGGGAATCAAGGGATATGGGGAAAAAGCCGGAACGGGGTACTGATTTTGGATGATCAGCAATGAACATATTGAATGGTGGTGCTGGCTCGAAGGGCCGAATGGCCTACTCCTGCTCCTATTTTCTATGTTTCTATGTTTCTATTATCTCATAGACCATAGTCATACAGTATGGAAACAGATCCTTCAGCCCAACATGCCCACACCGACCAACATGTCCCATCTACACTGGTCCCACCTGCCTGCATTTGGCGTATATTCCTCTAAACCTGTCCTATCCATGTAGCTGTCTAATTGCTGCTTAAACCTTGGGCTAGTCTTGGCTTCAATTCCCTCCTCTGGCAGCTCGTTCCACACACTCACCACACTTTGCGTGAAGTCACCCCTCAGATTCCTTTATAATCTTTCCCCCTTCATCTTTAAACTCTGGTCCTGGGGTTCTTAATTTCCCCTACTCTGGGCAAGAGGCTCTGTGCATCTACCTGATCTAATCCTTTTATGGTTTTTTTTTGGTTTTTTTCTTCTCTTCAATTCTCAGCTAGAGGCACTGGGTGGTGCTCTAACGCCTGATATTGTTCATGATCCGTCATGTAAAACTCGAATTTGCGATAATTCTCCTGAATACATTCAACACAATTCCATCGAACAAACTAATCTAATGATCTATTAACTCAAAACAAAAACTCACCAACCAGAAACCCCTTGGAGAATGTTTTCAGAAAGGATCCTGAGTTAAATGTTTGCTATAATTCAAAATTATTATTTGAATAAAATCATCCTGATAGAATTAATTCCAGAAAATAAGGGAGAACATATGTCCTAATCTTTCATTCAGATATTTTGCTTAACTTTCTCTTTGGTTGCAAACTTAAGAGAGAAAATTTAAATGATTTTGAGCTGTTCCACAGTTGGATCAGTCTCTGAACCTGTCAAATGATTTGTGGAAAATATATATTTTTTAGCTTAGTTTAGATTAGAGATACAGCGCAGAAACAGGCCCTTCGGCCCACCGAGTCCGCACCGACCAACGATCCCCGCATATGAACACACACTACGGACAATTTACACTTATACCAATCCAATTAACCTACCCACCTGTACGTCTTTGGAATGTGTGAGGAAACTGAACATCCCGGAGAAAACCCACGCAGGTTATGGGGAGAACGTGCAAACTCTGTACAGACACCACCTGTAGTCGAGATTGAACCCGGGTCTCGGGCGTTGCAAGCACTGTAAGGCAGCAACTCTACCGCTGCGCCACTGTGCCACCCTAACCCACGCCTCCAATTGGAGTACATTGTACTGTATATTTTCTGTTAAACTTTTGTTTTTACATACAGTGATAATAAATGTGTCAATTGGGGAGTTGCAGTATCGTTTTATGCTCAGTGCTTCTGATTTGTGGCTAACATAGTTTGATGTGATGGTCAAATTATTCTATCATCAATATTGGGTTTATAAACTTGTCATGAGTTATTCTCAATACCTCCAAATGGGTGACAACTATGGTACTAGTGAAATTCTGTTTTACCTTTGTGAGTTGGGGATTGGGCATGGTGTGGAGTATCCTATTTGGAATAAAATTAAAATGCATTAAGGATGGAGATTTTTAATTTGGGACTACATATGCTGTTCATATAACTTTTCCATGGTTTAAAAATAAACGGATGCCAGCAGTGCCTCAAAATAGTGAGAAGATGGATAGGGAATGCTGTCAGTATCTGTTATTGCAGGGATTGACGCAAGTCCTGTGTGATTTTTATACTTCTGTCTCTTTACCATATGCAGATACAGATGGCCGCTCCTGCCAGGTTACTGCCCAAATGGTTCTCGTGTGTTGTTGGAGAAGTATGAAGGAAATCTCCTTGCTCTTAGGATTCTTGTGTCAGAATGTACCTGTTCAGTCAGTGCCTGACTCAAAGGACGGACTACTCGCATTCCACCAGGTACCACTTCAATCCCTTTACAAACGAGATATTGTTTCCATGCAGTGATCTTTGATGTTGGCAGACATATTGACGCACCTGTTGAAAAGCTTTACATTAAACTCCCATAATCCTTCTTCCGATTGCTCATCGATCTAGTTTGTGTGTAAAATGATGAGCCGAATAGATAAGGTATTGAGTATATAACATATAACAGTATAACAGAACTTTATTGTCATTCGGTATAAATACCGAACAAAATTTCAGCAGTCACAAGACACAGCAAAAAAGAAAAGAACACAGGACACACGACCCCAACACAAACATCCATCACAGTGACTCCAAACACCCCCTCACTGTGATGGAAGGCAACAAAACTTCCACTCTCTTCCCCCCGCACCCACGGACAGGCAGCTCGACCCCTACCGAGGCAAACGACACGCACAGCCCCCGCAAGGGGATGGAAGGCCCCGCGGCCGAGCCGCCCCGGGCACCGAAACGTCCCGCGGCCGCACCGGGCGATGTTAAGTCCAGTGGCCGAGCCGCGCCGGGCGATGGAAGGCCCCGCGGCCGCTGCTAAGTTCCGCGGCCGAGCCGCACCGGGCACTGAAACGTCCCGCGGCCGAGCCGCACCGGGCACTGAAACGTCCCACGGCCGAGCCGCACCGGGCACTGAAACGTCCCGCGGCCGAGCCGCACCGGGCACTGAAACGTCCCGCGGCCGAGCCGCACCGGGCACTGAAACGTCCCGCGGCCGAGCCGCGCCGGGCGATGGAAGGCCCCGCGGCCGCGCCGGGCGCTGAACCGTTCCGCGGCCGAGCCGCACCGGGCGATGGAAGGCCCCGCGGCCGAGCCGCACCGAGCGCTGAACCGTCCCGCGTCCGTACCGGGCGATGGAAGGCCCCGCGGCCGAGCCGCGCCGGGCACTGTTAGGTCCCGCGGCCGAGCCGCGCCGGCGATGTTAAGTCCAGCGGCCGGGCCGAGCCGCGCCGGGCGATGTAAGGCCCCGCGGCCGATGGAAGGTCCCGCGGCCGAGCTGCGCCCCGGGGAAGAGACCTAATAAAAGAAAGGTTTCACCCCCACCCCCACCCCCACCACACATACACAGCCAAAAACAGAAACAAAAACCATCCCAACACCGACACAAACAAAAAAAAGAAAAAAAGACAAAGACTGCCAGAGAGCCGCAGCCGTTAGGCGCAGCCACGTAGACACATAGAAGTTGAGATGTTATGTTGCAGTTGTACAACACGTGGTGAGGCCGCATTTGGAGTGGTGTGTTCAGTTTTGATCACCCTGCTACAGGAAAGATTCTGTTAAGCCGGAAAGGGTGCAGGTAAGATAGACGTAAAATACTGGAGTAACACCGCGGGGCAGGGACCATCTCTGGAGAGAGTTTCTAATGGCACACTTGGCTTCAGGTCCGCACACAGTAGAAGGGCGGCTCTTGTCTATAAAGTGTCTGTGGAGCAAGCATGTGTTAACAAACATTATATATGGTGCAAAGTTACTGCCTATCTGCTTGTCACCGGAGACCAGAAATGTATGGCTTGCTGTGGTAGTTTCCTTTAATAGACACAAAATGTAACTCAGCGGGTCAGGCAGATCTGGAGAAAAAGGATGGGTGACACTTCGGGTCTGGAACCTTCTTCAAAAGTTTCCTTTAACTAGGTCTGTACAGTTGGTGAGATGGTGACTCTTTGCCATTTATAGTGTCTGTGTTTTCTTGTTTCTCGGGGGAAATTCTCCATTTTGCTTGGCACGTTCTCGTGCGCTGCTATGGAAGATCAATCTGCTCGTTGCTCCAGACAGTTTTATGTCTGGGTCCGGTATTGCTTTAGAATATTAGGCCCTCACCATTGCCACAGTTCCCCATGATCATATTTTATGGGATTTATGGGGAAAGCATTTCCATTCACCGGATTGAAAATTAGTTTAGTTTAGAGTTTGGAGATGCAGTGTGGAAACAGGCCCTTCAGCTGACAGAGTCCGTGCCGACCCATACCCTAATTCTATCCTACACACAAGGGACAATTTACAGAGCATCTCGAGATGCTGTCTGACACACTGAGTTACTCCAGCTTTTTGTGTCTATCTTCGGTTTAAACCATCATCCGCAGTTCCTTACTACACAACCTACAAATCTGCACGTCTTTGGAATACAGGAAGAAACCTAATCAGCCGGATAAAACCCACGTGGTCATGGAGAATGAACAAACTCGGTACAGACAGCACCCATAGTCAGGATTGAACTTGGGTCTCTGGCGCTGCAAGGCAGCAACTCTACCGCTGCACCGCAATGCTGCCCTCGGTTCCGACACAGTGTGTTCGACATGAACCATTAACTCTGTGTTGGTTTCCACAGAAGCTGGGTGTTTTTCTCATTTATGTCAGTTTTCCAGTATCTGCAGTAATTTTTTGAATTACAGAATTATAATTGCATTTGGATCTTGCACAAAACTGCCCCGGTAGACAATCAAAGTCAATCAAAACTGAAAATTAATTTACCACAATTACAGAGATGGACATTGTGTGAGATTTTGGAGCCAGGCATCAAACCTTTTTGACAGGCCTATTATGTTAGCTATAATGAACTTTAATGTGATATTCTTGTTTGGCAGCAAAAAGAACTGCAATTGCTTGAATTGGAAAGATCCAGGCTGATTTGTTGCCAGATACAGCGTTCACATTTCAAGTGTGTTGTCCTGTTAAGTCAAGTAGTTCAGTTTAATTGAAACTGAATTTAAAAATATTTTTTCTAGGCATTTCATCTTTACTGTTTCCCGGTAATAACCTAGAACATAGAACAGTACAACAAAAGAACAGGCCGAACATAATGCCAAGTTAATCTCCCCAGCCCATGTGATCCATATCTAGATGCCTATCTCAAAGCCTGTTAAATGCTGCAATTGTATCTGCTCCCACTACCACCTCTGGCAGAGCGTTCCAAGCAAACACCATTCTCCATTTAAAAAAACAAACTTGCCCCGCACACCTTCTTTAGACTTTGCCCCTCTCACCTTAACCTGTTCAGTGCCACTCCTGTACACTGTGGTCATGGCCAATAGTGGGAAGAAAAACTTGGCAATGAACAGGTTAAAGCTATGCCCTGTAGACCTTGACATTTTGACCCTGGGACAAATGTTCTGACTGTCTACTCTTTGTTTCTCACAATAAGTTTATATTCTTCAATCAGGTCTCCCCTCAGCTTTTGATGCTCCAAAGAAAACAATTCACGTTTTACTGTGCTTATTTCCAAAAGTCATCCAGTGAGTCCATATGGATAGAACTTTGAAGCAGGAAGGAAATAAACATTTTGATGGGACTATATTAAAGGTCTCCATATAGTTAGCATGAATTAGAAGTGTGGAGAGATTGCAGATAGCTGTATGAATAATGGGGTCGTTTGGTGGAAGATTTCAACCTCATTTTGAGTGTAAAGGAGCTAGTAAATTTGGAGATGATGCCATAATTGGTGGTATAGTGGATGGTGAGGAATGATATTTAAGTTTACACCAGGATCTCGATCAAATGCAAGGTGGGCAAGCAATGGCAAATGGAATTTAACACTGACGGGTGTGAAGTGTTACAATTTGGGCAAGGCAAGACTTGCACAGTAAATGGTAGAGCCCTGTAGAGTGTTGTAACACAGAGAAATCTGGGAGTACAGGTGCTTGGTTCCCTGAAAGTGGCAGGTCAGGTAACAGTGTGGTGAAGATGTTAGGCACACTTGCCTTCATTGGGAAGGGTGTGGAGTACAGAAGTTTGGACATCATGGTGCAGCTGTGCAGGTCATTGGTGAGACCACACTTGGAGCACTGTGTGCAGTTCTGATCACCCAGCAGCAGGAAAGACATCATTAAGTTCGAAAGGGCCGAAACAATTTCACCAGGATATTCCCTGGACCTGTAGTTTTGAGACATAGTGGAGGCTAGGTAGGCTCAGATGTTTATTTCCTTTGGAGTGTAGGAAGCTAAGGAGTTGAAGTAAATACAATCATTGATAAAGTGAATGCTCACAGTCTTTTTTCCCCCCAGGGTAGAGAATTCTAAAACTAGAGGGTAAATGCTCAAGGGGAGATTTAAGATGGACCTCGGGGACAACTTTTTCACTCAGTTGACGGTCCATATCTGGAATGAGCTGCCAGAGGAAGCAATAGAAGCGGTTACAATTACGACATATAAATGGATGGGAAGGGTTTAGGGGGATACAGGCCAAATGCAGGCAAATGGTACTAGCCCAATGTGCCAATTTGGTTGGCATGGTCAAGGGCTGAAGGGCCTGTTTGCCATCTGTACAGTTCTATGACTGTGACTCTACAGCAGGGACAAGATGCGCCAAAGGTCCTGTTTCCATACTGCATAGCTCGATGACTATTGCGAAGTTTTTAACGATGAATTTGACATAGTCTGAAAGTGAATTAACTTTTAGGCTAAAGCTGAAAGTTTGAGAGCTCCTACAAGGGATGTCTTTGTAGAACTGCAAAAAAAGCTTCTGCAATAAAAAAGATATAAGTGGACAGCATGGTGGCACAGCAGAGGAGCTGCTGCCTTGCAGTGCTTGCAGCGCCAGAGACCCACATTCCATCCAAGTATGGGTGCTGTCTGTAGATGGAGAGAGTTTGTATGTTCTCCCCGTGACCTGCGAGATCTTTGGTTTCCTCCCACACTCCAAAGACGTACAGGTATGTGGGTAAATTAGCTTGGTAAATGTAAAAATTGTCCCTCGTGTGTGTAGGATAGTGTTAATATGTGGGGATTGCTGGTCGGCGTGGACCCGGTAGGCTGAAGGGCCTGTTTCTGTGCTGTATCTCTAAACCAAATTAAACTAAACTGCACAGTTTTCAATTATGCAATGTTCAGAAAGGCATTTCAAGGATTTTTTAATCAAGTTTTCAGTACCTTTATTCTGTAACCAGTTGTGTAATTATTTGGCTAACCTTCAGTTAGCTATGTAAGTCCTATTGCTAACATCATTGCGACATAGCTTCCAACCGCAATTAACCATCCTAAAACCATTTCAGCTGCACTGGGTAAAAAATTTCCTTTGCAAAATTAAACATGGTTGATGCATATTTTAGCTGTTATAAAAATTACTTTGAGGGGTGGTAAAGGATCATAATGATGCAGTACAGTATAACATAGTCAGCTTTCGATGTGTGTGTCAGAATTGAATTAGATTTAGGTGCCAAGTAAACATTGTTTATTCTTCAATTATTAACTGGAATAAAAATAATTGTCATGATTCGAAGAGCTGTTTGAATCCCTTTATCATGGTATCCCAACCAATCCCCTTCTTTCCTTGACACATCGGTCCTGATTCAAAACATCACCTATCCATGTTCTCCAGGGATGCTGCCTGACCCGCTGTGTTCTTCCAGCACTTTGTGGCTTTTTTTTTGTAAACTGGCATCTGCAGTTCCCTGTTTCTCCAAATTTCTTTCGCCTTTACATGGCGATCGGGTTAATTGCAACCTTGGCTGGTCATTTTGAGCCCATGTTCTTGACCTCCCAAATTAATCTCATGCCTCATAAGCCTGTGGTAGAAAGCAAAATTCAGCTTGACAAGAAGTCGGTTAAATTGATACAAGCTGGGATTTAATCTGTAGGCTCACAGTTGCTGCCTTAACCAGCAGAAAGGCTTGAAAATCTTTGAGCATCATTCAACTATCATTATTTTACAGACATCTTAACTGCAATGGGACCTCTGCCACTGACTCTCCTTGTGCTGTATGAGAGCGCAGCAATTACATAAGACTTTAAAGTTGGTGTTTTCACATACTTTGCTTCCAGATTGTGTCAGAGGGTTGAGAAGGTGGTGTTTGCAATTTCCTGCTTCCTTTTTATTTTGCAGTGTGGTTCACCATCTACCCTGTACCTTGGCAAGGAGATAAACTTTGAAACAGAAGCTTTTTATAGGCATTCAGACTGCAACTCCCTTGGTTTCAAAGCACAGTGGTTCTGGTTTGGAAGCAGGCTAGCTGATATTAACTCATTTTTGTTTTGCATGATATTGGTGTGACTGAAAGTTCAATATTCCACACTTAAGTTGAAACATTTGACATGTAATTAGAGAAAGCTGCATTATGTGGGATAATTAAATTAGGCGGCAATTTCCGTAATGTGCTTAAGGTATTGAAAGAAAACTTAATCAGTTCGACTTAAAGATCTGCAGTTCTCTAAAATGGAGTTACCAAGTAATTGAAAGTCAATCACTGAAATGATTAGAGTGCAGGAATCAAATTGCCTTTCCCTCTGTGGTGTACAGGGACTGGCATTCAAACATTCATGTCACAACTTAATTATTGTTATTTGCAGCAAATTAATTATTGCTCTTTGCACACTATTGGGGCTGGAGAATTTCTTGAGTCTCTCGGTGTTTTTTTTTGTACAAATAAGTGTTGGTAATTAGATTGCGTTGACAGGAAAAAGATCTGGGGGGGGGGGGGGGGGGTCCAGTTTCGAAAATAAGCAGGATAATACTGAAAAAAACAAGTCATTTGTCGCTGGATTTACAAATAAAACTAATAGTCTCGCAGTCACATCGTGGTCATCAATAGGTCACCTGCAACATTTGCTCTCGGTTTCTTCAGTGAAATGTCTTGTAAGTGAACTATTGATGTAAAATGAATTGTTACTGGAACATCTAATATTTAAATTGTTAATTGTTTACATTGTAATAGCCTTGCATCTTTTAGCACTCTTGATTTAAGAGTGGGAAAATATGCCTTTCTTTATGACACAGTGTGGCTTTGGTAAATTAAAGTTTACAAAATAATAGAATAAGGATGTTTAAACATTAAAGCTGCTCAAGTGAAATATGAGGTGCAGTGTGGAGAGAGTGTCCAGCTTCAAGTTTCTGGGCACTTACATTTCGGAGGACCTAACATGGTCAAGAAGGCACAGCAACGACTGTTCTACCTAAGAACACTGAAAAAGTCTGGTCTACCCCAACAGCTGCTGACGACCTTCTACCGCTGCACCATAGAGAGCATCCTAACACATGGCATCCCTGTGTGGTACTTCAGCTGCACGGAGGCAGAGAGGAAAGCTCTTCAGCTGGTAGTCCATAGAGCTCAGAGGACCATCGGAACACAGCTACCAGCCTTGGAGGGCATCTACAACACACGATGCCTCAGAAAAGCCACCAGCATCCACAAAGACTCTTCACACTCCTGCAACAGTCTGTTCGAACTTCTACCATCGGGCAGACGATACAAGGCCTTCTACGCCCGCACCTCCAGACTCAGGAACAGCTTCATCCCCAGGGCCATAGCTGCTATGAACCGGTCCTGCTGAGCCGGATGGTTACATCGCACAGTGAACCGGCACAGATCTACTTGCACTTTATTCTGTTTTAAAACTGTTACAATTTGTTTCATTGGATTGTTTAAATTAATACTGACTAGCTAATTAATTTATTGCATCGTATGGGAGGTGCGTTCCCAATCTCGTTGTACCCCTGTACAATGACAATAAAGATATATTGTATTGTATTCCTGTAATTTGGGTTTGGCTCACTCTGACAGTGGAGGAGGCCCAGGACACAAGGTTTCCCTCTCCCCTGATTGAAGTAGGGTCTCGAACTGAAACGTCATCTATTCCTTTTCTCCTGAGATGCTGTCTGACCCGTTGAGTTACTCCGGCATTTTGTGTCCATTATCGGTGTAAACCAGCATCTGCAGTTCCTTCCTGCACATAAGGATTTCATTTATGTTTATCACTGCTACT